>NW_026947506.1:15197500-16397500 GCF_034190915.1 Cavia porcellus
CCAGTAAGATATATTTGTGTTTTCAATTGTTTGTAGGTATGGTTTAATTTCATTTATAATCTCCCCTGTGACCAACTGATTACTGAACAGTGTGTAATTCAGTTTTCATATGTTTGTAGAATTTTTGAACTATTTTGCATTTATTTAAATATGTTCTGTGGGCTAATATATGATCTATTTTAGAGAATGTCCCAACTGTACTGCTGAGAAGAATGTGTATTCTGTTTTTGTTGGAAGGAACACTCTGTATATGTCTATCAAGTCTATTTGCTCACATGTGTGATTCAGTTCTGTTATTTCTTTGCTGATTTTCTGTCTGGTTGAACTGTCCCTTGGTGTCAATGTTGTGTTAAGGTCTCCTGTTATAATTATGTTACTGATAATTTGGTTTTTCATTTCTGTTAATACTTGTTTTATATAATTGAGTGCTCTGGATTTTGGTGCATATATATATATATATATATATATATATATATATATATATATGACTGTTTACTCTTCCTCTTGAAGTTTTCCCCTAACCATTATGTGATGATCTTGTTTATCTCTTCTGATCATTATTGGTTTGAAGTTCACATTGTCTGCAAACAGAATTGCTACCCCCACTTTTTGGGGGTTCCTGTTGCATGAAGTATTGTATTCTATCCTTTGACTTTAGGTCTGTGAGAATCCTTTTGGTTTAGATATGTTTCTTATAGACAGCATATGGTTGTATTTTGTATTTTGATCCATTCTGCCAGTCTATTTCTTTTAATTGGTGCATTGAGACCATTTATGTTAATGGGTATAACTGTTACATGGCTCCTAGTTTTTCTTGGGGTGAGCTGGATGTTTGAGATTACATTTTGGTCTTTTGTTTTGTCATTTTCCTATATTTCCATGTTTCAAGTGTTGTTACAAAACTTCCCCTGAGCATGTTGGCAATTGTCTCTTATGTCCTGGCCTCCTGGGACTCCTCTGGTAGTGTAGCTCCCTCCTTGGGCAGGGAGTCCTCCAGATTAAAAGAAGGTTTCCAGGCTTCTTTCAAGTAGGCCTAAAGCCTTCTCAACCTGCACATCTCCCCACTCTGGCAGCAAAGTTCCCCTGAGGGAAAGAAGGCCACCCAGCATGGTCCAGGCAGGCCTAAATCCCACTAAGCCCAATCTAGTGTGGTCGCAAGCCCAGCAGGCCCCCAAACTCCTACAGCAGCGGTCTCATACTCTCCTTGAGATCAGATGTTGTGTAACCATCCACCTCCTTGGATGGTAAATCTCCCCATGCTGATAGAAGGTCACCCCTATGGCCTAGGTAGAACTCAAATCTCCTCAGCAGGTATGCTCCCTCCTCCAGGTGGTGGCAATAGTGCTGATGCTCTACAGGCCAAAAGAAGGTCAGAGGCAAGGCTGGAGCAGGCTCCTATGGCTAGGCCCAGCTTCTTTCTCCAGGTGGGGCAGCTGCGGTGTGCCCTCTGGGTGAGAGAAGGCTGGCAGAAAGGTCGGAGCAGGTTCCTGTGGCTCTTCCCAGCTCCCTTCTCCAAGGTGGGGCAGCTGGGGTGTGCCCTCCAGGCCGAGAGTGTGTGGTCTGGGTCTTTTAATCTCTTTCTCTCCAGATTGATCCAGGACATTGTTTCTTGGAAGCCTAGTCATCAGGACCAAATCCCATACATTCAGGCATGGGTAGATCTCATTTCAGATCCTCCATGTTCAGTCATAAAGTCCTCTGAGGGCTTTGATGACTCAATTGGCAAATGAAAATGGAAAGCAAAACCCACTACTGCTTAAACTCCCTGTCCTTCCCCCTGATCCAGAGGACTGCCTTTCTGAAAATTCCTCATGCCCACCCCCATATAACCCTCAAGGACCTGATCCAGGGAATCTTAGTTTTCTACACAACAGGAATGGACTCCTGGTTTCTTGCCAGTACTGTTCCTCTCCTGCCATTCTGAGAATCCATTCCTGTGGATAATTACACTCATCCCTTTCTGGTCTATATACCTTTCTCAACCTCAGATTTGTATAATTTGAAGCAACAAAATCCCTCCTGCTCCCAAAACCCACAGAGTCCAATTTCGCTTTTGGAGTTTTTTTTTTTTTTTTTTTTCCCATCAGCCCGCTTAGGATGATCAGCAACAGCTATTGCAGACCCTGTTTACATTAGAAGAAACAGAGAAAATATGCTTCTCCAGACAGAAACTGTCTGCCAGCCAAGATGAGCAGCCTGACCTCTCTATTTTCCCTTTGGACCAGCGGGACTTCAACACGGAAAGTGCTATGCTCCTCAGACCCTTTGAAGTTCAAATATCTCGAGCATAATTTCTCATTTTTGTATTCTGCTTTCACTTTTATTTTCTTCCCTAACTTCTGGTGAAGGAGCTTCGTATCAGCCATACCCCTATGAATGGACTCTACAGCAAACTCTGAATGAGACTACCCTTCAGACTAAGAAATCAAGGGCATCCGAAACTGCATAGCGACACCCTGTCTCAAAATGGCAAACATAAATAAATAATTAAATAAATAAATGGATAAAGTTTTATTTAGCTCAAACTTTATAGAGGTTTCAGTCCATGATTGCCTGGCTCTAAGGCAAGGTAGTTTGCAAAGGATAAATCTTTATGGTGGCAGAAGTTACCAGACACAGCAAGAAAGGAGGAGGAAACAAATCTCATTTTGCTCCTTTTATCTTATCCAGACTATCGGGATTAGGGCAAAGACAATCCAATCAGGGAACTGCTAGAGCAATTACATGTACTTAATACAATAACACAATCTCATTGAACCATGAATCAATGACAAAATTCTGAAAAATTCCAATATCAAATTGCATGAGGCTTTGAGAGGACATCGAAACACAAATCATAACACTGAATAAAAATTAGATTTCATAAAATGATTCATTTTTCAGCATTTTAAAATTTTATCCTGGCATTAATATTAAATACAGCAAGGACATGGAAGTGGCATACATACTCTCCCAGCCTATGGAGCTCTGTGTCCCAGCAATTGTCATATGTGACTGCACATGGAATGCAGCACAGATGGGAAGCCAGTGACTCAGCAAGACCCCAGAAGGGTCACATGTGACAGACAGCCAAGAGAAATATAGTGGAGAAGTCTTAAGCCACAGTGAGAATGTGAGCCAGAAGTTGGTTAAGTGGATGAAGCAGCACAGATTTTTGGCACAGAGACATGTGAAATAGAATGAGCAAGAGGGGGATGTGATATTTTGTTCAACAAAATGTTCTTGGAGAGAACTCTAGCAACAACAAAGCAGGTTCAAAGCAGGATCTGACTTGGACCTACCACAGAATTGTAGACACTAGAGGAATATCACTACTTTTATTTTACTCAGTTGGATTTTTCTGTCTGATTAGGGTTCTTCTGTTTTTTTATGGGGGGAGGGTCTGGTATTGGTTTTTTAGTTTAATTTTAAAGGGAAAAAACCAAACAATAGAACACACTGAAACCATGATAAGACAGTAGGAAATCTAAAACAGTTCCTATATTGCTTATTGTTAGTGTCCCCTTGTAATTGCTTATTGCGCAGACTACCAGCTGTAGACTTTCAAAGACAATCAAACAATACAATTTCTCTCAGTCACTGGTTTGCTCACAGAGTAGGGGAACTGTTCTTTTTTCCCTGGCTACTTCACAGGTAAGGGCTTAGCTTCTTTCTTGGTTCTCTCAAGTCTGTGCTCTGACTGGCTCATAGGTAGGACCTTAGACATTTTTGAGAGAAGCTTTCATATTTGGAATGAGACTATCTACCATATGAAACCTAGAGGAATCAAAGCAGAAAACAAAAGAAAATAGAAAATAGAAAGGGAGAAGACACAGAAGTAAAACGTAATCTCAGATCCCAGGCCCACTAGAGAAAAATTCAGAGCACAATGACGCAGAGGAAATTTGAAGCAAACCACTGGAACTTTAGTTAAGTGTGTAGGATAGAAAACCATATTACTGAGTTTCTGTTGGATCATTGAACAGAACTGTCTGCAATCTCACTGTATGAATTTCCACTTTGTATACTTTAATTTTGTAATATGGACAACTGTTTCTAAGATGACAATATGTAATCTGTTAACTAGTGATTTCTTACTGTATATTGTTTTTCTTGAAATTCTGTAATACTTGTACCCTTTTACTGATTTGTTTTCCCTTTAAATAAAAAAAGAAATGATAGTGACAGAATTTAAAAACAAACAAAAGAGGTTACAGAACAAATAATCACTAAGGTGAAAAAAATGACAACAAAAGTGAAAGATACTAAGGAACATATATATAAGGAAGGAGGGAAGCTCAGGAAAATGATAGAAACCACCAATGCCCAACTTATGAAAGAAATGAAATCCATGAGAAAGATCAAAACAAAAATCCAGGAGATCAAAATTTCATTGAACGTATGTATGCAATGGACTGAGTGAAGTTGAGGACAGAATATCAAATCTAGAAGACATAATTGTGGCTAGAGGCTGTGAAAAGAAAGATATCTTTTTTTAAATTTTATTTAAGAGGAAAAAGAGAAAAACACAAAACAAAACAAAGCGGTGTAAGGTTACACATAATACAGAACTACAAAAAAAAACATAACAGTAAGAAATCACCTGTTAATAGATTACATATTATCATCTTGGAAATAGTTGCTCAAATCACAGTATCAAAGAATACAAAGTGGACATTCAAACAGAGAGACTGCAAACAGCTGTGTTCAATGATCCAAAAACATTAATATAGTCAGCTATTTAACACCCCTAAACATACTTGCTGTTATATCTGTTAGAGCTCTTTTTTTTCCTCCCTCTCTTTTTTACAACAAAATTTACACATAAGAAAGATATCTTAAAAATATCAATGGACCATAAAAAATCTATCCAAACACTGCAAGATTAATCAAAGCAGAAAATAAGATTGATGGAAGTCAGGAAGAATGCTGTGCACAGAGCAAAAACCATCAAAAAGTTCTTCACAGAAGTATTCAACTTGGCTGAATAAAGGAGGGCTATCATTGGAGATTCTCGGAGGAAATCAACTAAAAACATGGACAATTAGAAAAAATGGAGAGATATATAACCTTATACTAAAATTCATCTGAAATAAGAGATGTGTAGTTAAACAAAACTTTATAAATAGATAGATCAGTCCATAGGGATGCCTGTGGCTCTTCAGCTGACAAGATTGTGATCAGGATAGGAACAGTCATTTTCAGGAAGTCCCTGCCACCAAAACTGCAGAGATAACAAGGATGTGACAAACGCAATCCATACATATAAACCTAGAGTTTAAGGCCCATCAGCCCTTTTAATTTCCTGCAAGCAAAAGATACCAAACCCTGAAAACCAGTTTCATTGGCAAATACAAGTGTGAGTGACAGCTTCCTCACCCATAGGCTGCTAGTATTTCCTTTCCTTTCCTTTTCCTTTTCCCATTCCCTTTCCCTTTCCATTGCTCTTTTCTGTTTTCTTTTCTTTTCTCCCTCTTCATTTTCTTTTACATTCTTTGTCAAGCACCATGACCACTAATGGAAGCTTCCAGGGTCAAAGTGAGAGAACTGGCATAACATTGAGGATTAACACTGAAACAACAAAACTACTGCTGCTCTACCACTAGTGTAAGAAAAGAAGAACCATCCCACATGGGCTGGGACAAGTACTTCCCTTCCTGCTGACCACTCATCAGAAACAAAAGCATGCCTGGCCTGGGAAGTCAGGAACTCCCTTAAACTTGTGACCTGCAGCATGAGGATAAGGAATGAGAAACAAACACTTCTTCACGGCGTGGCAAACACCACAAGCACTCTTAGGGTAAGACACCAACAATCTCTCTGACTTTTGACAGCCAGGATCTGAAAAAGAGGATACAATGTGAGAGAAGTCAACAGTATGGTTATATAAAATCTAAGAGGTGTCAGATGTACTCAGCGATGATAGCAATCTTGAGGTTTATGTGTTTGATGATTCCACAGCAAACAGGAGACTAATGCAGAGACAAACACGGCAAGGAGTAGTGGGCAGGCTCAACAAAAAGTTGCTGGAAAGAGCCTGGTCAGAATACCCATATATGAAGACCAACACAAACCCTACCTCTACCCCAGCATGAAACTATTACAGAATTGATAGAATACTAATTTGGTTAATACCATAGAGCAATGCACACCAAAGGAATTTTACTTTTTTTCTTTGTGTGTAAACAGTTAGATTATAAGGTCTATCATCACTTTTACTTTTCTGCAAAAGACACTGCAATCTGCCAACAAATTTTGTTGGCAAACAAAGGGGTGAGTATTTATTTTCCAATTGGGTTTGCTTTTTTTTTTTTAAAAAAAAGAGATTAAAACAAAAGAGGACAGAACAAAGCAGATCAGAATAGAACAATGTAAGCAACACATCACTTCCAACAAGACAACCGGATATTAACATTAGCTACCATAATGTCTCTTTCTTTGAAATAGTTGAGCATACTTTCACATACAATAGTATCAAACATAACAAGATAGTGTAAAATAGAATGGAAGTATTACAGGGCATTGAAAATCAAATAACAGAAAATGGACAATAGCTACCATATTATCTCATTTTCCAAAGAAAATTTGTTTATACTATCACACATATTAAAATTCAATAAGACACAACATGGTAGAAGCAACGGAAACAGAAGAACAAAACCACGGTAAGACTTCAAAGCACGATATTAAATCAGCAAAGGCTGCCATAATGTCTTGTTTTCTCCAAAATAGCTATTCAGACCATCACACATAAAAAAATCAAGTAAAAATTCAATATCCAGCCAATGAATGAAAACACTATAAGGCTTCAAAGCAATGTAATGGGGAATCATGATTATCATAAGATTTTATGCACTCATACCATTTCTTACACTAGGGAGACCATATGGTATTTACACATGAGAGTTTGATTTACTTCACTTATGAGTATGGTCTCAAGTTGCATCTATTTATTTATAAATATCTCAATGTGATCTTCCTTTATATCTGAATAGTACTCCATTCTATAAAAATACCAAAACTTTTTTATCCATTCCTTAGTTGATGAATGCTTAGGTTGTTTCCAACATCTGACTATTACAAATCATGCTGCTATAAACATGGGTGCACTTATATCAATGTGGTATGATGCTTTCAGTTGGAAATATGCCTAGAAATGGAATAACTGGGTTGAATGGGACTTCCAATTGAAGCTTTTTAAGAAATTTCCAGACTGACCTGCACAGTGGTTGTACCAGTCTACACTGCCATCAAAAGTGCAGAAGAGTTCTTTTTCTGCACAATCTCTCCAGCATTTGTTGCAAATAGTTTTCTTGATCCTGGCCATTCTTTCTTCAGTGAGATGAAATCTCAGTGTGGTTTTAATTTGCATATCTCTAATGAGTAATGATGATGAACATTTTTTCATGGATTTATTTGCCATTTGTATTTCTTTATCTGAGAACTGTGTATTCATCTCAGATGCCCATTTTTGGAGTGGGTCTTTGAATTTCAAGGGTCTGATTTTTTTAAAAAATTCTTTAAATGTTTTACACAGAAGTCCTTTGTCTGAAGGACAGTTCCCTAAGAATTTTCCCCAATTTGTGGATTTTATTTCACTATGCTGGAGATTTATTTTGACATGCAGAAACTTTTTAATAAGGCATTTAATAAGGCATGATTCCAGTTATTGATTCTGGGAAGTATTTCCCGTGAGATTTGATTCCTGTGCATGAATTCTTCACCTACCCCTATGTCTTCAAGATTTTTACCTAATGTGTCTTCCAACAGATTTAGTGTTTCTGATTTAATACTCAGATATTTGATCCACTTAGATTTTAGTTTAGTACGTGATGATAGGCAAGGGGCTAGTTTGAGTTTTCGGTGTATGGGTATCCAGCTTTTCTAGCACCATTCATTAAAGAGACTATCATTATTCCAGTAAACATGTTTGGCACCTTTATCAAAGATAAGGTAGTTGAGTGTGTTTGTAATTATGGTTGTATCTTCTATTCTATTCCACTGATCTTCAGATCTGTTTTTTTTTTTTTTCAGTATCATGTTGATTATACTACAGTAGCTTTGTAGTATAACTTCCAGTAAGGGATTGTGATGCCTCGTGCTTTACCTTTGCTGCTTAGAATTTTCCTTTGCTATTGTAGGTCTTTCCTGGTTTCTGATAAATTTTAGGAGTGATTTCTCTAGATCTATGAGGTATAATAGTGGTATATTCACTGGTATTGCATTGAATCTGTATAGCAATTTTGGAAGAATGGCTATTTTCACAATATTTATTCTCCCTATCCATGCATAAGGGATGTATTTACATTTTCTGAGAATATCTTCAATTTCTTTTTTCAGGGTATTAGAGTTTTCCCTATATAGACCTTCTATTTCTTTCATGAGATTAATTCCAAAGTGTTTTTTTTTTTTTTGGATGCTAGTGGGAAGGATGTGATTTTTATTTCTCTCTCCATAATTTTGTTTTAAGTGTATAGAAATGCTATCGATTTTTGAGCATTGGTTTTGTATCCAGCTAAACTGCTGAATGTATTTATTATATCTAGGAGTCTTAATGGAGTTTTGGGGGTCTTCTATGTAGAATATCATGTCAACTGCAAATAATGATAATTTGACTTCTTCTTTTCCCATCTTTAACCTTTTGTTTCTCTTTCTTGTCTGATTGGTCTGGCTAGTATTTCCAGTACTATATTGAATAGGAGCAGTGATAAGGGACATCCTTGTCTTATGCCTGATTTTAGGAAAAGGCCGTCAGTTTTTGGCCATTTAATATGATGCAGACCATTGGTTTGTCATAGATGGGATTTATCATATTGAGGTAAAGACCATCTATTCCAAATTTCTGTAAGGTTCTTAACAAGAATGAGTGTTGGACATTATCAAACGCGTTTTCTGCATCTATAGAAATGATCAAGTGATTCTTACTTTTGGCTTTATTGATAAGGTGGATTACATTTATTGATTTACATAGTTGAACCATCCCTGCATGCCTGGGATTAATCCCACTAGGTCATGGTGTATTATCTTATTGATGATTTGCTGCATCTTGTTTGCCAATATTTTACTGAGGATTTTTGCATCTGTCTTCATCAGGGATACTGGCCTGTAGTTCACTTTTTTGGTTGGGTCTTTCTCAGGTTTTGGTACTAGAGTAATATTTGATTCCAGGAATGACTTAGGAAGAATTTCTTCCTTTTTGATTTCATTGAAGAGTTTGAGGAGTGTGACCATCAGTCTTCTTTGTATTTCTTGTAGAATTCCTCAGTGAACCTATCTGGGTCTGGGCTCTTCTTTGTAGGTAAGGACTTAATTACAATTTCAATTTCATTGATAGAAATTGGGTGATTCAGCAGTTTTACATCTTCTTGACCCAGCTTTGGGACTTCACGTGTTTCTAGGAATCTGCCCATTTGTTCTGTGTTATCAAACCTGTGAGAGTAGAGGTTTTTGAAATAGGTGTTGAGGATCTTCTGTATCTCTACAGAGTCTGTAGTGATTTCAACTTTTTAATTCCTTATTGCATGAATTTGAGCTTTTTCTACCCTTTTAAAATAAGGTTGGCTAGAGGCTTATCAATTTTATTTATTCTTTCAAAAAACCAACTCTTTGATTCATTGGATTGTATTTTTAGTCTCTATTGCATTAATTTCTGTTCTGATTTTTATAATTTCCTCTCTTCTTTTGGCTTTGGACTTGACTTGCTCTTCTTTTTCTAGATGTTTGAGGTGTAGCTTTAGGTTGTTTATTTCTATTCATTCTGTTTTCCTGATATGGGAACTAAGTGCAATAATTTTCCTCTGAGGACTGCTTTCATTGCATCCCACAGATACTGGTGGATTGTATTTGTATTTTCATTTGCTTGTAGGTGTTGTTTAATTTCTTCCTTAATTTCATGTATGACCCACTGATTGCTCAAGAGTGTATTATTCAATTTCTATGTATTTCTGGGGGCTTTGTAGTTTCTTTTATCATTAATCTCTAGTTTCATGGTGCTATTATCTGATAACATGCCTGCGATAATTTCAATTTTTTTGCATTTTTTAAAATATGTGATATGGGTTAGTATGTGGTCTATTTTAGAGAATGTCCCATGTAGTGCTGAGAAGAATGTATATTCTGATGTTGTTGGATGGAACACTCTGTATATGTCTATCAAATACATTTGTTCAGAAGAGTGATTCAGTTCTGTTATTTCTTTGCTGATTTTCTGTCTGGTTGTTCTGTCCCTGGTGTCAATGGTGCATTAAGGTTTCTTGTTACAATTGTGTTACTGTTAATTTGATTTTTCATTTCTATTAATACTTGCTTTATTTAACAGGGTGCTCTGGAATTTGGTGCATATATATTTAAGATAGTTATCTCTTCCTCTTGAGGTTTTCCTCTAATCAGTATGTAATGACCTTCTTTACCTCTTAGGATTATTCCTGGTTTGAAGTTCACATTATCTGCAAACAGGATAGCTATCCTTGCATTTTTTCATGTTCCTGTTGCTTTTAGTATTGTTTTCTATCCTTTGACTTTCAGTCTATGAGTTTCCTTTTGGGTTAGATGGTTTTCTTGTAGAAGGATATGGTTGGATGTTGTTTCTTGATGCTTTCTGCCAGTCTGTTTCTTTTAATTGGTGAACTGAGACTATTCACATTAATGGTTATAACTGTTATATATTGCTTTATTGTTGACATTATCTTTTTGTGGTTGCATCTTTAGCTTTCCATTCTGTTTAATTGTCTGCCTTGTTTTGTGGTTTTTTCCCTATGTGTATTTCAACTGTTTTTCAGTATTCTTTGTCTTGGTGATCATGAAGTTCTCAGCTGTTCTTTGCCTTGGAAGTATCTTATTTCTCCGTCCATTTTGAAGGACGGTTTTTCAGGGTACATCAGTCTAAGCTGGAAGTCATTTTCCTATAGGATCTGAAATACTTCACTCAATGCTCCTCTTGACTTTATTGTTTGTACTGAGAAGTCTGCTGTGATTCTGACAGGCTTTCCTTTATAGGTGATCTGTCTTTTCTCTCTGGAAGCTTTGAATATTCTATTCTTTTGTTGGATTTCTGGGATAGTGATTATTTTGTCTGGGTGTAGTTTTGTTTTGGTTTTGGCTATTTGGAGTTCCGTATGCTTCACTAATCCTAATTTTAGTTTCCATTCTCATGTTTGGGATATTTTCAGTGATAACTTCTGTAATAGCCTCGATATCATTTGTGTTCGTTTTCATCTATCCCTATCCATTCTATGTTTTTTTCTTTGCATCATCTTGCAGCTGTTGAATTGTTATTTCCTGATACCTTGTTACTTTTAAAAGATCTTTCCTTTCCTGTTCACGAACTGCAATCTTGTCTTTGAGGTCTGAAATTCTATCTTCACTTTTGTTGAGGCAATTTTAACAACTTTCAATGGAATTTTTGATTTCCTGTGTATGTCTTTTTATCCGCTTCATGTATTCTGTTTGTTTCTTATATTGTTCATCTAGGACTCTATCTTTTTGTTTTGTTCCTCTAATATTTTAACTGTGTCTTCTTTAGGTTTGTTCAGCATTATTACTTTTATCACTTCTTCTTTTACCTGGGAGATTATTTTCTAGTTTGAATTCCTTTAAAGCTTCCGAGAGTTGCTTCTTTATTTCAGTTACTATTATTTCAGGTATTTCAGGCATATGGGATAGATTTTGTTCTATGTTCATGGCTCCTAGGCTTTCTTGGGATGGGCTGGATGTTTCAGATTGCATTTTGTTGTTTTGTTTTGCCATTTTCCTATATTTCCATGTTTCAAATGTTGTTCTAAAGCTTCCCCTGGCTGTGTCAGAAATTGTCTCCTATGTCCTGGGTTCCTGGGACTCCTCGGGTAGTGTAGCCTCCTCCTTGGGCAGCTAGGCCTCTGGATTAAAATAAGGCTACCAGACACATGTCAGGTTGGCCTAAAGCCTCCTGAAGCCACGCAGCTTCCCCCTCTTTCAGCTAGGCTCCCCGGACTGAAACAAGTCTACCAGGTGTGGTCCAGGCAGGCCCGAATCCCACCAAGCCCAATCTAGTGTGGCCACAAGTGGAGCGGGTCCCCAGTCATCCAGAGCAAGGATCTGAAACTCTCTCAGGGATTGGATGTTGTGCAGGTATCCACCTCCTCCGGTTGGAAAGCTCCCTCGGCCAAAAGAAAGTCACCCACGCAGTCTAGGCAGTCCTGAGACCTCCTCTGCAATGCAGTTCCCTCCTCCAGACGGTGTCAGCGGTGGTGGTGCTCTCTGGGCATTCTCCGGGCAAAGAGAAGGTTTCCAGAAAGGCCTGAGCAGGCAACCACAGCCCAGCTCAGCTTCCTTTTCCAGACGGCAGCAGCAGCTGTGGTGCTCTCCAGACTGAGAGCTTGTCTTAATCAATTTAAAAGAAAACGAATTTTAAGGAAAGAAATCATGTGCTGTTGTGTTTGTCATGAGTCGTCATCCTGAAGGAATCAAGTATTACCACACTGCCTCACCCTACTCGCCAAAATGAAGATATAGCCCTGAACACACAGATAAGAGGATTGACAATGTTAGTATTCACAAAATTACAACAGTCTAAGATCTCCGTTTCAGAATTTGTAAGAAACATGAAGGTTTCACAAACAAGTTATACTATGAACAACTAATCTTTTTTTTTTTCTTATTTAATAGGAAAAAGAGAAAAACACAAAACAAACCAAAGCGGCGTAAGGGTACACACAATACAGAACTACAAAACAAAACAAAACAAAACAAAACAAAACAAAACAAAACAAAACAAAAAAACATAACAGTAAGAAATTACCTGCTAGTAGATTACACACTATCTTCTTGAAAATAGTTCCTCAAATCGCAGTATCAAAGAACACAAGGTGGACATTCAAACAGGGAGATTGCAAACAGCTGTGTTCAATGTTCCAAAAACATTTATAAAGTCAGCTATTTAACACCCCCAAACACACTTGCTGTTATATCCGTTAGAGCTCTTTTTCTTTTTTTTTTTCCCTCTCTTTTTTACAACAAAATTTACACATCTTGGATTTTATTACTCCTTAGTGCTTATTACTTTCTTTGGGGGGGGGAAGAATACAGTCAAATATGGCAAAACAAAGCTGTCAGTCAATACCAAGGATAGACATAGCACATGGTGTAGAACAGAGTACAAGTTTATCAACAATGGTTATCAACGTTGTCCCTTGTTTCCTTAAAAAGAATTGTCTATCTTATTAGATATTATAAAGTTGGACAAAACAGTAGAGAACAAGACCAATAAAACTTAGGCATTGTAAACATTACAGGACTTCCAAAGAAGACAATAGTCAAACCAGAATGGGTATCTTAGTGAATCTTATTGTCTTCAAAGTAGTTGCCTATGTCTTCAAACTTGATACTATCATATAGAATGGAACAGAGTCTAATCAGTCAAAACAAGATCGTGGGAGTACTACAGGACTTCAAAACAAGTTAATAGGAAATCGAAAAGAGTTACTATTTATATATCCTAATTTTTTTTGAATTTTTTCTTTAATTAAGACAAACATAAGAAATGACTAAATAATTTTTTTTGAAACAATAAGGGGGAGATTGAGATAAAACAGGACATAACAATATAACAATAGAGGTCACAGCATGACTGTTTCAACAACCTAGTACTTCACCACCTTATAACCTGACTTAATAGTAGTTACCATAGTGTCTTTTTCCTTGAAATATTTGGATAAAACTTCATATACTCTAGCTTCAAATATTTTCATATCAAGAAGCCCAGAATAAAGCCTTTCTAATTAATGAGTGAAAACTTTATAAGGCTTTAAGGCCACCTAATGGGGAATCATGATTACCACATATTTTTATATATTTGAATCATTATTTACATTAGGGAAACTATTCGGTATTCACACATGCGAGATTGATTTATTTCACTAATGAGTATGGTCTCAAGCTGCGCCCATTTACTGATAAATATCTCAATGTGATCCTTCTTTATTGCTGAATAATACTCCATTGTATAGAAATACCACAACTTTTTTATCCATTCCTCAGTTGATGGGCACTTGGGTTGTTTCCAAGATCTGGAGATTACAAATTGTGCTGCTACAAACATAGGTGCACATATATCACTGTGGTATGATGCTTTCAGTTCTTCTGGGAATATGCCTAGAAGTGGAATAGCTGGAATAAATGGGATTTCCAGTCCCAACTTTTTGAGAAATCTCCAGACAGATCTCCACAAAGGCTGTACCAGTCTACACTCCCACCAGCAGTGCAGGAGAGTTCCTTTTTCCCCACAGCCTCTCCAGCATTTGTTGTCGGTTTTCTTGATCCTGGCCATTCTTTCAGGAGTGAGATGGTATCTCAGTGTGGTTTTAATTTGCATTTCTCTAATGACCAATGATGATGAGCATTTTTTCATGTATTTATTTGCCATTTGCATTTCTTCATCTGAGAATTGCATATTCATCTCAGATGCCCATTTTTGGATTGGATCTTTGAATTTCGGAGGTCTGAGTTTCTTTAATTCTTTATATGTTTTAGACAAGAGGCCCTTGTCTGAGAGAGAGTTCACTAAAATCTTTTCCCAGTTTGTGGGTTTTCTTTTCACTATGCTGGAGATTTCTTTTGACATGCAGAAACTTTTTAATAAGAAGTAGTCCCAGTTATTGATTCTGGGAAGTATTTCCCGTGCGGTTTGAGTCCTGTTCATGAATTCTTTACCTACTCCTATGTCTCCAAGGTTTCTACCTATTTTGTCTTCCAAAAGATTTAGTGTTTCTGTTTTAATATTCAGATCTTTGACCCATTTAGATTTTAATTTAGTACATGGTGATAGACATGGGTCTAGCTTTAGTTTTTGGCAAATGGAGAGCCAGTTTTTCCAGCACCATTTATTAAAGAGACTGTCGTTCTTCCAGTGAACCTGCTTGGCTCCTTTATCAAAAATAAGGTGGTTGAGTGTGTTCGTAGTTGTGGTTGTATCTTCTAATCTGTTCCACTGATCTTCAGCTCTGTTTTGATTCCAATACCATGTTGATTTTACTACTGTTGCTTTGTAGTATAACTTCAAGTCAGGGATTGTGATGCCTCCTGCTTTGTCTTTGCTGCTTAGAATTGCCTTTGCGATTCTAGGATTCTTCTGGTTCCAGATGAAATTTAGGAGTGATTTCTCTAGATCTATAAGGTATGTTGATGGTATTTCTATTGGGATTGCATTGAATCTGTATAACAGTTTTGGGAGAATGGCCATTTTCACAATGTTTGTTCTTCCTATCCATGAGCAAGGGATGTCTTTCCATTTTCTGAGATCATCTTCAATTTCCTTTTTCAGTGTATTATAATTTTCACTGTATAAGTCTTTCACTTCTTTCGTAAGAGTAATTCCTAAATATTTCATTTTTTTTGCTTGCTAATGTGAATAGTCCAGTTTCTCTTATTTCCCTCACTGTAATTTTGTTGTTTGTGTATAGGAATGCTATTGATTTCTGAGTATTGATTTTGTATCCAGCCACATTACTGAATTTATTTATTGTATCTAAGAGTATTTCAATGGAGTTTAGGGGGTCTTCTATGTAGAGTATCATGTCATCTGCAAACAATGATAATTTAACTTCTTCTTTTCCTATCTTTACCCCTTTTATTTCTCTTTCTTGCCTAATTGCTCTGGCTAGTACTTCCAGTACTATATTAAATAGGAATGGTGATAAAGGACATCCTTGTCTTGTACCCGATTTTAAAGTAAAGGCTTTCAATTTTTGGCCATTTAGTATGATGCTGGCTGTTGGTTTGTCATAAATGGCCTTTATTATATTGAGGTAAAGACCATTTATTCCAATTTTCTGTAAAGTTCTTATCATGAATAAGTGTTGGACCTTATCGAAGGCTTTTTCTGCATCTATAGAGATGATCATGTGATTCTTATTTTTGGCTTTATTGATATGGTGTATTACATTTATTGATTTGCGTATGTTGAACCATCCTTGCATTCCTGGGATGAATCCCACTTGGTCATGGTGTATAATCTTCTTGATGATTTGCTGGATCCTATTTGCCAATATTTTATTGAGGATTTTTGCATCTGTGTTCATTAGGGAGATCGGTCTATAGTTCTCTTTTATAGTTGGGTCTTTCTCAGGTTTTGGTACTAGAGTAATATTTGCTTCCAGGAATGACTTAGGAAGGATTGTTTCCCTTTCAATTTCATTGAATAGTTTCAGGAGTGTTGGCATTAGGTCTTCTTTATATTTCTTGTAGAATTCTGCAGTGAATCCATCTGGGCCTGGGCTCTTCTTGGTGGGCAAGGACCCAATTACATTCTCAATTTCATTAGCAGAGATCGGGTTATTCAACAGTTTTATATCCTCTTGATCTAGCTTTGGTACTTCATATGCTTCTAAGAATCTATCTATTTCTTCTGTGTTATCAAACTTTTGAGAGTAGAGGTTTTCGAAATAGGTGTTGATGATCCTCTGTATTTCTATTGGGTCTGTAGTGATTTCTCCTTTTTCATTTCTTATTGCATGAATTTGAGCTTTTTCTTTCCTTTTTTTAATAAGGTTGGCTAGGGGCTTATCGATTTTATTTATTCTTTCAAAGAACCAACTCTTTGATTCATTGATTCTTTGGATTGTTTTCTTAGTCTCTATTGCATTGATTTCTGCTCTGATTTTTATAATTTCCTCTCTTCTTTTGGCTTTGGGCTAGACTTGCTCTTCTTTTTCTAGCTGTTTGAGGTGTAGCATCAAGTTATTTATTTGTATTCGTTCTGTTTTCCTGATGTGGGAACTCAGTGCAATAAATTTTCCTCTCAGAACGGCTTTCATTGCATCCCACAGATTCCGGTAAGTTGTATCTGCATTTTCATTTTATTTTAGGTATTGTTTAATTTCTTCTTTAATTTCTTCTGTGATCCACTGATTACTCAAGAGTGTTTTATTTAGTTTCCATGTGTTTGCGGAATTTTTGCAGTATCCTTTGTCATTAATTTCTAATTTCAGAGCGCTATGATCCGATAATATGCAAGGGATGATTTCAACTCTTTTGCATTTGCTTAAATATGTTCTGTGAGCTAATATATGGTCTATTTTAGAAAATGATCCATGTACTGCTGAGAAGAATGTGTATTCTGATGTTGTTGGATGGAACATTCTGTATATGTCTATCAAACCCATTTGTTCACAGGTGTGATTCAGTTCTGTTATTTCTTTGCTCATTTTCTGTCTGGTTGATCTGTCCCTTGGTGTCAGTGGTGTATTAAGGTCTCCTGTTACAATTGTGTTACTGATAATTTGAGTTTTCATTTCTGTTAATAATTGTTTTGTATAACTGGGTGCTCTGGAGTTTGGTGCGTATATATTTAAGATAGTTATCTCTTCCTCTTGGAGTTTTCCCCTTACGAGTATGTAGTGACCTTCTTTGTCCTTTACGGTCATTGTTGGTTTAAAGTTCACGTTGTCTGCAAACAGAATGGCTACTCCTGCCTTTTTTTGGATTCCTGCTGCATGAAGAATTGTTTTCCAACCTTTGACTTTCAGTCTGTGAGTATCTTTCTGGGTTAGATGGGTTTCCTGTAAACAGCATATGGTTGGATTTTGTTTCTTGATCCATTCTGCTAGTCTGTTTCTTTTGATTGGTGCATTGAGACCATTTACATTAATGGTTATTACTGTTAAATGCTGGTTAATTGTAGGAATGTTATCTCTCTGCTGTTGCATCTTTATCTTTCGGTTCTGTTTAATTATTTGCTTTGCTTAGTGGTTTTTTCCTTTGTGTATCTAAACTGTCTTTCAATATTTTTTGCAGGGTTGGTTTGGTGTTCATGAAGTTCGTCAGCTGTTCTTTGTCATGGAAGTATCGTATTGCACCATCTATTTTGAATGATAGTTTTGCAGGATATATCAGTCTTGGTTGGAAATCATTTTGCTTTAGGATCTTGAATACTTCACTCCATGCTCTTCTTGACTTTATCGTTTGTGCTGAGAAGTCTGCTGTGATTCTGATAGGTTTTCCTTTATAAGTGATTTGTCTTTTCTCTATGACAGCTTTTAATAATCTATTCTTGTGTTGGATTTCTGGGATGGTGATTATTATATGTCTGGGTGTAGTTTTATTTTGGTTATGACTGTTTGGAGTTCTATATGCTTCACTGATCCTGATGTCAGTTTCAGATCTCATGCTTGGGAAATTTTCAGCTATTACTTCTCTAAATATCCTCCTGACATCCTTCATGTTGTCTCCCTCTCTTTCATTAATCCCTATCATTCTTATGTTATTCTTTTTTGCATCGTCTTGCAGTTGTTGAATTGTTGTTTCCTGGTTCCTTGTTATTTTCAAAAGATCTTTCCTTTCCTGTTCCCTAGCTGCAATCCTGTCTTCAAGGTCTGAAATTCTATCTTCACTTTCATTAAGGCGGTTTTTACAACTTTCAGTGGAGTTTTTTATTTCCTGTATATCTCTGTGCATCTGCATTATGTATTCTGTTTGTTTCTTATATTGCTCGTCTAGGGATTCTATCTTTTTGTTTAGTTCCTCCAATTTTTTATCTGTGTTTTCTTTAGATATATTTAGAATCTCTTTCATTTCTTTCATCATTTCTTCTTTTATCTGGGAGATTATTTCGAGTTTGAATTTCTTTAAAGCTTCCTGGATTTGCTTGTCAATTTCAGTGGCTATTGTGTCCGATATATGAGGTGGATGGGATATATTTTCTTCTATATACATCACTCCTAGGGTTTCTTGAGATGGGCTGGAGGTTTGAGGTTGTAATTTGGTCTTTCGTTTTGTCATTTTCCTATATTTCTGTGTTTCAAGTGTTATTTGAAAGCTTCCTCAGGATCTGTTGAAAATCCCCTTCTACGTTTGGAGCTACTGAGACTCTGGCGCCGCGCTACCCCAAGCCATTAGGCCTACAGAACCAGTGGCCCTCCTCTGCCTGCTCAGAACTCCTCAGTTCCAGACAGGCTGGGCCTCAGGGACACTGTGCGCCCACCTGCCCCTTGGAAGCTCCACAGTTCTTCAATCGCAGCCAGGTTAGGGTACTCACCACAGGCCGCAGTGCTTCAGGAACCTGTGGACCCTCCCTGGTTGCAGAGATATCCACAGTCCTCCAGACACATGGAGAGGCCGATGCAGGCACCCCAAATCTGCCCAGCTCCTCCTCTGCAGACCAATGGCCAAGCGCGGCAGCTAAACAGGCTGGGCTAGGCTGGTAGTGTGGGCCAGCCCACCTATCGGGAGCTCAGCAGGTCTCCAAATGAAGCCGGAATGGGGAGGCTGATGTGGAAGCCTCAAACCCACCTCTCCCCTTCACTGCACCTGGAAGCCTGAGGGAACTCCAGCAGTCTGGGTGCAGATATCCAGAGTCCTCCAGACACGCAGAGAGGCCGGTGAGGGCACCCCAGATCTGCCCAGCTCCTCCTCTGCAGACCTATGGCCAGGCTCGGCAGCTAAACAGGCTGGGCTAGGCTGGTAGTGTGGGCCATCCCACCTATGGGGAGCTCAGCAGGTCTCCAAGTGAAGTCTGGAATGGGGAGGCTGATGTGGAAGCCTCAAACCCACCTCTCTCCTTCACTGCACCTGGAAGCCTGAGGGAACTCCAGCAGTCTGGGCGCAGATATCCAGAGTCCTCTAGAAACGCAGAGAGGCCAGTGAGGGCACCCCAGATCTGCCCAGCTCCTCCTCTGCAGACCTATGGCCAGGCACGGCAGCTAAACAGGCTGGGCTAGGCTGGTAGTGTGGGCCAGCCCACCTATCGGGAGCTCAGCAGGTCTCCAAATGAAGCCTGGAATGGGGAGGCTGATGTGGAAGCCTCAAACCCACCTCTCTCCTTCACTGCACCTGGAAGCCTGAGGGAACTCCAGCAGTCTGGGCGCAGATATCCAGAGTCCTCCAGACACACAGAGAGGCCAGTGAGGGCACCCCAGATCTGCCCAGCTCCTCCTCTGCAGACCTATGGCCTGAACAACTAATCTTGAATGTACACAATGTATCTATAGCAGCAAGACTCCAAAGACATCTTTCAGAATGGCCCTATCATACATGCAATAGAAACGAATTACAGCTTTCTTGATATGAAAAATAACACTTGATTTTTATTTAAATTATAAAATCCCATCCTGTTGGACTTGGTGATTCACACCTGTAATAACACCATTTGCAGTACCTGTGGCAAGAAGATTTCCAAGATATGTGCCAGTCTGCACATTAGAGTGAAACCAAGTATCAGCATGTAAAACAATCATAAACATTTTGTAAAGGCCTCATATGCTTCCTAATTAATGTCCTGTTTTCACTAACCAGTACAACTCAGAGACACAAACATATACACCTGGGATCTTTTCTGCATTTTTATCTATTAAATCCTATTCTCCAAGTGATAATTACCTAAAGTGATGGAAGCCTTAGGGATTAATCAAAATCATGAAGTCAGAACCTTCAATAACGATAAGACTGCATCACAAGAAATGAAAAGACATCCTTCCTTGAGAGGACATAATGAGAACACACCAAATCTAAACCATGTCTTACCTCACAATGAAGCTGTGTGTGCCTTGACCTTGAATTTACAAGCCTTCACAACTTTGAAAATTCATTATTTGTAATAAGTGAACAAAACATTGATATTCTATTAAAGACAGCAGAAATGCACAAAAAGTGGCTATCAATATTTGCTCAGTTTGTCAGTAATATAATGGTACACACAATATGGCCATACAGTCAAAAACAACAAGTCCACTTGCTCTTTCAACCTGAGTCACGTAAATAGCCAGGTGAAGATGTTTCCCATCTTTTTCTCCTTCACTAAATCACATAAATACTGGCAGGAGTAAACAATTAAAGTTCAATGGATTGCTTCTTTTCTCATTCAATGTCAACATATTTAAATGAAAGCTGTAACAAAAATAAATCTTTACAGGGAATTCCAAACTAAAGTACCAAGAGCCACACAAATATCTCTATATAATATTATTAAAGCTTCTATATGAAAATCTTCATTAAATGGAATAATGCATGTGATCTTTTCAAAAATGAAAATATTTAAACCTCAGTGTTTTTTTAGAGAAAAAAAAAGCAAAAACCAAAAAAGGGTAGAAATAATACAGAATTTCAAAAAATAATAGTAAGAAATAATGGTAAGAAAATAATAGTAAGAAATCACAATTTATCAATATGTAGTTGACTAATTACATATTGTTATCTTAGAAGTTGGTGTTCAAGTAACAAAATTAAAGCATTAAAAATGAACAGACAAACAATGACAGCACAAAGTATTCCCTTTAATGAACAAAAACAGTATGGTTATCTATGTTGCACACTTAAACATACATATAGCTATATGTATATACCTACAAGCTGTTCTTTCCTTTCAAGTCCTTTCTTTCTTTTTCATTATAATATCTACTATATATTTTAGATCTTATTACTCTTTCAGTTTTTTATTATTATCATTTATTTTTTACCCTAGAGAGACAATACAATATTTACAAATGTGAGTCTGATTTATTTCACTTATGAGAATAGTCTCATATTGCCTTCATTTATGTATAAAAGCCTCAAGATTATCTTTTTATTCCATTGTTGGGAAATCACATCTTTTTCATTTACTTTGTAGCTTAAACCTCAAAATTTGAAAGTATTTTCTAAGCTGACTGTCATGGATGGAAAGCCCTGACTCTCTGTTAGGTCAATTATTTCTCAAATTATATCATGCAATTCATTCTTTTACATTTCTAATGAATGAAGTATAAATATTATTAATATAGCCTAATATGTCAGAAATGGAAATAGGGCAGAACTATACTCTCTGCAGTAAAGTGTTGTCTTAGACATATAATGTCACCATGGCCATTTTAACTTTAACTTGATAACTTTTATTTCACTAGATTCAAAATAATGATAAGTAAAATTGCATGTATTTAAAAAGTACAATTAAATGTTTCAGTGTATGTCTACATGGGCAATGTTTCCCACAGACTCTCTATTGTGTTTAAGTTACACATGACACACTTACCTTTGAGGATGTGAAAACAATGAAATCTATTATCTGGTCAATTTAACCCTATTTGTGATACCATAACATTTAGCAATCATCAGGTTATCTCCAGATTCTGTTTGTACTGTATAAGAAAAAAAAAACAGTTTTTATTACATCTCTCTATTTTCAACCCCTACTCATCAACTATCATTAAATTTTCTATTTTATCAGATTATTGTAGATGCTAACAATGAATATGACAATGCAGTAATTTTTCTGCACAGAATATTTCTTTATGGTCTTCAAGTTAGTTCAAGTTGTCATGAATGTCAGGCATGGTATCCATTTTTGAGACTATAAACTATTCCAGTATATAATAAATGATCTTATTCTTGTGCACTGAAACAGCATTATGGAGGCAAATGTACTCTAAAAGCCACATTCTGTACATTTTGTTACCAGGTGATTTGTTGTCTGAAAGAGTATCATGTAGATTCTCTTAAGGAGGTAAACTTATTGATTTTTTAGAAGGTCACTTGGATATACTCTAGAATAAAATGAGGGTTCCTCAAACTGTGCATATGTAATACTTCTTTCTTGCAGCAAATGACCTCTGAAAATGATCTGTATTAAACTTTTCTTCCATAATTAAAACTTAACTAGGAAAGCTGTCATAGTGGATTTACGTTGTTTCCACAACATGCCTATGAAAAGTACTTTTCCAGATCCGCCTCCCCCTGTGTCTGGAGGACTGTGGATTTCTCAGCAAGCAGGCAAGCATCACCAGTTCCAGAGGCGGTAAGTAGTCAGTGCACTCTTCCCGAAGCCCAGATTGTTAGGGACCCTCCAGGCTTCCAGGTGCAGTGAAGTGCCTAAGTGGGTCTGAGGCGCCGACATCCACCTCCCCATTCCAGCTGCGCTTGGAGTACTGTGGAGTTTCGAGCAAGCAGGCCAGGGCACAGTGTCCTTAGATCCCAGCTTATCTGGAACTACACAGTTCTAAACAGGCAGAAGATGGCCACTGGTTCCAGAGGCCCAGCGGCCTGGGGGAACTGAGTGCCAGAATTCCAGGAGCTGTGAACATAGAAGTGGATTTCCAACAGACCCCGAGGAAGCTTTCAAGTAACCCTTGAAACATAAAAATACAGGAAAATGACAAAACGAAAGACCAAGTTACAAACTCAAACCTCTAGCCCATCTCAAGAAGCCCTAGAGTGATGTATGTAGAAGAAAATGTATGCCATACACCTCAAGTATTGGACATAATAGCTACTGAAATAAACAAGCAACTCCAGGAAGCTTTAAAGGAATTCAAACTCAAAATAATCTCCCAGGTAAAAGAAGAAATGATAAAAGAAATGAAAGAGATTCTGAATATATCTAAAGAAAACACAGATAAAAAATTGGAGGAACTAAACAAAAAGATAGAATGCCTGGATGAGCAATATAAGAAACAAACAGAATCCATAAAGGAGAAGGCATACAGAAAATAAAAAAACTCCACTGAAAGCTGTAAAAACCGCCTCAATGAAAGTGAAGACTGAATTTCAGACCTTGAAGACAGGATTGCAGCTAGTGAAAAGGAAAGGAAAGATCTTTTAAAAATAACAAGGAACAAGTAAATAACAATTCAACAACTGCAAGATGATGCAAAGAAAAACAACATAAGATTGATAAGGATTAATGAAAAAGGAGACAACGTAAAGGATGTCAAGAGGATATTCAGAGAAGTAACAGTTGAAAATTTCCCAAGCATGAGATCAGAAACTGACATCAGGATCAGTGAAGCATATAGAACTCCAAATAGTCATAACCAAAATAAAAGTACACCCAGACTTATAATAATCACGATCTCAGAAATCCAACACAAGAATAGATTATTAAAAACTGTCAGAGAGAAAAGACAGATCACTTATAAAGGAAAACCTATCAGAATCACAGCAGACTTCTCAGCACAAACAATAAAGTCAAGAAGAGGATGGAGTGAAGTATTCCAGATCCTAAAGCAAAATGATTTCCAACCTAGACTGATGTACCATGAAAAACTATCATTCAACATTGATGGTGAAATACGATACTTCCATGACAAAGAAAAGTGGAAGAACTTCATGAACTCCAAGCAAACTCTGCAAAAAATATTGAAAGACAGTTTAGATACACAAAGGAAAAAACCACTAAGCAAAGCAGATAATTAAACAGAACAGAAAGATAAAAATGCAACAGCAGAGAGATAACATGTCAACAATAAACCATCATATAATAGTTATAAAGAAAAATGTAAATGGTCTCAATGCACCAATCAAAAGAAACAGACTAGCAGAATGGATCAAGAAACAAAATCCTACCATATGCTGTTTACAGGAAACCCACCTAACCCAAAAGGATACTCACAGACTGAAAGTCAAAGGATGGAAAACAATACTTCACACAACAGGAATCCAAAAAAAAAAAAAAAAGCAGGAGTAGTCATTCTGTTTGCAGGCAACATGAACTTTAAACCAACAATCATCATAAAGGACAAAGAAGGTCACTACATACTCATTAGGGGAAAACTCCAAGAGGAAGAGATAACTATCTTAAATACATATGCACCAAACTCCAGAGCATCCAGTTATATAAAACAACTATTAACAGAAATGAAAACTCAAATTATCAGTAACACAATTGTAACAGGAGACCTTAACACACCATTGACACCAAGGGACAGATCAATCAGACAGAAAATGAGCAAAGAAATAACAGAACTGAATCACACCTGTGAACAAATGGACTTGATAGACATATACAGAATGTTCCACCCAACATCAGAATACACATTCTTCTCAGAAGTACATGGGTCATTCTCTAAAATAGACCATATATTAGCTCACAGAACATATTTAAACTAATGCAAAGGAGTTGAATTCATCCCTTGCATGTTATCAGATCATAGCACTTTGAAATTAGAAATTAATGATAAAAGACACGGCAAAAATTCCACAAACACATGGAAATTGAATAACACACTATTGAGTAATCAGTGGGTCACAGACGAAATTAAAGAAGAAATTAAATAATACCTACAAGAAAATGAAAATACACACACAACTTACTGGAATCTGTGGGATGCAATAAAAGCCGTCCTCAGAGGAACATTTATTGCACTAAGTTCCCACATCAGGAAAACAGAACGAATACAAATAAATAACCTGATGCTACACCTTAAACAGCTAAAAAAAGAAGAGCAAGTCAAGCCCAAAGCCAAAAGAAGGGAGGAAATTATAAAAATTAGAGCAGAAGTCAACGCAATAGAGACTAAAAAAACAATCCAAAGAATCAACGAATCAAAGAGTTGGTTCCTTGAAAGAATAAATAAAATCAGTAAGCCCCTAGCCAACCTTATTTTAAAAAGGGAAGAAAAAGTTCAAATTCATGCAATAAGAAATGAAAAAGGTGAAAGCACTACAGACCCAATAGAAATACAGAAGATCATCAACACCTATTTCGAAAACCTCTACTCTCAAAGGTTTCATACACAGAAGAAATAGACAGATTCCTAGAAACATATGAGTTGCTAAATCTAGATCAAGAGGATGTAAAACTGCTGAATAACCCAATCTCTATTAATGAAATTGAAAATGTAATTAAGTCCTTACCTAAAGAAGAGCCCAGGTCCAGATGGATTCACTGCAGAATTCCACAAAAATACAAAGAAGACCTAATGTCGACTCTCCTCAAACTATTCAATGAAATTAAAAGGGAAGCAATCCTTCCTAAGTCATTTCTGGAAGCAAATATTACTCTAGTACCAAAACCTGAGAAAGACCCAACTAAAAAAGAGAACTATAGATCAATCTCCCTAATGAACACAAATGCAAAAATCCTCAATAAAATATTGGCAAACAGGATGCAGCATATCATCAAGAAGATTATACACCATGACCAAGTGAGATTCATCCCAGGAATGCAGGGATGGTTCAACATACATAACTCAATAAATGTAACCCACCATATCAATAAAGCCAAAAGTAAGAATCACATGATCATTTCTATAGATGCAGAAAAAGCCTTAGATAAGGTCCAACATTCATTCATGATAAGAACTTTACGTAAAATTGGAATAGATGGTCCTTACCTCAATATAATAAAGGCCATTTATGACAAACCAACAGCCCACATCATACTAAATTGTCAAAAATTGAAAGCCTTTACTTTAAAATAAGGCACAAGACAAGGATGTCCTTTTTCACCACTCCTATTTAATATAGTACTAGAAGTACTAGTCAGAGCAATTAGACAAGAGAGAGAAATAAAAGCGGTAAAGATAGGAAAAAAAGAAGTTAAATTATTACTGTTTGCAGATGACATAATACTCTACATAGAAGACCCCCTAAGCTCCATTGAAAGACTCTTAGATATAATAAATAAATTAAGTACTGTAGCTGGATACAAAATCAATACTCAGAAATCAAAAGTATTCCTATACACTAACAACATAATCACAGAGAGGGAAATAAGAGAAACCACACTCTTCACACCAGTAAGCAAAAAAATGAAATATTTAGGAATTACTCTTACGAAAGAAGTGAAAGACTTATACAGGGAAAATTATAATACAGTGAAAAAAGAAATTGAAGATAATCTCAGAAAATGGAAAGACATCCCTTGCTCATGGATAGGAAGAACAAACATTGTGAAAATGGCCATTCTCCCAAAACTGTTATACAGATTCAATGCAATCCCAATAAAAATACCACCAACATACCTTATAAATCTAGAGAAATCACTCCTAAGATTCATCCGGAACCAGAAGAAACCTAGAATAGCAAAGGCAATTCTAAGCAGCAAAGGCAAGGCAAGAGGCATCACAATCCCTGACTTGAAGTTATACTACAAAGCAACAGTAGTAAAATCAACATGGTATTGGAATCAAAACAGAGCTGAAAATCGATGGAATAGATTAGAAGATACAACCACAACTACAAACACACTCAGCCATCTTATCTTTGATAAAGGAGCCAAGCAGGTTCACTGGAAGAACGATAGTCTCTTTAGTAAATGGTGCTGGAAAAACTGGCTCTCCATTTGCCGAAAACTAAAGCTAGACCCATGCCTATCACCATGTACTAAATTAAAATCTAAATGGGTCAAAGATCTGAATGTTAAAACAGAAACACTAAATCTATTGGAAGACAAATTTGGTAGAAATCTTGAAGACATAAGGGTAGGTAGAGAATTCATGAACAGGACTCAAACCGCATGGGAAATATTTCCCAGAATTTAATAACTGGGACAACCTCTTATTAAAAAGTTTCTGCATGTCAAAAGAAATCTCCAGCATAGTGAAAAGAAAACCCATAAACTGGGAAAAGATCTTAGTGAACTCCCCCTCAGACAAGGGACTTTTGTCTAAAATATATAAAGAATTAAAAGAACTCAGACCCCCAAAATTCAAAGATCCAATCCAAAATGGGCATCTGAGATGAATACGCACTTCTCAGATGAAGAAATACAAATGGTACACATATACATGAAAAAATGTTCATCATCATTAGAGAAATGCAAATTAAAACCACACCGAGATTCCATCTCACTCCTGAAAGAATGGCCAGGATCAAGAAAACCAACAACAACAAATGCTGGAGAGGCTGTGGGGAAAAAAGAACTCTCCTGCACTGCTGGTGGGAGTGTAGACTGGTACAACCTTTTTGGATGTCAGTCTGGAGAATTCTCACAAAGCTGGGATTGGAAGTCACATTTGTTCCAGCTATTCCACTTCTAGGCATATTCCCAGAAGAACTGAAAGCATCATACCACAGTGATATATGTGCACCTATGTTTATAGCAGCACAATCTTTAATCACCCTATCTTGGAAACAACCCAAGTGTCCATCAACTGAGGAATGGATAAAAAAGTTGTGGTATTTCTATACAATGGAGTATTACTCAGCTATAAAGAAGGATCACATTGCGATATTTATCAATAAATGGGCGCAGCTTGAGAGCGTACGCTTAAGTGAAATAAATCAATCTTGCATGTGTGAATACCGAATAGTTTCCCTAATCTACGTAATGATTCAAATATATAAGAGTAGGTGGTAATCATGATTCCCCATTATGTGGCCTTGAAGCCTTATAATGTTTTCACTCATTAATTAGAAAGGCTTTATTCTGGACTGCTTGATCACATTGCCCGTGATGAAATGAACAGCTATTTTGAAGAAATAAGTCATCATAATAGCTAGTGCTGATTTACTATCATCTTGTTTTGAAGCCCCACCAAACTATAGCTCTTCTGTCTCCATTGGTTTTATCATGATGAGTCTTGCTGGATTTTACTATATGTGATAGCATAAACAAAAATTGTTACAGAGATTATATAGAAGCTATTGTTCATTTTCTGTTGGTTGGTTCTAAAAACCGTACAATGCTCTCATCCACTTGAATGATTTTACACTGACTTGATATGTTTGAAGCTATCGTGTATGAAGTTATATTCAAATATTATTTTTTATGATTTTTTTAATTAAGGGGAAAAATAAAAAAAAATTAGCAGGATATATTACAGTAACTTATTTGATTTCCTATTAACTTGATTTGAAGTCCTGTAATACTCCCACTATCTTGCTTTGACTGATTAGACGCTGTTCCATTTTGTAGCAAGTTTGAGGGTATAGGCAACTACTTTGAAGGCAATAAGATTCACTATGATGCCCATTCTAGTTTGACTACTATCTTCTTTTGAACTCCTGTAGTGTTTACAAGGTTTAGGTTTTATTGGTCTTGTTCTCTACTGTTTTGTTCAACTTTATAATACCTTATGAGATAGACAATACTTTTTAAGGAAGCAAGAGGCATTATGGTAACCATTGTTGATAACCTTGTACTCTGTTTTTACATCATGTGCTGTGTCTACCCTTGGTTTTGACTGACAGCTTTGTTTTGCCATATTTGACTTTATTCTCTTCCAAAAAAAAGTAATAAGAACTAAGGAGTAATAAAACCCAAAATGTATAAATTTTGTTGTAAAAAAAGAGAGGAAAAAAAGTGCTCTAAAGTATACAACTGCAAGTGTGTTTAGGGGTGTTAAATAGATGACCATATTAATGTTTTTGGTTGGATCATTGAACACAGCTGTTTGCAGTCTCACTGTTTGAATGTCCACTTTGTACGTTTTGATACTGTGATTGGAGCAACTATCTCTAAGATGATAATTGTAATCTATTAACTGGTGATTTCTTACTGTTTTTTTTTGTAGCTCTGTATTAATTGTACCCTTACACTGCTTTGATTTGTTTTGTTTTTTTCTCTTTTTCCTTTTAAATAAAATAAAAAAATATTTTTCCAGTGCAAAACAGAATATAGTTATCTATTTTAGATTCTGATTTTCTTCCCATACAATTTTAAATAATCTCAATTACTTTTCTATTTTCTCTCAAAAAATTTTGAGGAAATGAGGTTCAACTCACATTACTATAATGCTAGGCAAATACTCTCATTACTTCAACTGCCCTCAGCTCATCTTTTTCCATGTAATCCTATTAATATTAAAAACATGACACTGTAAATTGAGGCATTTGCTGACAAAAAGTTTATGCATTATTATATTTATTTTCCTAAGCAAAAGTGTTCAGACTCAGGAAATGATAAAGAAAAGGTATTTCCTTAGACTCAGTTAATTATGGGAGCCAATCTCAGTGGGGATCTCCTCAGTTGTGTCACACTGATATTTCCCCCTCACACTTTAAAAGATAATATTCACAATGTTGACTCAATGCACTGATGCTGACCAAAATTTGAATCTTGTTTCTATTCATGCCTTCCCACAGTTCAGTGAAACACTGGCTTTTGTACTGTCTCACCTGCAGAAAACTATGTTTCTTTCCATTCATTTTACATATCTAACAGATTACTTTGTTCATTTTTCTCTTTCATTTTACTTTTTAAAAAAGACAAAATAAGTCAACATCACATCTTACCACTGATATTTCTTCTTGAAAATGGAACAAAATTTTCAATTTTCCTCAGGATCAATCAATTCATAAATTTGTAGCTATTAATATCCCATGTTGCACTAAGAATGAGGCAAACATTTTATATGAAAATAAAATGCTACTAAGTAGACTACGGTCAGAAAACTACACAATAACAACTGTTAGTGAAGATGTGAAGAAAACTCCCAAATGGTTATTGAGAGTGTCAGGTGGCAGTCATGTTGGAACATACCCTGACAGTTCCTGAAATTATGATAATTACTCGTACTTTCACATTCCTTTTCTTCGTGTTCCTAAATGAAACAACTCGCACTAAGTAAATAATTAAGGAAGTTTAGTTTGGCTTTCTCTTTTGGGTAAAGGTGGGAAATTATATCTATCTGGCAATGATCTTCTACTAGAGAGAAGTGAAATCTCACAGCATCACACAGGGAGTCTTGAGTACAGGCATGTCCCTGGTCTCTGATTTTGTCTCTCTCTTCTAGTATTGAATAATGATACAAAAAATAATTTTTTATTTTAATTGGGGCCCCTCTTGCAAATGTTACACAAAAGACAGACCCAGAGACAGTGCTGAATTATATTTTACAAAAATGCCTAACAGGGAATGAAAGTTTCTACTGTACAGAATATATTAGCAATTCATAGGACTGGGAGAAGAGAAATAAGGAGAAAGAGTTTCTTTAGAAGGTAAATGAAGTATTCTAAATGGACTAGGTGATTGAATATAGATATTTTTAAGTGAATGAATAAAATGTTAAGTGAGTAACTTGCTTCTCTAAGTTAGCAAAACTTAGAGAAAAGTCAATACACAATTGATGATAAATGTTCAAATAATTTGGAAACATATTCTCAGTCCAGTTAATAATAAAAAATGCAAAGGAAGCAACAGAAAAGAGGGACAGCCTTGATAAAGAAAACAAATGATGATGATGATGATGATGATGATGATGATGATAACTGATGTTGAAAACAATAAAGAGAAGCATGGAGAAATAAGAAAGAAAAGAATGTGAAAAAAGAAGTGACTAAGAAACAAAAGAGGAAAGGAAATCAAAAGGAAAGAAAAACATAGTAAGGGAGAGAAGAAAGAAGGGGAAGGAGGGAAGACAAATGCATGCAAGAAACACAGAGGCCAGTGTGCTTCTATTTTCTTCATCCCTGACCTCCAATTTATTGGTGAGAGTTAGATGAAAAATTCCTGATGCTCTTTGGATCCCTCACCCACAGGATAACAGTGAGAGGATTTTTGACCTTGTGCATCTGAATCTAAAGTCCCTTTTAAGACACTGCAGAATTTGGGCTAGAAATAAGTGACAGAGGAAGAATCAGAGTCCTTGCCAACCAAAGAGAGGCAGACTGCACTCATGGGGAAAGCTGCTGTCCTTCAGGAAAGGGATAAAGTCTGACACAATGAAGATACAGAAGAGGACAGTGAGAACTAAACAGATCATAGGACCACCTACATGATGCACAACTTTCTTGTGTATACAGACTCCCCTCATAAAGGAAAACACAGCAGAGAAAATGTTGGATTTACTGTGGATTCACAAAGGGCAATGAAGAAAACTGGAATTGTCACTATCCGCTACATATGAACAGAGCATGTGAATACTGTAACACTATGTCAGGGAAATACACAAACAGTGGGCACAGCTTGTAACTATGAGCTAGGATTGCACGAAGCAAAAATTGCAGAGTATCTGGTGAGCCCGGGTAATAAGAATGGCACAGAAGTGACAAACAGTAGGTTGACAATTATGGTAATACTGCATACAATTCTGGAGATGGATACAAACAACAAAAAGCAATACATAATGTGGGTATTCTTCAGTCACTCTGAAAAGTACCCAGGTGAGCAGATTCCCCAACAGTATGAGAACATACTGCAGCAGATATTGCAGCTGCCATGGGAAATGCAAGAAGGCAAAGAAGATAAACTGGGATAAAGTTAATACTTTTACAAGATGCATATGTGTTGTACCTGCCAAGACCCAAATCAGAATGAAGACAAGTGATGAAAAGATAGATTGTGAAAAAAAATAAAATGAAACTTAATAAACCTACGGACTGTACTTTTTTCTAATCAATTCAATTTTAATGACTATAACACTTGACCTATACATTAAGTTCTTGAGGCAAAGTTTAGCAAATATGTAGGTTTATTAACACTGACTGTAGGGAACAGCATGTATTTGGATCAGTGTACACAGCCATGATCAGTGTATAACCCTTCTAATAGTGAGAATGTTCTAAGAAATAAACATTTGGTTGGGAGAATTTCATAAATGTATTCTCCCTGGGTGTCTGATCTTTTATTTATTATTTAATTAGGGTTTTTTTTTTTGGTACTAGTGATCAAACACATGACCTCATGCTTACCAGGTAGGCACTTGAACACTGAGCTAAATCCCCAGCCCTTGATTTTTAAATCTGTACTATTACCATTATTTTCTTCTACACAAACAGCAAAGAGAGATAGAAACAATGCTACACACTTGCAAATCCAGTTTGGAGGGAGACTAAAGGAGGGGGAGATCACAATATAAGTCCGTGGAAAATTCAGCAGGAATTTGTAATTGTAAGCACCTAGCATAGAATCTTAAATATCTTGTAAAATTTCCCTAAAATTCAAGTAGTAAACAGCATACCTCTACTCAGAGAAAAACAGACTTAACTCAGTCATGTTTTCATTTTTATTTATTTCTGTCTTTTAGGGTCAGAGGGGTACTGGGAATCAAATTGATGACCTTGTGCTTACTAGGCAGATGATGCAACACTGAGCTATATCCCTAGCCCTCAGTCATGGTTTTAGTGGAAAATTTTATGGTACAACAGAGTAGAATTAAAAATTGTTAATTCTAATGGATTCAGAAATATTCAGAATACAGGTATGGATGTATTTAGACTGATATATTCAGAGTATAGGTATGGATGTATTTAGACTGATGATGCAAGTTATAAATATTTTTCAAAAAAATCAAAACTCTGCCTGAAAATACAAATTCTTCTGTCAAATACAAATTATAAATGTTATATAGACTGTAATAAAGCAATGTTAGAAGAAACAGCTTTACAATCTCTTTTTTTCTTCAGTGAACAGATTGAATATTGGACCTCAGTCACAGTGAGGTTTTGCTCTAACACTGAACTACTGAACTACTCAGTAGCTTTAGGTACTATGAAACAAAATGCATTTTTTCCACTTTTTTTAAACAGTCTATTTCTAATTCTGTAGTTCAGTTTGGAACTGAACTCACTGTATAGCTCAAAATGGCCTCAAGGTCATACTGAACCTCTTGCATCTGAGTTCCAAGTGTCAAGATTTCAGTTGTACACCACTACAGTCCATTTCAAAACATATTCTTAAATAAATAGCTTTCAAAACATATTCTTAAATACACAGCTTCAATAGTAATTCATGAAATAAATTGAAACGTACAATTAGGTGATAATTTTAGGATATATCATGGTTTGAACAAAATAATTTCAATTAAAAATATAACTTTTAAGAAATGTGTTTAAGACATTTTATCAAAACAACTCAATGCAAAGTTAATAAAACACAAATCAATATATTGGAAAAGATGAGACAATAACAACTAGAAAGAGATAACAGGAAAACAAAATAAAAATGAGGAAAAATTATGAAATTATAGATATATTAATGTCTGAGAAATGGGCTATGTGGGTACATGCTGGCCATCAACATTTGATTCTATTATTAAATTTTCATCCTTTATTCAACCTTTGCCCAACTCACAGAACAAGAAAGCACACAAGTCTGCTTTCATGCTTACCCTAAGAACCATCTGAGTTTCAGAGACCTTCTATATTATAGATACTATTATTGGCATACCGGTATCTCCTGCCTCTTTTCTAACCTCCTTTGGTCCTCCCTAAATAAACAAACAAAAAACCTCTTTATACCAAATCATTGATATGCTGCACAACTTCTGTTTTAGGCTTTTCTCTTACTCTACCACTCCTTTGAAAATCTAACTCAAGCAGCATTTTTGTATTTAAACAAAGGTAACAATTAGGCCAAGAATTAGGCCCCTTAATACAGAGATGATGCCCTGGCTCCTTTCCACCCTTACAGGTATCACACATATATATCCATGTAAATGCCCCTGAAAGGTTCTTGCCCTGGTATAAATTACTGTATAATTTATGGCAGTGCTCTAACATGGCAGAAGGCCAAAGCAAGAGCTCTTAACACTTCCTCCTTCTTCAGCCCTAATGGCAACTCTCCTTCCTGTTTGCATGCATAGAGAATTCCAGTCAGTCCCTTACATGTCACCAATATCGGTCCCTTGTGCCACCTCCGATCAGAGGTCATACAACCCTCTGCCTCTCTGTATCAGGTTAAAGGAGACAGCCTAAGTGCTACGGGTTGTTGCTCCAGTCTATGTCCTCAATTCAATAAAACTGCTGGTTTTGTACTCTTTGCTTCTCTATAGCACCAGAATAGTCTAACAGCCCCAACTCAAAGTGTCTCTCAATGTGGGTTTAATAGGCAGCCCCTTCTGGAAGTTGTCTCTAGCAGGTACACTTCCCCCTTTCTTTTCTAAGACTTTAACACCAACTATATTTTCCTCAGCCTTCTAACCCTGTTGCAGAACTCACCTAAACTGTCCAATTCTGAGTGGATCTATCATCTAAACAAATTTCTAAATGTCTTTGGCATTAGCTCTGTATGGAGCTCAGGAATCCACTGGACATTTGGCAGGTCCTCCTCCACTGGGCACATAACCACATTTTTTTGAATTATCAGGATCTTTCTTAATATCTACTATGGGTTTAGAAATGTAGGAAGGTAGTGGAAATTTAGAAGATCACTACAAATATTGAAAAATGAAAGTTTGAGGAGAGGAGTTGTCTGTATGAGACCCAGCATCACAGGTATTTATAACCCTCAGACCCTCCAGCTGTGCTGCTGACAGAAATGAAACCAGGGACCTAGCTCACCACCACTGCACCCTCCTCAGTTTGCATCTGAGCCTGGATGTCCCCAAGGTCCCTGCTCTGTGCAGAAAGGTGCAGATGCAAAGGTAGCAGGGGGTTTCTCAAGAGAGCACTCAGGCTGACAGTGTCACAGTAGGCAAAAAGGTCCTCAGAACTCAGAACTGGCCTTGCACTAGCAATGTTTCAGGCAGATGAGTTAAATAGAAATATTATGGCAGTCAGAGAGGCTAGGCCCTCAAAAGAGCCAGTGTAAGACACTGGATAACTTGCAAGTATGGGGATAACATACACTTCCTGCTGTGGGACAGATCTCACCACAAAAACAAAGAAAACAGAAGCACAACTTGAGTGTCAACATCAGAGATTGATATTCTAAATAGGTATCCAACACCTTGAGGAAATCAGAAGGCACTAACTCAACTCCCTACAGGCAAAGGCCCTGCTCCCCCTTGCTATCTTCCCTATTGGATCCCAACCTAATCAATTTTACCTGAACAACTACACTCGTAATCTTACTAATTGATCATAATCTGTCACACCTCATGCATCCCTGCATTGCAAGTTCCCATTTTCCCCCACCTTGGACCTGCCTCACCTCGTGGTTTTGCTCTATAAAAATCCCTAGAAAAGGCAGGGTCCTGAGCAACCTACTGGTGAATCCTGCTGTCTGTCTGTTTCTTTGGGACATGGTAGATTATGCCAGCCTGGGGTTTAGCTATCTCTAACATGACATCCGCCGAACCTTGGTACTGGGCCCAGAGAAGTAGCTTACCTTTCCAAGAGTAACTTGTATGTCTCTTGGTCTCTCTATCATGGTAACCTCTTATCAGGACAGAAGCTTTCTTTCTCCCAATAAATATATGTTTCACTCTTAAACTCCAGTGCTTCTAAAATTTATTCTTTATTTTTTAAAAACACAAAATCAAACCAGACATCTAGTAGGTTGGAAGTTTGCTTCTCTCATATCAAGGGACAACAGGAACAGAGAATAGAGCATTGCCCACCTGACACTACATCAGGACCTGGAGCTAACCTGGGGGACCTTAGTCACCAAAGTTATGCGAGGAGTTTTTTCTTTTTATTTTTCCTTTGATACCAGGGATGGAACTCATGACCTCACGCTTTTCAGGCAGGCACTGTGCCACGGAGCTATATTCCAGACCCTAAGTCATCATAGTTAGTTTTCACCTATTCTAATTGTACCTCTTCAAGATTCCACCCCATTTCAATGCTCCCGTCCCACAGCCTCACCATTGTGTAGCTTGATGGCCATAGGGTCTTTCCTATGCAGCCTGAAGCTTGTAGAAGTCACAGAAAGAAGCCCAACCATCTGGGGTCTTCTGCACAAGGTGCTGGGGATAAGCACCTTGGCGCCATGACATTGGAAGAACCCTCCCCCTTTGCCTCCTCTGATTGGACAGATTATACAGCTCACTCCTTTTTCATTGATTAACTTCCACTCTCCGAGCCAAGTAGGAAAAGAGAAACAAATCTTTAACTGCAAGACTCGATGGAGCCCAAGAGAAAGACTGTAAAGCAGACACGAGATTGTCATAAAATGTTAATCTCATCTCGCCTAAATAATACTTGCATTTAAAGGTTTTCTTACAGGACTCAAGGAAATTTTCCCACAAATGGATCACCAATGTGCTCAGAAGATTCCAGGGTCAATATTCTAGTAAAGAATCAATCTCCTTATGTCAGAAAACAACCTGAGTACAGGCCAGCACAGGACACAGTGGAATAGAGGGAGAACTGGTTGCATGAGAGGTCAATATTTGGGAATGAGGCAACTGCCTTCGGTTTGAAGATTTTCAAACTATCGCTTTCCATTTACTGATTTTTCAGCTACAAAAATGAATATATGCCCCTGAAAAAAAAAAAAAAACACAAGATGTTGGGGTTAAATTATAGCAATATTCTGAAAAAGAATTTTAAAAATTTTAAAAAGCAAGCATACATTTTAACTCTGCCACGCAAGCTTACTGCTCATCCAAGGTCAAACCCTCCTCCCCTGTTTTTTCAAAGTGAGCATATTGCCAAGCACGAGGGTCAGAAGTGCAGTCCCACTGCTTATCCACTGAACAATTTCCTTAAGATGAGCAGGGAAACATTAGGATTTCAGACTGTAATTTTCTCATGCCCTGTAGTTCTCTCCTTACAAATTCAAATTTTGACTCTTTCAGGGCATTAATATTCTTAGAAGGAATATATTGCTTGCAGCCATGTGATACTTTTGATGTTTTTGTTTAACTTAGACCTATAGACTATTAGAGTACCACACTTCTAGGTGTGTCTGGTGAGTTAATGTGAGTTTGATCTGACCAACTAATCTTGTCCCTGGAGCCTTTCTCTTTGACTCCTTCTGTACTTTGTCTCCTGAATCTATAAAGTAGTTACTTATTTTTTTTATTTCTATTTGCCAAGATGTTTGTACATTGGAAACAGTCAAAAGCAAACTGCAAACTGAAATGAGACAAAATGAACCTTATTTTTCTTAAATTCTGTATTTCAGGTATTTTGTCCTTCTAACTAAATAACCATATAAATAAATACATAAAAACCTAGTAACATTCAGTTAGGTGCATATCCTAAATAAATTTCCAAATGTATCAATTACTTTTATCACTTAGTTGAGTGATTGATGCCTTCTAATACATCATAGACATAAGCAGGAGATCACTGGAGGTGTGCTCTAGTACAGTGGGTATTATTCATAACCCTGTTTGCTACTGCTTCCTGGTTGTCATGAGGGGACCAACTTTCTTCTGGCACATTATTCTGTAATTCCAATTTTAGGTAAATCAATTTTAATTCAGTTCAAATATTTTTAATTATTTCAATCTTTCTTTACTTTTTCCTTTTGGTTTTGGAGACATGGTCTCATACACAATGAGGTATCCCTGTAAACTACTCTGTAGACTCTTGTATACAACATTTAGGAATAGAAAAAAAAACTTTGCAAAACAGTCTAAGTGTAAAATAATATGTGTAGATAGAATTGTAGAAGATGATTAAATACAGAAATAATAATTATCCTACAATGTGATAATATAAAGTCTTCAAATTATATCCTTAATATAACTGTATTCATAATATGTGTTAACCTATTGAAAATTGGACCAAAAAAAATCTAGGTGGTCTAGTGATAAATGGGGGATAGTGTTTTATTATACAAATTTTGATAAAAGAACTAAAGAAATGCGACATTCCCTCTACCTAATGCCTGAGTCACCTTAAGAATCAGTTTTTTAAACTGTAATCTGGAGTTAGGCAGAAAAAAAAAACAATCTGGAGTTAGGCCAAAACAAAACAAAACAAAACAAAACAAAACAAAACAGGCACGCACATTAAATTTATAAGAAGTGTTTAGAAATACTTCTGCTTTATTTAAAACCTAAACTTGATCAGACTGCCAGTATGAATGCAAAGAAAGAAGCTAGTAATTATTTCATTATGGTCAAAAATATTACTTTTTTTTTGGCCAAGTACATCTCATTTATATTGAACACACAAGGAAATGTACAATCCAGGCAGATTCGGGACAAAATATAAAAGACAAATATGCTGGCTATACAAAATGTATGGGGGAAACAACTTTCTGTTCTAGGACTGAGCACAATTTCAAATATAAGATTGTAAATCTATAAAAGATAAAGTGATTTTAAATATATATAAAATGAAACATAGCTAGGATTTATGCACACTAAACACCATAATGGTTGAAATTTGCTTCAGTAAGAATCCCAGAGTAAGGATGGAATATCTAGAGAGAGCAAAAAAGTCAGTTTTATCAAAAATAAGTATCTTCATGGCAAAAATGAATGCATGATATAAACAAATAATTTCCAGAATATTTACCTAAGAATATTAAAGGGGTGCAATTAAGAAAGATAAGACATAGGCAAATGAAAATAAATAATTAAATTTAACTTTCTATCAAGAGAATTCATCAAATTAGAAAATGGTGTTTGTAGCTTACAAGTAGATATTATCACATGCTACTAGTAGAGGGTTGAAGGTGTTGATTAAGAATAGCATGATGGACACCGTACCACTCACCTGTAATCTGAGCTGGGGCATGAGGCTCACAAGTTTCAGGCCAGTGTGAGCAACAGTGACAACTTGTTTTGAGAAAAATACACACATCTTTATCCAGTCTTTAAATGTTTACAGAACCTGCATGCCTGTATACATACTCCAACGTGTCTATGAAGTTTTCTTAAATCCTCTACATGAAATGTGAAAATAGCCATTCTCCCAAAACTGTTATACAGATTCAATAAATCTCAATTAAAATGCCATCAACATAGCTCATAGATCCAGAGAAATTACGCCTAAAGTTCATCTGGAGTGAGAAGAAACCTAGAATAGCAAAGACAGTTCTAGGCAGCAAAGGCAAGGCAGGAGGCATCACAACCCCTGACTTGAAGTTATACCACAAAGCAACTGTAATAAAATCAACACGGTACTGGAATCAAAGAGCCAAAGATCAATGGAATAGATTAGAAGATACAACCACAACTACAAACACACTCAACCACCTTGTCTTTGATGGAGTCAAACATGTTCACTGGAAGAACAACAGTCTCTTTAAAAAATGGTGTTGGAAAAACTTGCTTTCCATATGCCAAAAACTAAAACTAGATTCATGCCTACCACCATGTACTCAATGAAAATCTAAATGGATCAAAGACCTGAATAATAAAACAGAAAAACTAAATTTATTGGAAGACAAACTGTAAAAATCTTGAAGACATAGTGGTAGGTAGAGAATTCATAAAAAGGAATCAAACTGCATGGGAAATGTTTCCCAGAATCAATAACTGGGATCACATCTCATTAAAAAGTTTTTGCATGTCAAAAGAAATCTCCAGCATAGTGAAAAGAAAACATACAAACTGGGAAAAAATCTTAGTGAACTCTCCCTCAGAAAAAGGACTTCTATCTAAAACATATAAAGAATTAAAAAAAAAACTCAGACCCCCAAAATTCAAAGATCCAATCCAAAAATGCACATCTGAGATAAATACACAATTCTCAGATGAAGAAATACAAATGGTAAATAAATACATGAAAAAATGTTCATCATCATTAGTCATTAGAGAAATGCAAATTAAAACCACACTGAGATCCCATCTCACTCTTGAAAGAATGGCCAGGATCAAGAAAACCACCAACTACAAATGCTGGAGAGGATATGGGGAAAGGAGCTCTCCTGCATTGTTGGTGGGAGTGTAGACTGGTGCAACCATTGTGGAGGTCAGTTTGCAGATTTCTCAAAAAGCTAGGATTGGAAGTTCCATTTGTTTCAGCTATTCTACATCTAAGCATATTCCCAGAAGAACTGAAAACATCATACCACAGTGACATATGTGCACCAATGTTTATAACAGCACAATTTGTAACAGCCAGATCTTGGAAACAACCTAAGTGTCCATCAACTGAAGAATGGATAAAAAGTTGTGGTATTTTTATACAATGGAGTACTACTCAGCTATAACGAATGATCACATTGAGACATTTATAAATAAATGGATGCAGCTTTAGACCATACTCATAAGTGAAATAAATCAAACTCACCTGTATAAATACCAAATAGTTTCCCTAGTGTAAGAAATGATAAGAATACATAAAAGTATTTGGTAATCATGATTCCCAACCATATTGGTTTGAAGCCATATAATGTTTTCACTCATTAACAGCAATGGTTTTAAACTGGGTTGTTTGATTTTAGTATCTATGACAGTACAAATAGCCATTTTGAAGAAAACAACACAACATAAAAGCTGTGCTGATTTAATATCATCTTGTTTTGAAGTCCCATCAAGCTGTGGTACATCTGTTTCCATTGGTTTTAACATGTTGTATCTTACTATATTTCACTATATACTATAGTATAAACAAAATTCTTTATAAGCAAAGAGATAATAAAGAAACAGTTGTTCGTCTTCCGGGAGAACATGGCAGACAGATAACAGCAACTACCGGAGGCTCTCTGAAAGGCTCGGCTCAGAAGTCAGAAATGATGCGGACTAAGGAGACATGAGCCGGTAGAGATATGCTCTGTTGACCCAGGAACGAACTGGGCTGAGAGAAACCAAATTGGAATGCAGTCCTGGTGCTAAAATAGGAACAGAAAAGACGGTGTGGAGGCTGGACCCCGCGCCATTGGAAACCGCGATTTGGGTTTCCCACCACTCGGCGGCTGGCTGCCTCCACAGCGGCTCGGCAAGGAGAGACGCGCAGAAGCTCTGGGAATGGGAGTCTGCGAATGGAGTCGAAAACAGGATGGACAAGGAGGCGTACACTGCCTTGTGGCGAGGTGAGTGAGACAAACTGACACTCTACCACAGTTTGACTCCAGCGGAGGACTTTCCGGGCTTGGGCAGTCCTGTAAGAGCAGGGCGCGGTGGCGACTCCAGCCACACATTCCCCTCTCAGACGGGATTGGTGAAAAGTGCCTGGCCTGCATGATGCTGCGGGCGGACTTGGTAGGCTGGCCTAACCCAGATCCCAGAGCCTGACGGTGGCCCGGAGGGGCGACTGACTCCCGCGTAGGCTGCCTAGTCCATAACTCCTTGGTGTGCAGCAGTGGGCGGGAACACCTAGCCAGCACAATTTGATCAGGCTGTGGCTGACAGGCAGGGAAGCTGGGCCTCCTATGTAAGCTTGCATTTATATAAGGAACAAAGAATATGGGGAAGGGAAGCAACAAGAAAGGCTCCTCGGCCCCCAATTCTGAGAAACAGGCAATAGCAGACACCGCACCAATAGACATTAAGCGCCATATAGAGAGCCTCATAGACCAATTCAGGAATGAAGTTATCAACAACCTGAAGCTAGAAGTATGCAGAATAGTTAGAGAAATGCTATGCACCACCCAGGAAAAAACAGATGGTGGAATGGAAGAACAGAAAAAGAGGGGAGAATTGTTTGATGGAGAAAACAGAGAAAGCATAGAGTACGTGAAGCAGGTTCAAAGGGACTATCAAGAAATTAAGAAGTCTATCCAAGACTGGCATAACAGCTTGAAAGAAACTAAGGACAGACTATCTGAACTAGAGGGCAGACTTGTAATATGGGAGAATGAAATGAAAAACTTCTAAAAAATAACAAAGAAACAAACGGCAATAATACAAAGACAAGAAGATGATAAGAGGATCCATAACTTAAGGATTAAGAACATAAAAGAAGAAGTTGGGACACAAACAAGTGAACTACAAAAGCTACTCACAGAAATAATCCAGGAGAATTTTCCTAATTTAGCAAAAGGTAAAGATACTCAGATGTATGAGGCATACAGGACCCCAGCTACCTACAACCCAAACAGAGCAACACCCAGGCATATAATAATAAAAATTCCAGAAATTCAATACAAGAACAGAATATTAAAAGCTGTAAGAGACAAGAAACAGACCACTTACAAGGGAACACCCATTAGAATTACAGCAGATTTCTCTGCACAAACCATCAAATCACGAAGAGCATGGGGGGAAATAATTCAAGCTTTGAAAGATAATAATCTCCAGCCAAGATTGAGATATCCTGCACAACTGTCCCTGGAAATTGATGGAAAAACAAGGTGCTTCCAGGATAAAGAGGAACCGGGGGAATTTGCAACCACCAATTCAACCCTACAGAAAGTATTACAGGATATTCTAAAAAAAGAAAAATACAAAGAACCCAGAAATAGTGGCGGGGAGGCCACAATGAATGGAGCAGAGAACAAAATGAAGAAGACAAACTGACAGCTACTGACAGAAAAAGAGCTTAACAGAAATGAGACAGAGAAGATTGGATGATAGGAACAGCTATTTTGGAGAAAAGGACATCTTAATAGGTAACACTGATTTAGTATCATCGTGTTTTGAAGTCTCATCTAGCTTTTGTTCTTCTGTCTCCAATGGTCTAAACAGGTTGTATCTTATTGGATTTTATTATGTACGATAGTATAAGCAAAAACCTTTTAAAGACAAGGAGATTATACAGAAACCATTGTTCATTTTCTGTTAGTCGATTCTAAATACTCTGTAATGCTGTCATTCTCTTAAATGGTTTTACATTGTTTTGATATACTTAATGCTACAGTATACGAAGTTGTACTCAAGGACTTCAAGGAAAGAGTCAATATGGTAACTACACTTGGGTAGGAAATATCTGGTGGTGAAACACTATTCTGCTTAAATGGTTATGTTTTGATCGTTGTTTCGCTGTTATGCCCTCTTTTTTCTCAATCTCCACTCCATTATTTACTTTTTAATTTTTATCCATTTAATTAAAGGGAAAAAATAGCAGGATATAATATAGTAACCCACTTTGACTTTCTGTTATCTCGATTTGAAGCCCTGTATTACTCTCACCATCTTGTTTTTGACTGATGTTCCCCTATTCTGTTTTGCTGGATAGTATCAGGTTCGAAAGTTTAGGCATCAGCTGTGAAGATAATGAGATTCATTATAACGCCCATTCTCATTGACTTTTATCTACTTTTGAAGACCTACAATGTCTCCAATGTTTTGGTTTTGTCAGTTTTGTTCTTTACTGTTTTGTTCAATTGTATTATAACTAATGATATAGGCAATTCTATTAGAGATAGTGGGAGGCATTATGGTAACCATTGTTGATCACCTTGTATTATGTTTTTATATTATCTATTATGTCCACCCTTTTGACTTGACCGATTCTGTTCTGTTATGTCTCATTTGGTTTTACTCTCTTCCAAAAAAGCAATAAGAACCATGGGAGCAATGAAACCCAAAATGTGTAATAGTCATTGTACAAAAGAGAGGAAAAGAAAGTGCTCTAAACTATATAACTGCATGTATGTTTAAGTGTATAAGATAGAAAATGATATCACAGAGTTTTATTGGATCATTGAACAGAACTGTTAGCAGTATCATTGTTGGAATGTCCACTCTACAAGCTTTAATTTTGTGACTTGAACAATTATTTCTAAGATGGCAATATGTAATCCATTAACTAATGATTTCCTACTGTTCATTTTTTTCTTCTGTAAATCTGTATAACTTGTACCCTTTCACTGTTTTTTTTTTCTCAAATAAAAAAAAAACAGAAACAGTTGTTCATTTTCTATTAGCTGGTTCTAAATACCTTGCAATTCTTGCATTCTCTTGAATGGCTTCAAACTGTCTTGATATGCTTGATGTTATATCATACGAAGTTACACTCAAATAACTCAAGGAAAAAGGCACTATGGTGACTACTATTATCTTAGATTATCTGGTGGTGAAACACAATAATGCTTAAATTGTTCAGTTCTTCCCTGTGTGATTCTGTTACAATGTCCTCTCTTATCTCAATCTTCCCCACTTTTTAAATCTATTTTCTCTCATTTTTTTAACTAAGGGAAAACTAAATTAAAAATAGTGGGATATATGATAGTAACTTTCTTGGTTTTTCTATTAACTTGATTTGAACCCCAGTATTGCTCTCCCCATCTTGTTCTGTCTGATCATTCTATATTCCATGTTGTTTGATAGTATCAAGTTTGAGGGTATAGGCAACCACTTTGAAGGCAATAAGATATACTATGATGCCCATTATGGTTTGACTATTATCCTTTTTTTTTTGAAGTCCTGCAAGGTCTTCAGTGTAGGTTTTATTGGTCTTGTTCTGTACTGTTTTGATCAATTCTATTATACCTGATGATGTAGACAACTCAATTTAAAAATAGCAAGAGGCACAATGGTAACCACTTTTGATCACCTGGTATTCTATTTTTGCATCATGTGCTATGCCCTCCCTTCTGTTCTGACTGTTTTGCTTAGTCACATTTGGTTTTATTGTCTTCAAAAAAAGTAATAAGAACCGTGGGAGTAACAATACCAAAAAGTCTAATTGTTATTGTAAAAAAGAGAGGAAAGGAAGGTGGACTAAGGGATATAACTGCAGGTACGTTTGAATGTGTAGGATGGAAAATCATATTACTGAGCTTTTGTTGGATCACCGAACAGAACTGTCTCCAATTTCACTGTATGAAAGTCGACTTTATATGCTTTAATTTTGTAATTTGGACAACTGCTTCTGGGAAGATAATATGTAACCTATTAACTGGTGATTTCTTACTGTATATTTTTTTTCTTGAAATATTGTATTATTTGTACCCTTTTACTGCTTTGTTTTTTCATGTCCTTTCTTTTTTCTCTTTAAATAAAAAAAGGTGGTATTTTTATACAATGGAGTACTACTCAGCTATAAAAAATGATCACATTGAGATATTTACAAATAAGTGAGTGCAGCTTGAGACCATACTCATAAGTGAAATAAATCAAACTTACATATATAAATACCAAAGTTTCCCTCGTGTAAGAAATGGTCAGAATACATAAAAGTATGTGGTAATCATGATTACCCATTATATTGTTTTGAAGCCTTATGATGTTTTGATTCATTAATTGGAATGGTTTTATTCTGGGGTGTTTGATTTTATTTTCTGTGATGATATGAACAGTTATTCTGAAGAAAATAAGACAGTATAATAGCTAGCACTGACTTAATATTGGGTTGTTTTCAAGCTTTTCTTCTGTCTGCATCTGTTTTATTATGTTGTATCTTATTGGATTTTATTATATGTGATAATATAAGCAAAATTTTTATAGTCAAGAATATAGAAATTATTGTTCATTTTCTGTTAGCTCGTTCTAAATACTCTGTAATACTTTTACCCTCTTGAATGGTTTTACACTGTCTTTTTATGTTTGATGGTATATGAAGGCATACTCAAATTTTCAAGGAAAGAAACACTATGGTAACTACTGTTATGTCGGGTTATCCTCTGTTGCTTAAATTGCTCTGTTCTGACCTGTGTTGTTACGTCCTCTTTCATCTTAATCTCCTCCATATATATGTATATATATATACATATATATATGTATATATGTATGTGTGTGTGTGTGTGTGTGTGTGTGTGTGTGTGTGTGTGTAAATTGAAAAAATAAAAAACACCAGTTAGGTAAAGCATCTATTCATCCTGTAATGGTGTCAGTTAGGAACAATATCTGTTGAAATCCTCCACATGGTGGCATGTGGCTAAAGTCTAATTGCCATCACTCCCCAAGATATTTCTCTCTTCTCTGTATAAGTTCTAGCGAAGGAAGTAGTTTTGGCTATAGTCTTAAAGAGCTATAAACTTGCCCTTTTTGCCTCCCTATCAGCTTTTTTATTTCCCAAGGATACTTCATACATGTCTCTCTGGTTTATCTTGAAACACATGACTGACCTGCTTAGGGAAATGGACTGCCTCGAGGAGCTGTAAAATTTCCTTCTTGAGATTCAAGTATGATTGCTTATTAGTTAGAAGACCCCATTTCTCCCAGATAATTGCTTGGACACCAATATTAGGAAGGCATATTTGGAAAATGTATAGATATTTAAAATTTGCCTTTTCCTGATATGAATGCCCAAAAAATAATTGTTAGCTTGTCCTTTTGATTAGATGTCCCTGGGGAAAGAGACTGCTTCAATGACTTGTGAACTGACAACAGCAAATCCTATCTTTCAACATTCTTGAACGAAGTTATTTTCTCAGTACACTGTGTCTTCTCAGCATTATGGAAGTGTAGGTCATTAATGTTCTGCCTGATTGCATAGGTCAGAGAGATCACTTGTTCACAAGAATAGCTAATTTGGGGCTGAGGATTTAGCTCAGCAGCATAAGCGCCTGCCTTGCAAGCAGGCAGTCGTGAGTTCAATCCCTGGTACCGATAAAAATGAGAAAGACAAAAAAAAAAGAATAGCTTATTTATAAGCCTGAATGTATAGAAGAGGCAAGATTACGTGTAGTACAAGATTTTATAAAAACTGAAGGGTTGTCCAAGTGCACACCCTGATATTTGTTAAGCCATTCTCCTGTTAACAAGTAAATTTTGTCTCTAGTATACCTCTGACCTAATGGAAAATTAGGATTTCTAGTCTCTTAATTTTGCAGCTTTCTCTGTGATTAAGCAGTAGCCGCTACTTCTTACAGGCTGGGTAGTCATCCAGAAGCCACCACATTTAATTTTTAATTTTTTGAAAGTATACCACTAAGTATGGTTTTCTTAACCTTTTTGTCAAAACACAAAAGCAATAATTTTTTTTTCTGATATGTAGAGGAAGAAGGATTTTATTTTAGGACTGGTATTCTCAATGCTGGAGCCTGAGTAAGGGCATGTTATTTCCACTAAATGCATTATCCATCACTTTTATTCATTCTAGAGGTATAGATTGGTCAGCCTCATACAAAGACTTTGATATTAGACCAAAATTGGGTAGCCAGGTCTTCAAAATCCAGGAAGAAACAAAGCTCGTTGGTGACAGGAGATCCAAGATCACAGCCTTAATGAGTTGCCTATGTCAATAAGTATTGGAATTGGTTCAGAAATGACTTCTAAAGTTAGCCATTGTACCTTAGAAGAGATGGTAAAATATTTGGAAACATACATTTTAGGTTCTCTGGTGTCTCTTTCATCATCAGAGACACAAATGAGAGTTTTGGCTGGTCTAGTACCTGTCTATGGGTTTGGACAGTCAACACTCAAGTGCCGTGAGTTAGGCATCTTGGCAGATTCACAGTTTGATCAGTGTCCAAAGGATGACTTGAGATAGTCATGTGCCTAGGGCTAGACGTTTTGCATTTGAAAAAGTAAATTTTCCATCAGCTTTACTTGGATTTTGCCTTAGATAATCTGAGTGTGTTTAAAGTATTGCTAACTGTGATAGTTATAGCCTAAACCTTTCTTTTTTGATTTTCTTCTTAGTTCCAAATGTTAAGCACAGAAAAGGCCATGTACAGCAATTAGGCCATAGGTATCTGTGGGTCCATCTGGAGTTTTTTGTAATTTACATTGAATATCTGAGGCTGATTGACAAGTGAAACGGAGTACTTCTCCTTCCCAAGAAAATGTATCTATGCTCATATATTTATGAAATACTTCTGTGAATCTGTTATGGGAGACAGCTGAATTTTCTTCTGTTCCATGTATGATCTCACCCACTTTATAATAATTAACAGATTTTTAAAATAAGCATTTTACTCCCATTACAAGAGCAGCTAGCATATCATACATCACTTTTAGTCACTTATTAGTATTATGGTTCCAGGTTGTTCTTATTGAAGGGAAAATATCCTGTCCATGGTGGTTTTCTTCCCTTTTAAAAGCATATTGCTCATTTGCATAATTCCTAGCCTTTTGTAGGATTGTTTGTCCTTCATCTCAGTACAGCAAGTAGTCAGAATGAATTGGGCAACCCACTATGAGATACAAAAAGAAAGGATCAAAGTTTAAAACACTTCTGCAACATTTGGGTCAACTGACCTAGCCATTCTTTGCATTGCTGAGTATCTGCAACTGAAAAATGAATCTGAATTTGAGTATTTCTTTTCATACTTGCAACCTCTCTTAGGTGTAGGACATGTTGTGAATTACAGAATAAGAAGCACCATTTATGGTTCATCCTGCAGGGGATAAAGCTGTCTGTGTATAGCCAGTGTGTCGTGCATTGTCTGAAGAACATAATGAGGGAGCTGGTTAAAACTGGGTTCCTTCAGGCCACAAGTGTTCAGTGGAATTCCTGAGTCATGTGGAAGACTGGGCATGATTTACTGGTCTGAGAACTACAAAGAAGAGAGTGAAGAGATCTCCCAATGGAGGTATCTTCACTAAACAGACTGAATAGACACGTATCTCTATGGGAGGCAGGTGGAGGGTCCAACACAATATCATCAAAGATATCTACCTCTCCCTCAGGGATCATTTTAAATACCATAATTTCTGCCCATTTTCTGTGATAAAGGTTCAATAAGTACAGGCTTTAGAGGGTTTTTTTTGTACCCTCTATATTATAAGCAGAAATGAGTTAAAAAAGGACATCATAATTTAAAATGTCATCACTTATCTATCTCTTGCCATTCCCTAATTCACATCAAAAACAAATGCAACATTGGATAAACTGTTCCTGTTTTCAAATTGTCAGGATCAAACCTTTACTTCTAATCAGCAATATCGATGAGTGTTGAAATCACTGGAAACTTTGGGGCAAAATCTGTGAGGTTTCTCATGTCTTCTGTTGGGGCCTATATTCAGAGAGAAGACCAGATCTTAGCTCAAGATGGAGTCCCATGATGGAGGAGACCTACTTTGAGGCACATGGGGTTCCCTTATGACACTCAAATACTTACTAGACAGATACTTCTGTATGACTCTAGAGTGATATTGATGTCTGTTATAGAAATAAGCATACATAATAGACTTTAGTATTGGGGCCAATTAACTCCTTAGGGAGAGAGGTTGAACTATTAGAGAGCTTTACCTGGCACTGTTTCCCATGAAGTCAGACTGTAATCTCCCCACCAGGATTCCCTTGGCCTCTATTGAGCCACTTTATGGCTCTGCCTAAGCAGGGTGAAGCCACTTGAGAAATAATATATCCTCCATTTCTTCTGATAATGAAAATATTGGTACTTGTTTAAGGCATTAGAAATACAAATCTTTTTAAAACAAACTCCTAAGAAAGTTTGAAGAACAAGGATGGCAGTGCTTTTGATACTCACTGGCTGTGTTTTTGTTTTGCTCACACCTTCACTCATAATTCTAATTTATCAGAATTTTGTTAAATGAAATATGAAAAAAGCCCAATTTAAAAGAAAATGGGGAGGAAGCCCACTATTGCCTAAAATTGGAGGTTCATCTTCTATCTATAAGGGTGAGATTTCCCAGGATGGTAAGGCCATTCGATTCAAAATAGGAAAATGGAAAATGAAGCTAAACAAAAATGACTTCAATTGACTCAAAATTGCATCTAGTCCTGCAATAAAACAAGAGTAAATGGCTATAGGGCAAGGCAGCCTGTATCCAGGATGAAAATAGCACTTTGAGAAAGAAAAATACATTTGGGAAAAACACACAGATAGGATTCTGAGCTCAAGAGCTTCAAACTGTGGTATGCAGAATCCAGGCTAATTTGCCCCAAAGAGTAGCAAAATTCAAAGTAGTTGAAAAATGTGCTGATAATAGGGCACCCCAAAATTTATATTGCACACACTATACCAGCCATCATAAACTTTAGGTCAAGCATATACAGCTTCCAAATGATCTACTATGTAACTGGGGCAATAGCAGGATATCTCTTTACTTAATTTGCACCCATAGAGTGACTGCAAATGAGAAAAAGAGAGATAAACTTCCAGCAGGATTGAATGTCTATTGTAGCTGGAGAAATAAAACAGAAGTGATGTATTCCCTATCGTCCTCCCACATGGTGGGAAAAGAAGCAGTTTCTGGTGGCATTAAAATACTCCTGAATTCCCAGCCTAGGGAAGAGAAACTGAAAGAAAACAGAAAAAAATGTGTCCAATGGGTCTTTCCTGATGTCCTGGCTGTCTAAGCCCAGTTGTTACTGTTTCTGGGAATCTGGAGTCTCCATTTAGAGATGATTTCTAGGAACATTTGTCTTGAACAAAGAATTAAATGAAACAACAATAAGAATTAAATGTAGGAAAAACATAAAAGGAAAGGTATGAAAATGGGCTTTGCAGAATGAGTTTTTTCCTAAGCAAATAAAGAAGAAAAATAAAAATAAAAGTAAAACCAAAAGTAAAAGTACTATAGGATACAAAATAGAGTAACTGAGGATCATGATAGTGATTACTTAATGCCATTTGTCTCCTTTACATTTCTTTTCAGATTTTCCCATGCTTACATCACAATTAGGTCCTCCCATCCAAAACCTGACAAGTTCTCATGAAAGGTTCACAGGCAAATTTTGAAGAACCAGTTTGGTACAATTTTTCTGGAGTTTTGCCATGCCTCCTTTCCCAGCCAGTTTAAGCCATTCCTTATTTTCTGGTCTCAACTAAACAACTTAAGTTAGCCTCTATCTCCTCATGATCCTCCTCCCTCAGTCTCCTGAATGGCATGAATACAAACATGCACCACAGTACCCTATTTCAAAGGGATGGTTGTTAAAGAACTGCAAATATGGGATGCAACAAGGCTTATTAGAGGAGACAGTAGAGAAGATGTCATGATAGAAATACTCAGAGAATGGGGCTGGGAGTTTAGCTCAGCGGCATAAGCGCCTGCCTTGCAAGCAGGCAGTCGTGAGTTCAATCCCCGGTAACGATAAAAAGGAAAAAGACAAAAAAAAAAAAAAAAGAAGAAGAAGAAGAAGAAGAAAGAAATACTTGGAGAAGAGTCTCCAAAACATAGGTACTCTGAAATAGAAGAGGCAATCACATTAAGAAGTAAAAAATCATTCTGAATGATAATTCATAGAGATTAAACCAAATATGTGGATAATTGAAAAGACAAGATGCCATCATGGTTGATCTGCATTTCCCCTACACCATCTGGAGATCAGAATTTTACACCATGTACAACTGTTAAAAGTATATTAATTTCATTGTAAGCATAAAAAGTAAGTTGATATTTATAAAACGATTTCTATATACTTTTAATGCTAACTAATGCTAACTTCTTGGCATATTAAATATTTAGGTTCCCCAAGTGTACTACTATATGTAGAAGAATTCAAACTGAGTTAACAGGAGAGCCAATATTTCGATCCTTGCAGTCCATGTTCAACTAGACCCAGAATATTATGGTACTCCTCTCAAAACATTATATTGTTCTGCTAAGTTGTCCAACTTCACAAACAGGGAGATTACTGAATTCCAGAGGACAAGATTTAAACAGTGTACATTGCACTAATAGGAAGACCACTAAAGAGAGGAATGTCTGCATGCCTCCAAAGAAAGCCATATAGTCAAGCAAGACCTTGATGCTTCTGGCACTTGACAGAACTGGTAGAGTACAAGACTGTAGAAGAGCAAATAGGTTCCTCATAAACCTTGTGAAATAACTGGAGAACCAGGGCTGGGGATTTAGCTCAGCGGCATAAGTGCCTGCCTTGCAAGCAGGCAGTCGTGAGTTTGATCCCTGGTACCGATAAAAATGAAAAAAGATAAAATAAATAAATAAATAAATTTTTAAAAATAACTGGAGAACCATTAATCCTTAACTAAGTTGGAAATATATAATATAATATAATATAATATAATATAATATAATATAATATAATACAATACAGTATAAATCAAAGTCTTAGAGGGCTATGTTGGGAGAAATAGAGATATGTGAAAAAGAGACAAGTAAAAAAATAATAACTTTAAAACTGAAAATTGAAACTTCAAGACACAAACCCAGTATAAGCTTTTCCTTTTGTCCAGGACACAATAAGCCTGGACAATTTCCTTTCACCTACAAAAAAGTTTATCTGTTCCTTATTCCCTGGCAAATTGTCCTGTTTCACCTGTGAATAGTCCACATTTTTACATATAAATTAACCTATTACATTAGGCTCCTTTTAGAGTGAATTATTATCTGACTGTGAGTGAGCCATTTTCCCCATCTACCAAAACAGGAGATTATAGATTGCCAAATTTCACAATTTTTACTGCCAAAAATACATAAAGAATCCTAGTTTCAAACTATTGTGCAGAAAAAATTTTATCAATAACATTTTCTGTGCCTTTTGTGACTATGCCCTGAAAATTCTTTTTGTGTTAATATAGTTAGTGAAACCCTAAACGTTGTATGTTTAAGTTAGGCAAAGGTCTTCTCACACTCCATCCAGTAACAAAACTATTAGAAAAAAAAGATGACCAGAGAAAAAGAGAAAGGGAGAGATTAAAGAATAATATGTAATCAAAGTGTATTATTTTCATGCTTCAATAGGCCAAAATGAAACCCATTTTTCATTACTTATATGAACTAATAAAAAATATATTGAAATGGCATGTATGAAATTACTTGTTAATTCAGTTAATATTGTCATTCAATAATCTACACACCAAGGATTACAGGGCCTCATACCCCACTCATTTTTTGTCTAGTTACTCTTTTACTAAGGCAAAGAGAAATTTTTTATTAGATTTAGATATCTCTCTGTCTCTCTCTCTGTCTCGCTCTGTCACACACACACACACACACACACACACACACAGAGAGAGAGAGAGAGAGAGAGAGAGAGAGTTTTTCTACCAAGAGAAAACCATACATTCCTCAAATTTATACTATTTGACATCACAACATATTTAGCCAAAGTGATTACCAGAACAAAACAGTTATTAACCCCGGTACTCCCCAGCCCCCCCCCCCAAAAAGTGTTCTTGAACTTAACTTGTTTCTTTCCTTAAACCTAAATATGTAGATAAAAAGAGAACTGCTGATTAGTTTGCAAAGGCATCTAGCTGTTATCTACATCATAACTGACTTAAAGCCATGATCATTATGTCTCAAACTCTCTTGATGCTGGGGCTTAAGGAATACTATTTGGTTTAGACCTTTATATGCTAAGTGAGAAAAAGACAAAAAATTAATGTGTAATAGTTAATGTTAAAATAATTTGATACTGGGGAGTATACCTAGGAGTACTAAACCACTGGGGTACATTCGCAGGCCTTTGATATATATTTTGAGACACTTTCTCACTAGGCAGTACTCCATTTATTGTTCAGCCCACTTCTGCCTCCTGTGTTTCTAGGATTGAAAATATATCACCAAGCCTACCAATCTATTTTTCATAGCAAAATAATGGGAAAGTAAACGTGATTAAGAGAAAATGTATATTTGTAATATTTTGTTACTATCTGGGGTAGCAATATAGAAAACATATCTTCCTGGTGATGTCAATAAGTAGAAATGGGGCTCAGGAGCCCAGCCTGTTTGGGACTCCCGCACCTAGCCATCGGTGTGCAGAGGAGGGGCTGAGCAGATCTGGGGCACTGCATCAGCCTCCCCTTGTATCTGGAGGACTGTGGATATTTCAGCAAGTAGGGAAGGATAACAGGTTCAAGAGGCATCAAAGCCTGTGGTGAGTGCTCAGCACACTCTGCCCAAATCCCAGACTGTTCAGGACCCTCCAGGTTTCCGGGTGCAATGAAGTGGAGAAGGGGGTTTGAGGCCTCTACATCTGCCTCCCCATCCCGGCTGCACTTGGAGAACTGCTGAGCTTCCAACGGGTGGGCGGGCCCACGCTATCCCCGGAGCCCAGCCTGTTTGGGAGTCCCGCACCTAGCCATAGGTGTGCAGAGGAGGGGCTGGGCAGATCTCGGGCACTGCATCAGCCTTCCAGTGTGTCTAGAGGACTGTGGATATCTCAGCAAGCAGGGGAGGACCGCAGGTTCCAGAGGCACCGTGGTCTGTGGTGAGTGCTCAGCTCAATCTGCCCAAATCCCAGACTGTTTGGGACCCTCCAGGCTTCCAGGTGCAGTGAGGTGGTGAAGTGGGTTTGAGGCGTCTACATCAGCCTCCACATCCCGGCTGTGATTGGAGAGCTGTGGAGCTTCCAACGGGGAGGTGGGCACATAGTGACCCTAAGGCCCAGCTTATCTGGAACTACGGAGTTCTCAACAGGCAGAGGAGGGCCATTGGTTCTGCAGGCCCAGTGGCTTGGGGTAACGTGGTGCCAGAGTCTCAGTAGCTGCAAACATAGAAGGGGATTTCCAACAGATCCAGAGGAAGCTTTCAAATAACACTTGAAACACAGAAATATAGGAAAATGACAAAACAAAAGACCAAATTACAACCTCAAACCTCTAGGCCATCTCAAGAAACCCTAGCAATGTATATAGAAGAAAATATATGTCATTCACCTCGAATATCGGACACAACAGCTACTGAAATTAACAAGCAACTCCACGAAGCTTTAAAGAAATTCAAACTCGAAATAATCTCCCAGGTAAAAGAAGAAATGATAAAAGAAATTTTAAAAATTCTGAATATATCTAAAGAAAACACAGATAAAATATTGGAGGAACTAAACAAAAAGATAGAATTCCTAGACGAGCAATATAAGAAACAAACAGAATACATAATGCAGATGCACAGAAATATACAGGAAATAAAAACTCCACTGAAAGTTGTAAAAACTGCCTTAATGAAAATGAAGACAGAATTTCAGACCTTCAAGACAGGATTGCAGCTAGTGAACAGGAAAGGAAAGATCTTTTAAAAATAACAAGGAATCAGGAAACAACAATTCAACAACTGCAAGACGATGCAAAGAAAAATAACATAAAAATGATAGGGATTAATGAAAAAGGAGACAAAATAAAGGCTGTCAAGAGGATATTTAGAGAAGTAATAGCTGAAAATTTCCCAAGCATGAGATCAGAAACCGACATCAGGATCAGTAAAGCATATAGAACTCCAAATAGTCATAACCAAAATAAAACTACACCCAGACTTATAATAATCACCACCCCAGAAATCAAACACAAGAATAGATTATTAAAAGCTTTCAGAGAGAAAAGACAGATCACTTATAAAGGAAAACCTATCAGAATCACAGCAGACTTCTCAGCACAAACAATAAAGTCAAGAAGAGCATGGAGTGAAGTATTCCAGATTCTAAAGCAAAATGATTTCCAACCTAGACTGATGTATTGTGCAAAACTATCATTCAAAATTGATGGTGAAATATGATACTTCCATGACAAAGAACACCTGAAGAACTTCATGAACACCAAACCAACCCTGCAAAACATGTTGAAAGACAGTTTAGATACACAAAGGAAAAAACCACTAAGCAAAGTAAAAAATTAAACAGAACAGAAAGATAAAGATGCAAAGGCAGAGAGATAACATGTCAATAATAAACCAGCATTTAACAGTAATAACCATTAATGTAAATGGTCTCAATGCACCAATCAAAAGAAACAGACTAGCAGAATGGATCAAGAAACAAAACCCAACCATATGCTGTTTACACGAAACCCATCTAACCCAGAAGGATACTCACAAACTGAAAGTCAAAGGATGGAAAACAATACTTCAGGCAGCAGGAATCCAAAAAAAAGGCAGGAGTAGCCATTCTGTTTGCAGACAACGTGAACTTTAAACCAACAATGATCATAAAGGACAAAGAAGGTCACTACATACTCATTAGGGGAAACCTCCAAGAAGAAGAGATAACTATATTGAATATATATGCACCAATCTCCAAAGCACCCAGTTATATAAAACAACTATTAACAGAAATGAAAACTCAAATTATCAGTAACACAATTGTAACAGGAGACCTTAGTACACCATTGAAACCAAGGGACAGATCAACCAGACAGAAAATGAGCAAAGAAATAACAGAACTGAATCACACCTGCGAACAAATGGATTTGATAGACATACACAGAATGTTCCACCCAACAACATCAGAATACACATTCTTCTCAGCAGTACATGGATCATTCTTTAAAATAGACCACATATTAACTCACAGAACATATTTAAACAAATGCAAAAGAATTGAAATCATCCATTGCACGTTATCGTTTCATAGCACTCTGAAATTAGAAATTAATGATAAAAGATACTGCAAAAATCCCGCAAACACATGGAAACTGAATAACACACTCTTGAGTAATAGGTGGATCACAGAAGAAATTAAAGAAGAAATTAAACAATACCTAAAGGAAAATGAAAATGCAGATACAACTTACCGGAATTTGTGGGAAGCAATGAAAGCTGTCCTCCGAGGCAAATTTATTGCACTGAGTTCCCACATCAGGAAAACAGAATGAACACAAATAAGTAACTTGATGCTACACCTCAAACAGATAGAAAAAGAAGAGCAAGTCAAGCAAAAGCCAAAAGAAGAGAGGAAATTATAAAAATCGGAGCAGAAATCAATGCAATAGAGACTAAGAACACAATTCAAAGAATCAAGGAATCAAAAAGTTGATGTTTTGAAAGAATAAATAAAATCGATAAGCCCCTAGTCAACCTTATTTTAAAAAGGGAAGAAAAAGTTCAAATTCATGCAATAAGAAATGAAAAAGGAGAAATCACTACAGACCCAATAGAAATACAGAAGATCATCAACATCTATTTCGAAAACCTCTACTCTCAAAGTTTGATAACACAGAAGAAATAGACAGATTCTTAGAAACATATGAAGTACCAAAGCTACATCAAGAGGATGTAAAACTTTTGAATAATCCAATCTCTGTTAATGAAATTGAAAATGTAATTAAGTCCTTACCTACAAAGAAGAGCCCAGGCCCAGATGGATTCACTGCAGAATTCTACAAGAAATACAAAGAAGACTGAATACTGACACTCATCAGACTATTCATTGAAATTGAAAGTGAAGCAATCCTTCCTAAGTCATTCCTGGAAGCAAATATTACTCTAGTACCAAAACCTGAGAAAGACCCAGCTAAAAAAGAGAACTATAGACTGATCTCCCTAATGAACACAGTTGCAAAAATCCTCAATAAAATATTGGCAAATAGGATCCAGCAAATCATCAAGAAGATTATACACCATAACCAAGTGGCATTCATCCAAGGAATGCAAGGATGTTTCAACATACGTAAATCAATAAATGTAATCCACCATATCAATAAAGCCAAAAATAAGAATCACATGATCATTTCTATAGATGCAGAAAAAGCCTTCGATATGGTCCAACATTTATTCGTGATAAGAACTTTACAGAAAATTGGAATAGATGGTCTTTACCTCAATATAATAAAGGTCATTTATGACAAACCAACAGCCAGCATCATACTAAATGTCCAAAAATTGAAAGCCTTTACTTTAAAATCAGGCACAAGACAAGGATGTTCTTTATCACCACTCCTATTTAATATAGTATTCAAAGTACTAGCCAGAGCAATTAGACAAGAGAGAGAAATAAAAGGAGTAAAGATAGGAAAAGAAGAAGTTAAATTATCATTGTTTGCAGATGACATGATACTCTATATAGAAGACCCCTAAACTCCATTGAAAGACTCTTAGATACAATAAATGAATTCAGTAATGTGGCTGGATACAAAATCAATAGTCAGAAATCAATACCATTCCTATACACGAACAACAAAATCACAGAGAGGGAAATAAGAGAAACTACACTCTTCACATTAGCAAGCAAAAAATGAAATATTTAGGAATTACTCTTACAAAAGAAGTGAAAGACTTAAACAGTGAAAATTATAATACACTGAAAAAAGAAATTGAAGATGATTTTAGAAAATGTAAAGACATCCGTTGCTCATTGATAGGAAGAATAAACATTGTAAAAATGGCCATACTCCCAAAACTGTTATATAGATTCAATGCAATCCCAATAAAAATACTGTCAACATACCTTATAGAACTAGAGAAATCACTCCTAAATTTCATCTGGAACCAGAAGAGACCTAGAATCGCAAAGGCAATTCTAAGCAGCAAAGGTAAAGCAGGAGGCATCACAATCCCTGACTTGAAGTTATACTACAAAGCAACAGTAGTAAAATCAACATGGTACTGGAATCAAAACAGAGCCGAAGATCACTGGAATAGATTAGAAGATACAACCACAACTACAAACACACTCAACCACCTTATCTTTGATAAAGGAGCTAAGCAGGTTCACTGGAAGAAGGACAGTATCTTTAATAAATGGTGCTGGAAAAACTGGCTCTCCATTTGCTGAAAATTAAAGCTAGACCCATGTACTATGTCTATCACCATGTACTAAATTAAAATCTAAATGGGTCAAAGATCTGAATATTAAAACAGAAACACCAAATCTACTGGAAGACAAGTTGCGTAGAAACCTTGAAGACATAAGAGTAGGTAGAAAATTCATCAACAGGACTCAAAGCACACAGGAATTACTTCCCAGAATCAATAGCTGGGACCACTTCTTATTAAAAAGTTTCTGCATGTCAAAAAAAATCTCCAGCATGGTAAAAAGAAAATCCACAAACTGGGAAAAGATTTTAGTGAACTCTCTCTCAGACAAGGGACTCTTGTCTAAAACATAAAGAATTAAAAAAACTCAGACCCCCAACATTCAAAGATCCAATCCAAAAATGGGCATCTCAGATGAATATGCACTTCTCAGATGAAGAAGTGCAAATGGCAAATAAATACATGAAAAAATGTTCATCATCATTGGTCATTAGAGAAATGAAAATTAAAACCACACTGAGATATCATCTCACTCCGGAAAGAATGGCCAGGATCAAGAAAACCACTGACAACAAATGCTGGTGAGGCTGTGGGGAAAAAGGAACTCTCCTACACTGTTGGTGGGTGTGTAGACAGGTGCAGCCTTTGTGGAGGTCAGTCTGGAGATTTCTCAAAAAGCTGAGATTGGAAGTCACATTTGTTCCAGCTATTCCACTTCTAGGCATATTCCCAGAAGAACTGAAAGCATCATGCCACAGTGATATATGTGCACCTATGTTTATAGCAGCACAATTTGTAATTGCCAGATCTTGGAAACAACCCGTGTCCATCAACTGAGGAATGGATAAAAAAGTTGTGGTATTTCTATACAATGGAGTATTATTCAGCTGTAAAGAAGGATCACATTGAGATATTTATCAATAAATGGGCGCAGCTTGAGACCACACTCATAAGTGAAATAAATCAATCTTGCATGTATGAATACCGAATAGTTTCCCTAATCTAAGTAATGATTCAAATATATAAAAGTATGTGGTAATCATGATTCCCCATTATGTGGCCTTGAAGCCTTATAAAGTTTTCACTTATTAATTGGAAAGGCTTTATTCTGGGCTTCTTGATATAGAAATAGTTGAAGCTATAGTATATGAAGTTTTATTCAAATATTTCAAGGAAAAAGACAGACACTATCGTAACTACTATTAAGTTGGGTTATTTGGTGGTGAAGCACTAGGTTGCTGAAACAGTCATGCTTTGACCTGATTGCTATATTGTTATGTCCTGTTTTGTCTCGATCTCTCCCTTATTCATTAAAAAATTATTTAGTCATTTCTTATGTTTGTTTTAATTAAGGGGAAAATTACAAAAATTAGCAGGACATATAATAATAAGTTTTTTGATTTCCTATTAACTTGTTTTGAAGTCCTGTAATACTTCCACGATCTTCTTTTGACTGATTAGACTCTGTTCCATTCTGTATGATAGTATCAAGTTTGAGGGTATAGGCAACTACTTTGAAGGCAATAAGATTCACTAAGATGCCCATTCCGGTTTGACTATTGTCTCCTTTGGAAGTCCTGTAATGTTTACAATGCTTAAGTTTTATTGGTCTTGTTCTCTACTGTTTTGTTCAACTTTATAATACCTAATGAGATAGACAATTCTTTTCAAGGAAACAAGAGACATTGTTGATAACCGTTGTTGATAACCTTGTACTCTGTTTTACATCATGTACTATGTCTATCCTTGGTTTTGACTGACAGATTTGTTTTGCCATATTTGACTTTAGTCTCTCAAAAAAAAGTATTAAGAACTAAGGAGTAATAAAACCCACAATGTGTAAATTTTGTTGTAAAATAGAGAGGGGAAAAACGAGCTCTAAAGGATACAACAGCAAGTGTGTTTAGGGGTGTTAAATAGCTGACCATATTAATGTTTTTGGTTGGATCATTGAACACAACTGTTTGCGGTCTCACTGTTTGAATGTCCCCTTTGCATGCTTTGATATTGTGATTTGAGCAACTATCTCTAAGATGATAATGTGCGATCTATTAACTGGTGATTTCTTACTGGTTATTTTTGTTTGTTTGTTTGTGTTTTGTTTTGTAGTTCTGTATTACTTGTACCCTTACACAGCTTTGTTTTGTTTTGTGTTTTTCTCTTTCTCCTTTTAAATAAAATTTTAAAAAAATAAGAAATGGGGCTGCGGATTTAGCTCAGTGGCATAAGCACCTGCCGTGCAAACAGGTGGTCGTGAGTTTGATCCGCAGTACTGATAAAAATGAAAAAGACAAAAAAAAAAATAGAAATGATTTTTAAAATACAGATTGCAGGAGACCAACTGGGATTCACACACACATGTTGGCAAAGTATATTTCAAGTCATTTGTAACAAACCTCAACATCAGACAGTGAACCTTATGAACAATGAAGAATAGCATTGATAAGTACATCACTCCCACAGAAAAACCCCTGACACAATATAAATTATAAATTTAAGCTTTTAATAGACTGATTGGCACCTCTCATGATTTAGGTTTTCCTTACTTCCAATATTATAGCTAAGTAGATAAAAACAATAAAGATTACCAAAGATAGAATGGTATCATAGTATCAGGAGGCATTTGCTTTGTAAATTTAATAGTGACTATACTCCCCGAAACACACAGAGCTGAAAAACAATCTTTTAAAAGAAAGTGTTGCTTTTGATAAATTCTATCATCCTTTATTCTTTCTGGAAAGATTACTATAATTCATGATATCCTTTTGGAGACAAGTGACAGTCTTGTGGGATGCTGGCACTCAGAAACTTACAGCAGTGGTTTATTTTTGGGATATGTGTTGGAAAAATTACCAGTAAGTTAAATGTCATTGCAATATAAATATGAAACATAAAATTCTTGATGGTAAATTTTATAGAAGTGATAATATTGAAGATGAAACAAATCCAACATTAGGCACATGACATAATCTACAGTAATGTATATACATATAAGCAAGCATCCTGTCATGATATGAAAAACAAAATCTGCAAATGTATAAGATGTGTCAAAATGATTCAACTTCGTGAAAAACACATGTTCAACATCTATGAAAATACTTAATAGGAAAATAGCATCAAATTGAAAAATACATTTTGACAAAACAAATACACAGAACATACACCAAAATTTAAAGCAAAAAGTGTGTAATCTGAACAATTTTTTTTTGTCAGTGAGTCTCTCATGTATCTGACATGAACTACGTATATTCATATACTTGATATTACATGTTTGTGCTGGGAGCATTTCAATATTACTTAAATACATAGGGTCTCATTCCAGTGAGTTTTATGTCTATTTAGTGTGAATTTAGCAGTAAATCCTTTTTCACATTGCTTACATATATAAGGTTTCTCTCAGTGTGCCTTTTTTGATGTTTTTGATGATACCCATATGTGCTAAAAACTTTCCCACACTGCTTACATAGGGTTTCTCCCCAGTGTGAATTTTTTCATGTATTTTACAATAATCCTGTGTAGTGAAAGCTTTACCACATTGCAAACATACATAAGTTTTCTGCCCAGAGTGATTTCTTTCATGTCTTTGGCAGTCATAGTGCCATCTAAAAGCTTCCCACATTGCTTACATATACAGGATTTCTCCCATCTGAATTCTTTCATGTATTGTTCATGCAATCAACCTGCTGAACCCTTTCCCACATTGAGTACATATAGGGTTTCTGCCCAGTGAGAACTGTTTTATGTTTGTGAAAACTACATGTCATGAAAGCTTTCCCACATTGCTTACATACATAGGGTTTCTCTCCTGTGTGGGTTTTTCCATGAATTTGAATAGCATCACATGTCCTAAAAGGTTTCCCACACTGTTTACATACATAAGGTTTCTCTTCCATGTGAATTCTTTCATGTGTTCTCCAATGACTGTTTCTGCTGAAAGTTTTCCCACATTGCTTACATACATATGGATTCTCCCCAGTGTGTTTTCTTTCATGTATTTGATAAACACTGTGTATGCTGAAAGCTTTCCCACAATTGCTCACATACATAGGGTTTTTCCATAATGTGAGCTCTTTCATGTATATGACAAGGAAGGTTCTACTTTCTGACCCTAGGTAGTTGATACCTATCTAGAATATCAATGATTGTTTGTCATCCCCTCAGGAAGTGTGTGGATATAGTCACTCTATCTTTGGCTTGAGGTCTGGCCTTCAAGGAATGTAACTCCAAATACAGTTGTAGAGTATTTTCATCTACATAGCTCTTTCAAGGGCCTAGTCTAATCTGACCACCTATGATATTTCTAACATAACTAAAATAGCGGGACTATAACAACTATTTCAGAGATGACATCCCTTTCCATTCCCACTACTGCTGATATTTCATCTTTAAAGGCAACTGAATTAGACAGTAATATTATAGGCAGTCAAACAGGGCTATGCCTTCAAAAGAGACAGTGCAAAAGACTAGTTATTTTGCAACTTTGCACGAAACAGACACCTCCCATTGTGGGCCAGACCTCAAGACAAAAGATCTAACAAATATACCTACATTGTAAGGGTTGTTATTCTAAATAGATCTCTATCACCTTGGGTAAGCCAGGAGTGACCACCCCAAACCCCAACAGGAAGAGTCAGTGCTCTTTAAGCACGCCAGCCTGCTACCTGACTCACTTCCCCATTTGTCCCTGAGCAATTAGTTCTGTGCCACCTCATGCCCACTTTGTGAGTTCCCATGTTTTCTCCACCTTAGACCTGCTTTTCTTTGTGGTTTTCCTCCATAAATAAAGTCTCTAGAAAAGACAAGGTCTTTGGCAATCCTCTTGGGACCTCTTCTGTCTGTTTGTCTTTCTCTGAGGCTTTCTTTCTCTCAATAAATATTTTCTGCTCTTAACCTCCATTGTTCCTAAAATTTATTCTTCAAATTTAGAGGACATGAACTTGCTACTTGTACAGTAGGTTGAAGGTACTTGTATAGTAGGTTGGGAGTTTCTTATCCCTATATCATCTAGATATGCCAGTTTCATGTTTCTTGGTATAGGTTTAACCAGCAACTCTTTTATTAAATTTTCCTCCGCAAGAACCACATCCCCCCTCTTAAGTTAATGTTAAGACATTAACATCCTTCCATTTTTCTTAGCATTCTAAACTCTCTGGAAGACCTCATTTAAATAATCTAATTGTAATAAATAGTTGACTTACCAATCTTTGAAGAAGCCACCTATCTTGTGAAAAGGGCCTCAGAAAGAGGTTTAATAAGCCATATTAATGGTAATTAAAATAAGAATAGTAGTTGAACTACACACAGTGCACCTGGAATAAAATTTCTCAGAAAATATGGCTACTATTTATTAAGCAACCAAGGTTCTAGGCACTAAAAGTGAAAACTAAACAGTTTTTCTCTAAAACCCCACTAACCACTTTTCCCCCAAAATCCTTTAAACTTTATATGGAAGTCTGAGTTCCAAATGGTCACTTTAAATACAGAATCATTTGTGATAGGTGGCTATTAAACAACAGTGCAATTACTGCAATTACTCTGGTTATATATAATTAGCTCTGGATTGAGTAGCCACATGACCACCCACTCAGGATACTTGGAAGGAATCTGGGAGCTATTTTTATTTCCAATATAAAACTCTCATAATACATTTCATCTTCTTTTGTGACCTAATTCCACAATTTTCTGAGACCACAATCTCTGTCTTTTATCATTGTGTGTTGCGATGTGAAATAAATAATGAAGGTGACGTTTTTCAATGTTGCTGAGTAAGGAATGTATGAATGAACTGCGTGCTTGGAAAAAGCACTCCACCACTTAGTCGTATCACCTGCAAGATTAAACTTTTCATTGAATTCTCATGGCCCTTCTCAACACATTATGAGTTTGGCAATGTGAGAAAATATTGGAAAAATGAGATAGTCACAGTAAATATAATAAGCAGAAGTCTGAGATAAGATATGTGAGGAAGACTCTGTGTTGCAGGCATCTATAAATATCAAACCCTCCAGATATTTTACTAAAAGGAGAACAGAGAACTGGCATCCCATACTTCTGCACCTAGTTTCAACTCACACCTTAATCATGATCCCTAGTTCCTCCAAGACTGTTGGAAATGAAGCTGTGCCTGGGATCACCCAGGACACCATTGTGGACTGACAGTGTTATATTTGTTATAGCCTTGCTCTAACCATTGCATCTCCTTCTTGTTCTATATGCGCCATACAGCACCCCCCCCCCTTCCCATCTTTCTAGGTTAAGTTTCTATTTCCTGAAAAAGCTGTAAAAGCCTTAGCGTTCAGTTTCCTGTAACTCGCCTACCCTCTTATCTGGCTATCTATAATAAAATGTGGTGTTGTTTAAGAAATGCTTAACCTCAGGGAAATTACAGGAAATACCGAGAAAATACAGGAAATACCAGATGTTATCTAACTGTGTCAACGACTGCAACATTCCTGCGGTTTTTGGCTTTAAAAACTTAATCCCTTAGCTGTGAGGCACGCAGTCTCTGGGTCTATCCTAAGGAGGCTGCATTGCCAGGCCTGAAAATAAAGCCTTTGCTTCCTAAATTTTAATTTCTTGCTTCGTTGGATTTTATTCCGAGGTCCGAGCTACCACAATATTGGGGACAAGATGCAGGAAACGGTGATTCGGCAAAGGGAAAAGGGGACAAAAAGCAACAAATATCAGTGCCCAAGAGTCTGCAGCAAAGCAGGGAGACTGTAGTTCTCCATACTTGGTTCTGATCACTTTCTTTCAGACCTCACCCAGATTCCATCCCGTCCCCAGCTTCTGACCCGCAACATCAGCATTGTGTGGTTCAGGATCTCCCAGAGTCCTTCCCAAGCAGCCTGCAGACTTTAAAAGTCGCAAAAGTATGTCTTTGGTAAGGGCTCTCAGAATTTGCTGTGGAAACGACTTCAGCGCCATAACACTAGAAGGACCTCCTACTTTGGGTAACTGATTGGACAGTTCCTACAGCCCGCCTCTTTTTTGCTGATTGACGCCCGCTCCATTGCTTCCCCTCTGCACCAACAGGAGAAACAAACCGCTGCCTGTTAAAGTGGAGTTAAATGACCCAAGAGACTTCTAGACCAGGCTTTTCTCTATAATAATTATAATAACTATATAATAATTATCCTCACCTGAAGGATACTTGCCATTAAGGGCTTACAACTGACTTTTCAGATCAGCTCCTATTTTCTTGGACTCAAAGTATTCTTAGTGAAAATGGGAAGATGTCAATATTTAGTAATGAGGTAACAAGTTGCAGTGTCAAGATTTTAACACTATCTATCTCAATCTTCATTTTCAGATAAGAAAATGAATATACATTTCCCAAAAGAAATATAATCATTCTGTACTATTTTTAATTTTTTTTTTTTTGTACCAGGGATCGAACTCAAGACTGCGTGCTTGCAAGGCAGGCACTTATGCCACTGGGCTAAATCCCCAGCCCCAATTATTGTGTAAATTTTAAAAAGAATTTAATTATAGCAATATTCTTCAAAAGAGTAAAGATGACAGAAAGCCAAATATTCCAACTCCATTAAACAAGCTTCAGACTTTATCCAAGGTCACTTTAAAAACCCTGAAATCTGAAGACTAACATAACCAGTGTGAAGGCCATAATAAATGCTGAAATGATGTCCCACATTTGTTCCATTTGGTCACTATCCGGTTTTTTTTTTTTTAATTTTATTTAAGGAGAAAAGAAAAAAAGCAGGGAAAGGGTACAAGTTATACAGATTTACAGAAAAAAAATGAACAGTAGGAAATCACTAGTTAATGGATTACATATTGTCATCTTAGAAATAATTGTTCAAGTCACAAAATTAAAGCTTGTAAAGTGGACATTCCATCAATTATACTGCAAACAGTTCTGTTCATTGATCCAATAAAACTCTGTGATATCATTTTCTATCTTATACACTTAAATATACATGCAGTTATATAGTTTGGAGCACTTTCTTTTCCTCTCTTTTGTACCATGACTATTACACATTTTGGGTTTCATTGCTCCCACGGTTCTTATTATTTTTTTGGAAGAGAGTAAAACCAAATGTGACATAACAGAACAGAATTGGTCAAGTCAAAAGGGTGGACATAATAGATAATGTAAAAACATAATACAAGGTGATCAACAATGGTTACCATAATGCCTCCCACTATCTCTAATAGAATTGCCTATATCATTAGTTATAATACAATTGAACAAAATAGTAAAGAATAAAACCGACAAAACCAAAACATTGGAGACATTGTAGGTCTTCAAAAGTAGATAAAAGTCAACAAGAATGGGCGTCATAATGAATCTCATTATCTTCACAGCTGATGCCTAAACTTTCGAACCTGATACTATCCAGCAAAACAGAATAGGGGAACATCAGTTAAAAACCAGATGGTGAGAGTAATACAGGGCTTTAAATCAAGGTAATGAAAAGTCAAAGTGGGTTACTATAATATATCCTGCTATTTTTTCCCTTTAATTAAAAGGATAAAGATAAAAAAGTAAATAATGGAGTGGAGATGGAGATAAAAGAGGGCATAACAACGAAACAGCGCAGATCAAAACATAACCATTTAAGCAGAATAGTGTTTCACCACCAGATAATCCTAACCTAAAAGTAGTTACCATATTGTTTCTTTCTTTGAAATCCTTGAGTACAACTTCGTATACTGTAGCATTAAGTATATCAAAACAATGTAAGACCATTCAAGAGAATGACAGCGTTACAGAGTATTTAGAATTGACTAACAAAATGAACAATGGTTTCTGTATAATCTCGTTGTCTTTAAAAGGTTTTTTCTTATACTATCATACATAATAAAATCCAATAAGATACAGCCTATTTAGACCATTGGAGACAGAAGGACAAAAGCTAGATGAGACTTCAAAACAAGATGATACTAAATCTGTATTACCTATTAAGATGTCATTTTCTCCAAAATAGCTGTTCCTATCATCCAATCTTCTCTGCCTCATTTCTGTTAAGCTCTTTTTCTGTCCGTAGAGGTCAGTTTGTCTTCTTCATTTTGTTCTCTGCTCCATTTGTTGTGGCCTCTCTGCCATTATTTCTGGATTCTTTGTATTTTTCTTTTTTTAGAATATCCTGCAATACTCTCTGTAGAGTTGAATTGGTGGTTGCAAATTCCCCCAGTTCCTCTTTATCCTGGAAGCACCTTGTTTTTTCATCAATTTCCAGGGACAGTTGTGCAGGATATCTCAATCTTGGCTGGAGATTATTATCTTTCAATGCTTGAATTATTTCCCCCCATGCTCTTCGTGATTTGATGGTTTGTGCAGAGAAATCTGCTGTAATTCTGATGGGTGTTCCCTTGTAAGTGGTCTGTTTCTTGTCTCTTACAGCTTTTAATATTCTGTTCTTGTATTGAATTTCTGGAATTTTTATTATTATATGCCTGGGTGTTGCTCTGTTTGGGTTGTAGGTAGCTGGCGTCCTGTATGCCTCATACATCTGAGTATCTTTACCTTTTGCTAAATTAGGAAAATTCTCCTGGATTATTTCTGTGAGTAGCTTTTGTAGTTCACTTGTTTGTGTCCCTACTTCTTCTTTTATGTTCTTAATCCTTAAGTTATGGATCCTCTTATCATCTTCTTGTCTTTGTATTATTGCTGTTTGTTTCTTTGTTATTTTTAAGAAGTTTTTCATTTCATTCTCCCATATTACAAGTCTGCCCTCCAGTTCAGATAGTCTGTCCTTAGTTTCTTTCAAGCTGTTATGCCAGTCTTCTATAGACTTCTTAGTATCTTGGTAGTCCCTTTGAACCTGCTTCACGTATTCTATGCTTTCTCTGTTTTCTCCATCAAACAATTCTCCCCTTTTTTTCTGTTCTTCCATTCCACCACCTGTTTTTTCTTGGGTGGTACTTAACATTTCTCTAACTATTCTGCATACTTCTAGCTTCAGGTCATTGATAACTTCATTCCTGAATTCGTCTATGAGGCTCTCTATATGGTGCCTTATGTGTATTGGTGTGGTGTCTGCTATTGCCTGTTTCTCAGAATTGGGGGCCAAGGAGCCTTTCTTGTTGCTGCCTCTTCCCATGCTGCCTCTTCTTCTCTGTTCCTTATATATGCAAGCTTATATAAGAGGCCCAGCTTCTCTCCCAGTCAGCCACAGCCTGATCGAATTGCGCCAGTTAGTTGTTCCCGCTCACCGCTGCGCACCAGGGAGTTACGGACCAGGCAGCCTACGCGTCTCCCCTCCCGGCCACCGTCAGGCTCTGGGATCTGGGTTGGGACAGTCTACCAGGTCCACCGGCAGTGTCACGCAGGCCAGGCACTTTTCACCAATCCCGCCCGAGAGGGGGATGTGTGACTGGAGTCGCCACCGCGCCCTGCTCCCGCAGGACTGCTCGGGCCCAGAAAGTCCTCTGCTGGAGTCAAACTGTGGTAGAGTGTCAGTTTCTCTCACTCACCTCACCACAAGTCAGTGCACACCTCCCTGCCGTTCGCAGATTGCCATTCTCAGAGCTTCCGCGCGTCTCTCTCCTTGCCGAGCCGCTGTAGAGGCAGCCAGCCGCCGCGCGGCCGGAAACCCAAATCGCGGCTTACAATGGTGCGGTTCCAGCCTCCACACCGAGTCTTTTCTGTTCCTGTTTTAGCACCAGGACTGCATTCCAAGTTGGCTTCTCTCAGCCCAGTTCGTTCCTGAGTCAGCAGAGCATATCTCCACCGACTTATGTCTCCTTAGTCCCCACCATTCCTGGCTTCTGAGCCGAGTCTTTCAGAGAGCCTCCGGTAGTTGCTGTTATCTGTCCGCCATGTTCTCCCGGAAGTCCACTATCCAGTTTTGAGGCATGAATTCGTAATAACTTCAAATAGAAAGCTTTGCAGGCTAGTAGATTTTTCCTTGCGGGTTGAAATTCCTCACCCTTCCACATCAATACTTCTAGAAGGAAAATATGTGAAGCCATGTGATATTTTTATTTACAATTGGTTGGCTATAGGACATTTATAAAGCACACTTCTTACTGTGTCTGGTTGAGTCATGCTAGTGTGACCAAATCTAGTTCCTAGTATCTCCCTTTGAGGTTCCTTCTCTACTCTTTCTAGCGTCTGGTTCTCAGAAATTAGTTACCCTTTGTCTTTACTTGTGTTTAACATATTTCTGCTTTGAAACTAGTAAAATATAGACCACAATCTCTGAAACAATGAGACAAAATAAAGCTAAACTTCTTAAGTTCTATATGTCAAGTATTTTCCTCTGTAGCAATAACAACAACAGCAATAACAACAGAAAGTACGTTAGGTATCTGTTCTAAATAAAGTTCCAAATGTATCGTTTTTGCATTCCTGTTTTCCTGTGTGACTCTTCGTAGATTTCCATCATGTGCACATATATAAATCTGACTCCTGTATCTCTTTGTATTTCAAAAGTAGTTCTTCCGTTCATAATCTCTTCTACATATAGGCAAAACTAACAATTCAAACAGGTATCTGGCCATGAACTCATGCTTAAAATAAACACACTGCTATAGACCTCTGGACTTTTGCGTGCTGGTAGAGAACTCTTTATAAACTACTAATTTCACCTGTAGGTGTTGACTCAGCAGAACCCATGAAAAATATCCACAATAATGTGAAGATGTGTACGATGATACTTTCTGGGAAAATAACCTAATAACCATGTATGTGCTAACACAATGTAACATCATGACAGTTCCATCTGCATGTACCCCAAAATTCACATATTATCTTGAAATTAACTTACCATCTCACTACTTCACCTGAAACACAAACACATATTTTTTAGGTATCATTTAAATGTTGACAATGCCAGATACTTCCTCTCAAACCTTGACATTGTTTTTCAATATTACTGGACAGCTATGGGCCCCTGGCTTACCTTATCACACTTTATTTCAAGTTTTCATGTACTGAACTGACTCTGAGGTTAAATCTTGCCATCATTCTACAGATTCTAGTCATTTCCTTTGCTGAACTCTTGGACTCTCTCTTAAATATTCTTTTTCTTTCATGCATGCAACTTTTGTATATGGTTCAGGGGTTATAACACCTTTTAAAAAGTAGGGATTCATAAAGATAAATGTCATTTTATTAAAATGGAAAATATCTCTGTCATTTTTATATATGTTTTGTAGGATGTCAAAATTGAATACCATTGAACATTTCTTATTTCATCAATACTATGTGATCGTTTCATTTCATGACGTCTATGATTGCATTATTTTCATTTTTGTAAAATTTAAATGCAACACTTTGCTTAGGTTTGAATCTTCCAAAAACTTCTAAATTTTAATTATTGATTCATATGTACTTAATATTTTCACTACCCTAACCAAAACTTAATGTATGTTTTACTGAAAGGACCATCTCCAAATGAAAAAAAGCACCACTGTCGCTTCCAAGGGAAGCTATACAGTCATGCAAGACTGACTAATCAATGACACTTGCAAAAGAGTCGAGGCTCTGTAAGAGTCCCAAAACTAACCTCTGAGCAGCCTTACCTGACCTTAATACTATATGAGGTTAATTTTAATTAGCACAGGTGTTGCTTTACATAAACACCCAGCAAGAAAGTATCACCAAAAAGATACATAAAACTTAATAGTAATCTAGGCTAAATATCAAAGAGGTACCAAATCTTATATATTAGCCCCTGTGATAGCCTCCAGCTAAGCTTACAGTTTGTCACTACTGTGGTTTAATGATGTTAAAAAAGCTACAGTAACAACTATAATGAGTTCAACAAAAATCTTTCAATTTCTTAGCTCAAATTATCTTTCAATAATAGAATCCTCAGTACTCTTACAATTAAAAATCTTATGTGCTCATAAGTAAATTTGTCTTTAAATAAGTAATTTACCTCAGATTAAAAGTTCTTTTAAAATAAAAATTTTGATAACCTCCTAATTGCCAAAAAGGGAGAAACTATGTCTGTTGCTAAATTAGAAAGATATCACTTTTATTCCAATCAGTCTAAAAGAAGGACATACAGCATACGGGCACAAAAATCTAAACTAAGACTGCTTTGGTTTACATCTGAGCTCCACTCTGTGGTAAGTGTATGATACTCAACAAGTATCATACACATATCAAGGGACCACCCAATAGTGGTCCCTCGATGTCCAAGGATAATTGTTGCCAAGACTCTTGCAGACACTAAAATCTGCAGATGCTAAATGCCCTTATAGAAAATTGTGTAGTGTTTATACAGAGCCTATAAAGATTTTCCTGTAAAAATTAAGTCATTTCTAGATTATTTATCATACCTAAGACAATGTAAATGCTATGCAAAAGTTGTTAAATTATATTGTTTAAAAATAACAAAAAGTTTGTATATATTCACTATCAAAAAATTGCTTTTCGGATATTTTCAATCTGTGGAAATTTGAGATGTGGAACTTGAAAATATATAGCTTTAAAAATTTGAATGTTGATACAAAAATATTCTCTGATGGGCAGTCCTGCTAAATTCTAGACCTCACAGTGATATCCCCTGACTGTTTCCCTACCAGTGCCCTCTCAGTGAAGAATCTGCTGGAGAGACTGATGACCAAATACCCCATGACTCCAGGCAAGGGTTGTCACTGCAGTGGATAATTGATGCAAAAAAATGAAGGAACAAAGACCACATACCTCTGTGAAATGAAACAAAATAATTAAACTAACGGCCAATTGATATATTTGCCTATATTTTTCTTATTATCTTCCTGCTGTTCTTGAGCTGAAGTCTTTGTACTCTTGATTACTATATATCTGTATTCATCTCCAATGATCAGTTTTGAATTGGGTCTTTGAATTTGGAGGTCCTCATGTTTTTCCATTTTTCTACATTCTAGATAGAGGTTCTTTGTCAAAGGGACAACTGGCAAATTTTTTTTCCCAACCCACGAGTTTTCTTTTCACTCTGTTGGTGATTCCTTTAGAACTTTTTAATAAGATGAGATCCCAGTTGTTGATTCTTTGAAATAATTTATGTCAGTTTGAGTTTTATTCATGAACTCTCTGCCTGCACCTGTGTCCTGAAGATTTCAACCTACCTTGTCTTCCAATAGATTCAGTGTTTCTGTTTTAACATTCATACCTTTGATCCATTTTTACTTTAGTTTAGTGCGCAGGCATGAGTCTACTTTAAGTCTTTGGAATGTGGAAATCCAATTTTTCTAGCATCACTTGTTAAAGACACTATCTTCCTGTGAACATTTTTGCCCCTTTTTCAAAAATAAGGTGGCTGAGTATCTTTGTAGTCGTGTCTGTAACTTCTATTCTGTTCCATTGATCCTCAGATTTATTTATTTGCCAGTGCCATGTGGATTTTACTATAGCACTTTTATAGTACAATGTCAAGTCAGAAATTGTGATGCCTCCTTCCTTGCCTTTGTTGCCCCAGATTGCCGTTGCTTTTCTAAGTCTCTTCTGGTTCCACATGAATTTTAGGAATTTGTTCTGTAGATCTGTGAGGTATGCTAAGGGTATTTTGATCAGGATTTCATTAAATTTGTGGATCAGTTTTGGGGGTGTGGTCACTTTCACTATGTTGGTTCTTCATATCAATGAGCAAGAGGTATCTCCATTTTCTGAATTCCTCTTTGATTTCCTTTAAAGTACTGTAATTTTCTATATATAAATATTTTACTTCATTAGGTTGATTCCTAAGTATTTCATTTTTTGTATGTTATTGTGAAGTGCGTACTTTCCCTAATTTCTGTCTCAAATGAATTTGTTGTTTGTGTACAGGAACGCTATTGGCTTTTGAGTATGAATTTTGTACTCAGCCAACCTCCTGAATTTGCTTCCCAAGTCTACAAGTCTGTTGGTGGAATTTTGCAGGTCATTTATTTAGAGAATCACATCATTTGCAAATAATGATAATTTAACTTCTCTTTCCTATTCTTATTCCTTTTATATCTCTCTGTATTGTCTAATTCCCCTAGTAATGTTTCCAGAACTATATTGAATAGGAGGGGATAGTGGGCATTCTTGTTCCTAATTTTAGAATAGAAGCTTTCAGCATTTGTCTGTTTAGTATTTTGACTGTTGGTCTGTCATAAATGGCTTTTACCTGATAGAGGTAAAGACAAGAAATTTCAGATGTGCAACTTCCAATTTATCTATGACTTGTGACCTTGTTCTGTGTGGGTTGGAAGCCAGAGATTGCCTTTTAATCTTTCATATTGACATTTTGCTAGTTTCCTCTGGATAAGCCAATTGTGAGGTCCCAGGTGCTTCTCAAATTGGGAACCCATCCACAGTGTAGGATAATGGGTCAGGTACCAGAGTTTCTCCTAACCTAGGTTATTGGGAAGGCAGTGAGGTATGAAGTTGGTCTCTCCACAAGTATGGCTTATCTAAGTTGTGGCTGGCTTGTTTTCCTGGCCTACATTGGCTACACTCAGGAGGGTCTCGATGGCAGCTGGCATATACCTAGGGTAGGGCTAGCTGTTTCTCCTCCTGGTCTGCAGAGGCTACCTGCTAGAGGCTCTTAATGGTGGCCTGCATGCATGTCTCAGTGGGGCTTGCAGCTTCTTCTACAGGCCCATTATGGTCCTCAATCAGTTTCCACACTTTACCTGCTGCCTCATATTGTTGCTGTTGCTTCACCTTATTCTGCACCCCTATCCCTGCCTGTCCATTGGGTGCAACCTAGTTGGGGTTCTACTGAGTCTCTGATTTTTCTGCTGGCCTCTAGTCACTGAGTTCCAGCAATGGAGGGAGGGGGCACTTGACTCAGATCTCTTCCTCACCAGTTACAGCAGCTCCTGTTCAATAGTGCAGAGAGCAGCTCATCTGGGCTCTTTCTCACCATTCAGAGCAGCTCCTATTCAATGACAGGTAGAGAAGCCCCTCTCAGTTCCCTTTCTCACGAGTCACAGTGGTGGGGGAGAGGAGCCCATCTTGGATTTCTTTCTCACCAACCACTTCACTGTTATTTTTTTGGAAAGATCTTTCCTTTCATGAACATTAGCTTTCATACTGGCTTCTAGATTTGAGGGTCTATTTTCAGCTTCATTCGAACTATTTTGTCAGCTTTTGATGGAATTTTTAATTTCCTGAATACCTCTATAAATCTGTTGCATGCATTCTAATTCTTTTCTATATTGTTCATTCAAATTTTTATCATTTTCTTATGCTCTACTTTTATCTACACATGCATCAGATATACTCAATATTTTTCATAATAGTTTTTATTTTTACCTTACTCAAAGCTTATTATATCATTCATCATATAATTAATTTTTGTCTTCTTCTTTACCAAGAGAATCAATAAGAGTCATGTGGGTGAATATTTATAATCTTTAAATTCTGAAAATCTGATTTATCTGTGAAGTGTGGGCTGTGTTTTGTGGACAGTGCTTTTAGCTTTCCTGTCATTTCAGCACTTTTTACTTTTGTGCACTGTCCAAGCATCTGTAAGTGTGGTAACATTTGGATAGCCAAAACATCAGAGAATCCTTCAAAAATTATTTTTCACAGGTCATCTTATGTTGGTTTGACACACATTTCTTATAAATAGCTGAAGCACAAGAGAAAGCCAAATATCTGAGTCTAAAAGAAAATGGTTATCACCATCAACAATCCTTTTTATATCTTAGACCTATACATTTGAAAGGCATGAATATATTTAATAAACCATGAGATTGGCAATAATGAATGCCATAACTATATGAAGATTTTTGTTTCTTAATTTAGTTTTGTACCAAGAGCATCTTTAAATCAGAAAATGTATTGTCTTATTCTTAGAAAACAACTTGACAATAACCAATGTAAACAAATTACAATATATTTACCAATGTTTCTTGAGGTGTCTCTTACAAGATTATGGAGATTATTGGGGTATTCGTAGTGGAAAAGGATTGGAGAAATATTTCCAGATGGCTCTTTCTTTATTCACCAAGGAGAGTCCTAACAGTTTTCTCAAGTGTAGAGTTCCTATTTATCTTAACAAAGTCTTAATGATCTATGAGTACCAGATCTTAACACCTAATAAAAATGAAACACTAGAATTATTGTACACAGACAAGATATATCATACTTATAAAAGTAATTTTAACATCATTTTGACTGGCCAATAACTGGCCAATTAAACATCTTTAATTTTGAGGACATCTGTAAACCAGTTTCATTTACAGATAAATGTTTTAAAAATCTAAAAAGACAAAAACAAAAAAAATTTTTTTGAGCTCAAATAATATCTTTTTAAAGGAATCTTGGTAAAACTTGATGTCCTCCTTGTTTCGGAGTGAAATTGAGGGTGAAAAGGGGGCTGTAACAGATAAAAGACCTGAAATGGGATACAGAAGAATTTAAGAGATTGTATGAGGTATGCAAAGTAGGAATATTAGAGAAGGTAAATAACTCTTGAAGGTAGGGATTTTTTGTTTAGCTTTTGGCAGTAGTTGTCTAACTATGCAAATAGAGGGATCAAAAGTCCCATTCTTTGGTCACCTAGTGTCACTGACATATTAGATGCTCAGGTTTCAATTCATTTTGGAGGCGGGATAAGGGAGAAAAAATGGAAGAATTTCCCATCTAGAGCAGAGAAAGGTAATTACCACACCTGGTGCAGCAAAACAATAGTGGCAAGAGGGCCTATACTGAACATGTTCAGTTAAAGTCAAGGCTGTTAGGAACATGGGTGAAGGGGCAAGTGGGTAATCACTTCAACTGACTAATCACCAAGGGTGCCAGTTTCCTTGGGAAGCATCCACCCATAATTAATGCTAGGTTCACAGGCAGAGAGGAGTGAGTCTATGTTCCAAGTGGTGAGAAAAGGAGAGCAAAACTAGAGAATAGCTGACAGGTGTGGTTAAACGCCGTGGTTGTGGCTGCAGCAGTGAACAAAAGTGTATGGGAGGGTCATAAGGTACAAAGTATTAGAAGCTAGGAAAATGGAGTGAGTTTAAACAATCTGAAGCAATCAGCACGGCAGGACTGGGGAGATACCTGGAACACTGGGAAAGGTCTAAAATCACTGTTACTGAGTAGCCTCAGTGGAAAAGGCTCACAATAAGAAATTCCTTCTCAAAAAGAACTTCCTGTTACCATCCAAGTCACAGCACCATATGTTAGGTTAATGGCAGAGGCAGCACCTAGAGACAGAGGCAGTACGAAAGATGAAATTTTGTTCAGCCTACCTACAGGCACAATAACATCAAAGTGACAGCAGCAATTATCTGGAGGCAATCAGCCCAGGTGTATGTACATAGAACAGATGCCAGGAAGATGTCAAGTCTGGTCCTAAAATAGCTTTACTCTTCTTACTCCTTGTTTGCCAAGCCATTGTTAATACTGGGGAGTTTACTATATATAGTGGGCAGCCCAAGCATCTCAGGCCAGTCCTGACAGAAATGACTGACAGAAAAATTACTGTAAAACCCTTCTTACCAAATTTAAAGATTATCAGACATTTAAACAAAAGGGCTCCAAATGTGAGTTATATAAAGCCTATTGTCAAGTATAATCCTGTCTTTCTGGAATCTGGAGCCTGGACTGTCTCCTGATTAGGTAAAGCAAATATATTACCAGTCACTTAGTTTAAAATGTTCAAGTTTGTGTGTTCACTGTCAAATCAAAGGAGGTCATATTGGAGGAGGGAGGGATTCATCTAAAGCTAGCTGTAAAGAGATAGAGCAGTCAATTTGCCCAAACCACAATCTCATTATATGGCAGTGTGTCTATGTTATAGTGAGAAACACAAAGTGATAATGTAGTGGAGATATGAAATTATTCATCATTATATATCCTAACACTTGCTTTATTTTTATCCATCTGTACATTACTCAGATCATTCACATTTTCTAGTGGGAAGAAAACTTATCTCTGGAACTCTGAAGCCAGCATTTACACACTTTGTCACTTGCTTGGCGCTGAGAAGAGGTAAATGATTATGTGTTCAGAAGGAAGAAGTTAGCAGCCCTCATCACTAAAGGAAAAGAAAAAGCTGTCTTTTAAACCTGTCATTTTACTGTCAATTGTATATGCAAGGAGTTTTGAGATATTCTCTCAGATATGCCATGAGTAACAACAGTTCACTTCTATTCCAGATGAAAACAGAATGACTCAATAAGGGTACAAAGACCTGAGGAAAACAAAATAAGTATAGGAGTGAGCTAAACTGCACAAAAATAGACTAACAAACGGGTGCATTGAATTGACTCCACCAGTTTCCTCTCCAAGTTACTACTCCTCTATTTTTCAATAGAGTACTTGTATCTTTTGATGACTTTATAAAGATACCTTAATAATCAAAGCATATATTGCATTGTATTCACTTTCTGCTAAGATGCACAATAACTAAAGTCTCTGCAGAGTCACTCATGAGAAAAACCCTTTTTATTATTTCCAGGTTGCATTAGTTCTTTTTACTCAACCATGTTATTATTTTGAATACTGGATACATTTATGGGATATGAGAGTTTAAGTAAATAAAATTAACACACACCAAAAGATTGGATCTTTTTGTCAAGTAATCTGCTGCCAATAATCTACTAAATGGGCATTGACCACCACTGAGATTTTAATCTCTACAACTGTGGAAAGTTAAGGTTAATTGCAGACACCCTTGTTCTGTGGATTTCCAACTGGCTGAAGGCAGAGCTTTCAAATTAGTAATACTCTGTTAGACTTAGTACCATACTATAATATATACATACATTTTAGCTTCCCTTCAATAAATCCTGTTATGAAATTTGAGACACAAAAACTTCTCTAGATCAATGTCCTCATCATTAAAACCAGTCACTCAAACCTGCACCCCAAAAGTTCCTTAGAACAATTAAAATGTGCAAATGTTTATACTGAAATAATTCACCCTAAAAACTTTAGCAAATTGTAATTCTATGTGACACTGCATTACCTACTGTAGTCATGGAGATGTATGCCACCATTTTTTTTTTGTTTTCTATGAGAAGCATTGTACTTTCTCATTAACATCTCTCAGTTTCTCCAACTCCATTATTTGCAACCATCATTATCTTCTATGCTTCTCTATAGTTATCAATTTTAAATGCTAAAAACTAGCATAATGAAGCTTTGTTTATGCATTGCATATTTCATACAATGATCTCTTGGCTAATGTACATTGTCACAAATGTGGAATTTCTTTTAAGCCTCAATAAAATTTCAGTGTATGAATAAATTTGGTATTATCATTCTAAGGCCATGGTTTGCTTGTAAAATGTTTAAGGCAGGGTAGTGATGATTTGGGTACAGGGTGTTTTGCTGTTCTAAATTTAACATTATAATGCACTTTCTGACCTCACTTGTCTATTAATACAGAAATAAGGGAGTAAGAATGTCCCTGAGTTTGTGACGTAAAACAGTGTAGCTCATTACTAACAGTCCTGTCTGATTCTTGGTTTCCTCCTTTTCTATATTTGTACTATCTTTCATTTTGTTTGTGCATGCTTTCTGACAAGACTCATAAAATGTTTCACACACTAATTAGAAAGACTTTCACTTCATGGGGAGTTCTATGGTTTTCTAGCTAAGTGGAAAAATTAAAGAGTTTCCCACATTCATTTTCTATTTATCCATCTATTTATCATCTATCTATATAAAATTTTTCTCTCATTTGAAGACTGTATTATAGAGCTAAAATGAAACAAGAAAAATAAATCATATCCCAAATTGTTTATGTTCAGATTTTATCTTCTAAGAATTTCTTAAGGTGTGTGATGGTACATGTGTACTTTTTAAGATTTTTTATATTGCATACAAAGAAATAGCTTCTCTTCACTGTCCTTTCATGTCAGTGCAGATTACTTTATATATTCAAAATTAATTTCTTGAGTTTTAGTATCTACATTGATTGCTTAAGTGAAGGCTTTTCCATATTGCTTATTCACATAAGAGTTTCTAACCTATGTGATTCTTTTCATGTACTTGACAACCACTATGTGTGCTGAAAGCTTTACCACAAAGTTTACATACATAGGGTTTCTCTCCAGTATGTGTTCTTTCATGTATTCGACAGTGAGTGTGCTGAATGAAAGCTTTCCCACATTGCTTACATACATAGGGTTTCTCCCCAGTGTGAGTTCTTTCATGTTTTTGACAATCACCCTGTGTGCTGAAAGCTTTCCCACATTGCTTACATATATAGGGTTTCTCACCAGTGTGAATTCTTTCATGAGTTCGGCAGTGACTGTTTGTGCTGAAAGCCTTCCCACATTGCTCACATACATATGGTTTCTCCCCAGTGTGAATCCGTTTATGTCTTTCACAAGAACAGTAAGAAGTAAAAGCCTTCCCACATTGCTTGCACACATAAGGTTTCTCCCCAGTGTGTGTTCTTTCATGTTTTTGACAGTCACCACGTGTGCTGAAAGCTTTCCCACATTGCTTACATACATAGGGTTTCTCCCCAGTGTGAGTTCGTTCATGAATTTGACAATGACTGTGTTGACTGAAAGCTTTCCCACACTGCGTACATACATAGGGTTTCTCACCAGTGTGAATTCTTTCATGTGTTCGACAATGACTATTCGTGCTGAAAGCTTTCCCACACTGCTTGCATACATAGGATTTTTCCCCAGTGTGGGTTCGTTTATGTCTTTCACAAGAACAGCGAGAAGTAAAAGCCTTCCCACATTGCTTGCATACATAGGGTTTTTCCCCAGTGTGAGTCCTTTCATGCTTTTGACAATCACTACGTGTGCTGAAAGCTTTCCCACATTGCTTACATACATAGGGCTTCTCACCACTTTGAGTTCGTTCATGAATCTGACAATGACTGTGTTGGCTGAAAGCTTTTCCACATTGCTTATATACATGGGCTTTTCTGCCAATGTGGGTACTTTCATGACTATCAAATGATTTGAAGGATTTCCCACAGTCTGTATATAAACTGGATTTTTCTCCACTGTGTGTTCTTTCATGTTTTTGAATATCATTGAGAGAAGTAAAATCTTTTCCACATTGTATAGATACGTAGGTATTCACCATGCTGTGATTTCCTTCATGGATTTGAACATGGTTGAGTGTATGGAAAGCTTTCATATCCATCTTATAGAAAAAGGGCTTTTCTTGAAGGCTTCTTTCTTCAGTCTGATCAGAGTAAGATTTTTCATGTTCTCTATATTCACATAAATTCTTTCCAAGGTTTGACTTTGCATCATCCTGAAAGGACTGGAAGTCAGTGTAGGTTTTCCCATTTCTGTGACAGTTCAGTTCAAATCCATGATACCTATATGATTTAAGTCCTGTGTTAACAATGATGGATGTAAGTGGTGATGAATGACCAATCCAAAGCTTTCCATGAGCAACACTTCCATCTGGTTTTGTACAAAGAAGTTTCATGTGCACTTTACGACTGGAAGTCATAAAAACCATTTCCCTATATTGATCAAATAATTTATGTTGATGGCATTTCTTTAAGTCTTCATTTCTGTCAAAGAAAAAAATAACAAATCACAACCAATCACAATGAAACGTATCTTTATATTAAGGGTTTACCAGGAAGAGGTCTCTATTTTGATTCTCGTAAGAAAATAATATCATGAATTTACTGTATACTCTAAATGACTGCTTGTAAATAGCTTTTGACAAAACAGCATTAATTTGGTATTTATAATTGAAATATTGTAAGGTTTGCAATATATAATACTATAATTTTGGGTGACTGGTATATACTTATATGACACGACTACTTTTGATACACTTTTCCTCTGTGATTCTACTTCTGCCCCTTCCACTGAGTCTCTTCATCCTCTTCAAAATATTTGCCTTACTTTTTACCTTTTCTCTTTTATTTTACTTATTAACATTTTGCATTTCTCATACAAAATGTAACATGTAATATTAGATGTTCTGTGTCCTTGTCATTTAATGCAATATGGGTTCCATATCTATCCTTTTTTTTTTTTTGGCAAGTGACAAAGTTTCACATTACCTTATAGTCCATCATACATACACACCACATTATTTTCAGTGTTACAGAATTAACCAGGAGGTTTTGTGTTGAGCTACATTCTCAGAGTTATGTATCTTTTACCATGATATAGAATTTGATTAATATTAAATTGCTGAGTTGGAGTATGAAGTTTAAAAAAATGAAACAAATAAAAAAAGAAACAATTTCAAAACAAAATAATTGGAGATTAACAATGGTTCATATATTGTGTATTGGTATTTTCAAAATAGTTGCTCCAATTGTAAGACATACACATGCAAAAATGATCAAACAATGAAGGTACAAACCACTCTTTTTGATGAAGTAATATAGATTAGTAGTATAATTAATTATCTTGGAGATAACTTTCTTTTGTCCTTCCTACTTTCCCTCATCTCAGTTGTTCTTACCTCTTGAGCAGTTTCTTCTATTTTCATAATATCTATTTTACATTTTGGATTCAATTTACCCTTTTTTCTATACTAGGGAGAAAATACAATGTTTACATATGTAAGTCTCATTTATTTCACTTATGAGTATGACCTCAAGTTGCATCAATTTACCTTTTAAACCTTGGGTTTATACTTATTTATAGGTGAATAATATTCCATTGCATAAAAATATTACTTTGCTTCCATTCAGTGGTTGATGGGCATTTGGGTTGTTTCTAAGATTTAGCTATTATAAATTATGCTGCTATAAACATAGGTACGCATACATCACTCTGGTATGTTTTCAAGTCTTTTGAGAAAATACCCAGAAGTGGAATAACTGGGAATAAATGGGACCTTTAAGCCTAGATATTTTAGGAATCTGCACCTTGATTTCCACAGTGGTTTTTCCAGTCTACACTCCCACCAACAGTGAAGAACAATTTATTTGTCCACCAAGCAGCCCCACTGGTATTTGTTATTGGTTGATTTCTTGATACCTACTCTTTCTGGTATGAGATGAAATCTCAGTGTTGTTTTAATTTGCATTTCTTGATTGACAAATGATGTGGAACATATTTTTAATATATTTATTTTCTATTTGTACATATTCATCTTAGATGTCCCTTTTGGATTAGGTTTTTGAATGTGGGAGGGCCTGAATTTTTCAAATTATTTGTACATTCTAGATAGAAGTTCTTTGTCTGAGGAACAGTTAGCTAATTTTTTTTTACTATGCTGAGAATTATATTTTTACTCTGTTGTACATCACTTGATGAGATCCCACTGTTCTTTGAAACACTTCCCATGCAGTTTGTGCTCTGTTTATGAATTCTCTGCCTACTCCTATGTCTTCAAGACTTCTATCTTATCTTCCAGTTGATTTCTATTTTAAAATTTAGATCTTTAATCCATTTTGAATTTATTTTAGTGCATTGTGAAAGACAATTTTTCCAGCACCACTTATTAAAAAGGCTATTTTTCTGTGAACATGTTGGTGCTTTTGTCAAAGAAAGGTAGCCAACTTTAACTTTAGTTGTGTCTGCATCTTCTAATCTGTTCCACTGATCTTCAGATCTGTTTTTCTGCCAGTACCATGCTGACTTTATCACAGCACCTTTGTAGAATAATTTCAAATCAGAGATTATGCTGCCTCTTACTTTGCCTTTGGTGCCAAGGACTGCCATTGGTATTCTAGGTCTCTATTTTCAAATGAATTTTAGGAATGTTTTCTGTAGATCTGTGAGATATGCTAATGGTATTTTGATTCAGGTTCCATTAAAACTATGTATCAGTTTTTAGAGTATGGCCATTTTCTCAATGTTGGTTCTTCCTCCCTAAGAGCAAGGGATATCTTTCCACTTTCTGAAATCCTCTTCAATATCCATATCATAGTACTATAATTTTTAATATATAGATCTTTTACATCCTTTGTTAAATTCATCCCCAAATATATAAGTTTTAGGATGTTAGCTTGAAAGTGATTATTTCCATAATTTCTTCAGTGACTCTTGTTTGTGTAAAGGAATACCTCCCTCCAGGAATGAGTTAGGGAGAACTGCTTCTTTTTCAAGTTTATTAAAGAGTTTGAGGAGTATTGGTGTTAAATCTTCTATAGATTTCTTACAAAACACAGCTATGAATCCACGAGGACCTGGGTTTCTCTTTGTTGGTAAATTTGTGTTTTGGTTATTTTGTCTCATTGCTGAGACAAAAATACCCAATGTCCAACATTAAAGAAGAATAGGTTTATTTAGCTCAGTTTGTGGAAGTTTAAGTCTTTACTTGGCTGTCTCCAAAGTAGAGTGGCACATATCACAGAGCAACAACAGCTCATGGTGTCAGAAAACAGCACAAAGATCATCAACACAACAAAAGAAGTATGGAGATAAGACTGTCTCTTATATTGTATGTAGGCTACCCACTCTAGGGTGAGTGTAGCAGTCACACCCATAATCCCATCAGTGGACCCTGAATCAATCATATATTCAAGAAACCTGCGACCATGATTATGTGATGCTTTGAGGGCACATCCAGACACAAAGCATAACAGTTTTTAAATAAATTCCCAGTTTCACTAACTGATACTGGGTTATTTGATATTTTTATAACCTCTTGATTCAGCTTTGGTAGTTCATACATTTCTAGGAATCTGTCCATTTCTGCTGTGTTTTCAAGCCTGTTCAAGTAAAGATGTTCAAGGAAGGCACTGATAATCTTCTGAATTTCCACAGGCTCTGTAGTGATTTTACCCATTTCAGTTCTCATTGTATGAATTTGAGCATTTTCTTTCCTCCTTTTGTTCATAAGGTTGGATAGGGGTTTATTATTGTTTCAAAGAACCAGCTCAATTCATTAAAAGTTTGTATTGTTTTCTTAGTCTCAATTGCATTAATTTCTGTTGTGATTGTTATAATTTCCTCTCCTCTATGAGCTTTTTTTTCTTTTTTTTTTAGCTTGAGGTACAGTATTAGGTTATTTGCTCATTTTGCTTTCTTGATGTGAAAGTTCACTGGTATAGATTTACCCCTTAGGACTTCTTTCATTGTGTTCCACAGGCTCTGGTATGTTGTATTTGTATTTTTGTTTGATATTGTTTAATTTCTTCCTTAATTTCATCTGTGACCCACTGGTTGTTCAGGAGGATGTTATTTATTTTCCATGTGCTTATAGGTTTTGCAGTTTCCTTTGCCTTTATTTTCCCATTTTTTTGTACTTTGTTATGGTCAGATAAAATATGTGGGATACTTTCAATTCCTTTCCATTTCCTAAAGCATGTTCTGTGGGCTAGTATATGTTATACTAAGATGCTAAAAATTAAAATAATTGATTAAAAGATAATTAACAAAAATAGTTAAAGAGATAGTTATTAGTAATATTGTCATTCTGTACTGAGCTCATTACCCTAGTAACCAAGCACCAACCACATAGTTATAAATTAACTGACCACGTCGTTCTGCTGTTCTGTAATGTGTCACCCCCCCACCTTAGTGAGCTGTGTGCTATGTCAACTTTTGTTCCCCTTGTAAGAGACAAATGATGCTGTGTCAGCCATTGTTCCCTTCATGAGAGACAAATGTTCCTGGAATTGGCAGATCAAGTGCTATGAATTGGCTAACCACCCACTGTGAAATGCCTCTTACCTCAAGCAAAGGGGAACAAAGGCCCACCTTATTTCTGTTTCTCATCACTGTGTACTTAATGATCAATGAGCTAATCATAAATGAACTATAAAAATCAGTCAAAACTCTAACTCAGTTGCACAGCTTTGCAAATTCCATCTGCACTGTGTCGCTGGGCCAGCTAAAATACAAGCGCTTCTTTTAAAAAAGACGTCTTGCCCGTTTATCATCTTGGGGTCTTGCCCTGTTTTTCATCATGGGGCCCTGTTTTTTGAGTAGAGTACAACAGTATATGGTCTATTTTACAGGATATTCCATGGATAGCTGACAACAATGTGTACTCTGATGCTGCTGAATGGAACATTCTATAAATGTTTTGTAGGGGCTGGGGATTTAGCTCCGCGGCATAGGTGCCTGCCTTGTAAGAAGACAGTCGTGAGTTCGATCCCTGGTACCGATAAAAAAGAAAAAGACAAAAAAAAATGTTTTCTAAGTCTATTTGTTTAAGTTTGATTCAGTTCTGTTCTTTCCTGACTTTTCTGAATATCTCCATTATCTCTGTATGACAATGACATCTTCAAGTCCCTTGTTACCACTGTTATTGCTTATTTGATTTTTCATTTTTGTTAATATTTGTCACATATAGTTGGATGCTTCCATATGTGGTGTATATACATTATGATTATTATCTCTTTCTCTTGAATTTTCCCCTAACAAGTATGTAGTGATCTTTCTTTCTTTGGATTATTTCTGGCTTGAAGTTCACCTTGTCTGCATATAGAATAGCTACTGTTGCTTTTTTCAGGGTTTCTGTTGCAAGGAGTATAGTTTTTCATCTTGTGACTTTCAGTCTGTTTATTTTTTAGTTAAATAGGTTTCTTGCATACAGTATATTGTTGGAATTCACTTGTTGATCCACTCTGCAGTGAATTCCTTTGGACTGAAATGAGGCCATTTACATTAATTGTTAAAACTGATATATATTGGTTTATTTTTGTCATATTATTTTCCTGTTGTTTGTTCCCTGCTTTTCCCATTTGTTTAACTGCTTGTCCTGCTTGGTGGTTTTTTACTGTTGTTGTTCTAGGAATTGTGATCAATTTTTTCACTATCTAGAATATCTTTAAGTACTCTCTGTAGGTTTGTTTTTGTGGTGATGAATTTCTTCAGTTACTCTTTGTCATGAAAGTATATTGTTTCTTCATTAATTTTGATAGTTTCACAGGGAACATAAATCTGGGTTCTTTCAAGATTTGAAATATTTTTGGAGGGTTTATGTTCAGAAGTTGGCCATGATTCTAATGAGTTTTCCTTTATATATAATATGTTTCTTTTTTCTAACCACTTTTAATATTCTGTTTATGTGCCGAACTCCTAGGATGGTGATTATTATGTATCTGGTTGTGGTTTTATTGTGGTTTTGGCTTTGGAGTTCTGTATTCTTCACATGTCAGATTTTGTTCCCATGCTTGAGAAATTTTCTGGTATTAATTTCTGTCAATACTTTCTGTCATTTCTGTTAACTTCTTTTTCATTGACACCAATGAGTATTATATTGTTTTTCTTTGTATCATCTTGGAGCTCTTGAATTATTATTTCATAGTCCTGTTATTTTTTTAGAAATCTTCCCTTGCATGATTGCTAAATGTGATCCTGTCTTCAAGCTCTGAAAGTCTGTCTTCAGTTTCTATCAAGTGGTTTTGCCAGCTTTCAACGGAAGTTTTAATTTCATGGATATCTCTTTGAATCTATTTTATGCATTCTATTTCTTTCCTATTTTATTCATTGAGAGTTTCTATCATTTTCCTATCCTCTTATATTTTCTTATTTTGTTTTCTCTAGCTATGTTGAGAAATTACTTCATTATGATTGTCTTTCTTTTTTTGCTTGAGAGATTATTGCTGATCTGATTTCCTCTGTAGCTTTACTGATTTGTTTTTGTCCTTCATATCTCAGCTTTCCAATATGCTAGGAATTCATGTATCCACCATCCTTCCCAGGCTATCCTATTTTTTCTCTCTACTCATCTGTGAATGGAATCTAGGCTGTTTCCGGATCTTTGCTTTTGTAAGTGGATATACATGTCAGTATAACATGATTATTTTAACTTTTGGGAAATACAAGGATATGTATCCTTTTATCCAGTAAAAGGATACATGAATAAAATGGAATTTCTATATTTACTTTTTGAGGAATCTCTATACACATTTTCAAAGATGTTATATCACAATGACACTTCTACCAAGCTTATGAGAAGATGACTTATAATACTTCAAAAACGAAAAGAATGAATGCTCTCGAAGATGGCTTAAAAACAGCAATTATCAAAATATGAGGCATTCATCTGGATTTTATAATTAAAATTAAACTTTAATTAAATACTTCCTCAAGCTTACCAATTTTTCAAATAAAGAATGTGTAAATTTAAATAGATATAGTATCATTTGCATAACTTGTCTGATTCATATCCTGCACTTGGCTTTCAACCTAAACACAATTATTTTATATACATCCATGATTAATGTCTATACACATTTTCATATAAGTTTTACAATCTTGAGGATGGAAAATGTTTATTCTTATATATATTTTATAATCTCACTTGTAGCTCAACATCAATACTCCACATTTCAGATGTTAACATATTTCAAATATTCAACTGTTAGATTCTAGATACTCAACATGTATTTATCTTTGGAGAAATTTCGCGAGATTAAAGAAATTTGAACATTGCTTCAGTTTTTGTAGTTTCTTTGGTTCTAATATTTCTGAACTTTCAAAATATTTCTCTAGTAAATGCAAATTACCTTAGATTTTTTCTATAATTGTTGTACTCCTCTTCAACTTGGTAGTCATCCCAGTTCCTTTCTAAAGTATTGAAAAAGAAATATGATGACTTTATACATTAATGAAAAATATTATATTCCATTTGATTCATCATATAATGTGACCATATCTGGAAAATTCATCAAAATGTTTCCACAGTCCAATTAAGAAACTACACTGATGAGGAACAATCAATACTGTCTCATTAAATAAATGTGAAAATGTTATCTTCCTTACCTACAGCAGCCACATTCCAAAAGTTTTCCCACATCACATCTCTATAGAGCATCTTTTGGGATAGATCCAGTAAAGTCCACTCCTCCCTGGTGAAAGTCACAGCCACATCTTCAAAGGTAGTCACTGCCTTCTATGTCATCAGAAATATATTTGCAGGAAGAAGAGTGAGGCTCACAAAACAAACTATTTTTCTCTACTCATAAAAAGTTGAAATAAGGCTGACTCCTACAAATGTTTACTTCAGGCTTTAGTCATCAAATACTAATTCTCAATCTATAAGTGCTTGTCACATAACAATTTTGATGCCAGTGCGAACTCATTACTAAATACATAGAAAAATGAGAATCTAGTTCTCCTTCTGGTTTAATGTAATTTTATTTCTGCACTCTCTCTAAAGAAACGCTCATAGGAGACTGCTAAGTAATACTTGAAGGAAACAAAAAAAAAACCCACTTATGTATATGAAAATCTAATGACTTATTCTGACAGATCATAGAAAAATATCTGTATTTTTAAACTTATCATTTAGGAAAAAGATCACTTCCCCCTCTGACTATATTTAGACAGCACTGTGAAAGCTGAAAGTGGTTTCATAGACAAAACTTTAATTAAATACAAAATAAAATTCATGAATGGTAAGTTAAAATGTTACTGAAGAACTTTTTTTTTTTACTGGACAATATCATTGAAATTAGATTAAGGTAGAGATTATCTTATAGCTCAATTACATAGAATGCTTGTTATAGAAATATAAAAACTTCTGAGGTATAGTAGAAAAAGAAATATGGGGGTATAAATAAACCAAGTGAATATCATGCCTCACATCACAGGTAAGGGCTGTTCACTCAGCCTAGGGAGGGTTCCAGGACTGACCAAGTGTCCACTGTCAGCCACACATTGTGACTCACATGCTGAGGTCAGGGACAGCCTCACGATTGACCATCCAATATGTCACCTTTAAGTCCAGGTTGGGGCCTTTGTGCTCTGCTGAGGGAGAATATCAAGACCTACTGATCAAGCATCCTACCCACAACTGCACATCAACAGCTGCCTGTGGGATCTCCTTAGCACATGACAACAGAGGTGACAGCACACACATGATTGAAGATAACAGGAGAGTTTTGCTTAAGGACTGAAGTGTTACACTACAAAAGAGATGAGCCAGAGAAAACTTAGGAGATAGATTTGGAAAAGGGAAGTAGTAAAGAGGAATCTCTTAGCATCCCTTGGGAGGACTGAGATCAGACCAGTAGAATCCCAAAGCCAGTATTTTATTGAGGAAGCTAGGTTTCAAGATAAAATCATTAGAATGGGTTGCCCTGAAAAAGAAGACACAATACTAGTATTTTGAGCTCTGATACTGCTGCCTACATCCAGCAGAAACTAGTTACATGAAGTATAATAGGCTAAGATATGAATGGTCTTCTTTCACTAAAATCATAATCTTTTGCTTATGAATGTCTATGAATGGTTCCTATATTTGTCAATATTCACTTGTCATTCGATGTCAATGATGTCAGCTGATTTACTACTGTACTCAAGGTAACATACAAGTGAATAACAACTTGTTTTCCCTCTAGATCAATACATGGAGTTCCTGGAGATCACAGTAAAAAATGGATATATATACATTAGTGCACGGGGAAGCAAGGCAACTGAAGATCCTCAACATCCCCAAAAGCAGAGCAAATGGGCACATACAGAAAGGAAAAAAATATCAGACAGCAGGACTCTACACAAATTTTATAGATGCATAAAACCAGATGGTTTAAAGAATAAATAAATCAAAAGTACACATCATTATCACTCAGTATGCTCAAGGTTGATTCACAGGAAGTAAATAGATTAGACAAGCTGACCACAGCAGCTCCAAATATGAATGATACATTCAAGAAAAATACAGAATTCTCAAGGTGATATCAGGTAGAATTACCTGAAATAAAAATTCCTAACTCCAGAAATGAGCAATGTAAAGATACTCTGATTGAAATCCACGATATGGTAAACTATTCAGTAGTTTTCAAATAGACAACAAAAGAAAGAGAAGAAAAGATAACACTAAACAACACTAAACATCAATTAATGCAATCTGAGTTCAAAAAAAACTAGAAAATAACATGGCACTAATAATATGTTTATAAAAATCATAGTGGAAAATTTTGCAAACATCAAAAAAATGTTAAAAGTAGAAATGAGGATTAGATAATATACTAACACTATAATGAAAAAACTCACCTAGGTATATCTTTATTAAATTTTCTCCTAGCCAAAAACAACAAACATTTTAAAGCAGAGTAAAAACAAAAAATCACATAGAAAGTTAAATCAATTAAAATTACAGAGTTTTCAACACAAAACTTAATGGTCAAAAGAATTTGGAGTGAAGTATTTCAAGCCCTAAAAGTGAGTAACTTCCAACCTAGTTTAAGTTATCCAGCAACTCTATCCTTCAAAATAAATGTAGAATTAAAGGCATTTAATGAAAAAGACCAACTTAGGAGACATGAATGCTAAACAAGCGGTTCAGGAAATATTCAAGAATATCCCAGAGAGAAACACCAAAATCAATACAGATATTCCTTGTTTAATGAACTACTTGTTTTAATTACTGTCTAGACTTACACCAGAGGCACACTCTTTCTGATTTAAGATCAGCCACTTCGAATTGGGACCAATCTTTTTTGTACAGTTTTGTGCATATTGTTGACAGAGCCTCTGCATTTTTTGGGTACTCTTTATTACAGTACTGATTTTTTGCTGGTTGTAGTGTATAGCACAGAGATTTTACGTTCTGTTATATAAAGGACCCTGGAGTTGTAACTGAACTCACATAATGAACAAGTTGGGTTATGACTGGAATTTTAGGTTTCACTTATAACCAAAGTCTTGAGTTATGACCTAAATGTAGGCTGTAGCTGTAAATACTCACAATGTCAGAAAAGTGTATGTAAGCATTTATAAGCATCAGTCTGAGCTCAGATGCATGTTTGTGGACTATTTTGGTTGGCACTTTACATAATTGCTATGACTGCTATTATCAAAATGGCCTCAAAAAACTGGAAAAGAAGCTAAGGAAGAAAAGAAAGACAGGGCTGGGGATTTAGCTGAGCGGCATAAGTGCCTGCCTTGCAGTGCGCAGTGGTGAGTTTGATCCCTGGTACTGGAAAAAGAAAAAAAAAAAGAGGAGAGGGAGAGGGAGAGGGAGAGGGAGAGGGAGAGGGAGAGAGAGAGAGAGAGAGAGAGAGAGAGAGAGAGAGAGAGAAAAGAAAAGGAAGACAAGGAAAGAAATCACAATAAAAAAGAAGCAAACTGTGGAGAAAAGTTGCATTTGTGTGCTCAATCTTGCTAGTATATATGGCATGTCAAAATCCACCTTCTTGACAATCTTATGGAGAACATATTAGTATAAGGAAGACAGTATTGCTAAAGTTGTTACTCAGATTATTAAGTCATAATCAACAATGTTAGACTTGGTGGAAAGCCAATTACTACTTTGGAAAAATGACAGGTTATTATCTATCTGAGTTTATGATTTTTGAAAAAGCTAGAGCTAGGGGCTGGGAATTTAGCTTAGTGGCATAAGCACCTGCCTTGCAAGCAGGCGGTCGTGAGTTCGATCCCCAGTACCGATAAAAAAAAAAGAAAAAGCTAGGGCTATAAATTCAGACCTTGCAAAGGAAAATCTGTTAAAGAGTGATAATGATGAAAGATTTCATGCCAGTAGGGGATGGTTTCACAATTATAAAGTGAGAATAAGAGATCACAGAATAACTAGGCATGGTAAGGCACCCAGTGTTGATGGAAGGGCTGCTGAAAATTACATACAATACTTCAAAATGATGACCCAGAGAAATGGTTTTTGCACTCAAGTTTTCAACTGTGATAAGTTGGCCTTTTCTGGAAGAAAATGCCCAAGAAAATATACATTACATGGGAAGAAAATAAAATGCCAGGCCACAAGGTGGCTAGCCTTATTGCTATGTTCTAATGTGAGGGGTGACCTCAAGATAATGTTTACCACTCTATTACCTTAGAGTAAATGTTCAGAAAACAAAGTCATAAAGAATAGGCTGCGGGTTATTTGGAGGCCTAACACAGGAGCCTGGGTAATAAGAGTATTTTCTCTTCTGTGGATCAGGAAGGTCATCTGTCCCTCTGTTAAGAAAAATCTAAAGTACAAAAAAATCTAATGCTCATGGCTTTCATCATGTACAATGCTCCTGTTCATATATGAGATTCGGGAGATTTGAGTGAAGAATTCCCATGACTCTCAATAGAATTCCTCTCAAATACTCTCTTCTACTGCAACCTATGGACCAGCAGGTTAACTTTAAGAAGCTATACACCAAAGAAACCGTTCCTGGAATGCTTCCAGATAGTCAGAATACAGATTTAACTCTTATTCTGGTAGGAACATTACAACAACATCCTTTCTCTAAAAGGACACTGAGATCTACCTGGGAGAGAGTCTAGTCTAAAATTATACAGGAGAGAGACTTTGAAAACTGCATAGAAGAGCCTGAGCCTTCAATTCATACTGTAGTTGATGACACTGTCAGGATAGGAGAGTCCATAGGCTTGCAAGTAAACAGTGGTGTTGTTGAGGAATTGGTGGAGGAATTCTCAGAGGAATTGTCTATAGAGGATCTTCAGCAACTTCAGGCTAAGCAACAGGAAATTGCAGCTAATTAGCTTTCTAAAAAGGAGAAGAATCAACAATCAACATAGCAAAATTCTGAAATAAAGACAATCCTGAAAAATTGGACAGTTAAAAACATTTGGAGAGAAGACCCACCTAGAGAAAAAGCCGATCATTGCATTCACTTACTTAATTACAATATCATGTGATAATATAGAAAAGCACTAAAGATAAGACAAAAATGGACAACTTTAGACTAATTGTTAGTTCTGAAAAGGCTGAGACCTAGTGAGCCAGAAGCAGGTCCTAGTGGGCTAGGGCCTGTCCCACGGAGAGAAAGGACACCAGATAGCTAGATTGCTGAGGTTCTTTTGGAAGGAGACTACCCTTCCAAACAATTCCAGCTTCCATTTCATACTGCCTTCCTGAAAGCCAAAAATGTCAACTTGAATGGTGAAAATACAGCATGAAATTGTTGTTTATGGTAAATGAGGTACATTTTATAAGTTTTTGGTGAACAGACTAGGAAAATTAGTGGTTTTTCTGGTAAATTAAACACATCATACAATACTTTTTGTTATGAAAACGTTAGTTAAGGGGTGCTTTGGGAGGTTCAGAATGCATTTACACCTATTTCCATTATTTCTTATGGGAATAATAGTTCTGACTTACAACCAACGTGAGTTTAACCAGACCTCATGAATGAATTGTGCTCAATGTCAAGGGTCCACTGTATATCACAGTACTGTACATTAAGATTTATGCAAAATAAAAGCAAATTCACCAAGTTGGAATTTCTTAAGACTATTTCTTTTCTCAGAATATTTTAAGGCATATACTATACACATTTCCTCCTTTAATTATCCTTTCATTTAATAACTTAATCACAGGAACATGACTCAGTTGTTAAAAGAAATTCCTGCAGCTTATTATATGTTAGGCACATTCTCTAAGCCTGTTGTACATATAAACACAGTTTTCATGAAAAGACAAATGTCTTCAACGTATGTATTATTTCTGTAATGTATGGTGCTGGGAAAAAATAACCCAGCTTATGGTTTTTGAATATTCAGAAAAAACAAACAAAAATATATTTTGCCTAGTCTGATGCAGAGAGGAGTGACCTGGAGCATAGTCTTATGAAACCTGTCAGTTACATATGATAAAAGCAGGATACCACAGTCAAAGGGTCAAAAAATTTATCAGTAAATTCTTTTAACTAGGTTCACTTCTAACTACTGTTTGTTCTTACAGTTCCTCAAGTAATAATAAAACTGATTAATTTGTAGTTAAATAAATGCTGGGATATAAAAAACTCTTTAGAAGTGATTTTACCTTTGAAACTTTTTGCTATGTAAAACTCTCATTATAGGGGCTGGGGATTTAGCTTAGTGGCATAATTGCCTGCCTTGCAAGCAGGAAGTCGTGAGTTCAATCCCTGGTACCGATAAAAGTGAAAAAGACAAAAAAACAAAACAAAACAAAAAACTCTCATTATATGGGTGCTCATATTTTCTTATGGTTTATATATACACTTTAGGATAACATAAAACAATTGAAAAATTAGTTATTACTTCTATTCCTGGTTCTGTAATTATTTTATATTTTTAGCTTCTGTCTTACATTCCAGATCAGTAAGCTCCTTTACTACACACATTCTGTATCTTTATATCCTCCAAAGTATTTACTGCAAAGATGGACAGAGTAGTGGCTCCATTTTGCTGAAAAAGACATAGGTTAAAAAAAAGAGGAACATTAGAAAATGATGGAAACCTGAATGAACAATATGGGAAAGAACGACAATGCATTAAACAGATTCAAAGAGATATTCAGGAAATTTAAAACTCCATTAAGAGCTGGCAAAATGATTGACAGAAACTAAAGATAGATTTCCAGGTCTTGAAGACAGGACTGTAGCTAATGATCACAAAAGGAAAGATCTCTTAGAAACAACCCAAATGCCCAACTACTGAAGAATGGATAAAAAAGATTTTTTCATATAATAGATTACTACTGAGCCATAAACAATGATAAACTTGAGACGTTTATAGGTAAATGGATAAAACCTGAGACCATACTGATAAGTGCAATAAATCACATGTGTAAACATCATATTGTCTCACTAGTGTGACAAACTGAACAAGTAAATGAGATCCAAAATGTACAACAGATGCTGTAAAATGGGAAGAAACTGCTCAAAAGAAAAGAGAAACAGATGGAAAGAAAGAGTAAAGGAAGTTAGAAAAAAGGAACACACACACGATAGTTAAGACAGTCGTACAACTAGTTTCTCTTTAATTCATTGAAAAGAAAGAATTGTTGTAATATTGTTTGAACAATATTTCATGCCTATTTTCTTGTACTTTGAGTAACTACAATGAAGATAAAAGTATACAATATATTAATTACTGTTATTCTCCTATTAGCTAGATTTGAAACTATTTTATTTTATTTCTATTTGAATAAAAATAAAATAAAAATATATGTATCCCTTTTTGATAACTCAGTCTTGAATGTCAGTCTCTGCTATGAGAAGATATAACTTTGAGAAAGCAAAGAAGACCAAAGAAAACTTACCAAAAAATATGCACAGGGAAAATGGAAAGATAAACTAGCTGAATCAGGTATCTCAGAGCCTAAAATGATCAAACAAGTTACAAAAACTTTCAAGGAGAGAGTCCCTTTCTTGCCAGATAACAAAACAGGCTAAGAACAAAGATCTTCAAGCACTGGCTCTAGCATGCCTACCTTACTCCAACAAGGTACTTTTCTATCTTGTTTCTCTCCTTCCAAAACTTATTGGTTTCTACTTCTGAACTTTTATCTGTGATTCTTTATTGAAGTGAAGTTTACAAACCTTAAATAAGGCCTAACCTCACCAGACCTGACACTACTGAGCCATCTTTCCATGGCACCTCAATTGTTCTTTGGTCCAAGGGCTGAATTTTGAACAGAGAACAACTGTAGCCTAGTTTCTTGAAGGTTTGTCTTACTTTCCAAACTCAAGTGTGCACTGATTTCTGAACACCAAGAAATTCTCTCAGCAAAGAGTTGTCACAAATTTTAATACTGACACCACCTAGGATTAACATAATTCTGGCATTTTCAGAGCCCAATAGGTCAAGTGTAGATTACAGTCCAAAGTATGTGATGTTCGATTTTATCATGCATCATCATCCTGCAGTAATCAAAGGGAAGCACACTGATTCACTCTACAAACTAAAATGAAGGTACTGCCTCACAGAACTTATAATAAAAATAGATGGGCATTTCTACTGTTTGGGATGGTCTGATAAGTTTTAGAGTTTATATTCCAAAATGTGGGAAAGTGGCTATTATTTTTGTTTTAAATCTTGAAAAAAATACGGTTGATTTTTTTTTTTTTTATTTTTACCATTTATTTTTACCAAGAATCAAACTTAGGACCTTGCAAATGTCAGGCAGGAGGTTGTGCCCCTAAGCTACATTCCTGGTCCTATAATTTCTGTTTTTTACCTTTACTTTTACAAAAAATGAATAAAAAGTAATTTCCATTTTAACATAGAACCAATATGATATTTTATAAGAAATAATCAAAATTTATACACAGATGTCTAGGGCAGAATGTAAAATGTATTCCACACTTAATGCACATATTATCAATGGACAAAAACTGCAACTTTCTAGATATGAAATTTATAGATATTTATTTTAATCAAGCACTGTGATTTGTTAAACTGAAGAGATTAGAAAACCCCCACTTTTTTATAAATAAATGGGCACAGCTTGAGACCATACTCATATGTGAAATAAATCAAACTCACATGTATAAATACCAAATAGTTTCCCTAGTGTAAGAAATGGTAAGAATACATAAAAATATGTGGTAAACATGATTCCCCATTATATTGCTTTGAAGCCTTATAATGTTTTCATTCATAAATTGAAATGGTTCTATTCTGGGTTGTTTGATTTTATTGTTTATGATGGTATGAGCAGTTACTTTGAAGAAAACAAGACAATATAATAGCTAGTGCTGATATAATATCATCTTATTTTGAAGTCCCATGAAGCTTTTGTTCTTCTCTCTCCATCGGTTTATCATGTTGTCTATTGGATTTTATTATATGTAATAGTATAAACAAAATTTTTATAGACAAGGAGATAATATAGAAATATTGTTCATTTTCTGTTACTTGGTTCTATTATACCGTGTAATACTTTCATTCTCTTGAATGGATTTACATTGTCATGTTGTGTTTGATGCTATAATATACAAAGTTATACTCAAATATTTCAAGGAAAGAGACACTATGGAAGCTAATGCTTATGTCGGGTTATCTTGTGGTAAAACACTATGTTGCTTAAATTGTTCTGTTCTGACCTGTGTTATTATGTTTTATGTCCTCTTTTATCTTAATCTCCTTCTTTCTTTTAATTTTTTTAATTAAAATAAAACCCACTTTAGCTGAGCTTGGTGATCCAAATCTATAATCACTTCTCTCTGGGGGCCTGAGGCAAAAGGTCTACAGAGTCCAACCTCAGCATCTACAAACAATAAGATCCAGCCCAAAAACTAATATAAGATTTATGTGATCACAGTAATTGTTCTGTTTTATCCTGACTGTTCACCTATAACATTTATATAAAATTATCTAATTTTTTAAACCACAAAGATATAATTTTCTAATTTCCAATTTTCCCTCACAATCTGGTGAACTGACCAGCATAAAAAGAAGACTTATTATTTTAACATTTTCAAAATTCCTATCTTTCCTTCAGGCCTGATATTTTACCCATATTCTACCCAAGTCAGCCTACATCACAGCATTTAATGTCAAAGTCATAACATTCTGATTTCAAGGAAAAATTTTCTGTTTCAGGAGTTGAATTTTACCAATTTCTATCATTGTCTCTTTTCCCAAATAGTATTCACTGCCCTGTGCTCTTCTAGCACAGACAATCCTTTTAAGCTTACCTATTACTGTGCTTGTAGGCCAGAATTTGTGTCTCTACCCCTCCGGCAGTACTGCTTTAATACAAAGTCCTGACTTATCCAAGATTTCATTTTCTAAAACAATGTCTACAAACCATTCATGGAAAAGAGTGATTATATGAGCAATTCCATGGCTCTCTCTACTAGCATCCAAATCACATACACATGAAAATGCCCTACTGCAGATTCTAATCCAGTCTTGGCACAATCACCTGGCTCCTGTACATTCACCATTTCCAGGACTGAGGGTCTCCCAGGGTCCTTCCAATATGGCCTTCAATCTACTGCTGAGTCAGCTCTGTGCATTCTGACCCGTCTTCATTTCTTCATCCTCCACCCCTTCACACCAGGAATTATAAGAGATGAATTGAATGTGGCACTGTGGTGCCTGAAGAGCAATTCAGGGTATGAAAAAACTGTAGCAGGTGAGAGGACACTTTTAGTTGTGAACAAAAAAGAGAAAAAAGTACATTGATAAGATCAATATTGATCTCAGCGGTGTACTGGTATCATCAATACTGATCCCATCATGAGGTGTAAAATGGGGCCAACAGGTGCTTAAGAACAGACATAAATCAAAATGCTTGTTTTACTGATTCCCATATCGACTTTTTTTTTGGTGAGCTTGGATTAGGGAATGTCTCAATGATAATATATATATACTTCAATGATAATATATACTCAATGATAATATATACCACAATATTTGGCTCAGATCACATCAAAATTAAATCCTGAGCAGAAAATCCTGAGCAAAGCAACAATCCACCCAATAGAACTTGAACCTTCTCACTCTGAACAGATAAGGAAGGAGCTATGGGGGACAAAAAGACCTTTTCTCACTGAAGACTGTTTCATTGTGACTTCACAGTTGCCCAATGTAAAACTGATAACATCAACCATGCCATAAGTGGTTACTTCTGCTTTCTCATTTTAGAAAAATTTTGCTATCACAGGCTAAGACTTCCACTCTTCACAGAACAGAGTTATTCTTTAAGTTAAATGTTCAATAATTGGTCTTTGAAAATTCAAAGAAATGTTAAAAACATGTTTTAGGGACTCACAAACAGCAGACTACACTGTCTATGAGATGATTCAAAATTACACAGACATTGGCCCCTCATATGTACAAGGAGCTACCTTGGCAAGAACCCTCACTCAGGTTATTCATGCACAGCCTAGAGGAAAGGGGGAAAAAAGGTTACTTGTTTCAGCTGTAGAAGATGGGAACATTTTGCCCAAAATTGCTGTGATGTACCTATAAGGGCAACATAGTCATTATCTGTCTCTTCAACAAAACCTTCTAGAATCTGTCCAAAGTGTAGATGAGGATATCATTGGGCAAATGAGTATAAATCTAAAATTAGTTGTATCTGCTGAGATTCAAAACAAAATGAAGACAAAATGATGAAAATTTAGGTTTCAGCACAGATGAAATGGTATTATGGCATTATAACAAGCACTAAAAAATAGAACTTTAAAACTTAGTGATTATTTTTTTCCTTAGAGATAAGTGCCCTCCTGAAACCTGGGGCATGTACAACTTTCCCCACCTCTCCTCAACCCAGAAAATAAATAAAACATGTAGATGATAACACCAGGAAGTACAGAAGTCCAGTTTCCTTTCCAGAAGAAAGGGAACTATGAGCTAAAGATGATTGGAAGTGATAAAGCAAATATAGAAATTTGTGTTACTTCTATGTTCCCCACACATCATTCTTTACACTAAAATACCTTTGCCTACCTTCAAAAAGAGAGATTGTGACTTGAGAAAAATAGACTGCTCCATCTCCTCACAGATACCTTGGAGCAAATCCATTCTTATTCTGAACTAAATAGATTCCTTTAATTTGTTCAGTAGCGAGCAGATGAAAATGAGCCTGTTAGTCTGGTAGGCCAGTGATTGTTCAATAGTTCTATTAATGAGCAACTTGTTTTTGTGCACTAATCTTGTCTTTTTCCTCATGTAGTTGATAATTTTTGTTTTAGTACTTTAGTGACAGAGCAAAATGAGATCAATATATTAAGTCCGTAACCAGATTTAATGAAATTCGTTTTGCTTTGTGTTGCTTAAGCATTGACTACAGGAAAGCGCATGAATTGAATTGGTGCAATTACAGTAAGGCTTGGATGATCAAGCTTCTCAGAGTGTGCATGTTCTAGAAAACATTTCAATCAGACTGTTATATAAAATATTAATTTTGATAGTATGTGCTTCAATTGATTACTTAAAAATACAGTAATACCTCAGTTCTCAAATTCTTCTGTTTGAAAACAATTCCATTTGCAAACAAAAGTGTTCAGCAAAATTTTGCTTCTGTTCACAAACTCCACACTAGGTGACAAACAGGACCATGGCCATCCTCCCCACACAAACACAAACAGCCGTCATCCACAAAACTGTAAAACAATCTAAGGTCATAGCTAAGGTAACCATTGTACAGTGTTTGACATTTGTATTCTTGGTTTTCACTCCAAATACTTCATTTCCTATTCTTTAAAAAATGAGAGATGGTCATGGTGACACATGCCTGTAATTCTAGCACTTGGGAGGTTAAGGCAGGATTGTTGTGAGTTCAAGGACAGTCTGGGGTGCATGGTGAGTGAAAGGCCACTCTGAACTTCATAGTGAACCTAGTCTCAAAACAAAAACAAAAACAAAAAACCCAAAAGCTAATAAATAATTAATGAATGGAGCAAAAAGATGGTGCTACATACATGCAAATGCAGTATACTGGGCATGTAAAGCAAAGGGATCACAATTTCAAGTTTAAAATAAATAATTTAGCACGATTTTGTACTGTTAGGCTGATGTAGTAAATAGCACAACTTCACTACAATAGAAACAGTTAAATCATTAATACACAGGTAAATTATTAGAATTCCAAATTTTAACAAATTTTGAAAATGCAAAGTATAGATAATTCATTCTAATTCATTTATTAATATTCATGTACTAGATATTAAATATATTTAGATCATCTCCAAAATAGTTATGTTTCCAAATAGGCAAATTTTACAAAAATTCTGTTAGAACATAAAATCATCCTCCATTTATAAAATATAAATACTGTCTTAATGGGAATAAAGAAAAATGAGAAATTCTAGGGAATGAATAGCACAATATTTGCTTTCTTTTTTTTTCCATGTAGGGTCAGGGGAGGTAATCCAGGACCTCAGCATCACTAACCCCGTGCTCTACAACTGAACTACTTTTCGGTCACTCATGTGTTTCTGATGCAAAATTCTTTCTTCAATAATATCTTGCTTTCAATACTGCAAAAATCACAAAATGAATTTGGAAATATTTAGAATTAGGTGACCATTTAAGAATGTTGTCAAAATTGAAATAAAAACCATTTTGCTAAAATATAGAGGTTATAAGAAATATGTTTAGCAAAATAGTTCATGAGAAAAGTACAACCATTAGTTAATAAAACTGAAATCAATACTTTGAAAAAGATAACATGACAGGTATAATAAGGCAGGTAAAACACAAAACTTCACAATGAAAATGAGAAATATTTGCAAAGACCATTGATAATGTAATTTCTGAGACAGAGTCACAATGTGGCTAATGCTGGCCATCCAGTTTTTATCCTGTTGCATCAACCTCTAGAATGCTGGAATTACGTATCTGTATCATTGCCCTTGGCTGGTCAAGAATACTGTAAAAAAAAAAGTACAATTTAACTGTCATTTAATAAAATTTAGATAGTAGATACATAAATTCTTAGAAATATGTAAAATGCCCACCCAGGATGCTAAGACAGAAGATCATCATGAGTTTGAAGCCAGTCTGAACTACACTGGAAGACTCTGTGAAAAAAAAAATTATATATATATATATATATATATATTTGCAATCAGGAGGCAGAAGGATTGCTGTGAGTTCAAGGACAACCTGAGCTACATAGTGAGCTCAAGTTCAGTCTGAAGTACATGGCAAGACCAATTAAAAAAAAATGTATCTATCTATCTATCTATAAAATTTCAAATACAATACATGAATAAGGTATTTCAGAATCCAACAAATTTCTAAGAAACTAAAGTGACATTTGAAAAGTACCTTTCATAAATTAATCTCCAAATGGAATTACAAGTGCTTCCATGAAACTGTAACATATAGAACAAGAAGAGAGATGTATAAATACCAATTCCTTATAATGAATATATTTGTGATATTTATAAAAGTATACTAAGCTGGCCACGGTGATACATGACTATAAACTCAGCACTCTGAACACTAAGGTAGAAAGATCCCCCTAAGTTGGAAGCCAGTACAGATACATAGTGAAATGAAGTCCAGTTTGCATTACAAAGTGAGACCCTGTCTCCAAAACTCAAATTATATATGTCCATTATACTTTAAAAAAAAATATGCTCAACTGGGCATGTTCTTCAATGTCTGATAAAAGGGTAAGAAAACTCTGCAGAAATTTTATCAAATAATGCAAACTTTATCTGAAACCAGGCAACATATTTAAAAGAAAAGACTATTATGACTATGCATAAAGATTTTCAAACTGGATAAAACATTGAACAGTACCACAAAAGTATTTATTAGAAAATAGTTTCTCATCTTAGCAGGAAGCTAAATAAATGGGTCCCTAGCATATTTGATGCCTTAGTCCTAGGCATAATCTGAAGTACTACACACACACACACACACACACACACACACACACACTCACAATTAAATGATGTTTGTATATTTTTGTCAAAGATTATGATGACAGCATCAAAAATTAAATCAACAAAGAAAAATCATATGTATTCGGCAAAAATGATTTCTAAATCCTAAATTTTATTATTTCTTAGAAGTCTCCAGTGAAAAAAAGTCAAAATGGGCTAACAACTAAATAAAGAAAAATATAAATATAAAACAAAAACTACATCTAAATGGAGACACTCTACATGAAAAACTTTAGGATCAGAACTAAGTCAAGGATATTCACTGTCTCCACTGTTCTGTCACATAAAACCAAAATACATGTGTTGTGTTATAAAGTAAGGAAGAGAAATAGGTAAGTGACATAAGGATTGAGATTGATGGGACAAAACCATTATACACAGATGATAAAAGTATCAAGATTTAAGTTTTACAACAGTGATAAGAGCACTTGTCAGAGGTTGACTGAAAAATTATATTTCTATAAAATAAAATAAAGCTAAATGATTCTAAATCAGAAGCAACAGTATTTAAAAAAACAGCTCTCAAAAGATTTTCTCCAGGTCAGTTTACACTTAATGCCTATAAAGAAACAAAAAGATCTTTTGTTTAAGTTTGTTTAAGGAGGTTCTGGACTTACTAAATAGTAAAATAGAAAAAAACTGTTTTGTTAGTAAAAGAATCAAAAGTGCAAGAATGTACCTATGACATGAATATAATGAACATTTGAGACAAAAAACCTATTTTTTAAAAATATATTTTATTAGAAGATTGAATTTGTATCAAGTTTTGAGTAAACTTCTAATGCCAACCTTGAAAGAGTTAAGAGATGGTGCACTCTGCTTCATCTCTCAATCTGTGCCAATATTTTGCCTTATAGAATATCCTCTTCACATATTACTTTGTAAAGACTCTCAACACCTAACAATAGTGATATAACTGAGCATTTATATACCCATCTCTATAAATGCTTATCAAGAAATTCTTTAAAAATCTGCAACACCTATAGAAAAATGCTATATGTAATTAAAATTCAATAACCAGGAATGATGCACATACCTATGATCCCAGCACTCAGGTGGACAGAGGCACAAATTCTTGGCCACCTTGGGCTACCTAAAAATGAGTTCAAGGTAACCTGAACTATACAGGGAAACCCTATCTCAAAATTAAACCGGAAAAATAAATTGGAGATGATCTGAATATGCAGAAAACAATGTACAGGCTTAGATTTAATAATGTGATATGCTATGAATTCTTCAAAAAATAAATATATCTGTATTTTTTTTTTTTTTTTTGGTGTTTTGAGATAGGGTCTTGCTAAGTAAAAGAGACGGCCTCAAACTCACAGTGATCCTCTTGCCTTAGCCTCCAAAGTTCTGGGATTGTAGCCAAATTAGAATCTTAACACAACTATGTTTATAGTAACAGTCCAGTAACTATAAATTCAACAAAGCTACATGATTTCAAATCAGAACCAATAGTATAAAGAAATAGCTCTCAAAACCTTCAAAAAGCAAAGGTTATCACTGTGTATTTCAAGTCTCAAAAGAGAAGTTCCCATTTTCATTTTTTGGGACACACTGAAGAGTTACATTCATTAAATTCTGAACACAAAACAATATACAGACATTACATTTATAAGAATTATCAAGAAATACTGAGTCATTCTAAAGTGAGATTTACGGTTGGCACTATAAATCAAGAGGAACAGCTGACTGATCATCTGTTTATGGTGATAAATCGTACATTTTATACACCAAGTAAACTTGATATCTTTCATCACAAACATTCAAAGGTACACTCCAAGCAGATATAAGGCAAAAATATGAACCAAGAAACTAACGTGAAGTTTCCTAATTTCCATTATTTTGCACAGACAGGTAGGGATGGGTGTGCTGGTACACACCTCTAGTTTCAGCACTCAGCAGGCTGAGTCATGAGGATTGCCACTAGCTGGATGGAAATCTGGGTTACATCATACGCTCAAGGACAGCCTGAACTGCATACTAGTACCCTGTTTCCAAAAAATAATAAATAAAACATTGATTATGTTACCTAATCATTAGTACCAAAAGACATATTTATCTAAATTTTACTGTCTTCTTCTTTATTGCTTGTGATATTTGACTCACACTCAGATTGAGCCACCACACAACTCTTTCATTGTCACACTAACAATCTAACTTCAGGGGAAGACCACCTCTGTTGTAGGTGTAGTTTACCACCATCACCATCCCCTTCTCCTCCCATTTGCTTCTCTCTGCACAGAAAACTTTTTATCACTAACCACTCATCTCACATTTCAGCCTTTCTCCTACAAAACTCTAATATATAAAGTCCAACTCAATTAGCAATTAAATTCTTAAAACAGTATCTATAGTCCAAGGAGTCAAAGCAATTACGAGATATCATCCCTCTGCCTTTCTATTCCCAACAAATTATATAAGCCCACGAGCAATTCAAAGTTCAGTAACTGTCACTGTCCCTATAACAGGCAACCTCTTTTTATTCAAAGTCTTCCCTAACTGGAAATCCTCCTCCTGTTCTTCCTAATACACTCACATTTCCTCCATGTCTCTCAGCATTCTAAAGTCTATGGGAAGACCTCACTTAAGTGGTCTTTTTGTCAGTAAAGATGCCACCTTTTTTTTTTTTTTTTTTTTTTTGCTTTGCCGTGTATGTAACCTCATGCTTGGCAAGCACTCCACCAATAATTCACATCGCCAGCGACGTTAAACCTATCTTTTCCTTTTGTAGTTCATGCTGGCCTTGAATTTATTATGTATAGCTCAGACTGGCTTGGAACTTGCAGCCATAGTCATGTCTCAGTCCCTCAGGCGCTTGGAGTTCAGGTGGACACCATCACACCAGGAAAACTTTTCTCTCAATTCTCACGGCATTAAATTATAACTGATCCTGAGTTTGTCTAGGTGGAGACACATTGGCAGTGCAGCAATTATCTATCACAAAAGAGTGCAAGCCTAAGAAACTACACTGTGACTTTGGGACAGCGTATCACAGAAAACTAAATCTGAGGTTCTCAGAGCTGCTGGAGGAATGAATATCAGGGATTCCGCAGACCACAGCGCTCGAGTTGAACCCCTCACAATTCCTATTCTCACACAAGAGGAGACGCGGCTGGGGGCTGAGCTGCATGAATCCGCACTCTAGGCTGGTGGGTGGCTGTGGAGAGACGGGGTGCTGGGTACACGAAATTGCCCTGCACAAGGCTGGACGAGAGGGACGGATCATACGCGGCGCCAAGACCGCGAGGAATTGCGACCCTGCAGCAGAGAGCTAGCCTGGGTCGCCATTGCTGTTCTGACCGCTTCCACCCAGACCGCCCCAGGCTAGTCCACATAGGGGCACCCGTCCCACAACGTCACCATTGCGTGGCTGGAGGGTCTCCCCGGGTGATTCCCGCGCAGTCTGCAGCCAGCTGAAATCTTAAAGCAAGGAAGGCTAACCAGCTAGAGAGGCTCGCAGGACCGAGCTCACTGTCTGATCTTTGAAGCCAAAAAACAGAGTCCCTCCTCTCGTGGGCCACCTGATTGGACAGTTTATACAGCCCGCCCCTCAACGCTGATTGGCTCCTGCTCCATTGCCCGCCCTTTAATCGGAGACTGACAGCAGAAGGGAATCTTTACCAGGATGAGTGGAGCTCAAACAGAGGGCTGTAACCCTTACAGTTCTTACCCAGTTTCTCTGCCAAGATGCTAACCTTAGAATTTACGCCTGGCTTTTCAGAGATGTTTCTAAGTCACAGTCTTGCTATATAATTTAGTTTGTTCTTCAACTTACTGTGCAGCTCAGTCTGGTCTTTAACATACTGTGATCTTTCTACACCTGCCTTTACAGGGCTGGGTTTACAAAGATGCACCACTATACCTGGTTACTCCACTGGATTCAGTGGGCTTTTCTTGTGTGTGCTTGTTAGAATGATGTCGTGCATGTGTTAGAAGAGTTAATCTGCTATGGTGAAATCACTATAAGAGAAAGTCATGAATCCAAGAAAGGCCAGGACACATAGGAAGAGAGAAAGGCCCTGCTGTTTTAAGGGGCAAAAAATTATAAATAAGGAAATTGCTTTCATGCACAAGAATTTCTCATAGTATAACTCATTTTAAGCTGAGAAAACACATGTCAATAAGGTGTACAATTACTGGATAAACACAGTTCCTGGTACTGAGGCAGGGAAACTTAAGGACTTAAGATTGTAGGGTCCCACTGTAATTCTCTCTTCAAAAGACAAAACACTCCAGCATTCAACATATTAATATTGCTAGAAGAAATATATTTTCTGTAACCCTGTGATAGTCTTAATATCTTGTTTGGTATGAGATGTGCATAGAATCCTAGTAGAACACACTACTGATGTGTCTGGTTGTGACATTGTGGGCCTTATCGTTTCCCTCTACCTTCCTTTCTGTAAACTTGTTGTGTGCTTCTTTGTTTTCATATAGCAGTTATTTTTCTTTCTTCATTTCCTTTCACTGTGCATTTCCTCTGTTGGAGTCATATAACAACTCACATCAACCTTTGAAACAATAAGGTAAAATAAATATTTTATTTTAAAGTTCTGTATGTCAGATATTTTGTATTTATACCCAAAATTAATGACATTAATAGTAGAATTCTGAACAAAATAAACTGCCAAATGCATCAACCTTTTCTCCAGAAGATTACATAACTTTGTTTTCTCTATGATCGAATTTCACAGATTTTCTTCATTTTAACATATTTCTATGTGACTCCAGAAACTGCATCTTGAAGCCACTTTCCAGGGAAAGTACGATGCTATTCAGTATGAATCTTTGAAGGTTAATGCCTCAATGAAATTCACACAGAAATCACCCGCTTTCCACTGCTCTGCAGCTTGTGGCTGTTGCCACTCCTTCTAGATTTGTTCTGCAGAGCTAGACGCAACACACCAAATAGATATGCAACCCAGGAAGGTCCAAGGGGAAGGACATGACCCTTCCTCTTTAGGCTTAGCATTACCACTTCAAATTGCTATACTGAATATTGTGCCCCCAATACAGGTTATTCCTCTACTGTAACCAATACTGATGAATTGTGACATAAATATCCTTGAAATCATTCTTTGAATTTAACCTGAGAGAGTCTTTGTTTTCGTTCTGAGCTTATTAAAGCAGAGAAAGATAATTCTAGGATACCATATGTGGATACAAAATATATGGATTACAGTTTATTGAAAAAGATAGATGCCATGAAACATTTCTATATGAGAAATATCGAGATAAGAGCTAACTGAATGGAATTGTCCACTTTTTCTGTGTATTGTTTGTTCTCTCACCATTCCAGTTGAACATTATCACAAGATGCTAAAGACCTAGCAATTCACATCATCTTTATCTTTTTAGAACAAACTCTTAATTTTCTCATAGCATATAAACCCATCTAATTATTTCTATAGACAATTGCTTGTCATGTGTAAGTATTAATCCTTTAAAAATAGTGTAGCTACTCTAAAATTTAATCTTATAGAAATTCAATGATAATTTAAAAATACATTTGTTTGTTTAAAATTGTTTGTGGTGAACATGGTGATATTTTGTATGAACCCGAAGAACAAGCTTATTGTCACTATTCTGCACAACCTGTCACACCACAAGAACTATGAAAACACACATAGAATATTACATAACTAGATCATAGTTTAGGAATTATAAGAAATTCAAAGACTGTTGAAAGGGCTTTGATGAGACTTCTCTGCTTTGCATCATATTATGATTATTGGTGACTGGGAAAGTATTCATAGTTTTCAGATGAAGAATAATCTGAATTTCAGGAAAACTAAATAATGATTAAAAGATGCAATCTGCAAAAATAATTTTTTATAATTAACAAGTGAGATAAAAGGATGAGACTCATCTTTTCCTCATGGAAAGGAAAACAAGTGGCTTGAGACTGAGCTGATAATCAAAAGCAAAAAAGCTAATCAGTCCTATCAATGTGCCATAGTTACTTAATTGTAATGAATAATATCTTCTTCATTGTATATTTTATATAACATTCAATGTAATATAACACAAGATGACAGCAAAACCCACTCCCTCTCTTGTCTTTAGAGAAAAAGATCTCCAGACCCACGCACATACTAAAAGCTATTGACATAACAGCTACATTGGGTACCTGAGTAGGTTGAATAGCAAGATACACAGAATAGTCGAATATTTCAAGCTACTTCACAACCTAAAACAATTTTTCATTTCTCTGCTTCTGCACTCAAATCAGAATGGGCAATTCTTTCCAAAGTTTTTGAACTCTGTCTTTGTGACTCAACTCTGTTTTGCCCACTCTGTAGGAGCTGCATTATAATATGGTTAGTGTCAGAATGTCAAAGGGATTCCTTTGTTTGATGTCCTCAGGTATGCACATCCTGAGGCCAGAGTAAAGGGCCTTCCTTAGAATGCTTTGTGTTTTTCCTCTGGTGTGCACTTCTCCACAGGACATTGCCATGGCTTTCCCCAGAAAGCCAATCTGAAAGCGTGTTGGGAATCGGGAGAGGATTCATGGGGAATTCAGAGATTGCAATCCTTTGTGATCACATAACAAAGGTTCTTTGAAAACCCTCTCTGAGCAGAGGGAACCTAGCTCATGCAAAGGTAGAGGCTTTCCTAAGGTTGGTGGAGACAGCACTGGGTGATGCCATTAGCCCCTTGACATCAGAACATTGTGGATAGAGATAGGAGCTGAATACTAAAAGTATGAAGCCAGTGTTTTACCCTGTGGTAAAGATAGCCAGATGTTTTCCCAGAATCAAGGTGATATAAATTTATAAGGGTTTCCTCTTGGTCAATTCAGATACTATTTGTCTATATGCAAATTGTACATCCAGGAATCTCTGCTCAGACAACATCAGTACTGCTCTTTTTCTCTTTTCATGAAAAAGAAACGAATATATCCTTATTTGAAAAGGCTATGTTTTAACGTCCCAAATGTTTGCTTCCAGCAAAACAAAGGATATTAATGACTATGTAAAATACGTACTTATTACTTTCTCTCACCCATACAAAATTGTGCTAAAATTTATTTCATACATTTTGCTTAGGTAGAGATTAACAGCATTGCTTAATGCTGAAGAGATATATAATAACAGCATGCTATAGTCAATGTCATGTGACTGCCTTCTCTGAATGTTGCCAGAGTCTGGTATCCTGGAGTCTCCTGTTAGAAATATTTCTATGTTCTTTTTCTCCCAGCCAAAGAATAGAACAAAACAAGCATAAGCAGTGGCAAAGTTTCACAGGAGCTCATAGTCAGAAATAGGTAGGACCAGGGAGATTCCAGCAGCTGGAAGGGGCTACTTTTTCCCCCCAGGAGTATTCCTTCTTTTTATGTTCATAACATTTAGTACCTGTGAACTCTTTTGTTAGTAAAAGAAAGGAAGTTGTTTAGGAATTTGATGAACTTTACCTGGGTTCCTGCTCAAAAGTATAATTCAGGCATCTACTACCTCTACAATTTGGGCCTTCTCTTACGTTATTCTACAGTGTCGTTGCATGTGGTAAAGATCTTCACTATCTGAGATCATTTTGGACACATTTCAAGATCTACTGGGCCATTAACTAGTCATTAGTGGCATTTTTGGAGAGGCAAGTGCTTTCACCATTTCTTATTATTTGCACATATTGCAGGACATTTTGGAGAACTGATACATGTATGTTGGAATTTAGAGTTAAGAAAAATTGCTGGGCTTTTGTTTTGATTAGAATGTTGATTAGTTTGGCTTACTTTGGTACATTTTCATTTCCTTTTTCTTCTATTTTCCTGTTTTTATAACCACCTGTATTCTAGTATAAGCAACAGGATTTCAGTAGTATTTTTTGATATTGTTAATTTGTAGTTCCTGCTGACCTTGGAATCACTATGAAGTTTAGGCAATCTTCCTGCCACAGCTTCCTGAGTGCTGGGATTACACACATTATTATTATTATTATTATTATTATTATTATTATTATTTTTGAGACAGGATCTTGCTCTATAGTTCAGACTGGTCTTGAACTTATTTTATAGACTAGGCTGGCCTTAAACTAACCGAGATCCTCCTCCTTCACACTACTGAGTGCTGAGATAATAAATTTGTGTACTACCATGCCTGGCATATTCAGTACTAATTTTACCTTTATCACATCACCTGACATGTTTTTCCCTGTTTTATTCATTTTCAATTTACTTTTCTACCTTTCAATTGTTTTCCTTAACTTTTTGTCTACTATATATTATGAAACATCTCTCACCCTCTCTTATTATCACAAATTTTGTACATAATTCTCCTTGCTATCACTTTTTAAATATATAACAGCATACCCTTAATAACAATATGACCCTTTGCTTCCCCTCTGATTTCTTCCTTTCCATATTAGACAACACAGGACATAAAAGACTTTTAAAATTTTGTTAATTTCCCTTTTGGCACTATATAATTCCCTAATCCTCTAGGCTATAAATAATTGATTCTATAAAGTTACTGTTGAATGATGTTTTTAACCAGTAGAGACACAGCCATTGCACATTAATAGTAAGTCAAGACTTAGTATAATGCTCACACTAGCATAGTGCATTTCCTCTGCAAGCTAAAAGGAGATCTAAAACAGGGTCTTAATATATGATATTCCTCACCCAACCCCGACAGATTCCACTATAACATATTAGATTCTTAGTGATATAGTTGAATTTATTGTACAGGAATAATCCTGATTCACAATTGAGTGCCAGTTAATTTGTCTGCTGAACACAAGATATTACTCAGGGAAAGGAACAACAAGAATTCTTAATCCAACAAATCAGACTGGATTAGACTGCAAGAATGTCTGTAACTGGGCAGAAAGCCTTCCTAAGGCGGCATTAACTTCATCATCACAGGTGAGGATTCAGAGTTATTACTGAGGTATGAATACTCAAATTTTCTGTCAAAGAAGCTCATTGGGAATCAAAGAGCAATTCTAATATCACACATGGTGAACTGAAAATTAAAAGTGATTGAAAGAAACAACATCTCTACCTACCAGTTAGAGGAACATTCTATAAGTAGAGACAGCGTTAATAAACACATATGATTTGAGTACTGGACCACTTACTTCATAAAACAAAAAACTTAAATTTCATATCAAGTAAACACTAACACAGCCATAGTAGGGGATTTTAACACTGTATTTTTATGAAGAGACAGATCAACTAAGCAAAAAACCAATAAAGAAATTTCATAGCAGAAGCACACTCTTAAACATAAGGATTTAATAAGTATACACAAAATATGCCACCTCTCTAAAATGGATTGTATGTTCTTTTCTGCATCACATGGTGCTTTTAGCAAAATAGAACACATACTAGTCCACAAGGTCTGCTCAGTAAATATAAGATCATTGAAATCATCCCATGCATACTATTAGACTACTGTGCAATTAGAGATCAACAACAAATGTTCAGAAAAGGTAAAACCTTTTAAAAAACTAGCAACATGCTCCTAAACAGCCAGTGGATCACAGAAGAAATTTTAAATTCTGGAAGTTAGTGACAATGAGAGTACAACTGAATGAAGCCTTTGGAATGCTATGAAAGCAGTCCTAAGAGGAAAATTCATCACAATCAATGCACATATGTTTAAAACAGAGCAGGCCCAAATAAATGACCTTATGAGAAATCTTAAGATACTAGAGATATAATAGCAAACCATCATCAAACCAAAGTTAAAGTGAGAAATTATAAAGATGAGAGTAGAAATCTGCTAAATCTAAAACTGAAACTAAAAATCAATCAATCAATCAATGAAATGAAGAGATGGCTGTTCAGTAGACTAAGTAAAATAGATAAGATCTTAAAATCAAACTCATCAAGAGAAAACATTATGGAGAGATGACTGTTTCCCTTGCACCTTGTCTGCGGGTCCTTATGAAGAAAATGAGACAAAAATTTCCAAGAAGAAAATACAAACTTAACATCTTAATATTGAGGTCTGCATAATAAAGGTAATTACACAAATAGTCATTATTTCCAAGTTTCTGAAAGAGTTTGATAGTATGAGGCTCTTGCGATTTTTTTGTTTACCCAGAGAGTATTTTTTTGTTTACCCAGAGCCAAGAAGTATCATGTGGAATGGAAGAAGAATGTTGAAGAGAGAGTTTAAGATGTCGGCAGAGGATGTAACTAGTATTACTATGGTACAATTGTATGATTCAACCTAAAAATGACAACTTCATGCACTATCTTTCCTAAAAGTATTGCTAGCTCTACTTCTAGAAAATGCTCTTCCCTTGCTTCCAATATCTGACACTAACAATCACATTCCATTGAACTCTCTTCCAATAAGTGTCATATTCTCAAATAAAAAATACCCCTGACTTCATTTTCTACCTTTTCCTACCACCTCACTCTTTAGTACAGTTCTGTCCTCATTGTTTTATTGCTCTAGTAAACTCAAAATATGTTATAAGTTTGGATGCGAACCATGCCACCTCTTTTTCATACATATTCAAAATCTGCTTTATTGCGATGGTTTTTAAGGCTAGAATTGTCCCTTTTTATCCACATTAAATTTATTTATTTATTTATTTTTGTCTTTTTCTTTTTTATTGGTACCAGGGATCGAACTCACGACTGCCTGCTTGCAAGGCAGGCGCTTATGCCACTGAGCTAAATCCCCAGCCCCAATCCACATTAAATTTCCAAACCTGTATTCCATGTCCTGTAATAGTAAGAAACTGAGTGCTTCTACATGCAAGTCATTGACTGAATGTTAGATTCATTAGTCTTCCTGAACATTCAGTTCCATTTAAAGGTTTTGCCAAAGAACTAAGAGATAGAAAAAATACTGTCTCAATATTACACAACTGGAGAGAAAATGAAAGGCACAGAATCTATGCAGTTGCTATGAGTCCAACTGGGAGATTTATATCCCTTAATTTATTACACTTGATGTAACCATCTGTTCATGATTTCTGCCTGCACAGGAAATCAGAATCCTGATGCACTAACAAAATATGGTATGCACAAAATGTCACATCCACTTGCACTGAGTAATTTCTGGGTCATACATGAATAAAGGTGCAAAGTCAAGAGTATGTGGAAAAATTCTGCTTTTGAAGAGTTACTATTATGGCAATGGGAACTCGAAATTATATGATATTACACTCTGCTAAAATTTCCAGAAATATTCTGTAGTTTTGCCAGGAATATTGCCATATCTTTGTAAGAAATCAGTGGGCCCTTTTGAGTCTACACCTACAAGAGTGATAGACATGCAATACCACATGCCTCTGTCAGTTTAAATGGGTATTAGAAAAATGAAATCCTCATTATCTGTAGCAATATGTTTGATTTAAGCATGAGTTCATGACCAAATGCCTGTCACTGTAGAGTTTGTTCTGTCTGCTGAGAAAAATAGAATGTAAAGAAAAACAGTGGTTTGTGGTAGACATAGAAAAGGTGCTGAATGTTGATGTGGTTGTCCTGAACTGTGGTGAGTTGCCAGATTTTTGACTGATGTTGGATATTGTACAGACACTGTAAAATATTGCACACAAGTAAAGAGGAAGTTTTACACATTTTCTTACAGCATATAGGTAGTATTGTTCTATATCTACAACAAATTATTCACTTCATGTAACATCAGCATTATCTCCTACAATTTCACTGAATTGCTACTCTATTTCATGTTGATGTCTGGACTTATAGGCATAACCAGCATATTGTGTTAGACCATTTTTATTTCTTACTCCAGTCAAATTTGGATTTTAGAGAAACCTATTTTTCCCTACATGACTACAAATTCACAATCTCACAATTTCCCATTCTATTCTTTGTTTTCTCTTATTTTCTGGAGTGAATCACAGGATTCAGAACAATACTTAACTTACTGTTACCATTGAATGTGAAAACCATCCAAGAATAGGTCAATAGAAAAAGGTGCACGACACCATGTAAAGCAAGACGAGAGAGCCTTAGCTATGGCTGGCAGTGCATGCCTATAATCCCTTTACTTGGGAGGCTGAGGCAAGAGGATCACTTCAAGTTTGAGCCCAGCCTGAGATACTTAGCAAGACCCTGTCTCAAAAACTAATTATCTTGTTAACTAACTAACAAAGTATTGAATACTTCATCTGGAAGTCCCAAACTCCTTATGTTGCTGTGTAATAATAATAAAGAACTGAGCATAGAATATTCTGTGTTACCCATAGTTAGGTCTTTGTCTTTAATGATTAACTCTATGCTAACATTTTTCCCTCTCCACAGATCCAGTCAGACCACTTAGTATTCAAGCCAACTGGATAATCCCAAACAAAATTACTTTAAAAGAGTTCATCTTTGAGAGGAAAAAAATTATGCATACGAAAAATAGAGAAGATGACTATATTACCTGTTTCTCATAGTTCACTGAAGAGTGGTTTGTGCTTATATTGTTTGATCATTATGCATGTGAATGTCTTGTAATCTGAATAACTACTTTAATGATAAGAATATGCATTATATTAACTGTCAATTTCTTATCTTATTTTTGAAATTCTGTATCTTTGCTTTTATTGTATTTTTTCTCACTTATAAAATGAAACTTTAAAATTCTCACATTTTAAGCATGACTTGCCTTTTAAATTTTATTTTTTTCATCTCAGACCGTGTGCTAGCCAGAATGTAGCTGAACCGTGAACCTTTCTTTTAGCCTACAAAGAATTACAGAATTTTCACTTGAGAGATTTCAAGAGTCTTAGAAGTTCTTGGGCTATGCTTCCTAGACTGCTGCCCAATAATATAAATATCTATGTTTTTCTGTATTGTTCCTAAGTTTTGTAAGATCACGGAATATAGACAGCATAAATATCACTTAAATTCATATTCAATATAGCCATATGTCCTGCAATAAAAATTGAAATGTGTAATTTAAATTGGAAAGTGTGATTTATTCTGAGGGCACTCAACCTTTGGAGAGTTACACATTTTGAAAAGGAAAGAAACATTTTTGTTTTGAGTCAGGGTGTATTATGAAGTTCAGAATTCACTCTCTTGCTGGTGTTCTTCCCCTGTATTCTGCTTCCTTGTTGCCAGGAAGTGGAGGCCTTAGTAAAAGAAAAGAGTCGATGAGATTCCATCTCATCTCCAGAAAGAATGGTTATCATCCAGAAATCAACCAATTACAAATGCTGAAGGGGTTGTGGGAAATAGGAACATTTATACATTGTTGGTGGAGTGCAGACTGATGCAACCACTGTGGAAATCAGTGTGGAGAATCCTAAAAGACTATGATAAGTGATTCCATTTGACCCAGCTATTCCTCTTCCGGGTATTTTCCTAGAAGAATTACAATCATCGTACCACAGTAATATATGTGCACCCATTTTTATAGCAGCACAACTTGAAATAGCTAAATGTTGGAAGCAACTCAAAGGCCCATCAACTGCAGAATAGATGAAAAATATGTATTTTTATACAATGGAGTAGTACTCGGCTATTAAGAAGGATAAATTTGATACTTTTATAGGTGAATGGATGCAACTTGAAACCGTACTCGTTGGAGAAGTAAATCAGATTTGCATGTGCATACACTGTATTGCCTCTGTAGTATAAGAACCTGGAAGAGTAAATAAGATCTAAAATGTACAATATATAAGGGGAAATGGGCATAAAGGAAAAGGCAAATATATATATCACACACATATATATACACACATATATATACATATATGAGAGTTAAGGTAGTTATACTCTTCATTTCTATTAGTTAATCGAAAAGAAAGTTTTGTGTTTATATTGTTTGTTTCAGTGTTTGAGTCTGTATCTTGCAATCTGAGTAACTAATTTGAAAATAACAATTTGCAATATATTAACCATTGTTACTCTCCTACTATCTCATTTTGAAATTTTGTATCATTGTTTTTCTCCTGGATGGTGTCGATGAAAGCAAGAGTTGATAGTGACTAAGGCACATAAAGCAACTAAATGCTTGTATTGTTCAGTTCATTGTGCTGACCTGGGGCCTGAGGTCTGAGCATCTCTTCGGAGGATGACCGTATGCAATATAGCAAATATGGAGGATTTCCTTCTACCTTCTCTTTGAAGGTAAATATTATTTTCACTGTTTTGCTTTATTCTGATTAATTATTTTACTCTATTCAATATTCTGGTTTGATAGGTTTTGTAGTGTTCTGTTTTTGGTTTGACTAGGCTATACTTGATTGAATGGATAACTATTGTAAGGATAACAAAATATATTAGGGTACCTATTACTGTTATCCCAGTATCCTGCTTTGAAGTTCTGTACCAATTTCACTGTATTTCTTGATTGATTTTGTTCTGTCTTATTTTGTAGTATTTTACACCTTTAAATTAAAAATATTATATTTTAAGAATTAAAATATGATCTCTTAGTTGTATTTCAGTTCTGTATATTTTGGCATTTACAAAGTTAGAAGTTACTTTCTTATGCAAAAATACAATAGAATTAGCAGGCCTATGTAACATATAATAAGTTATCTGTTGAACAGCTCCATTTACAAAAACGAGCAACTATGCTCACAAACATGGAGAGACACAGACAGAGACATAGAAACACACACAGATTTAAATGTAGCTGAGATGATAAAAGCTTAGCACCTGAACTCCAACTTTGAAATAAAAGGTGGCGGGAAGTTTATGCTCTCCAGAAAATTAAATAACAGCCTTCACTCGGTACATTGGAAAAGCTCCTATTTCCATGGAAAGAAATGTCAGCCTTGAAGGAAAAACATGAATAGTTTTCCATGTAATTCTCTTTCCTCAGCAATGCCTGGTAAGCCAGGATTCTGACATGACTAATGAATGACGGGAAATCTCTGCTTCTGCCTCTAACCCACTCCTAGGACTACTGTTTCACTTGAATAGGCCTAAGTTTTTCCAGGTTCTTGTGCACAAAAAGAAAAAAATTACCCTGCATATGCCTCATAGAAAGTATTAAGTTGCTGTGTATTTTATGAGATCACCTGATGATAGCAGCAGGAATAGGCAGAATGGAAACAGGAAAAAGAAAAAGGAAGTGAAATAGGAACCTTCAATGCTTTGGCCTGCCAGTACTTAAGGCATCAGGCCCAGGTGCCTCCTGTGTTGGCCAGACACCTTTAACTACAGAATTCTCCCATTGCATCTCTTACTAGTGTTGATGATTTGCTGTATCATGGATCATGACTTCCTAAATTTAAAAATAGGGAGTTGGGTTGAGTTTATAATTGAATGAAGGAAAGGGAATGGATCTCTCAACTTTCCTGTTTCTAACTGTACCACCACCACAACCAACACCTGGGCCTCCTGGGAAGCTAGTTTATTTGATTTATTCATCAAGCTGTTTAAAAATGTAACCAGATGCTTTCACTTGTAGACCAAGGATTGGTGACATGCAACTTTGGGTGACACAGATATATTGATGAGGCTACTGCAGGCTTGCCAATTGCAGTTGGTAGATTCTTTCCTTAAAAGCACTAAATTCATGAGAAATGCTTGTTCATCTTCTGTCATAAATTTTTTCTTACTCAAGAGAAATGAAACAGTTGATATCTTTAATATTATCTTCCTTTATTAATGTTTGAAAGGCAGAACACTATGTGAGTGGGTAGATATTGGAGTTGATTAGCACTTTCTAATATTTATCTTATTCTATTTGATAACCAAGTGTAGACTAATGATTGGACATATACTCCAAACACTGAAAAGAAAAGAGATGGACAGAGTTCAGTTTTCAATGTAAGTAATAACAAATGGATAAATTTCCACATATGGGTTCAAGTAACATTAAATTTTAAATTTGGAAATCCAAGATTAATATTAATAGCCAAGAGCCAGGGATTTAGCTCAGTGGCATAAATGCCTGCCTGGCAAGGGCCAGGTCATAAGTTAAATCCTTGGTACAAAAAAAAAAAAAAGATTAATAGTCAAGTATAGAATGTTGTGAAGAGGCCCTCTCGACTTTGTGTGGTGCTGTCTCTTTGAACAGAGGCTGCTCCCGGGGGGGGGGGTGGTCTACACTGAGAAACACATGTTCTTGCAAGAGTTCTGAGGCAGTGCAGGAGAATTTGGTGTCCAAAATAGTATTGCTGAGAAGGAGCAAAGATGGCAGATAGATAACATCTGGCTACAGAGGCTCCCTGAGATAGTCAACTTAGAATTCAACATAATACAGAGTGGGAAGCCCCAAACAAAGGGAAATAAATTCTCTCATCCCAAGAAGAAATTAAGCAGGTGACTTGGTGACCTTCTGAGGTCCCGCTGCAACTTTACAAGATCCCACCATGGCTTGCTGAGTTGTCCAAGGTCCTGCCGCTTCAACTCACTGGAGGTGCAGTTACACTGAGTTTGGGGATCAGTGAGTCAAATGGAGAGCTGAGTTGGCAGGATGCCTACACTGACCTGTGGTGAGTGACGGTAGTGGAGCCATTCCATAGAAAGGGGGCTCTGGCAGATGACATTCTGGGACTGAGAAGGACTGGCAAGAACAAGGGACAGCACTGATTTCAGTCAATTGTTCCCTTCCCAAATAGGATTGGGGCAGTGAGCCAGGCATGGGTCATGTGACCTGGCTGACACCCAATAGGTTATCCAAAATCAAGTCCTTACAGTGATCACTAAACACACTATCCCAGTGAACCTCAGAAGTTTGACTAATCTGGAGGGGAGGCAGTGAAAGTAATATAGTGCAGGCCACAGCAGCTTGACTGATCCAAAGGCAGGGGGCAGCATACGTTGTACTGTCTGTAACTCACTAGCACATGGCAGTGGGAAGGGTCATCTAGTCCATGCATTTCAGAAGAACTGTAACCAACAAAGAAAGAAACTGGGGCATCCTGGAAGAAACAACAAAGATGGGAAGAGGAAGCAACAACAAAAAGTCCCCAGGTCCCAAAACTAAGAACATTAACCCAGGAGAGGAAAATACAAAGGACAATGAGAACAGCAAACAAGCAATATTACACATAGCACCAGTGGATATAAAGAGATATATTCAGAACCTCATAGACGAGTTCAAAAGTGAAATACTTAGCAAGATATAAGAAGATTAATAAAAGAGATACTAAGCAACACTCAAGCAAACAGATGGAAGCAGGGAGGAACTCAAAAAGAGAACCATTTGAAGAAGAATATAAAAAAATATAGAATACATGAAGCAGATTCAAAGAGATTACCAGGAAGTTAAAAACTCTATGGAAAGATGGTAAATCAGCTTGAAACAAACTAAGGATAGATTATCCAAATTGGAGGACAATTTGACAATGTGGGAGTAAGAGAGGGAAAACTTTTTAAAAATAAAAGGAAACAAGCAGTAACAATATAAAGGCTATAAGATGACAAAAGGATCTATAACTTGAGAATAAAGAATGGGAATGAAGAAGCTGGGGTACAAGCAAAGGAACTACAAAGGTTATTCAAAGAAATAGTTAAGGAAAATGTCCCAAATATAGGAAAAGGAAATGATATTCTGATATATGAGGCATACAGAACTCTAGCCACCTACACCAAAACAGAGCTACACCCAGGCATATAATAAACAAGATCCCAGAAATTCAATATAAGAACAGAATATTAAAAGCTGTTAGAATGATCATTTCTATAGATGCAGAAAAAGCTTTTGATAAGGTCCAATATTCATTCATGATAAGAACCCTGCAGAAAATTGGAATAGATGGTCTTTACCTCAATATAATAAAGGCCATCTATGACAAACCAACAGCCAATATCATTCTAAATGGCCAAAAATTGAAGGCCTTTACTTTAAAATCAGGAACAAGACAAGGATGTCCCTTATCACTGCTCCTATTTAATATAGTACTGGAAATACTAGCTAGAGCAATTAGACAAGAGAGAAAAATAAAAGGCGTAAAGATAGGAAAAGAAGAATTTAAGCTATCATTATTTGCAGATGACATGATACTCTATATAGAAGATCCCCAAAACTCCATTGAAAGACTGCTAGATATAATAAATAAATTTAGTAATGTAGCTGGCTATAAAATCAACACTCAAAAATCAATAGCATTCCTGTACACTAACAACAAAGTCACAGAAAGAGAAATAAGAGAAACCACGCACTTCACACTAGCAAACCAAAAAATGAAATATCTAAGAATTACTGTCATGAAAGAAGTGAAAGATCTGTACAGGGAAAATTATATTACACTGAAAAATGAAACTGAAGATGATCTCAGAAAATGGAAAAACATCCCTTGCTCATGGATAGGAAGAATAAATATTGTGAAAATGGCCATTCTCCCAAAACTGTTATACAGATTCAATGCAATCCCGATGAAAATACCATCAACATACCTCATAGAACTCGAGAAATCACTCCTAAAATTCATCTGGAGTGAGAAGAGACCTAGAATAGCAAGGACAGTTCTAAGCAGCAAAGGCAAGGCAGGAGCTATAACAAACCCTGACTTGAAATTATACTACAAAGCAACCGTAGTAAAATCAACATGGTACTGGAACCAAAACAGAGCTGAAGGTCACTTGGAGTTGATTAGCACAGTGGAATAGATTAGAAGATACAGCCACAACTGCAAACACACTCAATTGTCTTTGATAAAGGGGCCCATGTTCACTGGGAGAACAACAGTCTCTTTAATAAATGGTACTGGAAAAACTGGCTCTCCATATGTCGAAAACTAAAACTAGACGCATGCCTATCACCATGTACTGAAATAAAATCTAAATGGATCAAAGATCTAAATATTAAAACAGAAACACTAAATCTATTGGAAGACAAATTGGGTAAAAACCTTGAATATATAGGAGTAGATAGAGAATTCATGACCAGGACTCAAACCACTCGGGAAATACTTCCCAGAATCAATAACTGGAATCACCTCTTATTAAAAAGTTTCTGCACGTCAAAAGGAGTCTCCAGCATGGTGAGAAGAAAACCCACAAACTGGGAAAAAATCTTAATGAACTTCCCCTCAGACAAAGGACTTCTATCTAAAACATACAAAGAATTAAAAAAAATCAGACCCCCAAAATTCAAAGACCCAATCCAAAAATGGGCATCTGAGATGAATAAACAATTCTCAGATGAAGAAATACAAATGGCAAGTAAATATATGAAAAAATGTTCATCATCATTTGTCATTAGAGAAATGCAAATCAAAACCACACTGAGATTTCATCTCACTCCTGAAAGAATGGCCAAGATCAAGAAAACCAACAACAAATGCTGGAGAGGCTGTGGGGAAAAAGGAACTCTCCTGCATTGTTGGTGGGAGTGTAGACTAGTGCAACCATTGTGGAGGTCAGTCTGGAGATTTCTCAGAAAACTAGGACTGGAAGCCCCATATGACCCAGCTATTCCACCTCTAGGCATATTCCCAGAAGAACTGAAAGCATCATACCACAGTGATATATGTGCACACATGTTTATAGCAGCACAATTTGTAATAGCCAGATCTTGGAAATAACCTAAGTGTCCATTGACTGAAGAATGGACAAAAAAGTTGTGGTATTTTTATACAATGGAGTACTACTCAGCTATAAAAAATGACCGCATTGAGACATTTATAAATACATGGACGCAGCTTGAGACCATACTCATAAGTGAAATAAATCAAACTCACATGTATAAATACTGAATAGTTTCCCTATTGTAAAAAATGATAAGAATACATAGAAGTATCTGGTAATCATGATTCCCAATCATATTGGTTTGAAGCCATATAAAGTTTTCACTCATTAACCACAATGGTTTTAACCTGGGTTGTTCGATTTTAGTATCTATCATAGTATCTATCAATAGCTATTTTGAAGAAAGCAACACAACATAAAAGCTAGTGCTGATTTAATATCATCTTGTTTTAAAGTCCCATCAAGCTGTGGTACATCTGTTTCCACTGGTTTTAACATGTTGTATCTTACTATATTTTACTATAAGCTATAGTATAAACAAAACTCTTTATAGGCAAAGAGATAATATAGAAACCATTGTTTGTTTTCTATTAGCAGGTTCTAAATAGCCTGTAATTATTGCATTCTCTTGAAAGGCTTCACAATTTCTAGATATGCTTGATATTATAGCATGTGAAGTTACACTCAAATAATTTAGGGAAAGAGGCACTGTGGTGACTACTATTACGTTAGATTATCTTGTGGTGAAACACAATGATGCTTGAATTGCTCAGTTCTGCCCTGCATTGTTCTATTACAGTATCTTCTCTTATCTCAATCTTCCCCCTATTTTTAAATTAATCTATTTTCTCATTTTTTTAATTAAGGGAAAACTAAATTAAAGAATAATGGGACACATTATAGTAACTTTTTTGTTGTCCTATTAACGTGACTTGAACCCCAGTATTGCTCTCCCCATCTTGTTCTGTCTGAGTATTATATATTCTATTTTGTTTGATAGTATCAAGTTTGAGGGTATAGACAATCACTTTGAAGGCAATAAGACACACTATGATGCCCAATATGGATTGACTATCATCCTTTTTTTTTTTTTTTTTGAAGTCCTGTAAGGTCCTCAGTGTAGATTTTATTGGTTTTGTTCCATATTGTTTTGATCAATTCTATTATACCTGATGATATAGACAACACAATTTGAAAATAGCAAGAGACACAATGGTAACCACTTTTGATCACCTGCTATTCTATTTTTGCATCACGTGCTAGGCCCACACTTCTGTTCTAACTGACTCTGTTTTGCGTAGTCACATTTGTTTTTATTCTCTTCAAATAAGTAATAACTGTGAGAGTAATAAAACCCTAAAAGTCTAATTGTTACTGTAAAAAGAGAGGAAAGTAAGGTGGACTAAGAGATATACCCTCAGGTATGTTCGAGAGTGTAGGACAGAAAACCATATAACTTAGCTTTTGTTGGATCATTGAACGAAACTGTCTCCAATTCCACTGTATGAATGTTCACTTTATATACTTTAATTTAGTGATATGGACAACTGTTTCTGGAAAGATAATGTGTAGCCTGTTAACTGGTGATTTCGTACTGTATATATTTTTTCTAGAAATACTGTATTATTTGTACCCTTTCACTGCATTTTTTATGTCCTTTCTTTTTTTCTTTCTTCTCTCTTCAAATAAAAAAAAAGCTGTTAGAGACAAGAAACAGATCACCTATATAAAAGAAGGCCCATCAGAATTATGGCAGAATTCTCGACACAAACCATCATGTCAAGAAGAGCCTGGAGTGAAATATTCCAAGCCCTGAAAGAAAATAACCTTCATCCCAGATTGATATACACTGATGAACTGTCTCTAGAAATTAATGGAGAAACAAAATGCTTCCAAGACAAAGAGGAACTTGGGAAATTCGCAACCATCAATCCAACTCTATGGAGATACTCCAGGCCATTCTAGAGAGAGAGAAAAGTACTAAGATTCCAGGAACAGTGGCAGAGAGGCCTCAGTGAATGGAGCAGAAAACAGAATGAAGAATATAAGCAGACAACTGATGGCAAAAAAAGAGCATAACAGAAATGAGGCAGAGAAGATTTTATTCAAAACTGATATGATTGATAGTATCAACTCTGAGAGTATAGGCAACTACACTGAAGATGACAAGACTCTATGATACACATTCTGGTTTGATAACTGCTGCTTTTGAAGTTTTATACTATATAGAAAATTTTATTTTTATTAATACTCTTATGTACTGATATATTCAATTATACTATGTCTGATGATATAGCCAATTCTACTGGAGATAACAAGAGACAACACAGGAACCATGCTAGAACTCTTTGTACAATAATCTTACATGTTTTTTTTTTGTTTCATGTGTTTATAGGAATACGTTTTGTTTTGTCTTGCTCTGCTTTGTTTCTCCTTCTAATATAGACTGGATAGAAATACATGTTAAGACTCACGCATGTATAGAATCTGTAAACAGTTTATGAGAACTGATCTTATGACACATGATGAAATGAATAGATACTTTGAAGGAAAAGAGACACTAAAATACCCAGTGCTGATCCTAGAGTGTCATAACGTGAAGTCCAGCAATAGTATTACATGTTCCATTTTTGTATCTTGAACAACAAATTGTAAAATGACAATATGTAAACATCAACTAGTGATTTCTTACTGTTTATTTTTTCTCTGAATGTATGTGTCATTTTTACCTAGTTTCTGTTTTGTTCAGTCTTTCTTTAAATAAAATTTTTTTAAAAGCTCACTATGCACCCCAGGTTGACTGTGAATCATACTCTTCCCTCATGAGCCACCTGCATGCTTGGATTAGAGATATATAATAATGTGAGATCCTCTATTGTGGCTTTTATCCTGTAATCCAGGTAACGGGCAGCCCATATGACTGGATGATACAGTAGCTCAATAATATTATCAAAGGCCCAGGATCATTTCCTCCCAATACTCTCCATCCAAGTGTTGTCTCCATTGTAGGGACCATTCTCCTTGTTGTAGCATGGATTCCACCTACATGTGGAGATAGATCCATTCTCATTCCTCTCTATTGAAAGAAGGAAGAGACTTTTGCAGCTTTTTAGAAAAACAGGAACTACTTTTTCAGGAAGTGTCACTAAATATCTCCTAGTGTTACTGGCCACATTCAAATCATCATGTCTGAGGATCAGGAGCTTTGCTGATTGGCTTAGACTATTCAGGCCTATGCTTGAGAAGCTTTTCCGCTCCTGAGCATGGTGGAGGAAGTGAAAGGGGAAATGGAGGCTGTGTTGGTTGCACTAGCACCTGGCCAGGATATTTCTGTTGAAGCTCTGCTCTTCTAACACTCAGCCTGCAAAGACCTTGCACTGCCTCCTTGTTTGTGTCCTTTATCAGCCTCAGGGTTCACCTTTTTTCTAGTAGCACAAAATAATATCTCACATCCTGTGGAATAACTGCTAAACTACTGTTTTCATCTCCTTTGAGACAGAAAGAGAGCGAGAGCGAGAGCGAGAGAGAGAGAGAGAGAGAGAGAAGGAAGAGGAGGAATAGAATGAAGAAGTAGAAAAAGAAAAGGTAGAAAAGTTCTGCAGTGAATTTCTCCATTTTACCCTCCCTGAGTCATTCTTGACACTATTCTACCCTTGAAGAGGTGAAACATAAAATTAAGATCTGCTAGCAGGTCACTTTCCTCACAAATAAGAGGAAATCGATTGTTAAAATAGCACGGTTTTCGCATACATCTTGTCTAGGGTTTGTTTTTGAGATTGAACTTAGCATTTGCACTGAGGAACATCCCAATGCCTTTTTTACTTTTTTATTCTGAGAGATGGCTGCGGGGAGTGGCTGAAGCTGCAGATCAATCACACATGTGTACACTCCAGATTCAAGAATACAGAGCACCTGAGGCAAGTCACTTGAATAAGCTGCTTCAGTCTCAAAAACATTGGGTGCCAGAGACAAATCACATGATAAGCTCTTAGACTGAGGGCTTTCATGTGATGTTCAACCTTCCAGTCGTATAAAGAACACACTGCAGCCATTGGAGCACTGCCCTCCCTTTACTTCATTCTTCTTCTTTCTTTCCTATCAGGAGAGAGGGCCCCACATAGCCTCAATATTCTGTATTCCAACTCTTGTACTTTTTTCTCCATTGTCTCACTGTCTTCACTTTGAGAACTTTCAGATCTGCAAAGAAGCTTCTCAATAAGGTCTGTATCACAAAGTGAGACATAAGGTCTCACTAAAATACCCATTCTGGACCTGGACTTGTGATCCTCCTTTATAAGCCTCTTAGCGCACTGAGATTATAAATATGCATCACTGGGCCTGCCTCGTGTGTCAGTTTTACAGTGGAAAAACATGTGTACTAAACTCTAAAACAATTCGTAATTCACTCTGATAAACTCTACATATCAGATTTTGTGTACAATTTGTGTATCATTAAATAATGACATGAACACAACAAATGGCTGTTGATATTGAAGCAGTTTGTTAGCTATGTGGCTTTTTTGAATGTAGGAGAAACTTACTAGCCTGATGCTTATAGGGAAAGTTTCCATGAACATTGTGGCTCTTGAGGTTCTTGGGGTGAAGGAGTGCAAGAAGATGAGAAAATAAAGTAGAGCCAAAATCTGGGTCAAGTGAAGCCTTACTCTCCTGATGGGAAGAAAGGAACAGCCCCCACCTCATTCTAGGATCATTTATTCACACATTTACCAATGAAATGTCACATGGACCTCTTGTGCTTTCCAACCAATTTCTTGGGTTTTTTAGGGCTTTGGTGGTTTTCTGGGCTGAAGTTGCTTCTTCATGTGGCTTTCCCTGGGTGCTCTTTGATCCTGGGAAGGCACCAGCTCTGCCTTTCCTTGAAATTGTCATCAATTTCCAGCTTCAACCTCTCTCTATATAAACTTCTTTTTAGTTTTGTTGTAGCACAGGAAGAGTGGTCAATTGAAGCTGCATCTGGAGAACTCTGAGGGATGCCTTTTCATTATTGAATCTTTTTCATTTTAATGCACTCCAAGGATTTTAAGTCCCTGCATTCCCCAATTGAAGCCCTTTAGTTCAATAATCAAATCAGCAGACAATTACCATTGTAGCCAGCAATTTTTGGAATTTAGCTTCTTCTAACACATTCTAACACAGGTAACACATTACTATGGCATCGTTTATACCTCTTATATTTTTACTTTTCTGAAGGATGCTCAAGATCAAGTTAAGGTGAAACCTGTAGTAAATGTAATCATTTTTTGTTCTCTGTAAGGTTCAGCTGTGTCTCCTCAGGGGTACCCTAGAACCATGCATAACATCTCTTAGCTCTTCTGTTAGTGTTATCTGGCCGGGTGAATCACAGCCATTGCTTAACCAAGTTGCTTTCTGTGAAAGCTTGGGTGATAATTCTCTATGCTTAGGCACACTATACACTGATGGTCCCATTTCTTTATGGATTTATTATCTTGATCAGAAGATGAGGGAATCACTGAGTATAAGATGATGCAGGAGAGGTTTTCTTATGTCCTGGGTTCTCATTGATCTTGGATGGCTCTTATTAGCCCATGTATCTCTCTAATTTTTTGTCTCCAACCCTCAGTTGAACATCGAGAAGAAAAGATTAATAACATTACAGTGAAGCAGAGGCAGTAAGTTTAATTATTGTCAAAATATCAAACATCTTACAACATGAAATGGAAATGTTATTTTCTACTAATTGTGGATATTTTATTTTATTTTTTTAATTTTATTTAAGAAAAAAACAGAAAAAGGGTACAAATTAATTCAGAATTTAAAAAAATAAACAGTATGAAATCACTATTTAATAGATTACATATTGTCATCTTAGAAATAGTTGTTCAAGTTACAAAATTAAAGCATACAAAGTGGACATTTAAACAGTGAGACTGCAAACAGTTCTGTTCAATGAGTCAACAAAAACACAGTAATATGGTTATCTATCTTATGCACTTAAATATACATGCAGTTATATCCCTTAGAGCACTTTCTTTTCCTCTCTTTTTTACAATGACAGTTACACATTTTGGGTTTTATTACTTCCACAGATCTTATTACTCTTTTTGAAGAGAATAAAACCAAATGTGACATAACAAAACAGAGTCACTCAAATAAAAAAGATGGACATAATACATAATGTAAAAACAGAATACAAGGTGATCAACAATGCTTACCATAATGCCTCTTGCTATGTTAAAAAGAATTGCCTATATCATCAGTTATAACAAAATTGAACAAAACAGTAAAGAACAAAACCAACAAAACCAAAACATTGGAGACATTACAGGACTTCAAAAGAAGATAATAGTCAAACCAAATGGCCATCATAGTGAATCTTACTGTCTTCACAGTTGTTGCCTATACTCTCAAACTTGGTACTATCAAGCAAAACAGAATAGAGTAAAACCAGTCAAAGCAAGATGGTGAGAGCAATGCAGGATTTCAAATCAAGTTAATAAGAAATCTAAGTGGGTTACTATAATATATCCTGCTATTTTTATTGAGTTTTCCCTTAATTAAAAAGACAAAAATAAAAAATAAATAATAAAAAAGGAGATTGAGATAAAAGAGGGCATAACAACAAAACAGCACAAGTCAGAACATGACCATTTATGCAAACTAGTATTTCACCACAAAATATCCCAACATAAAAGTAGTTACCATATTGTCTCTTTCCCTGAAATACTTGAATATAACTTGGTATATTGTAGCATCAAACATATCAAGATCATGTAAAACCATTCAAGAGAATGACAGTATTACAGCATATTTAGAACCAACTAACTGAAAACAAACAATGCTTTCTGTATTATCTCCTTGTCTATAAAATTTTTGTTTATATTACCACATATAATAAAATCCAATAAGATACAACATGTTAAGCTCAGGAGCAATGATCTTAACACAGTCTCCCGGGTTCTGAATAGGGAGCTGATTCACCCCTGCCACCCAGTCATGGATATTTTAACACTTGAATTTCTTTCTTTCTTTCTTTTTATTTTATTATTTTTTTTGTCTTTTTCCTTTTTATTGGTACCAGGGATCGAACTCACAACTGCCTGCTTGCAAGGCAGGCGCTTATGCCGCTGAGCTAAACCTCCATCCCCCCAACACTTGAATTTCTATTGAACATTAACAAAGAGTTGCAATTTTACACAGAAAATTCGAAATGAAATCCAAACGTAATATTGTAGCATGACAATCCTGATGACATTTTGTAACACAACTGAATTTGCATTTTGATATAAAATATTCTTATTAGTTAATCATCTTTTAATTTATAAGAAGATTTTATATAACTTGTTTAAAAGCAAATACAAGGCACTGGCATCACAAGATTTGAGCTACTGTGGGCCACCAGCTCACCGCTGGAAGATTACTTCTGAAGGAGTCTCCAGAGCACAAGTTCATTGGGTACATGATTGTTGTTGTGGGAATAAGGGTTTCTAGGTTGAGAAAGACCGAAATTCACATTGCTCTGGAAGTGTGACCTGTGAGCTCTAGCAGAAAGGAATATATAAGAGGCTGAGGAGCCCTGTGGAATCAGGATTGCATGGCAGGTGATACACACATCATAAGAGCATACAAATCTTCCTGCAATGCCTGCCTGTGGGACTGGGCCATTCACACTCACATGGGCTGAGAGCATGGACCTCCAAGCTCAATGCTAGCCAGGCTCCTTGAACTGGCTCATGAGGGTCGGAACTTGGCTAGGCAGTATTATTGTAAGATCTCAGAACTCAGTGGGGGAAGGATTTGCATTACACAGTACCTGCTTTTTGGTTTCTGGTTTTTTTCCCCCACTAGTACACTTTCAGTACATCTTAAGAGGGGCTTAATTTAAAATATCTCTCTCTTTCCAGCATTGAAGAGTTCCCTCAAATACTGTGCCACCCTCTGTAACTGCTGACTGGTTTGCTAATATTATTAACATTTACACTCCTGAAGACAGAATTTTGTGATGTTATGGTTTCTCAGGAAACTTCTCTTCTTCAAGGCTGACTTCTGCCCTGACACAGGTACGATTTCAAACTGTGTTTCTGTGAACAGGGTTCTGAGACATTCTAGAATTTATCTTCCTTGAAGATTAGCTTTTAAGACTGCCACTGAATAAATAACTGTGTTTCTCTTAACTTTTACACTCCCAGTTTTGTAGCATCTTTTCCAAAATATGTATAAAAATGGAATTCCTTCTTTTGTTCAGCAATCAGGCATTTTGGATAGGAGTCAGAGGAGTCAAGCGTACACTTAATATGATCATCCTGTTTTCCCATCGATCCCTCTAATGTCTTGAATTCTTCAACACTATATCACACACCTCACAATTTTTTGTGTGGATGTAAATTGTAAGTGTATTGTAAATATTGGCTATTATTTTCATAATGTCATTATCAACATTCACTATTATCATCACTCATATTTTAAAGATGAGGTATAAAGTCCATGTATTTGTCCATAAATTTGTCAAAGGCAGTGGTATTGGAATTCTAGATCAGAAATGGGAAAAGGTGTCACATATCTGTAGTATATTATGGTAAATAAACTAGATTTTTACAAGAACTTGTCAACACACAGTTATGTTATCATTTAAAATTCTATGATTTTGAGTCCACCAAATAATGAGCACATTATTAAAAGGTGCTACCTTTGAATTCTAAGTCTTCTTAATAGATTGTTTTTATTATGGTGGTTTTGTTTTGTTTTGTTTCTGTTACTGGAAATTGAATCAAAAGAGCACTGAACCCTGGCCTTTTTTATTAATTTCTTTTTAAACTTGATAACAACTCTTGGTAAGTAATTCAACTAGCTTTCAGAGTTAGGCTCTTCCAACCTCAGAAACCAGTATCACAAGTTGGTGCCATGAAGCAAGACAATGATTCTTACATTGAGAAGTAACAGGAACTCATAAGATTTTGATGTGTTTGAACTGCTAGGAGTCATTAAAGGGTTCTTATATGAAAGTAAATGAAGAAATAAGTATTCAATGAAGAAAATGTAGAGTATATTTATACTACAGAGTATTATTCTCTCAGTAAGAAGGATAATCTTGAGCCATTTGTAGAAAAATGAATGCACCTGGAAACCAAATTATAAGTAAAATAAGAAGGACTCCAGAGTTGAAATATCACATTGTTTCTCTAATGGAAGATGTGGAAAGTGTAAATAAGGGATGGAGTGGAGGAGAGATGAGGAGAATTAAGAAGAACATGTTCAAATGGGGGTGGGAAGTAAAGAGAGTGAAGAGGAAGGAAAAGAAATGGAAAAAAACATTGGGGGAAATGGACACAAAGCTATTATAAATGAGCATGGGAAGAGTGGTTGATACAAGTGGAGAGAAATGCAGGGAAAAAGAAAAATTAGATATATTATGCACAGGTACAAATACTTTATGATGAATGTGAATAATATGCAGGAGAAAAATACACTAACAGAAAATTAAAGTTAGAAAAAACTATCCAAAAGAAAAATTATAAAAACCTCCAATACATCTCAGATGGTGCAATGTCTGAAGGACAGTGAGTTCAGGTGCCAGGCCTCTTACATTACATCCCTGATGATGGGACTGCCTGAAACAGTTAATTTGTACTCTGTATCTCCTCTCTTATATCCCATACAGCAAGGCTGGCTGGAAGAGAATGAGTCCTTGCTATGCACCCCTCCATTACTTCCCAGAGGTGACCCTGCTGAAAGACTTTGAATTTACAACCTGGGCATTCTTTGTTGTATCACAGTGGTCAGGCCAGCTGGAAGAGTATGAGTTCATGCTCTGAACACTTACGTTATATCCAAGATAGTCAGGCCTGCTGGTAAACAGTGACTTTATCTTTCTAGGCTCCTCCATTAACTTCTGGGTGGCAGAGTTATCAAGAAGAGGGTAAGACAGATGAGAAATCCAAGAACTAGTACAAGAGCCAGTTGCACACGCTCACACATACCTTTGAAGAGAAAAGTAATCAGTGTGGCCAGTAATATAGAATCATCTGAAGCAGCAAGGTGGAGACAGCCATTACACTCTAGAGAACTAAATGGACAGAAAACCCACCCCAGTACCCATATCTGGAAGCCAAGATTGGCTCCACACTTAGCATATTTCTGAGACATAACATAGATAGTATTAGAGGACTATAAACTCCAGAAGAAGGTACATTCTTGGGATAATATATACAATCAACTACATCTGGAGGATATCCATAAAGGACACACAGCTTTCCTTCTTGAGAGATGCCTCATGGCTAGCAATAAAGCTATGTATCCTGGGAGGTTGGTGAGCATCAACATAGAAAAGACAATGTAGAACAAAGAAGAGAAGGTGGTAAATGGCAAAATACAGAAGGGAGGTTTAGCCTCAGATACCTAACTCACACAAGACATGCAAGCAGCTCAATGAGATGGATGAAGTTGGAATCAAATCACTGGAAATACCTCAAATGATAACAACAGAAGTGAAAAAAATCAAGTGGAAAATGTATAGAGTAAATTATCTTTCATATGCAAAAATAATGCTTAAAGTTAAAATTTTAGATAAGACACAAATAAAAGAATAGATGACCTTAGAAAAAGATGGAAACATAAAAGGCCCAACATAGGAGAGAAATAAATGCATGGTACAGACCCAAACAAAGATACAGGAGATGAAAATCCTTTTGAAAATAAATTCAGCAGATTGAATAAAGGAAAGGATGGATCTTGAAGACAGAATTGCAGCTAGAGTTCATGAAAAGAAAGATATCTCAAAAATAGCAACACACCATGAGAAATCAATACAACAGCTACAAAATGAAACAAAGAATAACAGAAGATTGATCAACATCAATTAGACAGCTGGAGACAGCTCAAATGTCACAACCATCATAAGTATATGAGCACATTTTACAGCAGCACCCACTAAATGAGATAGTTATAGGTCGATATGAAAAATCGAATAAGCAGTAAGACAATTATAATGGGGGATTTCAAAACCCCACTGTTACAAAGAACCTTACAATCTAGACAGAAAATTGGCAAGGAATAAAAGAGGTGAATCAATTCTGTGAACAAATGGACTTAATAGGAATAAGCCATACCCCGAAGCCACATGTTAGTGATCCTAGGAGACCCAATGAGCCCAGGACTGCTCAGAAGAATAAGCCATCTGCTGAGCACAGAACAGGCCTAGAGAAGAAGTCATTCCCAAAGGCCATACACCAGTGCCCCTGAGAGATTCAGTGAGCTCATCACAGGCCTGCAGAAGAAGACATGTCCCAAGATACTGCCAGTATCAACCCTGGGTCTCTTCAACACTCAGGATCCCTGGATCAGAGGAACCTAGATACCTAGACCAACTTAACACACCAAGGGATTTGGCAGGCAATGCAGGAAGCACCTGAGATCAGCTGACTGATTAGGAGGAACACATGAAAATATCAAGACAAAGGAGAAATATACAATCTCAGACTTCCAGCCACACAGAATAAGTTCAATAGACACATAGTACAAATAGAAGACATACCTGAAATTTCTGAAAAGATAACAACTGAAATAAACGATCTTGTTCTTGCATTATTTCATTAATTTTACATGCCTATGTAATATGCTGTTTTTGCTTAATTTGACTTTATTATGCCTGAAAATATGTGCATCTATATTGAAGATAACAAGGTATATAATGGTAGTGATTGCTGATGTCCTATTACCATGTTTTGAAGTCCTATATCATATCCACTGCTTTATTTTGATCTAGTTTATTGTTTTTTATTTCATTTGGTTTCAGTCTCTATAAAATAAAATTTAAAAGGAGAAATCATAAAAATAAACCAAAGGCAAACAGTTATCCTTTAAAAAATGTTAATTTATCTGGCATTGACTATTGACTGCTTAAACTTTCAAATTGTTAAAGACTGCACTGTACTTTACAGAATGTGAGGAATCACTTAGCCTGCTTTGAAGTTCAGGAGAATTTAAGGACACCTGAAGATGTGATTCCATTTGTCCATCACAGGTGCTATGTGGAATACAGTCATGTAAATGTGACTTAGCATAGATCAACATTTATGTGCTGTTGTGACATGATGTAAGAAAATAAATATCAAGATAAGAATTATACAATATGGAGACTCACTCTGACTCTTCTGCTCTGCTCTGTACCACGCTGATTGCTATGGTTGCCGATGTCTTTCCCCTATAAGTTCATTAATCTTGAAACTTCATTAGTGAAAATCTTTCTTCCCATAAGCAGGTCCGCTACTGCATAATCGGTGGGCCATTGGGGTGAATGGTCCTATGGGCAATGTGGAAACACTGCCTGATGCTATTGAAAGCCTCAGTAATGGCTGATAAACAACAGCCATTCCATGGCTAAATGCAGTGAGTATTTGGTAGATTGGAGGGCTCTGTTGAATTGGGTAAGTGTCCCTTTGAATCCTGGAGATGTCTTGAAAATACAAGTAATTGATAGAAAAATTTCTCCCCCCTCATTGTGAAAGTTTGGGGCAGGTGGCTTGGCAGCCAAACTGTCAACCGTTTTAGGACTCATGATTTATATGGCTCAAGCACACACACATCTGAAGCATGAACTATAAACCATGCTCCATGGTTCCTACCACAAAAGGGAAAGAGTGACCTCCAGCTCACTTAGGATATGCTGATGGATCTAGCCATGTCCCAACCCCAGAATGAACAGCACTCACTGTGAAGTCCAGTATCAAAGTACTTCTGCTTAAAACAGAGCAGGTAGGTCAAGGCAATAGGAATACTTGCGAGCATTGTGGCTACTTGTGACTCATGTAGGAGTCCCCCTATTTTGTGCACAGACATTTCGTCTATATGAATGTGGCTGACCCTCAAGTGGTTTATTTTGGCAGCTCAGGATTAACAGGATGTTGGTCCTTATGGAGTACTGTCCTATGCTGAGACATATGGGGGGGAGCATGGTCAGAAAGTTGACTATGTAGGATATCAAGATTTGGGACATAAGTCTCATCTCTGAATGGAAGAGATTTAACATATGACCAGGTCAGGTAGTACAATGATTGACCAATAGAAACATGGTATGTGCAGAAATACTGACTGCTGATGCTGTTAGGAATAGCATCTGACCAAGGGAACAGATCATAAATTTAGCCTCCAGGTTGAAGCCTTCATTCAACATATGGCTCAACTCTTGAATAATAAGTGCCAGTCTTTTACCTTGCCTATGGATGAAACTGCTCAAATGAAAGAAGTGTTGCAAAACCACATGATTGTTTATTTGTTAACGAAAACACAAGGAGGTACTTGTGCCCTGTTACATATAAAATTTTACATTAATATAACCCAGACCTTAAAGGAGGTAAGACTGGGGTCTCATTAAGACTGCTTTCAGGCTCTGGGACACCTAAGGACACCTGAGAATTTGATCCCAGATGTCTAGCACAGGCTGTCAGTAGGATAAAGTTATGCAACCATGATAGCAAATATCAACATATGCGCACTGGTTAAGGCAGCATGTAAGAATGTAAGCATGAGATAACAACCTATGTGAGAATGATAAAGTAAAGATGCAGGCTTTTGCTTTAGCACTCTGCTCTGGTATACTCTGCTGCAGCAACAGCAGATGTCTCTCACAAGTGTATTCTTTAACCTTTGAAACTCACCTGCAATAAACATCCTACAGTGCCTGGAATGCACTGGCATAGAGCATGAAATTTTTCATCCTTGAAGAAAATGTTTAATTGATTGCATTTTCAAGTCATAAAGACAAGTATGGTATTGCTCTACCCACTATATGTACATATATGCAAATCCTTAACAGCTACCCATGTATTTTAATCTCGATTTCTTTTGTATGTTTAGTGTCCTTAATTGTGAGTTACAGAAACTTCTCGGTCAATATTTCTAATTTCCATTTTAAGGACATCTTACAGCTTCAGACACAGAGACAATAACCAATGTATCAAACTCTGACTCTCTTTTTAGCATATTCTCTGTGATTTGCTATATTTATGTTGGCATGGCAAAAAGATCAGTCACTTTGTTGTTTTTGGCAGGCAGCATATTTTTTAATACTTTTAAATGCAATGACCAACACAGTCTTCAATTTCCATATCCAGTTGCACATTGGAATATCCAAATTGCATATTTTTGCCTTCTTTTAGATATTTTTATATTCTGAATAATCTTTCAAATATGATCACTTAGTTGCACTTCAATTCTGTGAGTTTTGATATTTCCAAAATACAAGGGTACTTACTTACCCAAAATGACAATAAAAGTAGAACTTCTGTGTAAGATGAAATAAGTTTTCTTCTGTACAGGTCCTTTTATGAAAATGTGCAATTGCAATCACAGTCACAAATACAAACACGCATAAGCATAATTCTGTTAATACAATTCTAGCTCATTAACTGCAATTTTGAATTTAAAGTTGGAGAGTTTACCTTACAAAGAAAATTGCATAAATTTCTTCATTTGGTACATTGTAGAAGATCCTTTTTCCATGGAAGAAAATGTTAGTGTTATAGGAAAATTTTGAAATTTTTCCATGGAATTCTCTTTCATCAGGAAAGCCTGGTGAGCCAAGTTTGTGGCATGACTGATGAATGGTGGGTAACTCCTGTTTCTGCCTCTACCACAGCCCTAGCCCTGTGTTACAGTTGAATAGTCCAAAAATATTTCAGGTTCTTGTGTACAAAAAGAAAAGAATTGCCCAGCATACACCTCATCTTAAATAATAAGTTAAAGTTTTTTGAGATCACAGGATGATAGCAGCAAGAATAGGCAGAATGGAAAGCTTCCATAAAGGTCAGACATCTCCAATCCGGGTGCCTGCTCTGGTTGTCAGACGCATTTGGCTCAGGTGCCTCCCATTATGGTCAAATACCTCTAGCTCCAGGGATCTCATATTCCATATCTCACTAGTGTTGATGATTTGCCACCTCAGAAATCACTACCTCCTAAACTTACACATACATAGTCAGTCAGGATGTGATTACAGTTGAATGAAGGAAACATAATGTGTCTCTCAACTTCCCTGCTTTTAACTCTACTAGTATATGTTTGTTTGGTTTTTTGTCATCTGAGCATTGTAAAACATAACAGGATGACCCAGATATGTTGGTGTTTTAGGGAAGCTTCGTGAGGCCCTTAGTGAGGCCACTACATGGTTGTCAAGTGCAGTTGGTGACTTTTTTCCTTAAAAGGATTTTAAATTCGTGAGAAATACTTGTTCATCTTCTGTGATAATGTTTTCATGCATGAATAATCAAACAGGTGATGTGTCAAAATAATTTTCTGCTATTAATGTTTGATAGATATTAATTCCCATGTGACTGAGACCACTGCACAGAGAGACAATTTTCTCCTGGAGATGGGACCAACCCTCAGCCATAAATATTTCAGAACTATGACACCAGGCTGAGGAAACGAACCACAAATACCACACCCCTGCTAGCCATTAATAGCTGGCCTCCCACCTTGCAAGACAGCCAATTTAGTCCCCATATCTCAGTATGCCCCCTGCAACCACATAAGTCCTTTCCTCTAGAATTGCAATTAAAACTTATTTTCAGTAAATTTTTACTTTTGGTTTAATTTAAAGTTTTGGTTAATCTATAATTGCAGTATAGATTTCCTAAGATAACCTTAGGATTTAAGCTGAGGAGAATCATAGGCAGGATATGGAGAGTTTTTAGGGAGTTTTCTCAAGTAAAAGATGGGGTGATATTAGTAGTGTGTTATGGTAATTTCCCTTGTGTTAAAATTAGTATTACTAGTGTATAGGAGGCTGTGATTAGTATCTTAATACCAGTAAGGATGGTTGTTAAAGTGGATCAGGAGAAGGTAGAGAGGATAATGTACAGTTCTCTGACTAGGCTAATTGTTAAGGCAAGAGCCAGGTTAGTTAGGCTTGATAATAGTCATCAAACTATTATTAGTGGAAGAATGGTTTGTAGTCCTCGAGCCAGGATTATGGTTCATGTGTGATTATATTTATAATTTGAATTTGCGAGACAAAACAGTAAGAAGGATGTGAGGCTGTGGGCGATTATTAGATTGGTTGCCTATGTAAAACTTAAAGTGGTTTGGATTAGAATAGCTATGATTGTTAATGTTATGTGTAGAACAGAGGAGTAAGCAAAGGGGGATTTTAGGTCTGTTTGGCGTAGGCAAGTAGACTTGGTTATAACCAAGGCTCACAGGGACAGGAGGATGAAGAGATATGCTCTGTAGTTTGGTAAGGTATCTAGAAGTTGTAGAATTCATATTATTCCATAACTCCCTAACTTTACTATAATGGCTGGTAGGACTATTGAGACTACCATGTAGAGGTCTCTATGTGGGCTGTTGAAAACCATAGATGGAGGCCATAAAGTGGTATTTTTACTGTAAAGGTTAGTATGTGTGCTAATCACATTATGTTTCTGGATCAACTTGTGAGCGTTAATATGTTTTATAGTTGAATAGGAGAAAGTTTAGTGAGCCTAAGAGGTTTGTAGGTAGGTTAGGGTGACCAGGAGTGGCAGTAAGCTTATTAATGTATAGAATAGGACATGTAGGCCTGCTTTCATTTGTTCTGTTTGGTTTCCCCATCACATAATAATAATGGGGTTGTGATTAAGGTTGCTTCAAACAAAATATAGAATGTTATTATTTTTGTGGCTGACATTGTTATAAGTAGAAAGGTTTGGATGAAAATAAGTGTAGTGATGTATATATTTTTTCATACTTCTGTTTCTTTGTTTAAGTGGTGCTGGCAGGCAATAATTATTAGGAGAAGAAGTTATGTTGTTAAAACTAATTGCGGGAAGGAGAGTGAGTCAGAGGGAAAGTTTAGTGAGTAGATGTGTTTAGTGTGGCCAAGTTTGTTTACCATTGCTAGGATGATTAATATGATTATCAGGCTATGGAGTGCTGTGCTGATTCATTATATAGCCAAGTAGTTGGGATGAGTATGATTGTAGGGATAATAATTTTTAGCATGGTAGTTAGTTCAAATTTTCTATGTAATCAATTCTATAAATATTTGATATTATGACCAAGAGTCCTAACCTTATGACTCTTTTGCAGGCAGTAAGCCATGAGCATAACAATGAGGAGAGCAAAAGATATTAGGTAGTGTGAGTGAAGTATAACTAGGATGCTGAAGATAAATGTTGATTGTAATATACCTTCTAGACATAGGAGGGAGGATATTATGTGGGATCAGAATATTATTGTACCTAGAAATTATACAGTATAAGCTATGGTTAGGTTAAAATGAATTGAGTATATTTTTGGTAATTATGGGTTAAAAAATAATCTAATGAGTCAAAATCATGTGTTTTGGCTGTTAAATTGATTACTATATTCAGTTCATTCTAGTCTTTTTGGGGGTCACTCATATACCAAACCTAATCCTAGGATTAAAATTAATATTAATGAGACTAATAGTATCAGCTCCAGATGATTAATTTGGGATGCTCATGCTAATGGGAGCAGCAGGGCAATTTCTAGATCAAATAGGAGAAAAGTGATTGCAATTAGGAAAAAATTTCATTGAAAATGGTAGTCGTGCAGATTCTGTTGGGTAAACCACGTTCATAAGGCCTGGTTTTTTCTGTGTGGGCATTGGTTTGAGGAAGTCGGAATGCAACTGTGATTAGTAGAAAGGTGAGGAGATAGTTGGTTAGGAGTGAGATGGTAACATTGATTGCTTTCTGTCAGCTATGTTCTGTGGCCTACTCATTGAATGTCAGTGATCCTGGGCTATACTAAGAAAGCATGAGCCTCATCAGTGGATGGAAGCATAGAAGAATGATCATACTACATCCATGAAGTGTCAATATCAACTGGCTTCTTCAAAGCCAAAGTGGTGCTTTGATGTGAAGTGAGAGTATAGTTGGCAAAAAAGGCATACAGCTAGAAATGTGGATACAATAATGACATGTAGACCAGGGAAACCTTGACTACAAAGAAAGCAGATCCATAAACTCCATTTGAGATAGAGCATATTGTTTTGAAATATTCTGAAACATGAGGTAAGATGAAGTAGATACCTAAGATAACTGCAATGATTAGAGCTCGAATTGTTTGACTTCAGTTACCTTCTATTAAGCTATGATGTGATCAAGTGATTGATACATGTGATGCTAGAAAGACTGATGTGCTAAAAAGGGGGTACTTCTATGGAGTTAAGGATGTTAAGAACCCATCGAGTTCTGAAGTTTGATCCAGCCTGGAGTGAAAAAAGGCTTATAAAATACCTGAGAAGAAAAATACTTCAGTAATAGTAAATAGGATTATTTTGTACCACAGCCCCTTTTGTACAGTTGTTGTATGGTGGTCTTGGTATGTTTCCTCTCATACAATATCCTGCCATCAGTGGAAATGGTGAGTGCATTAGCTAGGAAACTTAATGTTAGTAGTGTCTTAGATTTAAAGTGAAATCATATAAGTAATTCTGAAGTGAGTAAAAGAGCGAATAATGACCCTGTGAGTAGCCACGGGCTTGAATTTACTATGTGATAGGCATGTGTTTGGTGGGTCATTAGGTATTGTGATGTAAATATATGCTTACTGATAGGGTGAATATGTAGGCATGGATTATTGCTACAGAAAACTCTTGAATTGTCAATAGCTTTGATGAATGTAATTAGAGCTGTTGAAGGGCTGATAGCTGTTACTACTAATGGAGCTCCTCCAGTTAGGTGTGAGTAGGTGTCTGGCAGTAATTTTAGCAGTTGGTTAAACTGCTGGGGCTGTGGGTTGAATGAATAGGCTAACTGTCTCAATAACTATGAGTGCTGGGATGAATAGAATTGGCGTTCCTTGAGGGAGAAAATGTGCTAAAGATTTAGTTTTATGTGAGAAGCCTAAAAGTACTGTTCCTGCTCACAGTGGAATAACCATAACTAGGCTTATTGGTAATTATTTTGTAGGGGTAAAAGAGTGGGCTAGGAGCTCTAGAAGGTTGGTGAATCCAATAAATAAGCTGAGGGAGATTAATATTAATGATCAAACATATCCTTTAATATTATGTATTGTTATTATTTGTTTTAGGATTAGTTTAATTGTTCATTATTGTATTGCAATGATGTGGTTATTAATTAGGCAGTTGCAAAAGGGAAATAAAATGTTAGGGAATATAATGATAATTACAATGGGTATTCCTATTCATGTAGATGTAATGGAAGAGGTAGATTTTCATTCGTTTCTCAAGGGGATTTTTTGTTTTATATTTTCTAGGTGAGTTGTTTTGAGGTCTAACTTGAATAGGTGTGATGAGGTTTCTTAGTTGAAAAAATATAAACAGGGAGCTAATCATTGATAAGATAATGGTAAATCATGTTGATGTATACAGTTGTGGCATTTTATTATGGAGGAAATACTCCTCAGATCTTTAACTTACAAGGTTAATGTAACAGTAGTGTCATGAATTTTATAATATTGAAGATGATCACTTTTTGAACTCTTTTAGGGGAACTATTTCAAGAATAATGGATATAAAGCTGTGATATGAACCACAAATTTCTAAACATTAGCAATAGTATAATCCTGGCATTATGATGTGATGGTTGCTTGATTTAAATTCCCTGGAAAAGTGTCTGTTTTAAGCACTACAGATGAGATTGTTTTAAGCACTACAGGTGAGATTGCTCATGAGTGGAGGATATATTCCCATGAAGTTAACATACAGATTGGTACTTCTATTGGAAGAACAATTCTATTATCTTCTTCAAGTAGTCAAAATTCCCCAAGAATTAAATCACTTGTAGGTACGATGTAGGAGTCAAAATTGAATTCTTTGTAGTCTGTATACTCATAAATTCAGTATCATTGTTGTCCTATTGTTTTGACTGTTAATGATGGGTTATTAATCTCATCTATTATATAAGATTCAAAGAGAGGGAAGGGTAATAAGAATAAGAATGATGCTGGGCAGGATGATTCAGATTGTTTCAATCTCTTGAGCATCTGTAGTGTTGTGTGAGTAAGCTTTGTAGAGAGTATAAGAGAAATAAGGTACAATACAAAGGAACTGGTTAGGAATACAATTATTGGTGTATGGTCATGAAAATGTAATGGTTCCTCTATAATAGGGGAGGCAGCATCTTGGAAACCTAAATCACAGGGATATGCCATGAAAATATATAGGAGTTTAAACAATAATTTAACTTTGACAAAATTATGCAATGTTTTCACTAATACCTTTCTAGCTGAGTCTTAGGGTTTATGGAGCCAGCTTGAAACCAGTTGTAGGAGGTTCAATTCCTTCCTTTCTTATCCCCTTAGACTTGATGTACATGAGTTTTTCAAATGTGTGGTATGGTGGAAGGCAGCCATGGAGTAACTCTAAGTTAACTGTAATAGATATTGCATAAGACAATGCCTAGTGAAGAGTTACCAAATACAATACCATCAGTCCCCCTACAGTGAATAGGAAAATAAACCCTAAGGCCCAAAATATTGCTGGGGATCATTTAATGTTTACCCCATGTAATATTGCTAATCAACTGAATACTTTCACCCTTGGAGAAATTGCAATAATTATTATAGCAGATGGGAAATATGCTTGTGTATTCATGTCTGTGCCAACAGTGAACATATGGTGAGCTCACTCTATAAAGCCTAAGAATCTCATTGATATTATAGATCACACCATACCCCATATAACCAAAAGTTTCTTTCTTACCAGAGTAGTATGTAATGATATGTGAGATTTTACAAATCCCAGTAAAAGAAGAATATAAATTTCTGGGTGTCCAAAGGGTCAGAATGGATGTGGATATAGAATTGGGTGCCCTCCTCCAGCAGGATCAAAAAACTGTGTATTTAGGTTTTGGATTGTAAGTGATATTTAATACCTGCAACAAGTATAAGTAAAAATAAGGGCAGAAAAATGGCTGTAATTAAAACAGATCAAATGAATAATGGTGTCTGGTATTATTTTATTGCAGGAAGTTTCTTGTTGATGATTGTTGTAATGAAATTGTTTGCTCCCAAAACTGAGGATACTCCTGCTAGGTGAAGTGAGAAGACAGTTAAGACTACAGAGGTTCCTGCATGTGCTAGGTTACCAGATAAAAGAGGGTATACTGTTCACTCGGTTCCTGCCCCGGCTTCAACCATTGATGAGGAAAGTAGGAGAAGAAATGATGGAGGAAGGGTCAAAACTCATGTTATTTATTCATGGGAAAGCTATATCTGGGATGCCACTTATGAGTAGTACTGGTCAATTTGCAAACCTACTGATTACAATGGGCATAACCATAAAGAAATTATGATGAAGGTTGTTACAATTATGTTATACATTTGATCATATCCTAATAATGGCCCTGGTTGGCCTACTTGTGCCTGGACCAGCAGGCTAAGTGCACCTTTGGTGCCACCAGGCACCAAACAGAAGATATAGTGTGCTGATATCTTTATGATTTGTGGAGAACAGTCAGTGATTAGGTAACATATGCAGGCTCAAATGGTAGAGTAGACATTAGACTGAAAAATAAAAGCGCAGAGGTTTAGTGCACTTTTTACCAGTAGTCCTGAAGTGATCAGTTTTATTGAATTGCAAATCTGAGGGAGCAGCTTCATCATGCTGGGTCTTCTCCTGACCCTTCTTTTTTTACAATGGGAGAAGTAACTTGAAGCTAGTTGATTAGGGTATTTAGCTGTTAACTAAAATTTCCTGGGGTTAGATACCACCAATCTAGTGAGGGCTTAGGTTAACTTCAGTGTCTGATTTGCATTCAATTGATGTGAGATAAAAGCTCACAGTCTTTATACAGGGGATAAATAATATCTAATATTTACTTAAAGCTTTCAGAGCTCTTGGTCTGTTTCACCTAATCCCCTAGTACAAGATTGTGGTTATTGGGGAGAGGGGTAGGAGAAAAATAGAAAGGATAAAGTGGGTAAAAGTGAAGTTTTCTTTATGTTTTGGAAAAGTTTTTACATTGCTTTTGGAGGCTAATAAAGTTAAGGATGTTGAGTAGACCAGTCATGTGTAGAAATAAAGGTTGAGTAGAGCTATAAGGGCTGTTAGGGTGGGTATAATGATATTGTTATTTTGCTCTATTTCTTGGATGTTTAGTCATTTGGGGGTGAATCTGATTAGTGGGGTAAACCACCTTGGCATAATAAAGAGAGTATTATGGTGTTGGTTATAAGTGGTAATATGTTTTAGGTGTAGCTTTTTTTAAAAAGGAAAAAAAAGAAAAAACAAAACAAAACAGTATAAAGGTACAAGTAATACAGAATTACAAAAGAAAACAGTAAGAAATCACTAGTTAATAGATTAAATATTGTCATCTTAGAAATAGTTGTTCAAGTTACAGGATTAAAGCAAACAGAGTGGACATTCAAACAGTGAGACTGCAAACAGTTGTGTTCAATGATTCAAACAAAAACTCAGTAATATGGTCATCTATCTTAATACACCTAAACACACTTGCAGTTGTATCTTTTAGAGCTCTTTTTTTTCCTCTCTTTTTTACTACAAAATTTACACATTTTTGGTTTTATTACTCTCATAGCTCTTATTACTTTTGGGGGGGAAAGGATAAAACCAAATATGGCAAAACAAAGCAGTCAGTCAAAACTAAGGGTAGACATAGCACACAATGTAAAAACAGAATACAAGGTTATCAACAATGGTTATTATAATGCCTCTTGCTTCCTTAAAAAGAATTGCCTATATCATTAGGTATAATAAAATTGAACAAAACAGTGCAGAACAAGACCAATAAAACCTAAACTTTGGAAACATTACAGGACTTCAAAAGATGATAATAGTTAAACCAGAATGGGCATCATAGTGAATCTTACTGCCTTCAAAGTAGTTGCCTATACCCTCAAACTTGATACTATCAAACAGAATGGAACAGGGTCTAATCAGTCCAAACAAGAAAGTGGGAGTAACACAGGGCTTCAAATCAAGTTAATAGGAAATCAAAAAAGTTACTATAATATCCTGCTAATTTTTTTATTTTTTTCCCTTAATTAAAAAAGTAATAAAAGTTTTTAAAAATAAATAAATAATTTTTTAATGAATAAGGGGGAGATTGAGATAAAAGAGGACATAACAACATAACAATACAGGTCAAAGCACGATAATTTCAGCAACCAAATAACCTGACTAAATAGTAGTTACCATAGTATCTCTTTCCTTGAAATATTTGAATATAACTTCACATATTATAGCATCAAACATATCAAGACAATGTGAAACCATTCAAGTGGATGAAAGTATTGCAGGGTATTTAGAATCAGCTAACAGAAAATGAACAATGGTTTCTATAAGCTTTGAGTTGGTGTATTTTTCTTGTTGTACATCAGGAATACCGAAAACATAGAAGCTGTTAGTACAGAATAGATGATGAAAATTTCTAGTGCAATTGATGGGTTGTAGGTTGGAATAGCTGCTATTCAACCTATGTGGGCAACTGATGAGTATGCTAAGATTTTTCTTAGTTGTGTTTGGTTAAGTTCTCCTCATCTTCCTAGTAGATTAGATGTGATGGCTAAAGTGAAAATTAAGCATTGGTTAATTAGGGAGGAAGACTGAAAAGATATAGATGATGGGGCAATTTTTTGTCATGATAATAAAATAAGTCCTGTTAGTAGACTTCTGTTCCTCAGAAGTGAAAGGGTGCTAGGCCTAAATTTATTATTAGAGATAAGGTTAATATAAATGAAATTACTTGGTTTTGAGAATGGAAAATGACTCATTGATCTGAATATGTTATAAATAGGATAATTTTTAAAAGTAGGATTATTGATGTTGATGCCAGGGTTATGAAGTTTTTAGTTGTGGCATCTGTGGATCAGAGGTTGGTGTTATTTATTATAATTGGAATTATGGCTAATATGCTTATTTATAGGTCAATTCATATGAGTAGCCTGTATGAGCTGAGTAGGGTCATTAATATTCCTAGAATAATATAGATTACAGTGATTGTAATAAGGTTAATTAGTACGGGGAAGATACTCAAAACATTTTTGGAGTACTGGCTCAATAGCTTATTTAGCTGACCTTACTATTAGAATGTAGAGTAAGGATTGCATGGAGGATTTTGAGTTCTTTGGTACAGGTTTGAGTCCTAAGATTATAGAAATAAGGGGTTTTATACCCCTACGATTTACTCTATCAAAGTAGTTCTTTCATCAGACACATTTCTATGTCTTTTGCAGTGGGATGCCTGACAACAGGATTGATAAGCAGATGTGTCACCTGTATTGGGCTGAATGAGTGGGATGAATTTTTTTCACAATAGGTGTATAAGCTGAGCATAGTAATCAAGAGTACAAGGCTTGGAATTATAAGAATAAAAATTTCAGGATAAGGGTTTTAGTATGAAGTTTTTTGTATAAATTTCAGGAGAGGTGATTGTTGGTGTGGTGTTAAAGAAGATATAATTGTGAGAGCACTTATTATAATAATGTTGATGTATTTGGCCATGAAGAACAGGGTGCAAGGACCTGAAGCCTGTTCTATGTTAAATCCTGATACTAGCTCTGATTCACCTTCTATTATGTCAAATGGGTAGGATTAGTTTCCACTAAAGTTAAGATTAATCATATTACTGGTAGGGGTCATGTAGAGAGAAATATTCAGAGTTTTTTTGAGTTTCTATTAGATTTACTAATGAGAATGATCCCTTTAGAAGTAGGACTGAGAGGGAGATGGTAGCTAGAATGACTTCATAGGAAATAGTTTGGGTTACAGTTCAGAGTGCTCTGATTAGTGCATATTTGGAGTTAGGTGCTCATCCTGACCATAAGATGGTAAGAGATTGCTAGGGCAAATAAAACTCCTAGGTTTATGTTGGTTAATGGATATGGCAAGGGGATTCAAATTCATATGGATAGAGTGAGTATAAGGGATATGGTTGGGGCTGATTTAAAAAAGAATACTGAGGAGGTAGATGGGTGAAGGGGCTCCATGATGAATAATTTTATGGTCCCTTACATAATCGTAGGTAGTCAAGGATTTTTTTGTTCTGTCAAGGGGAGAAATGCTATGGCTAGTAGAATAGGAATATTTACTAAAACCCAGTGACCCAAATCAGCCAGTGAGACTCACTGTGCAATGTGGGGCATGCTGAAGGTCTACCCAGTGTACTCTTTCCATTCAGGGGGTCTCCAAGAGCTGCTCAGTATCTTGTAAGGCCTACCTAAGAAGCCATACTCAGCAGCCACTCCAGTATGGGCAGTCATACTCAACCCAGGAAAGAATGGAGTGTTAGCATTTAACTTCCCCAGGGAAACACAAGAAAATGAAAAAACAAAAGAGAAAAGTGCAATTGCAAAGCTCCAGCCTATCCCGAATGAGCCTAGCAGACTTGGACTTAAATTAAAGTGTAAGTCATGCACCTGTCATTTTTGAAAAGATAGAACTAAAGAAACAACTCTATGAAAACATAAAAGAAATCAGATCAAAAATAATCTCCCAGGTAAAACAAGAGATGGTAACTATAATGAAAGAAATACTGAACACATCTAAAGAAGACCTAGTTTAAAAAATAGAGGACCACTGCTAAATGATGGAAACATTGGATGAACAATATAACAAAGAATTAGAATAGATAAAACAGGTTCAAAGTTGTATACAGGAATTCAAAAATTCTATCAAATGCTGCCAAAATGGACTCAATGTGTGTGAAGATAGGCTTTGAGACCTCAAAGAAAAGATTGCTGCTAATGAACAGGAAAGAAAAGATGTAAAATTAACAAGGAATCAGGAAATAATGAATCAGCTATGATCAGAATATGCAAAGAAAAACAAGGCAAGATTAATAGGTGTCTATGAAAAAGAAGGTTATAACACAAAGATGCAAAGAGTCTATTTATAGAACTAATAGCAGAAAATTTCCAAAACATGGGAAAAGAAAATGACATACAGATAACTGAAGCATGGAGAACTCTAATTAGCCATAAACAAAATAGAACTACACCCAGGCATATAAAACTCAACATTCCAAAGATTCAATATAAGGATAGAATATCAAAAGCTGTTAGAAAAAGAAAAGAAACAAACCACTTATAAAATAAAACCCTCAGAATTATAGCATTCTTCTTCACAGAAAAGAATCAAGTCAAGAAGATGGTGAAGTGAACTATTTCAAACCATAAAAGAAACAACTTCCAATGTGATGGATGTACCCTGTAAAAACATCAAATCAATGCAGAAATAAGATATTTACATGACAAAGAACAGTAAAAAATCTTTATGATCACAAAACCAACCCTACAAAGAATGCTGAAAGATATGCAAGATAGACATAATAGTCAGTATAAATTCAAGGACACCAACAGAAAAAACCACCAAGCATGGCAATTAATTAAACAGAGGGGAGAGATAAAGCACCAACACAGAAAGATAACATGACAAAAATAAGGCAATATAAATGGTCCCAACTGACCAACAAAAAAACCTAGAAAGACAGAATAGATAAAGAGACAACATTCAACTCTCCACTATATACAAGAAACCCATCTAACCAAAAGGGAAATTTGTAGACTAAAAGTCAAAGAATGGAAAACAATGCTTCATCTAGCAGAGCCCAAAAGAAGCAGGCATAGATTTTCTATTTGCACACAATGATCAGAAGAGACAAGGAAAGTCATTATATTCTGGTTAATGTAAAATTTCAAGAGGAATAATTAACAAATTGAAATACATATGCTCCAAGTATGCGAGCACTCAGTTATATAAAACAAATACTAATAGAAAAGCAAAATCAAGTAAGCAATAACACAATCATAATGGGAGACCTTAACACCCCATTGACACAAAAAGACTGACCAATAGACAAAAATCAACAAAGAAATAACAGAACAGAGCCAAACTGGTGAATAAATGGACTTAGTAATTTTGGACAGAGTGTTCTACGTAACAACATCTGAATACACATTCTTCTCAGCTTCACACAAGACATCTTCTAAAATAGATCGTATACTAGCCCATGGAACATGCTTAAGTAAAGGAAAGAATGAAAATTATCCCACGCATATTACCTAGTCAAAGTGCCATGATATGGAAAATTAATGACAAAAGAAACTGGAAACAATCCATCAACATATGAAAATTGAATAATACATTCCTCAGCAATCAGTGGGTCCAATAAAAAATAAAAAAGACATTAAGCAATATCTAGATGCAAATGAAAATGCAAATACACGTTACCTGAACCTATAGGGTGCAATAAAACAGTCCTCAGAGGAAATTTATTGTGGTAAATTCCCACATCAGGAAAACAGAACAAACACAAATAAATAACCTGATGCTACACCTTAAATATCTAGAAAAAGAAGAGCAAATCAAGCTTAAAGTCAGAAGTAGGGAAGAAATTCTAAAGATCAGAGCAGAAATTAATGCAATTGAGACTATGAGAATGATACAAAGAATTAATGAATCAAAGGGTTGCTTCTGTGAAAGGATGGAAATGGACAGATTTGCAAAATTTGTATACCGATGTAATGCAATTCCATTCCGGATATCACTAACATACCTCACAGATGTAGAGAAATCATTCCTAAAATTCATCTAGAACCAGAAGAGACCTACAATAGCAAAGGCCTTTCTGGGAAACAAATACAAGGCAGGAGGCACCACAATCCTTGACTTGAAAATACAGTACAAACATACTGTGATAAAATCAGCATGGTACTGAAATTAAAATACACCTAAAGATCAAAGGCACAGATAGATGATACAATCAGAACTATAAACACAATCAGCTAACTCACATTTGACAAAGGATACAAACATTTTCAATGGAAGAAAGATAGCCTCTTTAATAAGTGATGCTGGAATAACTGGCTTTCCATATGCCAAAAATGAAAGCTAGATCTATGCCTACCGTCATGCAGTTATCTATAGTCAAAATGGATCAGATCTAAGTATATAAAAAGAAATATTAAATCTGCTGGAAGAAACTTTATTTAGAAACATTAAAACATGCTGTCCTCCATCATGAGCAAGTATTGTACCATGCACCATTAGGGCACAAAAACAATAAAATTGAAAACTAAAGTAAGATTTCCACTAAATAGTTTTTCTGTATTTTTCAGAAGGTTTTTTACCAGGCCTAGGGGATGTTAAATAAGTTACTGTCTATTGGAGATAAATCCCAGAGTTCATAATTTGTATTCAAAGAGGGCCATACTCAGTTCTTCAGGCCAGCTGTTGTAACACTTCCTGTCAGAGTCCCCAAGTGGCTGAGAGTAAAGTTGTGAACTACCACACATCACTGATGATTATTTTACCCAAGCATTGAAATCTTGGCACATCATGGTGTATAAAAACATCCCAAACTTAAAGTGATATAAAACACATGTTTTGTTTCCTCACATTAAATTAGTTACCAACATTATAAAAAATTCACACCACTTAGGGCAACTTAGTAAGATCACATCTCAAAAATTTTTAGAAAATTTAAAAACTTAGCTCAGAGCAAAGTTCCGGATTTCAGTCCTACACCAAAAAACAAACAATCAAGCAGGCTGAGCAGGGTGGTGTACACCTATAATCATAGCTCCAAAGAGGCTGAGGCAAGGAGTTTACCATGAATTTGAAGCCACCCTGCATTCCAAAGTGAGACCTTGTCTCAAAAAATTAGTTAATAAATTAATCATTAAGAATACCTGGAAGCACTTCCTGTGCAACTCCTGCTGGCCCTGGGGAATACATTCTGACCTCAGACCTTGGCCCGCACAGGTGTGTACTTCCTGCATGACTCCAGCTGGCACTGAGGAATGCCACACCATCCTGGGACCATGGCCTGTGCACAGCAGGTGACCAGACCCAGGACATCTGCTGGCCCCTCAGCGATGCTCTCTACCTATGGGATCTAATACTGCTGTTGATCTTCAGCTCCCACCTTTCTCCCAGAATCTTGAACTACAGCAGATTAACTGTGCTAGCTTGAAGGGAGATTTGGTAACTGCCTCATCCAAACAGATCTCAGCAGTCCAGTCAGTGTGGTGGGTATGACCCTAAAATAGAGGTGTACAGTGGGTAAATGGGGCCAGTAGTAAAGCTCCCTCCAAATAACTGTCAGACCTTTGTGAGTCTGAAAAGACTCCTTCCTGTGCACAGAAAACATCAGGCAGGGTGAGGAGTGTGCCAATAAGGACTCTCCCAACTAGGAGAAAATCAAAAGGGCTTATGAAACAACAGGCACACAATAGGGACACAATAGGGCCTCAGCTTACACAAACACTATAGACAGGGAGGTTTGGTGAACTAGAAAGACCTGAAGATAAAGTAACAGTAGGAACTAAAAGTTGGTGCATGGCTCCTTCCTGCACACAGAAAACATCAGACAGAATGAGGAATGTATCAATAAGGACTCCCCAAAGTTGGAGAAAATCAAAAGGGCTTATGAAACACATAGACACACAATGAAGACACAGTAGGGCCTCAGCTGGCACAAACACTGTAGACAGGGAGGTTTGGTGAACTAGAAAAACCTGAAGAAAAAGTAATAGCAGGAACTACATGTTGACCTACATCAATATTACTAGGCTTGTCAGCCCAGGAAGAATATAGGACTCACCAAAAAGGCCCTGCAGTGGGAAGTCAGGTAACTGGCCCACCTATTCATTGTGGGACCCAGCAATTGGACAAACATCAACCTTACATTAGGACTCCAAGATACACACTACGAACAGTTAACACTAGTGGGATTGAAGGGCCAAATGATAACTTGAAAGGGAAAATGGCAAAATACAATCTCAAACATCCAGTCAACCAGAAGTAGGTACAAGAGACATTGAAATAGAGGACTTCAAAAGTAATACACTGAAAATCTCTGAAAAGTTAGTGAATGAAATAAAGCAACTCTTTGAGGCTAAAGAGGAAATGAAATTAAAAGTACTCTCCCATGTAAAGATAGAAATAGAGGAAAAAGTACAGGAACATGGGAAACCAATTGAAATCTTGAATGAACAATATAGAAAACAAGCAGAATTCATGAAACAAACTCAAAGAGACATCCAAGAAACAAAAATTTCTATTGAAAGCTGGCAAAACCATTTAAATGAAGATGAGGAAGGATTTCAAACCTTGAGCACAGGATCACTATTCGTGATCATGAAAGGATAGAACTTTTAAAAATAATAAAGCACATGAAATGACAATTCAGGAGCTTCAAGAAGACACCAAGAGCAACAAGGTAATATTACAGGCATCAGTGAAGACACAGGAGTCAATGCAAATGACCCAACTAAAATATTCACAGAAGTAATATCAGAAAATTGCCCAAACATGGGGAAAAATCTGATATGCAGATAAGTGAGGCATTTAAAATTCCAAACAGTTACAAACAACATAAATCTACACCCAGACAAAAAATAACTAAGATTTTTAGTTAAATAATAGCTAAAAGCTGTTAGAGAAAAAACACAACTCATCTATCAAGGAAAGCCCATTAGAATCATGGCAGACTTTTCAGCACAAAACTTCAAGTCAACACAAACTTGGAGTGAAGTATTTCAAGTTCTGACAGAAAACAACTTTCATCACAGACTGATGTACCCAGCAAAATTTTCATTCAAATTTAATGGAGAAACAAAATATTTCCATGACAAAGAAAAATTGAGGAAATTCATGTCCACCAAACCAACCCTAGAAAGAATATTGAAAGCCATACTAAATAGAGATAAAAATGACCGCAATCCGCAGAACAACAGCAGAAATAAACCACCAGGTAGGACAAGCAGGTAAACAGAAAGCAAACAACTAGGACATAACAAGGCAAAGTTGAGCCAGCTCATATCAGTGATATCCATAAATGTAAACTGTCTCAATTCACCTGTCCAAAGAAATAGGTTGACAGAATCAATCAAGAAATATGATCCCACAATATGCTGTATACAAGAAACAATCTGACCCAAAATGAAACTCATAGATTAAAAGTCAAATGATGGAAAACAGTATTTCATGCAACACAAGGTCCCAAAAAATCAGAGGTAACTATTTTATTTGCATACAACATAAACATCAAACCTAAAATGATAAAAAGAGATAAAGAAGGTCACTACATACTTGTTAGTGGAAAAATTCAAGAGGAAGAGCTAGCAATCATAAATATATATGTACCAAATACAGGAGCACATAACTATATAAGACAGATACTTACAGGGATAAAAAACCAAGTACACAAGAACACAATTATAACAGGGGACCTTAACACCCCATTGTCACAAAGAGATAGCTCAACTAGACAAAAAGTCAGCAAAAAAATAACCAAACTCAATCATACCTCTGAGCAGTTGGACTTAGTAGGTGTTTACAGAGTGTTCCACCCAACTACACCAGAATACACATTTTGCTGAGCTGTGCATGAGACATTCTCCAAAATAGACTGTATATTATCCCATAAAACATTCTTCAGTAAATGAAAAGGTATTGAAATTATCCCATGTATAATTTATGACCAAAATGAATGGAAATTAGAAATTAATTGCAAAACCTGCAAAAATACATGGAAATTAAATAACAACCTTTTGAACAAGCAGTGGGCTACAGATTAAATTAAAGAAGTAATAAAGCAATACCTACAAGTCAGTGAAATTATGGAAATAACATTGTAATCTGTGGGATACAATGAAGACAGATTAACAGGGAACTATAGAGACATAAATTGTCATATCAAGAAAACAGAATTAGCAAAAATAAACAACCTAATGCTTAATCTCAAGTTTCTAGGAAAAGAAGAGCAAGTTAAATTCAAAGCTCATAGACGAGAGGAAATTGTAAAGATTAGAACAGAAATCAATGCAATTGAAACTAAAAAAACAATACAAAGAATTAATGAATCGAAAAGCTGATTTTTTGAAAGAAGAAACAAAATTGATAAACCTCTAGCTAATCTTATCAAGAAAAAGAAAGAAAAACTTAAATTCACGCAAGAAGGACTAAAAAGGGAGACGTTATTGCAGATCCCATGGAAAATCAAAAGATCATGAGTACCTACGTGGAAAATCTCTACTCACATAGAGTGGAAAACAGAGGAAACTGACAGATTTCTATGAACGCATGAACTACCAAAGCTCCACTAAGAAATATAGCAATTTTGAATAACCCAGTATCAGATATTGAAATTGAAAACATAATTAAAAATTTACCAACAAAGAAAAGCCAAGGTCCTGATGGATTCATGGCTGAATTCTACAAGAAAATTGGAGAAGATTTGATGCCAGTACTCCTTAAACTCCTCAATGAAATTTAAAAGGAAGCAATCCTTGCTAACTCATTCCTGAAGGCAAATATGACTCTCATACCATAACCAGAGAAAAACCCAAGCAAAAAGGAGAAATAAAGGCCAATCTCACTAAAGGAAATTGATGCAAACATTCTCAATAAAATACTGGCAAATATAATGCAGCAAATTATCAAGAAGATTATACACCATGACCAACTGGGATTCATTCCAAGAATGCAGGGATAGCTTAACATACACAAATCAATAAATGTAATACACCACATTAACAGAGCCCAAACCCAAAACCACATGATCATCTCAATAGACGCAGAAAAAGCTTTTGATAAATTCCAACACATGTTTATGATAAAAACTCTTCAGAAACTCTGAATACACAGTGTCTATCTCAATCTTATAAAGACCATCTATGACAAACCAACAGCCGGCATTATACTAAATGGACAAAAACTGAAAGCTTTCACTTTAAAATCAGGAACAAGACAAGAATGTCCACTAGCACTATTCCTATTCAATACAGTTCTGGAAAGTAGCCAGTACAATCAGACAAGAGAGAGAAATAAAAGGAATAAAAATAGGAGAGGGAGAAGTTAAATTATCGCTATTTGCAGATGACAACATACTCTGGATAGAAGACCCAAAAAACTCCAGTAATAGACTCCTAGAGGTAATAAAGAAATTCAGCAGTGTAGCTGGATACAAAGTCAATGCTCAAAAATCAAAAACATTTCTGTACACAAACAAAAACTTCACTGAGAGAGAAATTATGGATATATCACCCTTCACAATAGCATGTAAAAAAATGAAATACTTAGGAATCAGCCTAACAAAGAATATAAAAGACCTATATGCTGATAATTATACTATGCTAAAAAAGGAAATTGAGGAGGATACTAGAAAATGGAAGGATATTCCTTACTTTTGGCTAGGAAGAACCAACACTGTGAAAATGGCGATACTCCCCAAACTGCCATACCAATTTAATGCAATGTCAATCAAAATATCATTAACATACCTCACAGATCTAGAGAGAACACTCTTAAAATTCATTTGGGAATGGAAGAACAAAGGCAGTTCTGGGCAACAAAGACAAGGCAGGAGGTATCTCAATTCCTGACCTGAAAATATACTGTGAAGACACAGTAATTAAATCAGCATGGTATTGACAAAGAAATAGACCTGAGGATCAATGGAACAGATTAGAATATGTACACACAACTACAAAGACATTCAGTGACCTTATATTTGACAAAGGGTGTAAACATATTCACTGGAAGAAAAAGAGGATAGCCTCTTTAACAATTGGTGTTGAAAAATTGACTTTCCATATGCTGAAGACTGAAACTAGAGCCATGTCTATCAACATGCATTAGACAAAAGTCAAAATGCATCCCAGATCTAAATATTAAAACAGAAACACTAAATGTAGTGGAAGAAAAGGTAGGTAGAAATCTTGGAGACATAGGGGTAGGCAAGAAATTCATGAACTAAAGGCAAACCACTTGGAAATACATCAAAGAATCAACAACTGGGATCTCATATTATTAAACAGTTAGAGCACTTCATAAGAAATCACCAACAAAGTGAAAAGAAAATCCACAGAATGAGAAAGAATTGTAACCATCCGTCCTTCAGACACTGCACTTCTATCCAGAACACAAAGAATTAAAAAGCATCAAGCCCTCAAATTCAAAGACCCTCTCCAAAATGGGTATCACTGCTCAGAATGGGTGAAAATTATGTGATATTTTTATACAATGGAATATTACTCAGCTATAAAAAGCATTATCTTGAAACTTTTGTGGGTAAATGGAGACAACTTGAGACTACCCTCAGAAGTGAGATAAATCAGATTCACATTTGTAAATATCATATTGTCTCTCTAGAAAAAATAAAAATAAAAAGCTGAAAGAGTAATAAGATCCAAAATGTATAGTAGATACTGTAAATTGAAAAGGAAAGAAGGTGCTCTACAGGATATAACTGTATGTGTGTTTAACCATGCAAGATAGATAATTAAACTACTAAACCTTTTTACGTTCATCAAACAGATTAAGTTGTACTGTCATTTGATTTTCTGTCCATATTTTATGCTTTGATTTCATAACTTGATTAATTACTTCTAAGGTAACAGTATGTAATTTATCAACTAGTCATTTCTTACTGTTTGTTTGAGAAAAATTCTGTATTATTTCTACCCTTCCTCTGTTTTGTTTTTTTCTCTATATAAATAAAATCTTCAATAAACCTTGTGAAAGAGTAAGAAACTGCTCATGGGGGAAAATATCTCATGGAAAAGAGGAAAAGAATGAAGGCAAAGCAAAAAGATACAAATTTGAGTGTATACACTTAAGATAGGTTAGATGATTGTACTAGTAATTTTATTCTTCATACAAAACAACATTCATAGGTCAATTTTGCATGTCTATATCTGGTAATCTTAGTAACTCATTTGAAGATAACTGTGCAAAAAAACAACCTTTGTTAAACTCCTACAACCTTGTTTTGAAAGCCTACATTGTTGCTTTGGACTCTGATATTGTTATATAATTGTCTCTTTTGTTTCAAATAATTCATGAATTCTTTGTATATGTTTGTTTCTTTTGTTTCATCTTTTGTACTTTCTGTTTTCTTTTCCCCTCTAATATAAAAAGGATAGATGTACATGTATAGGGTTATACATGCCTAGAATTTCTCCTAAAGTGTTTGAGGAACCAATTTTATTGTATGTGATGGTGTGAGTAGCCATTTTGAAGCAAATAAGACATTATGGTAGTCACTGATGTTTTCCCACCATCTTGTTTTGAAATCCTATAGTGCTTTTATTCTTTCTTTTGATTTGTTTTAGTGTCTTTTCCATTATTTGATATTAATATATGTGAGCAATTAGAGAGCTGTTTTGAAAGGAACAAGAGCCATCACAGTCGCTACTGTTGATTTTTCCTATTGTCTGGTTTTGAAGGCCTATATTTCTTTCATTCTTCTATTTTGATCAGTGTTATACTATTTTATATTGTTTGAATTCATTGCATGTTCAGATATGAACAACTATTTCAAAGAAAACAAGAGACACTATGGTTGCCACTGTTGATTTTCTGTTTTCTTGTTTTGAAATCCTGTATATTTCTTGTAATGGGAATAGAAACTGGGATATTCACTTTGGTTATTTTAAATGCTAACACTGGGTTTCAGTATGTTGCCCAGGCAAAGATGGAAATTGTGAGCTTCTTGCCTCTGCCTATTTGATAATGAGACCAAAGTTGTGGATCACCCAACCAAGATAGTGTGAGGGTTTTATCTTTACTCATATACTCAAAGTTTACAAATTCAATAATACTATTGGTTTGCATGTCAAGAAATTTGTAAATTCGTGTCCACTGAGAATGCATGAAGGCAAGCCTGACAGACACCCTTGGATTCTTCTGTAAAACTAAGTGTGTATAAATTTGAGATTAGCTATTTGTAGGTTAGTTTTTGAACACAGCCTCTCAGATGATCTTAATTTCTTTAGCATCAGGAAACACTATTCTTTCTCATCAGAAGCTCCTTGGAGGCAGTACATTTATTATTGTTAATTGGATGACTTGATGCACCACCCCTTGAGAACATTAGAGTGGTGACTCATAATGAATGACAATAGCCCATACTTTGAACAGTCATCTGCACTTGCAGTAGTGTACAGTAGTAGGATTGGACTCTGAAGTGGTCAGCACTATGATAACTCATGGGTAAGTTTATAAGTTTAACAAAGCCACTCAGGGAGTTGTTGTCCTTAGTATGTAAACATCCTCATCCTGTGCAACAGGAGGGCATGTCCACTGTGTGAATGCTACACCTACGATAGAAAGGGCTGTCCTGCTTACCGTAGAAGGAAGGAAAGGAAATTTGAATTCCCCACCCGACTTTTTGCTCTTGTTGCTTTTTCTGTCCTTGTGACACCTTGATCTCTTTCCTCTGTGCCATTCCAGCCTGCATTAGAGCTAACTGATTACGGGCTGAAATCTCTGTGAACTCTTAGCTAAATAAACCTTTCCTTCTTTAATTTTGCATATCATGTATTTTATCCCAACAATGAGAGAATAGTATCTAAGACAGTACAGTGAAGAATTGTGCTTAAAGCTTTTCAATTTGTTATATAATGACTTAGGGACTGTAGTATCTGGAATATCCTTATATACCTCCTGGATTTACCTTAGTCTGAGGTGAACTCTTCCCTGTTGTCATCTTGGTAGGCCAGTGGAAATGGCTTATACAGAAATGCTCATTAGGAATAAATGATGAGTTTTCAGTTTAAGGAATCTATTCAAAATCCCTGCACAACTTGCAGCTTGTCTCAACTCTCATCATTACTCAGTGAAGCCTCTTTTACCTTGTTAATGTAGGGCAGCCCAGATTGTGAGAAGCTAGGAAAGAGAGGGTGCAAGAGAGGGTGACAGACTTCGAAAACTTGTGATTCAGTTGCAGAGCTAGAGATATGGAGACATCTCCCAGGGAGACAGATTTCATTGATAAGAGAACAAAGATGGGGCTACACTGTGCCTCTCATTCTGGCCCTCCTCATACAATTAGTCTTCAGAATTCTGGCTTTCTTCATGACTCTGGATATAGAACTTGCCTGTCTGTGGTAGCCAAGATATTTTCTTTCCTTTCACATTGGTTTCTTTGCATGGTACTGTTATCATATTATACATGAATTTTTCACTTATTGGAGAATTATATTCTCTTTCTCACATGGTTTTCTTTCCTTGGCTGAAAATGTCTAGATGGAGAGATAGGCTTTGAGAAAATCTGTGCTAGGAAGCCACCTTTTATAAATATTGGGTCTTCCCAACAAATCACAATATATTAGCCATTGTTAATTTCTTGTTATCATGTTTTGAATTTCTGCATTATAGTTTTTATTTTTGATTTCTACTATCATTTTAAAATAGAAAATTGTTGAGTTACACATTAAAAAGCACTTTAAAAACCCTCAAAATTTTTATTTTGTATACACATTGTTCAGTTCCAAAGCTATTGGAATTTTATTTCATGGATTTTAATTTAAGAATGCCTCTCTTCTTTCAAAAAGAATTAGTGCTTTCCTTCTATTCCATCTTGTCCTACTCTTGCCTGGAGACACATTATTGGGTCTGGGGATTTTTTCCATTTGGCTTTGAATTTAGAAATTCTGGAGTAATTTCAGGATCAAATTTTTAGGAACAAAAAATAGGAAGGTCCCACTGGGAATAGTAAGAAGATACAAGCAGCTTTAAAAGGCTAGAAGTAAATCCTGCTTCAGGGCTATAATCCTTCAGGCTGGTGATGGCAACATCAAGGAAAGAAGTGATCAAAGATGGAGTGAGACTAGACAGAGAAGAATTTGATTAGAGTGTAGTATTTCGATGTCATACATGCAGGTAGTACACTGTTACTCTTGTGCCTATTGAGTCATCGTACACGAAACTGAGCAGCCTGGCATCAGCGAAGAAGAGTTTGTACTATGTGAATCATCCAGTCACATACACTGGCCAGAGAAGTGGGTTCTCCTCTGTCAGGCATCCAAGGCAGAAGCTCCCAGTGTGTTGCTGAGTACCTTCCTACCTGCTAAACTTGACTTGTTTGTGGGATCTAATGATAGTACCTGCATGGGAAAAACACTGGGAGAGAATTAATCCAAAAATAATGCTTGTGCACTGCCCAATGATCCAAGATCAGAGTGGGGGTTGTGGTTAAGACATGATTCATGGTTGAAAGTGAACAGAAACATCCTTGTCAGGAACTAGTTCTATCGGCATCAGTTGGAATATTTGGTCCTAGGTGAAACTATAGTGGTGCCCATTTGTTTCTTTTGGCCCTGTACTTTGGATTGAGATTGCTTCCAGGATATAAGTATACTGTCAAGTTGAGGTAACCACCATGGCCAGAGACTGACCTTTGGCATCTCAATGCTTGAGCCTAACACTAATCCTAAATTCACTCCTCACCATACTGTGAAGTGCATATGCACAGTCAAGGGGAGTGTCCTGGATCCTGTGTGAGGTTTCTGTGCTGTTGCATGTCTTGTTATTCCTTCCAACATCAGTGTCATGGTTTTATCTGAAATGTTTTGTAAGTTTCAAAGTTGACTGCATTGTGTGGAATCAGTATTCATCATTAATCTATTGATGATTTCAGTGTATGAAAATGCTGTGAGGAGGATGGGTCTTGTTACAGATGAGCCACTTGCAGCAAGTTCTGCAAACGTGTTCTGTCGGCAGCTTACCTATCTTTTTCGGCTTCCTGGCTGGCACCTTTGGAGAGCATTTTTCTTCACCATGTGACTCTGCCATTGTATTTCTGCCTTGCAATTAGTAGACCATGTGGCTGATACTGGGAGACAAATAAAACTTCGCATTTTAGGTTTTGCATCTTTTGTCCCATTGATGTAAAAATGAATGACAACTAATAATTTTAAAACTATATAGAGTATATAATCTGAAACATGCAATTTTTCTGGAAATCCGTGGTATTTATTCTAATAACAATAAAGTTTGAACTTCTGAACTGTGTAGGCACTAGGTGGCTTTTATTAAAGCCATGAATATCTGCAGAAAATTTTAATGTTAACTATAACGCTTTGTGTTCCTTTTCAGGGACAGAAATTCATTTTAAAGCTGAAAAATTAATAGATTGATAGACATAATGTGAAAATCTTCAGATTGAAGCCAGATTCTTCATTCTTGGATACTGATCTCTCAAATAGTCAGTTCTCCCTCTATTGCATTGTGTCCTGGGCTGGCCTGGACCCAGGTTGTTTTCTGACATAAGACTAGTGAGTCTTTACTAGAATACTGACCCTGGAACCTCTTGAACATATTCGTGGCCCGTTTTTAGTTAGAGTCCACTGAGTCTTATAAGAAAATTGGGTTAATTCTGAGACCTCAGGATAAAGCCTTTAAATGCAAGTACTATTAGGCAGGCGAGATGAGATTAACATTTTATAAGAGAACCTGGTCCAGAAGTCTCTGCATTACAGTGTTTTTTTTTTTTTTTTTTTTTTTTTTTTTTTTTTTTGTCTTTTTCATTATTATCGGTACCGGGAATCGAACTCACGACCGCCTGCTTGCAAGGCAGGTGCTTATGCCGCTGAGCTAAATCCCCAGCCCCAAAAGCAACTTACAATTGTTTCTAATATTAAGTAGAAAGAGCCACTACCAAGCACTAACGTGACATAACGGTGGTACAGAATCTTTCCTGCACAAGATTTTTTTTTTTTTTTTTTTTTTGGTCTTTTTCTTTTTCTATCGGTACCGGGGATCGAACTCACGACTGTCTGCCTTCAAGGCAGGCGCTTATGCCGCTGAGCTAAATCCCCAGCCCCTTCTGCATTACAGTCTTGCACCTGGGCTGCACTCTTGCAGGTTTTGTTTGTTTTTCTTTTGCCGCTAGCTCAGAGGGCGGGCAATATTGCGGAAGTCAATCAATGAAAAGGAAGCCAACTGTATAAACTGTCCAATCAGAAAAGGCCAAGAGGGCGTGTTCTTCCGGTGTCATGGCGTCAAAGTGTCTGGAGCTTGTTACTGAGAGCATTCCAGCTGGATCGGCTGCTTTCTGTGATTTATACAAGTTATAGGCTGCATAGAAAAGACTCCAGGAGACCTTCAAGCTGCATAATGGTAACGCTGTGGGACGGGAGCTTTGAAATGGAGTGGGATCTGGAAGAGGTCGTGTTAGAATTGGTCTGAACTATGTATGGTGGCCTAGGGGCCGGGATGTAGCTCAGAGACACAGCGCTTGTCGGAAAAGTGCGACATCGTGAGTTTGAATCCTGGTACCAAAGGGGAGAAAAAAACCCCTAACTGTAGTGACTAGGCCCATCCCCCTCCTCCCCCAGCCGTAGCTCCGGATCCTGATGTAGTTTCAGATGTGAGTTGAGTCATTCCTTGTTCCTTTTGACCTTTGCTGATATAAAGGAAAAAAACAAAAAAACAAAAAAACAAACTCACAACCTACTAAACGTCCGGTATGAGTTTGTGTTCTCTAAAATCAAAGAATGAATTTTAGGGTCACTGGAGTTTAAGAGAGAACTATGTATTTATTGATAGAAAGAAAGCTGTGTCCCAATAAGATTTTAGCACGATAGAGACAAAGAAGCATAGGAGTTACTCTTGGAGAGACAAGTTGCTTCTCTGAGCCCAGTTCCAAGTTGGAAGAAGGTCTTGTTAGGCATAGCTAAGCCCCACGCTGGAGCAATCTACCGTGTCTGAAAGAGAGAGAGGGACATCGAGAAAGATGGAATCCAGAAATAAAAAGACAGAGAGAATGGGTCCTCTATGGGTTTCCTAGGACCCTGGTTTTCTAGGGATTTTTACAGAACAAAACCACAAGTTGAGGGGGGTCCAAAGTGGGCAAAAATGGAAACTCACAGTGCAGAAGGATGAGGTTGGACAAAATTGTGGTCAGTCAAGATTATGAGTTATTTGCTCAGGTAAATGATTAAATTGGGATTAAATTGGGATCCAAGAGGGATAGCAGCATGGAGGAGCAGGTTCTTTGCCCTAAGGAGACAGATTAGTGCTTCTTCTGGCTTCCTCAAGGTGATGAATATCTGTTGAGACTATTAATCCCTGATGTTTACACTGAAATTGTGGTTTTGTTTGTTTTCTCATTTGTCTTGAGACCTGGACCACAGAGGGAGGTGATTGTTACCCCCATAGTTGCAAGGTGTCTGGTCTTTTGCACTGGCTCCACTGAGGGCCTAGCCCTCTCTGACTGCATATAATATTTCTACTTAACTCAGCTGCCTATAACATTGCTAGCGCAAGACCAGTACTGAGTTCTCAGGACATTTTGTCCGCTATGACACTGACAGCCTGAGTGCCCTCTTGAGAAACCCACTGCTACATTTGCATGTGCACCATTCTGGGCAGAGCAGGGCCCTCAGGAAGATCCAAGATGCAAACTGTAGGTGGATCCGCTGGTGATGAACTAGGTCCCTGGTTTCATTTCTATCAGCAGCACAGCTGAAATATCTGAAAGTTATAAATATCTGTGTTGCAGGAATTCATACTCACAATTCCACCTCAAATTTTTGCTTTTTAATCTTTGTAGTGATCCTCTAAATTTACACTACCTTCCTACATTTCTAGAACCATGTTAGGTATTAAGAAGCTGAGAATTGGTAACAGTGTGGTGATGTGCTCCAGTGGAAGAGTACCTGCCAAAATCCCAGTGGACTCCTGAGTTCCATGCAGAGCAATGGAAAAAAAATTTAAAAATTTATTTAGATGATAGGTCCACTCACAATTAGACAGTTCAAATGAGTTCTGCCACAGAGTTAGAACGCCAAGGAAAACATAGTGGTTGGTAAAGCCTTAGCAAAGAAATGGAAAGTGTACCTTGCAGAGAAAACTTCCAGATGGGGCTGCCTATTAAGCACACATTGAGAGAAACCTTGAATTGGGGTATTTACCTGGGCATACATTTGTGATATGTGTAGGAGTGGAAAGCAGCCAGGACATCATCTCTGTATTAAGGGCTATAGTTCTTGGCCTAATTGTTCATATTTTTAAATAGAAAAAGGCTGCTTGTGTTAGTTTCCAAGGAGTACTAGAGCAGGGGAGAAGCTGGAAGTAGTAGTTGTGCAGCGTATTAATGGTTAGTAATTAAGGATTTTTGTTTAGCCAATAGTAGTGTCTAAAATATAGAAGATTCTGAAACTCAGATTGTCCTGAGGGTAAGCATGAAGGAAGACTTGTGTGCTTGCTTGCTCTGTGAATTGGGCAAAGGTCACAGATTTAAAGAAAAGATGGGAGCTTAATAGTAGGTAACTATGCCTTCTGCTACCACTGATAAGTTCATCTAATGATTTTCAAGGCAAAATCTGAAATTAGTAAACTATCTGGCTTAGTTTTAGATTTAAAATTAATGTGGACACCATAGCTGAAGTAGAATGATGGGGGTATCCCCAACAGATCAGAGATTTCAAGGTGTTCTTGATAATTTTAGTTTGTTTATTAATTTTTGAGACAGGATCTCACTTTGTAATGCAGGCAGGCCTCTAACTCATGGCAGTCATCTTGCCTCAGCATCCCAAGAGCTGGTACCATAGGTATACAGCACCACACTCAGCGTGCTGTGTGTGTGTGTGTACAGGGACTGAACTCTGGAGTTTTGCTCTGAGCTAAGTTTTTAATTTTCTAAAATCTTGGAGGCCAGGACTTACTAAGTTGCCCTCCAGGAGGTGTGAATTTTTAATAGTGTTTTTAAGTCTCTGACTGTGGGGATAATACATATGTGTCACCATGCCAGTTTAAGGTTGGGGTGTTTATATCTATTGTGATGTACCAAGATTTAAATGCTTGGGTAAAGTAAATATTGGTGAGGTATAATACTTCAAGTCTTTATTCTCAGTTGCTTGAGGAACTGAAACCAGAAGTCTTATAACAATGGCCTAAAGAATTGGGACTCTTTCAATATAAAATCTAAATTCTAGGATTTATCTCTAGTGAACAGTAATTTTAACATTCCCTGGGCCCTGTAAAAAAATCTTCTCAAAAATACAGTAAAACATTCTAGTGGAAATCTTTTCTATTTAATTTTTTACTTTTTATTTTATATTTTTCTATTCATTTTGTGCACTAGTGATATGTGGTACACTACTTGTGCATGATGGAGGACAGCAATCATGAATCACTGCTCTGTCAGCAGCAGGACATTGGTGCTGAGCAATTAGTGATTACAGTGGACTACATTCAGTAAAGTTCAAGAGATATTAGTAATTCATTATGAAATTTGGAAGATGTTATATATGTTTCCCCAAACACAAATTAAGCAAATTGTTGAGCAGGTTTAAAAGTTCCAAGGTGTACAAGTAATGTTGACTTGAGTAGGTATATTCTGTGCACTTTCAACACATTTCTTTTTGAACTTCCTTTAAGTTGACCATATTTTTGCTAACTTCAGCAATGTCACTAGAATACCTTGAAATCGTCTTAAAGTTCTCTATAGAACATGTTACTTAACTTACTGTTTCTTCTTTTGAGTGCTGTATTAGTCAGGTTTTCCAAAACAACTGAATCAGGAGAATTACATGAATAGTATTTGGAAAAGGAACACTATGAATTTTGTGTTTCTTCTTTTGCTTTGACTAGTTTGGATGATGATGATCCTTATGAAATGTCCCTACTTTGTTCACAGTGTCTGGTTTGCATGACCCTAACAAGGGGATAGGGTAGAGATTTTCAATGATCAGACTGAGCATGAGCATTTTGAACACAAACCACCAACCATGTGTCTGGCTGAAGATAAAGCACTTCCATTTGTAGTTCTAATTCATGCTGGTTTTGGGAAACTTTCTAACTGTTTTATCTTGAGTAAACTGCCTTGCCATGCCAGTTTGCCTTCTCATAGAAGCCCACTTTCATTTCTGTAACATTAATGGGCTGAACGCATGTCTGTCCAGTACTATGAATTCCAAGGCTCTTTCCCCTTGACAGTGATACATATCTCTGTGGGAAAAGAGAATACCATGAACCATTGTTACATGTCCCATAAATCAAAAGAGCCTGCAATCCCTGAAATTCCTCTCTTGGGGAATTTGAGTTCTCTTGGCCTGTGAATTCTGTGTGGCTGTACTGCAGATTGGCATGAGGATGGCCTATGCCATAGCTGAGATTCAGCACCAGCTTCAGTTTAAGGCACAGTTTAGTCTGTTGGTAGCTTCCTGTGGGTGTCATCTTGAAGCATGAAATTGTGGAGGCTGTTCTAGCTTTTCACACTGACATCTGAAATGTATCACAGATTTTAAGGACAAGGAAAGGGTCGCAAGGATAATAGCAGAGTACTTTGGAAAGACTTGCTGAACTTGAAGTGCAGCGGTAGCAATTTGGAAGCTCTTGGGGGTCTTTGCCTATTTTTGTACCTTGTCATTTGAGATCTGTGTCCACTGCATCTTCTGTGAGTCCTTTCCAGCAATAGTAATTCTGCACATGAAAAACCCTGGAATGTGTCTCAACCTTTTTACTTTCAATCATAATATAGATCATGAGAAAGATTTAGAAATATCTTGAGAGTGGAGATCAAGGATGTTGAATAATGTCATAGAAAAAAATGGGGCAGACCTTTTTAGAAGGAAATCTTGGGCCTAAATATCACTAGCGCTGTGCTTGAGAAACCTGTTGCAGGTGTATTTTATTTCCATATTGTACCACTTATCATCATGATTAGATTATACCCCATGGCTTCATGTACATTTTATATGCTGGCTGTAGACCCTAGATATGAATAAGCACACTCTATATGTGCTCTACACTGCTCTACACTCCAACCCCATGTATGTATATTTTTGTGCTAAAATGGGAACGTTTTAGCTTGTTCATTCTGCATTTTAATTCTTTCAATATTATTTTCTAGATTTCTTTGCACTGCTGCATGTAGGTGTAATTCCTGACTCCACTGTTTGTCTCCATATTATTTTACTGGCCTTTGCACAGTTATGGGAGAGCAGGCTTCTCTAGTGCTGTCACTGTTATAGGTGCCACAAAGAACAGGATCCTCCCTGCTTCCCTGGAAGCAAGATTTGAGAACATGCCATGAATGCTCAGGAGCCTGCTTGATGGTACATAGAGAGTATATTATTTAAAGTCTTAAAATGCAGTAACCACAGTTCCACAGCTAGTTTCTGTTCTGGCCTCTAGTTTCTATCTCTTATCACCATCAACACTGGACCTTTTTAATTTGACAAATTTCATGGTTTCATTATGAAATTTAATTGCTTCTGTATAGTTTTTGCTCTATTTTATGCCTCCAGTGTTAGGCAATCATTTTTCCATTTCCTCCACAAATTACTGTTTAATAAATATTTAGATTTCTCTGTACATTTTGTGTGTGCTGACCTTTGGATAAAACTGCTTGAGAGGTATTTACAGTTTCCATGCTGCTTGGGAATAATGTAGCTTGACTTAGCTTTAATATGTAATAAAGGGTTAGTTTTCATTTTCCTCATTCTCAAAGCAGTCCCTCACCTTATCAATTGAACTCAGAATATCTCTCCAAATTATTTGAGTATTTATCATCAATTAGGAGTTGACTTTTTCAGTTTTGCTAAAATTTACTCCCTTATTTTATTCATCTAAAAATATACATACTGAACAACATAGTCTATTTACAATAATACTTTCTTTCCCTTCTAAATAACTTCTCACTTCTTAATTCTATTTTCCCAAGACCTGTGAACTGTGTACAGTAGGATCTTCATTTTCTGTAAGTCATTTTTTTAAGAACATAATTCAGCATGGTCGCTGGGTCTGTCTGTTATATGATGTTTACAAGAGAGGCCCCAATGAAAGTAAAGAGTTTTTCTGGTGTCATTATTCAATACTAGAAAAGAGAAGAGAGAGACAGTGGCAGAGAGGCAGAGACACACCTGCACTCTTTTTTTTTTTTCCCTTTTTATCTGTGCTGGGGATCAAACTCAGGACTTCCTGGTTGCAAGGCAGGCACTTATGCCTCTGAGCTAAATCCCCAGCCCCTCACACTTGCACTCTTAAGACACTCCATGTGATGCTGTATGACTTCAGTTCCCTCTCTTAGAAGAACATTGTGAGATGCAAATTTTGCAAAGCAGTAAGCCAAAATAAAGCTCCTTCATTATGTACCTAGTGCCAAGCATTTAATTTAGAAGCATGAAGAAAAAGAGAGAGTGTCCATAGCTTTCATAATTTTAGGAACTGTCAGTGTGTGTTCCAACATGACAGCCCACCTGACACTCTCAGTTACCACTTGGGAGTTTTCTTCACAACTTCACCAACAGTTCTTATTGTGTAGTTTTCTGACTATAGTCTGCTTAGTGGCATTTTGTTTTCATATAAAAAATATTTGCCTTATGCCTAGTGACAAGTGTGGTATTAATACTAGCTACAAATGCATGCATCAATTCATCCTGAGGAAAATAGAAAACTTTTATAATTTGGACAACTATTTCAAAGATGACAATATGTAACCGATTAACTAGTGATATCTTACTGTATTTTTTCCCTTAGAATTCTGTATTATTTGTACCCTTTTACTGCTTTGTTTTTTATTTTATTTCCTTTCTTTTTTTTCTCTTTAAATAATAATAAAAAAATAAAAGTTAAAAAAAAGAAGTATCAGTTGTAAGATGGGGTGTTAACTTATTTTGTCTTTTTTAAAAATTAGAGTGAAAGAGAAAAATGAACAAATAATCTGTCATGATATGTAAAATGAGTGGAGAGAAGCATAGTTTTCTGCAGAAGGCATTGTTTACCTGAAAGTTGGGAAGGCATGAATAGATATAAAATTCAAATGTTGGTCAGTGTCAATGCATTGAGTCAGCACTGTGAATATTATCTTTTAAAGCATGAGGGGGAAATGCCAGTGTGAAAAAACTAAGGAGAGCCCCAGTGAAATTGGCTCCCATTATTAACTGAGCCAAAGGGAATCTCTTTTCTTTATCATTTCCTGAATCTGAACACTTGTGTTTAGGAAAACAAATATAATAATACATCAGTTTTTGTTTCCACAAGTGCCGCAAGTTACAAAGAGTGTCATCCTTTCAATATTAATAGGATTACACACAAAAAGTTGTGCTAGAACAGATGAAATAATGAGAATACTTGCCAAGCATTGTAGTAAACTGAATTGAACCTCATTACCTCAATTTTTTGAGAAAAAATATTTGAAATTATTTGTAACTGTATTGGAGTAAAATCATAATCTAGAATTAGATATGTGTATTCCTATTTGCATTGAAAAAAAATACGTTCCATAGGCATGTTGTGGAAACAACATAAATCCACTGTTATGGCTCTGTTAGTGAGATTTTAATTACACCAGAAATAGCTGACAGAATGTAAAAGGAAGAAAACTTTAATATAGATCAGTTTCAGAGGTCATCCTGCAAAAAGGAAGACATATTACATATGCACAGCATGAAGAACTCTTGTCACTCTCATTTAACCCCTTAAAGAGAGAGACAGACAAAAGAGAAGAAAGAAGAATGGAATGTATCATTCTAGAGTATTTTCCAGGGATCTTCTTCTAAAACATCAAGATGTTACTGTCCTTAAGAAATTCTATGTGCTGTTCTTTGAGACAACAAATCTCATTGTGTCAAAATGTACAGAATGCAGAATTTAGAGTACCTTTGATTCCATCACAGTGTCTCCATGCACAAGAATAGGATCATTTGTTATAGATTGGAATAGTGTAGTCTCAAAAATGGACACTGTGCCTGCCATTCATAGAAACTTGAAGTAACTAAAGATCATAAAGAGAAATATAGCAGAAATGAGGCAGAGATGGTAAGCTATAATCTTTAATATAGATAGCCCTGATACACTAACAAAAAAGAAACACAGGCAGAATAGATTAGGAGGCAGAATCCGTAAAGATGCTCTGAAGAGGAAATACACTCAACCTGAAAGAGTTTAATAAACTGAAAGTCAAAGATGAGAAAACAAAGGTTTAAGAGGCAGGGAACCAGACCAGGGAAGAGACAGAGAGAAATAGGGACAACTCGTCCAGCAGCCGCAGATAGGTTGGAAAGTTATGACACTTTTGTGCAGTGCAGAACCACAAAGCTAGAAGGAAGGAAAACTTTGTGGCTTTAGTAAGTAAAGGAATACAGCTCAAGAACAAGCTCAGGGGTAAAAAGATTTAGCAACACTCAGATAGATAACAGGTTGGCCCCTAATCTAAAAACTAAAAGAGCTAGTGGGACCCAAAATTTACAGAGCACCCTGAGAAAGGGAAAGGGGAGGAATTGTCTAAAAAAGGAAGGCAGAGAATACTGCTAATGGTATATCAAGTTTTAAAAGTCACAGTAGTCTTTTTTAAAATTTTTTTTTATTTAAAGAGAAACAAAACAACAAAACAGTAAAGAGGTACAAGTAATACAGAATTTCAAAAAAAGAAACAGTAAGAAATGACTAGTTAATAGATTACATATTGTTATCTTAGAAATAGTTGTTCAAATTACAAAATTAAATCATACAAAGTGAACACTCATACAGTGAGATTGCAAACAGTTCTGTTCAGTGATCCAACAAAAACTTGTAATACGGTTTTCTATCTTACACACTTAAATATACATGCAGTTATATCCTTTAGAGCACTTTCTTTTCCTCTCTTTTTTTACAATAACAATTCCACACATCTTGGGTTTTATTACTCCCACAGTTCTTACTACTTTTTTTTGAAGAGAATAAAATGAAATTAAGAGTCATGATAGTCTTATCGCTCTGTTTAGTTGGATTATATTTTGTTCCGGCCTGTCTACTCAGAGTTGAGGGCACAGACAGCTAACCCAAAAATAGCAGCTTATACCATGGTAACTATCCTTAATTTCCTATTAACGTAACACTGAAACCCTATATTACGTTGTCTTACTATGACTGATCGTATTTGAAGCTGATTTGTAAGACTGCTGTTTAGCCTTGACTGATTTTATTCGAATTTGGTATGCTTGGTAGTATCAAGTCTAAGAGTAGAGGCAACTACTCTGAAGATGACAAGATGTAAAAGATACCCATTCTGGTTTTGATTATTAACTGCTTGCAAGTCTTACAATGTCTTCAAAGTTGTGTTTTTATTAAAAGAGCTATGTAATGTTATGTTCAATTATATTGTGCATGATGATGTGGACAATTCTATTGAAAATAACAAGAGAAAGCATAGTAAGTACTGTAGATCACCTAATATTGTGGTCCTCTGTCTTTTTCATTTCATGTTTTTCTAGGATTTTATTTTGTTGTCCTGTTTTGATCTGGTTTTCCCTGTAATACAGAAAGGATAGATATACATGTAGAGATTCACACATAGTAAGAATTTCTAAACTTTTTAGGGGAACAGATTATATAGTATACAATGTACTGAACAGATATTCTGAAGAAGAAGAGATGCTAAGAAACCCAATGCTAATTCTGCAGCATTATGATATAAAATCTAGTAATACTATCATTCACTGTTCAGAGTGATTAGTCTAGACTCTTATGTTCAATTTCAACATAGGTAAAGATAAAGACAGCTACTATGAAGAGACTGAGAAACATTATGTTAGTCATTATTGAAAGATTTAATTTTACTTTTGAAATATATGCAGTTTTATGTACCATTATGTTTGAATCAAGTGAAATAAAATTTATCAAGTTAAAGTTAAAATGACCATGGACACATGATTTGTCTAATTCACCATCTTCCTGCAGAGAGTATAGTTCTGCCCTACTTTAGTTTCTGACAAATATTAGGGTATATTAATAAAATTTATACTTCATTAATTAGAAATATCAAAGAACTACTTACAGGATATAATTTGGGAAATAATTGACATTATGTCATCAGTGCTTTCCAGTCATGACAGTCAGTATAGAAAATGTTCTACAAATTTTGAGGTTTAAGTCTTTTCATTTAGGGAAGTAAAAATTGAAAGCTCTTTTCCATTTACTGAAGATTTTCTTACAGAACTTTTCACAATATTATGTAGAGATACCTGTGTTTGTCTTGGTACTTTAGTTTGAAATTGCCTGTACAGATTTATTTTTGTGAGAGCCTTCATCTAAATATTGTGACACTGATTGAGTAAAGCGGCAATCCATTGAACTTTAATTGATTATCCCTGCCAGTAATTATGTGATTTAGTGAAGGAGAGAAAGTTGGACATATTGTTTTTGACTATCTGGTCATACCATGTGCACCAGTGTATCACTGACTAAGAACATAATTACAGCCACTCTTTTTGTGTATTTCTGTTGCCCTTAATAGAATATCAATGTTTTGTTGCTTATTACAAACAGTGAATTTTCAGAGTTGTGAATGCTTGTAAATTCAATGACCAAACACACAGCTTCATTGTGTAGTAAGACATGATTTAGACTTGGTGCATTCTCATTATGTCCTCTCAGGAAGAGTTTTCATTACTTATAATTGCAATCATATCATTATGGAGGGTTCTAACGTCATGATCTAATTAGTCTATAATGCCTCCATCACTTCCGATGTTATCACCTTGGAACATAGGATTAAATAGATAAAAATGCAGAAAAATCCCATGTGTATATGATTGTGTTCTACTGGTTACTGAATCAAGGACATTCTTTCTGAGGTATATGAGGCCTTTACAAATGGGTATGAATTTTTTATGTGCTGAGACTTGGTTTCACTCTGATACTCAGACTGTTACAGATCTTGGGAATCTTCTTGTCTAAGCTACCCACAATAGTGTTAATACAGGTGTGGATCACCAAATCCAACATGATGTAGATGTTTAAATTAAATTAATAATCAACTTAATTTTCATATCAAGAAAGCTATAATTTAATTCTACTGCTTATATGATAGGGCCATTCTGAAAGCAGTCCTTGGAATCTTTCTGCTCTAGATATGTTTATGTACACATGAGATTAATTGTATGTCATGTAATTTATTTTTGAAACATGGCTGTTTCTTGCAAATTCTGGAACAGTGACCAAAGACAGTTGCAATTTTATGCTGTCTAAAAGCACAAACAATGTCAACCCTCTTATGTTTTGGTTTAGGACTGCATTTTCATTTTGGTTAATAGGGTGAGTCATTGTGCTATTTCTTGATTCTTTCAGATGATGATACATGACAAACACAACAGCACATGATTTCAACTGCAGACTATACTTGGGGGAGTTTAATTGTAGTTGGCACTGAATTTGACATAAATGTGGTAATTCTGAGTAATGTGAGGATTAATTTTAAGCCCACAATTTCCCATTTGAGAAATGTTTAATGTTCAGCAAACAACACACATCTGTGTTCAAAAAAAAATTGGGAAAAGATGCAGTTCAACCTTAAAATGATGGGGTGAGACTATGTCACTACTGAGAATTGCTCCTAGGAATGGTTCAGTGAAAGAGCCAGGATACACCAGGTAACAGTGCTTTACTTATTATCAAAAGGTCTTCTTTAATGAGTAACTCCAAAGAGCTTTAAACACTCTGAAGTGTACTCTCATGGAATATGAACAGACTACACTATCAGTTTTGTTCTTTGTTGCATCTTTATTAAGCCTTTGGTAGGACAAAATATTTTGCAGAATAATATTTCAGGAAGTGTATTGTGCATTGAATTCAGTAATATGCTTTAATGTGTCTCTCAATATTCCTTTTACTGCAGCATTTCCCTGTAATTCTACCCTCTTTTTGCCTCTTTTTGCCCTTTTTCAGTCTGGGATCTCATCACTTGAATCACTTGTTGTGGTTTGGTCTTTCTCTCTACATCCAGTTATTTCCTGGTGAAAAATCATTTATCATTTGATTTATTATGTGTAAAATCTACTCACACCTTCATTATGGCTGCGATTTTGATGTGCCTTTGTCTATATTCTGTCTTTGCACTGAAATAGTAAAAGTAAGAGACCTGTTCCTGTAACCTATGAAAGCTTTCTGAGATAGTATCACAGTAAATATTGCAGAATAATTGCTTCAGTGTTGTCTTAAAGTTAATAGGAGTGCAAAGTTCTGGGGAGAAAAATGGTTTCTTTTGGTAGAGCAGTGATATGATACATTCTACTTGGCCTGTATACAACCCTGCTTGATGTATTCATGTCCTGAATATTTTACAGTGTTAAAAGTGATGCATAGCATATACATTGCTGTCTAAAAGCACAAAGCTGTCTCCTGATTTATGCTGATGCCCATAGATGAGGACACAACAGCCGTAGACTAAAACAAAAAAGCTCTCATAGTTCTTCCTAGTCCGAGGTGCTTCCCAGGAGAATGTGAGGATCATATTAAGTGTCTTGTGTCTGATCATTTCCTATTAATGAGCCTTTTCTACTGTTGTGAGTGATTGACTGTGTAATTACTGTTATGTAAGAGATAATTTTAGGTCTTTCTTTGGATTTTAAGTGTTAAAAGAACCAAATTCCTACTTTGGAGGGAAAAGATAAGTTGTGTCTCTCCCTATACATGACCAAGTTTTATATCCAGCCTAATGTTATCACTTACTTTTCACATAGTGTAAAGCCTATGAAAAGCAAATGGAAGTTGATTTTAAAGATTATGTAGATTCTGCATCAATAATAAATCATTATAATGTGGTTTTCATGGAGGAAAAATATTAGGTATTCTGAGAGCCTCCATAAAAATGGCCTAATACCACCTGTCATGGTTTATGTCAGTGGCCCCCAGGCCTCATTCATTTGTACCATGCATCTGTGATTTGGTTCACTGTGTAGTGCTTGGATTGATAGTGTCAGTGCTACACCCACATAGGGGTGGAGCCAGGATGTGATGTAATGGCAGAAAGAAGGTGTGTCTAACTCTCTTTCGCCTGTATCCTCCTTGCTGTTTGCAGCCGCCATGAACTGCGGCTCAACCATGCCACCCTACCTTGGAGTCAACTGAGTATGGACTGAAACCTCCAGAAACTGTAAGAAATGAACCTCTCCTTCCCCAATTTGGGGCTTTAGGTATTTTGTGTCAGCAACAAGTAAAAAGTAACTAAAACATCACCTGAACTCCATACACTGATGCTTTTGCAGCCTGGCTTTGGCTTCTGGATTCTCAGTAAAGTGTGAACTCATGGACAGTCAATACTTGTTATTATTGATCAACAGTTTGTAGCTCACTCTAGAGTCTTTGAGAGATTTTTACCTCTGTCAGGAAATATACATGAGATGCAGTTTGTTTCACCAAAAATTCAATAACAGAGCAGTATTGAAATATCTGCAATTTATAAGAATTGAAGTAAAATCCCTCTTATTCTACCTAGAATCTCCCATCAAGCTCTATGCTGAAACATTTTACAGGGCTCCTAGAGACCCAAAAGGATTAAATTTCTCAGAGACTTTCTGCTCCTTCATGATCTACATCAGCAAATACTTGATGATGTCATTCTCCATGCTCAGGATTCCTACATGCCTTTGTTTCAAACTGATTTGTCTGCCAACAGTGTTGCTTTTAACATTGCCTGGGTAATTCCTTTGTGTATCTCAAGCACTTCTCAAAAAAATGCCACCCTTTGTTTGAAATGGTTAGTTTCTTACTCCTTTCTTTCTTGTCCCCACAGCAACTATTCCTTTTCTAGTTCATCAGTTTTCTTGACAACTGCAAGTTTTGTGCTCCTTTGATATGAAAATATTGTACCTGCCTAGCTTTCCTATGACTATAAACAAAGCTCTTTTCTGATTTCAGTTCTACAGAGAAATTCTCTTACATTGAACATGACAGGTTAGAGAAAAATGTGGTGAGGTAAGCCAGGTGTCCTTAGGCATTCAGTAATATTTGAGGTGTCTGGAAGTGGTAATGTTTAAGTACAATCTGAAACATGTTTATGATGAGGTGAACTAGGGACCTAGGGAATTAATTTCCAGATAGAAAAGACTATGTATGTACATACATACATACACACAGAAGAATGTGTCATGATGTTGTATCATGTTAGCACATTCAGGTATATTAAGGGTTTTTTTTTCTGAGAAAGCATTAACATATATTTTTCTCTAATGCAGAAACATAGCAAATACAAGGAATAGAGTAATTTATGAGAATCAGGACTTGGATAGTTTAGAGAAGGAGCTTCAAAGGAAAGGGAAAGATTTGGTTTTTGAGGACATATTACCATGACTCAACCAGACATTGAGAAGTAGGCTTTACAAGTATCCTGTACATCTTTTGACCCAATGAACTATAAATGAGAGTGTCACATGATTCCACATTATTTTTCCTTCATTAATATTTGTGTTGAATAGCAGAGAATTTCAAAGTGTGAGGAAAGAACTTTATACATGTAGAGTTTACAATCTTAAGTCCTTAGGTGTCCCTGTCACATCACTGAATGGTGACCAAGTGGATCCAGCATGGGGCTCCATTGTAGCATCTAGTCGGGTTCCTATGTATAGTTAGAAGTTTAGCTTCAGATTTCAGGGCTTTTTATGACCCTGAATGAAGTATGTACCTTGTATTAAGAGAGTTGCATTGTATGGCTTTCTTTCATCTTTAGTCTTTTGTAGAATATTACTATACTTTAACTTTATTCTTTATGAAATATTTCTGTTTCTTTTGGAGGGGCACATATTCATCTTCTTGACATCAAATGAAGACTTTGAGATAGTATGAAAATCTTGATAGTGGAGCTTGCCTCATTCTCAAATATTACCTTTTCAAATTGCCTGCCCACTCTCTTCTATGGGGTCTTAGCCTGGCCTGGACTCAGGATATTTTCTAACGTTAGATTGATTGATTGCTAGCATACTCCCTGTGGAGTCTCCTAAATACATTTTCAACCCATTTTCAGGAAGTGCCCACTAAGATCTTAAAGAAAACAGGGGCAGATCTGAAAAGCCAGGATCAAAGCTCTAAAATGCATCCCAGGTCAGGCAAGGTCAACATCATGGAGGAGAATGTGACCCAGAAGTCTTTTGCTTACAATCTTTTATTTGAGCATCACTCTTGCAATTAGGGGTTTGTTTCTCTTGTCACTCTTCTCTCTGAGGGAGAGCGAGGGAGCAGGCATCAATCAGCAATAAACAGTCAGGCTGCATGAACTGTCCACACAGGTGAGCTAAAGTACGAAGGTTGTTCCCGCTATCTCTGCACCAAAGCTAGTGTCCTTAGCACATTGCTGAGAGCCACCACTGTCCCTGTGACATTTCTGTGACTTCTGTTTACTTTTGCCTGCTTTGAGAGGACTCTGGGAGACCCTGGTCATGCAGTGGTGATGTTGTGTGACAAAAGCAGAGTGGTATGGCATTGAAATGAGGTCTGATATGAAGTAACCAGAACTATTTACAGGGATATACAGCCTCCCTTGCTAGGGTCAGACTCTGAAGTTCTCCTGCTTTTCTTCCTTCTGTCCCCTGTTCCTTTGTCTGTGTCAGTGTTCTGAGTTTCCTGCATCCTGTCCCAGCTGTGACACTCACTACCAACCCACCAAGCTATGTATACCAGTGTAGTGAGAGTGGTGGTACTAACTCTAACTCAGGTGTGTGTAGGAGCTTGTGCTATAACCCTGGTCTGCTTCCTTTCAGCAGCAGACATGGAGTCTCTGACATTGATAAATGTCTGCAGTGCAGGGTCTTCCATCCACAACTCCTCTCAAAACTCTGCCTTTTTATACTCATGGTGAATTCCCAAGTTTCCAACATGTTGCCCCATTTTTAAACTTATAAAAGTACAATGAGAATTCAAAGACAGCTTTAACATCTTAGGTCATCTGACTTGAATGAGGTGCTTTTCTCAATTATTCAGTGAACTCCTCCTGCATTCCATACTCAGCAAACCAAAATATTGTCACCTTAACGATTTCTGTCCTACTTCTACTTACAGTAAGAAAAGTGGAGATTGTTTCCTCACAATAATTTGGGATTAGTTCACAAATGAAAGGAGAATATTAGGAAAGTTTTATTAAAGGAAACACGAATACTACTCTCCAATTCCTTGGAACCATAATGAGTGAGTGACCATGTGGCTATTCAAGCTAGAGCTGATTACAGATAACCAGGGCACAATAATTGCTCCATTGCTTAATATCACCTGCCTCAAGTTACTCCATATATTTAAAATGATCATTTAGATCTCAGGCACTGAAACCCATTTTCTTGCCAGATAATATTCAAAGTGTAAGGGTCAACTCAGCAGTGTGTGTGAAAGCAAGGAAACATATGGTTTGGCACCTGGACACAGGTAGACTTAGGGTAAAAAATGCCAACTGCAGGAAACAGAATAAATGGGTCTTCTTTACAGGGCTTCAAAGAAGGTAAGGGACATTCGGTTGAAGAGCTCAGTAAATGTCAGTGGGCAAAGTTCTCTGGCCGTTTCATCCTTCATTAGACAGAGTCCTTAAGGCATCTTGTGTGAGTACTTGGGTGTCTTCGGATATCCAGCTGCTTGCATTCCATCTCATCATTTTTATCATCCTGTGTTTGCTGGCAGCACTGGTTCTGCAATGAGAACCATGCCTCTGCTAGCAGACAGGTTGTCTATGAAAGAGTCATGTACAAATGGAGCCTTATATTCCTGCCTTTTAGTTCTTATAAACAAAAAGGAAAAAGAAGAAGTAAAAGATAGATGGATGCTGTTTCTCATGACAGTTTTCTGCATGGCACATGGTCTTAGTGGGCATCCCAGGGGGAAGGAAAGCCTTGGGGAACCATTTCATACTGGATGGAGGGGAAGCACAATAGCTGCTAATCACTGATTGCCTGATGTGGCGTTGTATGAATTGTAACACGTATCTGGAAACACAGCAGCCAAGAGAAGAGGTGGATTATACAGACCAACAGACGAAGCCATGAGATCCATCCCCAGACATTAGTCCAGGAGACAAGCATATATTGTCTAAATTTTTTTAATATTGTCTGATTACTCAGGCCCTTCCATTAAGCCTTTTGGTTGCATCTTGTACTATGCCAAATTGGTTTGTGTAAAAATGGCACACTTTTCTTGGACGATGAATAGGCCACATTTTTCTAATGTAAAGAGGTGTAAGCTTCTTTGGTTTTGCAGTGACTGATTCTAAAGAATCAGTTTGTGACTGTAGACTCACAGTGGTTTGGATTATCTCCTTAAGGTTCTGATAGATCTTTAAATAAGGAGTGATAGACCAGAGACATGTTGCCAGTGCAGCTATTCCTGTTCTGATTCCAGCAGTGTTTCTCATGCCAGGAGGAAAAGAGATTAGCTAAATCACATTGCACTGTTGAACCTGGGCCTTTACTGTAACAGGCAGGCTCTGGTTTCCCAGATCTATACCTAAATGTGCTGTATCATATACCAGTGTATATGGCTAAGTCCTGTTGGTGGGAAGGCACAGAGTGGTGGAGGTCACACAACAGAAGAAGGTTCTATGACTTGGTGATCAAAATTAATTATGAATGATAAAAAGATATTTAAATCTCCTTAGTTATTCAAATGTTTCATTTACCTGACAATACAGCACCTGTAAGTGATTGAATATGCCTTCTGGTTAGAGGATTCTGAGGGTCAGCTGTGGTTTGCTTTTTCCAGTGGAGGAAAATCCTCTTGATGCCTATCAGCTACTCAGAGGAATGATTGAAACTGAGCACAAAGAGGTAGTGAGAGTGGATAAGAGTCTGAGTGAAGGCCTTCCCTTGATGCATCTCTGCATAGGGGAAATGACAGCCATTGCAGACATCAGAGTGTTTGTTAATCAGTGAAGCAGTGACAATCTGGGGAGAGGCTGAGAAGCAAAGGAGTTGAGTGAATGAGAGTTTTTAGGTTGTTCAGTGATTAACATTAATAGTGGAAGCTAACAAGATTAGCATAAAATTACACTGTTAGAGGGAAGGTGTCCAAATAAAGATCTGGAAGACATTGCACTGAGTAAAAGGGGGGTTTGAAAAGTTAGATCAGATTTATTGGTTATTAAGCTATCTGTAGTTTTATTTGAGTCCTTATAAGGAATGAGACATGACAAGTAAGTTTGTAATAGCTAGATTGTTCAGCCGGTGTGTTAACTCTTTGAACTGCATCATGAGGGTATATCACAAGGATAAAAGGAGGGTCAAATCTCCCAAATGCTATTATGTATAATTAGAGAACCCTATTGTAAGCAGTGCTGATGAGCTTTTTGCTTGCTCATACCTGAGACAAAATACATGTGGTCCCACAAGAGATAGCACATGTACAGACCCCAAGCCAACAATCCTTAGGCAGAGATGGGCTAGACCAGTGGAGTAAGGTGTGAGCAAGATGTTCTCTTGTGTACAAACATTTGGACTTTGGTGGGGAGACTGGTCTGTGAGCATCTGTGGAGAATATGGGGATGATACCGGTGAATATGATTGTATACATAGGGAGTGATTCCATCCTGCAGGCAAGAAGCAACTGAGTTACAGTACTAAGAGAATGGGAAGGGAGAACCCACAGGAAGAGGCCTTGGAAGAACAGAGGGTGTCTGGGCTGTGTCTTATTTGTCATGGGCCTTCACATAGAGTATCAAAAAGGAGAAGGGAAAGAAAGGAGAAAAGTAATGTTACTTCCTCTGAGGAGAAATCACACAGTGTATCCTGGCAAAGGAGATCCTTTGTCTACTGTGTAAAGATGGGAGAGTAGGAGCCTGATGTTGAAACCATGTCTAACCAGTATTAACTGATCAAACAAAATTTGATGAAATGCAATGATGTACAAGAACAGGGAATTAAAAGTTTTCTGGAATTTTGGCCAGCATGATGGATGTTGGGGAGATTACTTGCACCTTCCATAAAGGGGAGAAGTCAGGTCAGTTTTCAGCTGGACACAGTTTTATTCTGGAATGGTGAATCCACTGTAGGTACTATTGCACCTGGACCAACATTGGAGTGCTATAGAGGACTCTGAAAGGTCTCTTTCTGTTTGCTTGCAGGGATCAGGTGTTTAATCAAAGTTAGTTTGTTAGCAAGGTTATCAGGGTAAGGCAAGTGTCAGAGGGCAGGAGAAGGTTTGAAGCACATTTTAATTCTTTTTGGATTTCTTGTAAACCTGAGAGATAATCTCCAATAGCGTAGACCTCTGGTCTGAGATCCTGCCCAATCAGAAAACTGCAGAGTATAAAAGCTCCAATGAGTCATGCCCAGTAGATCCTAAAGTAGTAGCTTGAATTCTGAGGAAAGTTATTGGGCAGAGGATACCAGTCCTTTTGAAGCTGTAATGAAGCCAATACTTCTTTCTACATTTTCAGATGACTGAGGGAGACATGGAGTGTGAAATATCCTTTGTGTACCAAGTGATCTGTACTCTTTCTGTGTAATCTGACTAATGCAAGCTGGGCCACTGTCTGATTGAATGGAGGTGGGAGACCAAGTCAGAGGAGTATATTAGTTAGGAAACAATCAGTGAGTGCTAAAGCTTTTTTTTTTTTTTTTTTTTTTTTTTTTTTTTTGGAACTTGTAGAAAAGTTTGTACCCACCCACGGAAGATGTCAACCAACAGGAAATTATATCTCAACTTTTGGACAAGGGCATATAGGTGAAATCGATCTGCCAGTTCTAGGTTTGGAGAAACGTTGTGGAAAAAGGAGAAATGAGTGTGGAAAAAGGAATAGGCCTTTGGGAACTCTTAAGTCATAGTTACCTTGCAGACAAGCAGTCATAATGGAGGTCTTCCAGGAAGGGAAGGAAATCAGTGGCTAAAGTAGACAGACTCTAGGTTTGTAACCTAATTTTATGATAATGAAAACTATCAAGGAGAGATGAAGAGATAGAGTAGATCTGTGAGGGAAGAAAGGAGGATCTTCCTTGAGCTGTGAACCACTTGTTCCTTGCTGGGTTGTTTTGGTATTGTTGATGATCAGAGGGTGAGCAGGCTAGAGTGAAGCAGGAAAGGGCCAAGTGTTTGCCTTTCATAGTTTGCTAGGAGAGATTAGTTGGACCTTGGTGGTTTTATCTGCAAAGACATTTCCAATGGCTATGGGATCTGAAAGTCCTTGGTGACCTCGACAGTTAAGCACAGCCATTCTTGTTGGCAGAAGAGCTGTTTGGAGGATGGCCTTAAAATATAGGGTATTGCTGATTGAGGGCCCATAAGAGGGGAAAAGCCCTTGCAGTTGTCTGTGAATAGCTGAGGCATACTGGCCAACAAAGTTCTTTCCTAATAAAACATCTTTGGTCTGTGCATTGGGCTTAACTTTAGTATATCTGTGGAGGGCCTCAGTTAAGCACTGCAGAAATAAAGACTGACTTTCTTCTTGTCCTGTTAAATTTCTCTATAATCTTTTTCCAATTGATTGACCCACTGATATGCCTTCTGCTTCCATCAATTAAATGAATAATCACTTCCTTGTGTTTCATTGTTCTTATCTCCAGTCTGATATTGTCAATCATGTTCCCTATGATGCACTGCTACTTTACCCTTATTCCTGGCATTATTTCACACATGCATTTTGGTGGCCATAGTATGTGTTGTGCCTCATATGGAGGCCATCTTTTTAGGGCTGCAGCCATTAGAAAACAGTACAAGAAGATCTGTTTGGGCTGGAGATTTAGCTCAGTGACATAAGCACCTGTCTTGCAAACAGGCAGTTGTGAGTTCGATCCCTGGTACTGATAAAAAAGAAAAAGAAAAAGACAAAAAAAAAAAAAAAAGATGATGTATTTAAGATAGAGCCCATATTATAACAAAAGCCTGAAATTGATCCATGAATCTATTAGGGTCTGGTTGTTTTTATCTGGCACCATTTATACATGCGCACAACTTATTGTACAAGGTCCATGTAATTCTGTGTCTTGACCTAAAGCCCCAAAGATCTAGACACATGGTATTTCTGTTCTTACTTCCTTCATCTTACAAAATAGATCAAGCTCAAATACTGTAGCGAAGCCATGTTGCCATTCAGATCCCATGTCTTTCCACATTCTAACTCATACTTACCTCACTGTGAGCTGCAAAGAACAATCATCCATTTCTGATCCTTAAATCCTCCCCTTTAAAATGGTCCCAATTGCCCATAATACATCCTAAAGGTTATGCTTTGGGGAAAGACTCCAAGCCACACATGCTCCAGAAAGGTGCATTTCACACCTTGAAGACCTCGCCTTTGAACCTCAAATGATGTGTCCTCTTTACTTTCCCCTGATGGCTCATCAAGAAATGTGTCATGAGCTGGATCTCCTGATCTCTAAGGCTGAAAGAAAGAACTCAAAACACACCTTCAAAAAGATTGTCATAATTGGAAAGAAGATTCAGGATATATCATTAAAAAGCATATCAGAAAGCTTTATTTCACTTATATCTGTGGAATAGAGTTGCATCTAGTAATTCACAAAAATTTGCAATTTACCCTATTTCATGGCTTAATAATATTTCATTGTTAAAAAACAACCTTCTTTATCCATTAGTTAGTTGATGGGCATTTGACTTATTTCCAGATTCTACTATTACGAACTGTGCTGCTGCAAGCATGAGTACACATGTTTCACTATGGAAAGATGTTATTAATTGTTCTGGGGAAATATCCATAAGAGGAATAATTGGGTAAAACGGGACCACTAACACTACTTTTTTGAAATATCTCCATTCTGATTAACACAATGGTTGCACTTGTCTACAGTTTCACCAACAGTGAATAAGGATTCCTTTTACCACACAGCCATTCCAGCATTGATAGTTAAATGACTTATTTTAATAGGCAATATTTCTGTGCTGAGATGGGATCTCAGTATTGTTTTAATTCTTATCTCTTGAGTACCCAGAGATTGGCAGGCCATTTGTAATTGGTTGCTCTTTGTATTTGCTCTTCTGAGAAGTGTGTAATCATTTCAAATCCCCAGTTTTAGATTGGATCACTCAAATCTAGAAGTCTGGCTTTTCAGTTCTTTGTATATCCTCACTAGTAATCCTTTGTCTAAGGAACAGCTTGGAAATTTTTTTTTTTTTTTTCACAGATTCTGGGTTATCTTTTGGCAACCTAGGTTAATTGTTTCTCTTGCTGTGAAAAAGCTTTTTACAAAAATAAAATCCTAGTTTTTGGATTCTTTGTGATAGTTCTGCAATCAGTTTTATTCTTAAAGTCTTTACCTATAGCATTGTCTTCAAGAAATTTACCATTTGTATATTCCAGCAGATTCAGTGTTTCTGTTTTACTATTTAGATCTTTAATCCACCTCAAATTTACATTAGTGTTTGATGAGAAATATGTGTCCAATTTTATCCCTGGCTTGTGCAAAGCCAGTTTTTCCAGCACCATTTATTCAACAGGTTTTCTTTCCAGTGAATATGTTTGGCACTATTGGAAGCAAATATTACTCTAGTACCGAAACTTGAGAAAGACCCAACTAAAAAAGAGAACTACAGGCCAATTGCCCTAATGAACACAGATGAAAAATCCTCAATAAAATACCGGCAAATAAGATGCAGCAAATCATCAAGAATACTATACACCAGGACCAAGTTGGATTCATCCCAGGTATACAGGAGTGATTCAACATACATAAATCAATTAATGTAATCTATCATATCAATAAATCCAAAAGTGAGAATCACGTGATCATTTCCATAGATGCAGAAAAAGCTTTTGATAAGGTCCAACATTCATTCATGATAAGAACCTTATAGAAAATTAGAATACATGGTCTTTACTTCAGTATGATAAAGAACGTCTATGACAAGCCAACAGCCAGCATCACATTCAGTGGCCAAAAACTGAAGGCCTTTACCTTAAAATCAGGCACAAGATAAGGATATCTCTTATCACCACCCTTATTCATTATAGTACTGGAAATACTAGCTAGAAAAATTATACAAGACAGAGAAATAAAAGGGATAAAAATAGGAAAACAGGAAGTTGTTATCATTATTTGCAGATGAGATGATACTCTATATAGAAGCCCCCCTAACTCCCTTGAAATACTCCTAGATATAATAAGTAAATTCAGGAGTGTAGCTGGATACAAAATCAATGCTCAAAAATCAATAGATTCCTATACACTAACCAAAAAATCACTGAGAGAGAAATAAGAGAAGCAACAATCTTCACACTAGCATGCAAAAAAAAAGTGAAATACTTAGGAATTAATCTCACAAAAGTAAAAGATGTATACAGGGAAAATTATAATACCCTGAAAAAGGAAATTGAAGAGGATCTCAGAAAATGGAAAGACATCCCTTGCTCATGGATAGGAAGGATAAATATTGTGAAAATGGCCATTTTGCCAAAACTGTTATACAGATTCAATGCAACCCCAATGAAAATACCAACATACCTCATAGATCTAGAGAAATCACTCCTAAAATTCTTCCTGGAACCAGAAGAGACCTAGAAAGCAAAGGCAATTCTAAGCAGCAAAGCAAGGCAGCAGGGCATCACAATCCCTGACTTGAAGTTATACTACAAAGCTACTGTAATAAAATGAACATGGTACTGGAAGAAAAACAGATCTGAAGATCAATGGAATGGATTAGAAGATAGCCTTTTACTGCTTTGTTTGTTTTTTATTTTATTTCCTTTTTTTCTCTTTAAATAATAATTAAAAAAACAATAAGGCAGCCTTAAAAAAAAAAAAAAGATACAACCACAACTACATAATACACTCAACCTCCTTCGATAAAGGGGCCAAACATGTTCACTGGAAGAATGACAGTCTCTTTAATAAATGGTGTTGGAAAAACTGGCTCTCCATATGCCAAAAACTAAAACTAGACCCATACCTATCACCATATACTAAACTAAAATGTAAATGGATCAAAGATCTGAATACTAAAACAAAACATGAAATCTGTTGTAAGACAAAGCAGATAAAAATCTTGACGACTTAGGTGTAGGTAGAGAATTCATGAACAGGAATCAGACTACACCCAAACTTCTTCCTAGAATCAATAGCTGACATCTCATCTTATTAAAAAGTTTCTGCATGTCAAAAGAAATCTCCAGCATAGTGAAAAGAAAACCCACAAACTGGGAAAAAACCTTAGTGAACTGTCCCTCAGACAAAGGACTTCTGTTTAAAACATATAAAGAATTTAAAAAAGATCAGACCCATGAAATTCAAGGAATCAATCCAAAATTGGGCATCTGAGATGAATACACAATTCTCAGATGAATTAATACAAATGGCAAATAAATGCATGAAAAAATGTTCATTATTAATCATTAGAGAAATGCAACTTAAAACCACACTGAGATTCTGTCTCACTCCAGAAAGAATGGCCAGGATCAAGAAAACTACCAATAACAAATGCTGGAGAGACTATGGGGAAAAAGGAACTCTCCTGCACTGTTGGTGGGTGTAGTCTGGTGCAACCACTGTAGAGGTCAGTCTGGAGATTCCTCAAAAACCTTGGGATTGGAAGTCCCGTTTGACCCAGCTATTTCACTTCTAGGCATGTTCCCAGAAGAACTGAAAACATCATACAACCATGATATATGTGCAACCATGTTTATAGCAGCACAATTTGTAATAGCCAGATCTTGGAAACAACCTAAGTGTCCATCAATTGAGGAATGGATAAAAAAATTTGTGGTATTTTTATACAATGAAATACTACTCATCTCTAAAGAATGATCACCTTGACATATTTATAAATAAGTGGTTGCAACTTGAGACCATATTCATAAGCGAAATATATGAAACTCACTTGAATAAATACCATATAGTCCCCCTAGTGTAAGAAATGGTAAGAGTATACAAAAGTTTGTGGTAATCATGATTCTCCATTACAATGCTTTGAAGCTTTGTAATGTTTCCATTCATTAGTTGAAATGATTGTAACTTGGATTGTTTGATTTTATTATCTGTGATGGTATGAAGAATTATTTTGAAGAAAACAAGATATTATAATAGCCAGTGCTGATGTAATATCATCTTACTCTGAAGTCCTACCATGATTTGTTCTTCTGTTTCCATTGATTCTATCATGTTGTATCTTATTGGACTGTATTATGTGTGACAGTATAAACAAATTGTTTATGGATAGTGAGATAATACAGTAACCATTGTACACTTTCTGTTTTTTGGTTCTGAATGCCCTGTAATACTTTCTTTCTCTAGAATGGTTTTATACTATTTTGTTATGTTTGATACTATTGTGTATGTAGGCATACTCAACTATTTCAAGTAAAGAAACACTGTGGTAGCTACTATTATATCGGGTTGTCTTGTGCTGAAATACTGTGTTGCTTAAATTGTTCTGTTCTGACCTGCTCTGTTATGTCCTCTTTTTTTTAATCTTAATATTTTTAAAACACAAAATTTAAAAATCAGAGATTTTTGTGGAAACAACATAAATCCACTGTAATGGCTTGGTTACAGAGATTTTCATTGCAGTACAAAATAACTGACAGAATGTAAAAGGAAAAAATTTTAATATATATCAGTTTCAGAGGTCATCTTGCTGCAAGGAAGAAATACTACATGTGCATATCATGAAGAACTCTTGTCACTTTCATTTCACCCATTCGAGAATGAGAGACAGAGAGTGAGAGAAAACAAAGAGGAATGTATCATTCTAGATTATGTGCCAGTGTATATATCATTCTAGAGTATGTCCCAGTGACCTTCTTCTAAACATCAATGTTGATCTCCTTAAGAGAATCGGCATGATGATCTTCGGATAGCAAATCACCCAGTAAGAAAATGTACAGAATATGGCACTTAGAGGGCCTTTGCCTCCGTAGCAGTGTTTAAGTGTCCAAGAATAGGATTATGTGACTGGAATAGTGTATGGTCTCAAAAATGGATACCTTGCCTGCCATTCATTCCAGCTTGAACTAACCTGAAGATCATAAAGAGGAATATTCTGTCAGAAAAAAATATTGCATGAGCACATTCATACTTAGCATCTGCGGTAATTTGATAAAATAGAAAATTTAATGATAGTTGATGTTGGGGTTGTGAAAAGGGAGATGTTAATGAAAACTGTTGATTTTTCTCTTTATAGTACAAACAGAATGTAGCAATTCCTTGACGACTGTGCTAAATGTTACAGCATCACAAATAGGGTTGAAATTGAGTTTTCACATTCTCAAGGTAATTAATTTTGTTATATGAAATATATACACAATAAAGAGATTGTAGGAATCGTTGCCCACATAGACATATTTTGAAACATCTAATTGTACTTTTGAAATATATGCAGTTGCACTTACCATTATGTTTCAATCAAGTGAAATAAAAGTTATCAAGTTAAAGTTAAAATGACCATGGTAACATGATATGTCTAATTCAGCACTTTACTTCAGAGAGAATAGTTCTTCCCTATTTTAATTTCTGACAAATATTAGGATATGTTACTAAAATTTATAATTCATTTATTAGAAATGTAAAAGAATTGCTTGCAGGATATAACTTGGGAAATAATTGACATTATGTCATCAGGGCTTTCCATCCATGACAGTCAGTATAGACAATGTTCTACAAAGTTTGAGGTTTAAGTATTTTCATTTAGGGAAGTATTGTAAGCTCTTTTCAATTTACTAAAGATTTTTATACAGACATTTTCACACTATTATATAGAGATACCTGTGTGTCTCTTGGTACTTTAGTTTGGAATTGCTTTTTTGGACTTGTTTTTGTGACAGCCTTCATCTAAATATTTTGACCCTGGTGAAGAGAAAGAGGAATCCATTGAAATTTAATTGATTACTCCTGCCAGTAATTATGTGATTTAGTGAAGGGAGAAAGTTGGAAAACATCTTCACCTGGCTATTAATATTACTCAGGTTGAAAGAGCAAGTGCACCTTTTATTTTGACTATCTGGCCAGTGTACCAGTATCATAGTGTACCAGTATATCATGGACTAAGTAAGCAAATAATTGTAGTCACTATATCAGTGCATTTCTGGTGTCCTTAATTGACAGTGTTTTATTCACTTATTACAAACTATGAGTTTTCAGAGTTGTGAAGACTTGTAAATTCAAGATCAAAGCACTCACAGCTTCATTGTGCAGGAAGACATGGTTTAGACTTGGTGTGTTCTCATTATGGTCCCTAAAGGTAGGAAGTGTTTTCATTTCTTGTAATTGCAATCATATCATACTGATGGCCTTGAACTTATGATCTGATTAGTCCCTAATGTGTCCATCACTTCAGGTGATTGGCACCTTGAAACACAGGATTTAACAGATCAAACTTCAGAAAAGATCACAGATGTATATCTTTGTGTCTGTATGTTGTGTTGGTTACTGAAACCAGGATATTCTTTCTCAGTTATATGAGAACTTTACAAAATGCTTATGTTTATTACATGTGGAGACTTGGTTCCACTCTGATGCCCAGACTGGTATAGATCTTGGGAATCTGCTTGCCCCAGGCATTCAGAATGTTATTATTACAGGTATGGGTCAACAAATCCAACAGAATGGGGATATTTTAATTAAATTAAAAATCAACTGTTAGTTTTCATATCAAGAAAGTTGCAATTGGTTTGTATTGCATATATGATAGGGCCATTCTGAAAGCTGTACTTGGAATCATTTTGCTATAGATATGATTATGTACATTTGAAATTTATTTGTGTATCACATAATTTATTTTTGAAACATTTTTCTTGCAAATTCTGGAACAGTGATTTAAGACTTTTAATTTTCTGAGTACTAACAATGTCAATCCTCTTATCATGATTCTGCTCAGGGCTATATCTTCATTTTGATTAATAGTGTGAGTCAGTGTGTTATTCCTAAATTCCTTCAAGATGATGACTCATGAGAAACACTACAGCACATGATTTCACCTGCAATCTACACTTTGGTTAGCTTATTTGTACTTGGCACTGAATTTGACCTACCTGGTAATTCTCAGTGGTGCAAAAATGAAATTTTAGGCTCATGATTTTCCATTTATAAAATGTTTAATGCTCACCTTAAAGTGATGGAGTGAGAGTCTTTCACTACTGAGAATTGCTCCTAGGAATGCTTGAATGAAAGAGCCAGTATACACCAGGTAACAGTGCTTTCCGCATTATCAAAAAGTCTACTTTAATGAGTGACTACAAAGAGCTTTAAACATTCTGAAGTGCACTCTCATGGAATATGAATACACTGCAGTTTCAGTTGTTGCATCTTTATTAACCCTTTGGTAGGATAAAATATTTTGTAGAACAATATTTCAGGAAGTGTAGTGTGCATTGTATTCAGTGTCTCTCAATATTCTTTTTACTGAAGCATTTGCCTGTAATTCTACTATCTTTGGCCCCTGTTTGACCTTTTACAGGCTAGGATCCCATCACTTGAATCACTCCTTTGTGGTTTGATCTTTCACTATAGCTCTAGTTATTTCCTAGAGAAAAACCATTTATTGTTTGATTTTTTTATGTTGACAGTCTACTCAAACCTAAATTAAAGGTACCTACTATAAGGTACCTTTGTATAGTCTTCTGTCTTTGCATTGAAAGCTTAAGAGTAATTTCTATCTTATTTCCGTAAACAATGAAAGCTGTCTGAGATAGGATCATCGTAAATATTGTAGAATGAATGCAGGAGTGTTATATCAAAGTTAATAGAAATGAACAATACTGGGGAAAAATGGTTTCTTTTGGTAGAGCAGTGATGTGATACTTTCCTCTTGGCCTGTATACAACCCCGCTTGATGTATTCATGTTCTGAATATTTTACAATGTCAAAATTGATGCCTACCATATACATTGCTTTCCAGTGCACAAAGCTGTCTCCTGATTCATGTTTATGCCTATACATGAGGTCACTATGGCATGCAGATGAAAGAAAGCTCTCATAGTTCTTCCTAGTCAGAGGTGCTGTCCCAGAAAATGTGAGGACTGTATTACATCTCGTGTCTCATCCTTCGTTGCTAATTAGCCTCAGATTTTTATAGTGTTGTGTGAGGTTGACCAAAGTACTACTATCAGGTATGAGATGATTTTAGGTCTTTTTTTGGATTTTAAGTGTTCAAAGAACTAAACTCCTAGTTTGATGGAAAAAGACAAGTTGTCTTAAGATCTGACCAAATTTTATATCCAGCCTAATGCTACCAATTACTTTTCACATAGAGTGAAGACTAAGGAAAACAAAAAATGTTGATTTTGAAGATTTTTTAGATTCTGCATCAATAAAAAATCATTACACTCTGTTTTTTATAGAGGAAAAGATTTAGGTATCCTGCGAGGCTCCATGATATGGCCTCATACTATCTGAACTCTATTCTAGAGCCTGAAACACTGATGCTTTTGCAGTCTGGTCTCTACACCTGGATTGTCAATAAAGTGTGAGCTCATGTATATTACTTGTTGTTCCTGACCACCAGTTTGCAACTGACTCTAGTGTCCTTAACACGTTTTGCTTCTGTCAGGAAGTATTCATGAGACACATTTTGTTTCACCAAACATGCATTAGCAGAGCAGTATAGAAGTATCACAAATTTGTAAGAATTGAAGTAAAATTCACGTTATTCCACCTGTAATGTCCCCTCCACCTAAATGGTGTTGATAACTTTTACAGGGCTCCTACAGGCACAAAAGGTTTAAATTTCTGAGACTTTCTGCTCCTTCATGGTCAACATTCATGCAGTATTTAATGATGGCTTCTTTCCATGCTCAGGATTCCCTCATGCCTTTGTTTTAAACAGATTTCTTTGTGAATGGTGTTGGTTTTAACACTGCCTTGGGAATTCCTGTGTGTTTCAAGCACTTCTGAACACAATGCCACCCTTTCTTTGAAGCTGTTATTTTTCACTTCTTTCTTTCATGTACCCACAACTTCTCCTTTTCTAGTCATCATTTTTGACTACTGTGAGTTTTGTGCTCAATTGAATGGAAATATTGTTTCTGCCTAGCTCTCTATGATTATGAACAAAGCTCTTCTCTGCCTTTAGCAGAGAAATTCTGCCATATTGAATGTGACACGTTAAAGTGTGATAAATATAAGCCAGGTGTCCTTAGATGTTCAGTAATATTTGAGGTGTGTAGAAGTGGAATGCTTAAATGAGATCTGAAACATGTATATTTTTCATGCAGGTGAAGAAAAAACGTAGAAAAATACTTTCCAGATAAAAGAGACTGCATGAATTTTTATGTGCATGCAGAGGAATCTGTCATGATTTTTTTTTGTCATGTAAACACATTCATTAATACTAGGGCTTTTATTCTGAAAAAGCATTGAAGTACATTTTTTTTTCCTAATGCAGAAACATGGTACATTCAAGGAAAAGAGTATCTAATTTATGAGAAGCAGGAATTGGAAAGTTTAGAGAAGCAGCATGAAAGGAAGGGGACAAATTTCATTTTTGAGGTCACATTAGCATGACTCAACCCCACATTTGTAAGTGGATTTAACAGTTATCCTGTTCAGGCTGCAGCCCCTCCGGGGGAGAAGCACCTGCTTCTCCTGAGGTCTGCACCATGTTGGAACTTAGGACCCTGGAAACCAAGCAAGCAGCTCGCCTCCCTGGTAAATGGCTGTAGTGTGGCAGACTGTGGTCACCTCTGGGCAGGCACCACCAGTGTCTCCTGAGATCCACCACATGTTGGAACTTAGGACCCTGGAAAACCAAGCAAGCAGTTCCCCTCCCTGGTAAGTGGCTGGGGTGTGGCAGGCTGTGGCCTCTCCAGGGGGAGAACCACCAGTCTCCTGAAATCTGTGCCATGTTGGATCTTAGGATGCTGGGAAACCAAGCAACCAGCCTGCCTTCATGCAAAGCAATAGTGATCCTCCTGGTGCATGGGCTGTGAGTCAAACATCCCACTTCTCCTAACCCTCTTCCCCTGCCTCCCATTAGCAAATGGGAACCAAAGATCTGAGCATCTCTTGGGAGGTTGACCATGGCAAATAAGGGGGATTTCACTCCATCTGTTTGGAGGCAAATATTTTTATTACTGGTTTGCTTTATTCTGATTAATGATACTGGTCTATTCAACATTCTGTTTTGATAAGTTCTTCAATGTTCTGTATGCCATTTTATTTTGATACACATAATGAAAGAACAACTATTGTAAAGATAACAAGATACCCTGTGATGCCTATTACTGTTATCCCAGTAACCTGCTGTGAAGTTCTGTACCAATTTCATTACACTGTCTCAGTTGGCTTTATTCTGTCTTTTTCTTTGTATTTTACTACCTTCAAAATAAAAATAAAAATAAATATCCAATACATTTTTTTACATTACCCATTGTAAATGATAGTATCAAATGACTCCACATTATTTTTCCTTCAGGAATACTTGTGTTGAATCCAGAGAATTCCAGTGACTGAGGAAAAGTCTTTTAGGAATGCAGAGCTTACCATTTCAAGTCCTTATGTGTCTCTGTTGCATCACTGGATAGTGACTAAATGGATCAAGTATGGGGCTTTTGGCATCTAGTCTGCTCCCTATGTCTGGTTATATGTTTGACTTTAGATTTCAGGGCTTTTTATGACTGTTTTCAAAGAAAACAAGAGAAAATATGGTAGCCACTATTGATTTCCTCCTCTCCTGTTTTGAAATCCTGTGTATTATTTGTACTGGCAACAGAAACAGACATTCACTTTTGTTATTTTAAATGTTAACATTGGAGCTCATGGAAATTGAGAGCCTATTGCCTCTGCCGGTCAGAGTGATGAGATCAGAGATACGGATTTCCAAGCCAAGATAGGGTGAGGATTTTATACTCATTCTTATACTCAATGTTCACAAATTCAACTTCATGAATGGTTTACATGTCAAGAAATTTTAAAATTTGTGTCTTTTAAGAATGCATGCGGGCGATCCTGAAAGGCATTCTTGGATTCTTCTGTGTTACATAAGTATTTATAAATTTGAGATTATTTATTTGTGGCTTGCAGTTTTTGAAATGTACTTCTTTCCCCTTGGGTTTTGAACAGTTTCTCAGATGATCTTAATTTCCTCAGCAGCGGGAAAGGCCATTCCTTCTCACCATCGGCTATTAAGGAGGCAGCATATTTATTGTTGTTAATTGGGTGATTTGGTGTGCCACTCCTTGAGATCTTTAGGATGGTAATGAAAAACCACAGCCCATGCTTCAAACAGTACAGTACTACAACTGGGCTCTGAACTTCTTAGCACTGTATAACTCCTGTGTATGAATTAAAATTTTTGCCTCAATTTTCTGCTGGAGAATTGCTGTAATTGTTGATATATTGTGTCAATTTGAGAAGTTTAAAAGTTTAGCTAAGCAACCTAGAAATGAGGGGTCCTTAGTATGTACGCATCCTCATCCTGTACAGCAGGAAGGCATGGACATTGTGTGAAAGCTACACTCACCATAGGGAGGGCTGGCCTTCTTACCATATACAGGATGAAATGAAGTTTGAATCCCCCATCCAATATTTTACTCTTGTTGCATTTGTCTTCTGCCAACGAGGTGTTTTTGCATGTCATTCCATCCTGCATTAATACAACTGATTATGCACTGAAATCTCCACAAACTCTGAGCTAAATAAAGCTTTCCTTCTTTAATTTTGCATTTCATGTATTTTGTTGCAGCAATAAGAGAACAGGATCTAAGACAGTACAGTAAAGAGTTATGCATAAAGCTTTTCAATGTGTTATATAATAACAGAGACCTCCTGTATTTACCATAGTCTGAGGAGATCCCTGCCCTGTTGGTACCTTGGTAGAAACAATGGCAGTATTTTATACAGAAAGGGATATCAGGAATAAATGATGAATCTTCAGTTTAAGGAACCTCTTAGAAATCCCTGCACAGCTTGCAACATGTCTCAACTCCCAGTATTACTCAGTGAAGCCTCTTTTACTTTGCTAATGTTGGGCAGCCCAGAAGGTGAGGAACTAGGAAAGAGAGGGTGCAAGACAAAGTGGCAGGCTCTTATACCTTGTAATTCAGTTGCAGAGCTTCTCACAGGAAGGCAGAACTCAGAGGTCTTAGTTTGCCCTTGTCAAATAACTGTTCAATAGACAGGTTAATTTTCCAGAAAGATTGGTAAGTCAGTGAATTTCAGTGGTGCTGTGGATTAAAAACTGTGATCAACTTAATGCCAGCTGGATTATATAACTATGGTGCTGAGCATAGATGTTCCACCTGAGGAAAATTTCGAGACTAAATAGAGACATGGAGAAGAAGCTGTTGCAATGAGGTGTGCTGAGGTGTGTTTGTGGGTTCTTCTACATGTTGCTGCTTGAGCCATTAGGTTCTCCTGGAGAAGCTTTGGTCCTCACATCGACCATTGCTTCCTTGCTCTAAAGGGGAAGACATAAGCCCCTTGGTCTCTAGGATGAACTCCTCATGCTGGCTTCTTGACATGTACTCGACTGTGCTTGTTGTTCAAGACGCTCGGGGCCTGTGTGTTGTTGACAATGACTGTGGTACTTTTCAGGCCAACCCTGATCTTTGTTGTGAGTGTGACTTCTCAGCTCCCTCAACCTACCAGCACAGCTCGTCACCCTCCTGGCATAGACTTTCTAGCTTCCGCTGCTGATTTTTGGATCTTCCCATAACAGATCCATAAAAGATACTGGCATAAATCCTTCTTGTGGGATCTAGACCTCTAGTTGGACTCATGGGAGGCATTGTCATGAGCTCTGGGTCTTTATCTGGACTCATGTGGGACACTGCTGTGGGATTCACGACCTTGGCTAAATATTCTATGTATTTGGTGATATGGAAAATTTTCTGCATTTCATTGTGTTAACTGTGGCTGACTATCATAAAACAATATTATATGTTCTGTATTCTGATTCTAATTGTTCTCTAAACAACCCTAACTACAACAAGTGACTAGTCATAATCTTAGAAACCATGTTCATTTTTCAGTATTTTTTGCTGTGATGTCAGATTATGAGTGAATTTTACTGGCATCGTGTTCGGGATCACAAATTCAGAATGGCAAATTTTACCTATTTTGCTATGGGATAAGAATTTGGATTATTGGTGCCACCCATCTGAGATTTCCCATTGACTCTTCTGAGCGAAAAATCATCTCAACGTCCACAAGTCATCTCAGGATTAAATTTATGCTCAAGATATTTCTGTATCTACACATTCTTGAGTCTGACTTTTAGGATGAATTGTGATCCTTTATGAGCCCCACCTGTTACTGGATACACCAAATTAATGTGGCTTCTTTGGGAGTGAGGAAGGTGGATCCAGAGATATTGACTTGCCAGCCATTGTTGGAACAATATGATTTTCTCTGTATTTTACTTTATTTTCCTCACCTCATTCTTGAGACTGACAACTGAGACTCTTTGCTTGGTTTCAGATATTGACAATTGGGACTCTTGGCCTGATTCCCCATAGCATCTTATGGTGGTGGTGGGGTTATGTATGATGCTCAGTATTGTGCAAAGATTGCATACCTCTATTCTAAATAAATATTGGCCCCCATGTCACTAGGAACACTGTTGCATGAGAGTCTTCATTCTGTGATCAACCCCATTTCATCATTATCAGATTATAGGCCATTGCTTCATGTAGTTTTATCATGTTGCCTATTGAACCTAGAGAATTCAGAGAAGTGGTGCTGTGGATTAAAAACTGCGATCAACTTAATGCCAGCTGGATTATATAACTATGGTGCTTAGCATAGATGTTCCACCTGAGGAAAATTTTGAGACTAAATAGAGACATGGAGAAGAAGCTGTTGCAATGAGGTGTGCTGAGGTGTGCTTTTACTGAGAAATCCAGTTTCAAATTTTTAATCCATCCAAATTGAAGTAGTGAAGCCTTTTCTCAATTCATTTCATTTACCTCTTTATTTGCTTTACTCTCTGTAAACATCACTCTTGCCAAGGTTACTACTTGTTGTCTTCATGATATCTTTTATGTATCCTCCCCAGCAATGAGAAAGCAGCCTTTTCCTGTTCTCTCATTTAAATAAATTCTGCAGACATCTTTTTTGTGGCAACCTAGATGATATGAAAAAATTTCACAAACATTTTTGAATATGTGTACAGGTCTACAGAGTGTGTATGCAATTAAAAACTTAAATATATGTGTATTTTTTTCAAAACAAGATGTCACTACATGGCTCAGACTCAGCTGGAACATGTGATCCTCATGCCCGCGGGTTTCTCAACAGCTCACATTACAGGTGTGTGATAAAAGTATCCAACATGGTATTTTTAATTCACACTCCTACTCTTTGCTGGTAGTGAGTGATAATGTCTATTTGTAGCCTAGATACCCTGACTGTTTTCTAATCTGATGACCTCTAAATAGAAAATTAAATTCCATTGCTCATTTTCATGTACCTGTCTTCCTTAATCTTTTGCTTGTTATTTTCATGCATCAACATTCCTAAAAAATTTTCTCATATCTTCTGTTGGTTTTTGTAGTGAAGATTTTTATTTTTTGACAAAACTGATTTTTGACCTGCTCTAGATATGCCATCTTTACTCTAGGACATTTTCCCCATGAAAGCAAATTTCAAATATTATAATGTTTGGTGTGCATAAAGCCTATATGTATATATATTTAAAACCACCTTATGTTTTGTAGATTTGCAACATTGTATTTGAAAATTTTCTTAATTGTAGATTAGAAAGTTGTTTCCCTGATATATTTTATATAGTTACCAGATTTATATTTCATATTTTGCCCTGAATCTGCCTGCATTGATTATTTCCTTGTATGTACATTAGAAATGAAATGTACTTGTCCTAAGAATAAGCAGTTCTTTTTACCCATAATGAAATAATTAATAGTCTGTTTCTTCGCATTTGTATTAGCAGTCTTATCAACGTTTGGTTTTGAATATAGCAGAAGTATTTCTCAATTCTTCTTTTAAGTTTAATATACATGCCTATTGCTCCAGATTACAATTTAAATAACTGATTCTTAATGGGAGCTAGGAATTAGGCAGAGGAAATGTCTCCTTTCCTTACTTCTTTTATCTAAAGTTTTTGTAATATAGTATTATCCTCTGTTTATCACTAAGAACTTAGAAGAATTTTTGTCCAATTTCAATGGATTTATTCTTAAGAAACAAAATTATATTGATTATATAATTTTAAAGAGGGTAAAACAAAACATAATTAACAGAATAAAGCAGATCAAAAGAAAACGATGCAAGTGACACCGAATTTCAAACCAAGTAGGTGCTCAACAGTGGCTACCATAATGTCTCTTCTTTACTTTGAATAGTTATCCATGTCCTCACACACAATGAATTCAAACAAAGCGAAATAGTAGAAAACTGATCAAAACAGGATAATGAAAGCATTACAATCCTTCAAAGCCAGATAATAGGAAAATCAACATCGGCTGCCATAATATCTTACTCTCTTCAGAAGGGCTGTGCATACTGAATATATAAATTGAAGTATTCATATTATTTCATATATCATCACATGCAAGGGTTATTATTCATTCTGTATTTAGATCATCTACAATGCTGTTTGCTAATATTATTGTACATTTCAATGTTTTGCAAGGTTTTTTTCTATTCCTGAATATTTTGTAGAAGAGTCTACAAAGTAGGATTCAGTGAAACCTAATGGTATCTGAGTCCATGTGCCAAAAACCAAGAAAAAGTAAGCAAAAAGGAAAGACTGAAATAATTAAAAGTATTTGAACTGAATTAAAATTGAGTTACCTAAAATTGAAATTACACAATGTTGGACTAGTAGCAAGCTGGGTACTTCATGACATGGGTAGCAGTGACAAGCACAGGGTTATAAATGGTACCCCCTGTGCTAGAGCATACCTCCCATGATGTCTTTTTTATATTGATGATATGTTAGAAGGCATCAGTCACTCAACTAAGTTATCAAAGTAACTGATGCCTTTGGAAGGTTATTTAGCAGCACCAAACTGAATTTTATTTTTATTTACATACTTAGTTACTTACCTACAGGGATGAACTACATGAGACTCAGAATTTAAGATTTAGAGGTTCATTTTGTCTCCTTATTTCAGGAAGCAATTTGTTTTAGGCTGTTTCCAATGTAGAAACATCTTGCCAAATAGAAACAAAAATTGGAACCTACTTTATGAGCCTCAGGAGCCAAACTATAGATGGAGCCAAAAAAAAAAAAAAAAAAAAAAGAAAAGGGATCCAGGGCCCAGAGTTAGTGGGTCATACCAAACTCACATTACCTCAACAGACACACATAAAAGTGTGCTCTTTTAATATTCTATGCATCTCTTAAGCTAAATGAGTTAACAAAACTATCACATGACTCCAGGGAATATGTTCCTTCTAAGAATATTAATTTCTTGAAAGAGACAAATTTTAATTTGTGAGGAGAACACTACAGAGCATGAGAAAATTACAGTCGTATGTTCTTATTTTTTCCTGCTCACCACAATGATATAGTTCAGTGGATGAGCAGTGCAACTGCACTTCTAACTCTCAAGTGTCCAATATGCTTATTTTCAGAAATAAATGGGGTGGGCGTAGACTCTGGATGAGCAGCAACTTTGTATGGAGGAGGTGAAATGTTTGCTTTTTTTCATTGTTTCTCTTTAAGAAACTATTGCTATGATTTAATGCTAATGTATTGTTTTCCTTTTGGGGGGCAAATATTCATTTTCTTAGCTGAAAATTAACAGATGGGAAGAGCACAAAAATTTTCAGAATGAAGCCAGTTACCCTCTTTCAATACAAAATATGAATATTGAGATTTATTTCCAATAGATAGTAACTTGTTTAATATCTCCTAGGCCCACTAAAAACTTTTCTGAAAAATAAGGAAAATTATTTAATGGAAATTTTACTTTGTTTCAGTTTTATTGTTTTTGTGCACTAGTGATGCATGGTATAATACTTGCTCATGATGGAGGACAGCAATGATGAATCACTGCTCTTCAGCAACAGGATACTGATGCTGAACAACTAGTGATGGCAGTGGGCTATATTCAGTAAAGTTGGTGAGAATTTAGTATTTTATTATGAAATTTGGATAAAGTTATCTATATATCCCCAAACTCAGATTAAGCATATGTGTTGAGCAGATTTAAAGCATCCAGTGTATAGAAGTACTGTTTGCTCAATTGGGTATATTCTTGCACATTCAACACATTTCATTTTAAATATCATTTCTTTCTAACATCACATTCTTTCTAACTCCAGTACTGTCACTAGATTTATACTTTGAATTCCTCTTAAAGTCCTCTGTAGAACATGATACTTAACTTGTGGTTTCTGTCTTTGAGTGCTGTGTTAATTGGGCTCTCCAAAAGCAACTGAATCAGAAGAATAACATGAGTAGTATTTGGAAAAAGTAACATTGTGAATTTTGGTTGTTTTCTTTGCTTTGAGTGGTTTTCATGATATTGATCCTTATGAGATTCCCCACTCTTTTCACACTGTCTGGCTTACATGACCCTAACAAGGGGACAGAGTAGAGATTTTCAGTGATCAGACATGAGCCTGAGCAGTTTGAACAGAAACCACCAACCATGTGTCTGGCTGAAGATAAACACTTTATGAGTTCTAAGTCATGCTGGTTTTGGAAACATTTCTAAGTGTTTTAACTTTGGGTAAACTGCCTTGCCATGCCAGTTTACCTGTTCATGTTAGCCCACTTTCGTTTCTATAACATTCATGGGCTGAAGGCATGTCTGTCCAGTCCCATGACATCCAAGGCTCTCTCCCCTGAGCAGTGACATAAATGTCTAGGGGAAAAGATGACCAGGAGCCCTAGTTACATGTTCCATAAGTCAAAAGAGACTGCAGTCTCTGAAATTCCCCTGAATTCTCTTGCCTGCCCACCCTATATGGGTATACTGTACGTGGCTATAGGAAGGATGTGTCACACAGCTGAGATACAGCACCAGTTTCAGTTCATGGCAGAGTTTAGTCTTTCTGAAAATTCCTGTGGGTGTTATCGTAAAGCATGAAACAGTGGAGGCTGTTGTAGCTTTTCACACTAGTGACATCTGATGTGTAGTGCAGATGATAAGGACAAGAGGAGGGCATGCAAGAAAAAGCAGAGCGTACTTTGGACAGACTCATTGAGCGTATTTTTGGGGTGCAGAAGTAGAAATGTGTTAGGTCTTGTCTCTTTGGTCATTCTTGTAACTAGTCATTCAGGAGCTATGTCCAATGCATCTGCATCAGTCATTTTCATCATTGCTAATTCTGCACCTGAGAAAACCTATAAATATGTCTCAACTTTTTTCTTGTAATCATGACATAGGTCATGAGGGATATTTGGAAGCATCTTAGGAGTGGCAGTCAAACATGCTGAACTGTGTCACAGAAGAAATATAGACCTTTTTCGAAGGAAATCTTGGGCTTAAGTATCACTAGTGCTGTGCTTGGGGAACCTGCTGCAGAAAAATTTTCTTTCCATATTGTACCACTTATCATCTTGATTAAAATATACCCCATAGATTCATGCACATTTTTGTCCTGGCTGTAGACCATAGATACGAATAAGCCCTCTACATGTGCTCTACTATTGAGTTGCACTCCAATCTCATGTATATATTTTAGTGGTCAAATTAGAATGTTTTAGATTGTTCATCTTGTATTTTAATTCTTTGAATATTACTTTTTGCATTTTCACACTGCTGTGTGTAGATGTAATTCATCACAGAGACTCCCCTGTTTGTTTCCATAACATTTTACTTGCCTTTGCACAGTTATGGGAGTGCAGCTTTCTCCACTGATGTCACTGTTACAGGTGCCACAAAGAACATTCTCAGACTTGCTTCCATGGAAGCAAGATTTGAGAAAATGTCCTGAATGCTCAGAAGCCTCCTTACTGGTGCATAAGATTATATTGTTTAAAATCTTACTATGCACTATCCACACTACCACTGCCAGTGGGCCTTAGTTTCTATTTCTTATCACAGTCAAACTGGATCTTTTCTAATTTAACAAGTTTCATGGATTCATAATGAAATTTAATTGCTATTTTATTTTATTTGTTTATTCTTTTTAAATTTTATTTAAAAGGAAAAAGAGAAAAAACAAAACAAAGCGGTGTAAGGGTACAAGTAATACAGAACTACCAAAAAAACCAGTAAGAAATCACCAGTTAATAGATTACACATTATCGTCTTAGAGATAGTTGCTCTTAATTGCTATTTTAAGCCTCCAGTTTTAGGCATTCATTTTTTCCAGTTCTTCTGCAAATTACTTTATAATACATACGCAGCTTTCTTCATACATTTTGTGTGTGCTGACCTTGAGTGCTATTTACTGTTTCTATTCTTGTTTGATATAATGTAGCTTTATTATATTGAGTTGATTTTAATTAGCAATAAAATTATGCAAAACACTATTTTCCAGTGAATCTTGTCTTTGGCAACATATGTGCCCCTGTCTTTTTTCTCAGTTTTTACCTCTTGTTTCTTATCATTTATGCACAGAAATTTTATCACTGTCATTTTCATTCTCTCTTCACTTTTTGTTTGTCTTGCTTTTTAATATGATACATGAATTTTTCTTTTATGGTAAATCGTATTATCTGTGGTCTGATAAATTGAAGAATTGAACAAACTGCTTTGATAAATTGCAATAATGAACAAACAGCTTAATTATAATATTGTCACATTTTTGTGGTGTGTGGTGTTTAGGTTGAGCTCGGGAATTTCAAGCCTGGAAACCATGCTACCAGTGTGTTACATGAAAAGATGAGGTTTTGCTAAGCAACGTTCTATCCTGGCTTTGAAACTCTCTATGTCCATATATTTGACTTTGGTTAAAGACATGTTGTCTGGACTTAGGTAAAGATTGCAACAACCTGGTGAGGTAAACTGCAGAGATTTCTTACCCATTTTTGTATTACCAAGACTACATTTCAGATTGTGGCCAGATGAGTCTATAATTTCTCATTCCAACATTCTTATTTGTATATATTTGCTACACATAATAAATATATTCATCCTGGGTAATGAGTACATACACAAATGGCATCTTCATCTGTGTCCCAAAAGTTTCAAAGTAGGTTTTTACTGATCTACCCATTTATAAGAAAAAAATTCTCATTTCCAGTTGAGTTGCTTGATAGTTTATTTCTTAACCCCCTCAGCTGCCAATTCTATTTTCATATTTTTAATTTTGTGTATTTGTATTTATCTGCTATCTAAAATTATGAGATGACAATTCTGTTATAATTCTTATTTCTTTTAAAATAACCTCAATTATCCAGGCATAGTGTTAGACATCTGTATCTACCATTCAGGTAGCTGATCCAAAAACATCTGTAATGCACCATTCACGTAGCTGATCCAAGAGAATCAAAATATTTTGTTTTTGTTTTTGTTTTTGCACTTGGAATGGACCTCAGTACCTGCACTTGCTAGCAGGCACTGTGCCACTGAGTTGTTTCACTGGGCCCTGAGGATCAAATACTGATGGCCAGTGTGTTTCACATAGCAAGCCCATATCGCTAATATTAATATATCTATACTTTCATAATTGTTCCTGTGTTGTTACTGTTTTTATCTTTTCCAATACACTGTTTTATTTTATTAATTCTTTTTTGAATTCTTTTGATAAGACGTCTTCTTAATTACATTTTTTCAACATGTATATTTAATTGAGGTCATTGTTTTCAAACCATATTGTATCCTACAATCATGATCTAATTGTATGTATATTTTGATTTTATTATGTTTACCATTTATTCATACCTTTATTCTGGCAGCCATTATGTGGCACCTTTGACTGTATCCTTGTGTCTTTTCATTAAAATGTTAAAAGTAAGACAACTCTCTAGCTTCTTTCTGTAACCCATGAAAGCTTTCTGAGGTAATACCAACAGTAAATGTTGTAAAATAAATGCTTGAATGTTGTATCAAAGTTAGTGGAAATGGACAGTCATGGAGAGAAAAATGATTTCTCTTGAGAGATTTTTGTCCTGTATGTAACCCTGCTTGATGTGTTCACGTTCTGAATATTTTACCATGTCAGAAGTGATGCATAGCATATGTGTTGCTTTCCAAATGCACAAGTGTCTCCTGATTGATGCTGATGCCCATAAATGAGGACACTGTGGCATGCAACATTTAAAAAAAAATGCTCACGTATTTCTTTCAAATCAGAGTTGCTGTCCAGGAAAATGTGAGAACTGTATTGTCTCTTGTGTCCGATCATATCCTGTTAATAAGCCTCAGGTTTTTCTACAGTTGTGTGAGGTTGACCAAATAACTACTGTTTGATATAAGATGATATTAGGTCTTTCTTTCGATCAAAGTTTCTGAAGAACCAAACTGATACTTTGTTGCAAAAATAAATGTTGTGTCTCTCTTGAGACCTAATCAAGTTTTTTCTGCAGCCTAATGTTATCACTTACTTTTCATATAGTGAAGCCTATGAAAAACAAAAAGAAGTTGATTTAGAAGATTGTTGAAATTCTCCATCAATAGCAAATCATTATACTCTGGTTTTCATGGAGGAAAGAATTAGATATACAAGGAGCCACAATGATATGGGCCTAATACCACCTGAACTCCATACCAGAGCCTGAAAGACTGATGCTTTTGCAGTCCAGCCTCTGCACCTGGATTATCAGTAAAGTGTGAGCTCATTGAAGCAATCTTGGTTTTTATTAACCAATAGTTTGCGACTCACTTTTGAGTCTTTGACAGATTTTTGCTTCTGTCCGGATATATACTTGAGACTCTGTTTATTTCATCAAAAATTCATTAGCAGAGTGGTATAGAAGTATCTGAAATTTACAATTCTTGAAGTAAAATCTCTGCTTATTCCACCTAGAATCTTCCATCAACCTCTAAATGATGCTGAAACCATGTACAGGGCTCGTAGAGGCAAAAATGGATTAAATTTCTCAGAGACTTTCTGCCCCATTATGGTCTACATTCAGACAGTATTTAATGGAGGGTTCTCTCCAAGCTTAGGATTTCCACATTCCTTTGTTTCAAACTGATTTAGCTGCTATCAGTGTTGCTTTTAACTTTGCCTGGGGAATTTGATTGTCTATCTCAAGCACTTCTGAAGAAAAAAATGTCATCTTTTTGTTGTAGTGATTAGTTTCGAGCTACTTTTTTTCATGTTCCATAGCAACTTTCCCTTTTCTAGTGCATCAGGTTTTTTGATCACTGTTGGATTTGTGCTAATTAGATATGGAAATAATTGTACTTGCTTGGGGAGAACACACCCAGTGAAGCATCTGTGGGGAATAGGAGGATTACACTGTTGAATATGATTGTGTATATAGGACGTGATTCCATCCTGTAGACAAGAAGCAACTGAGTTACAGTACTAACAGAATAGTAAGGAGAACTCACAGGAAGAGGCCTAGTAAGAACAGAGAGTGTCTGGGTTCTGTCTTATTTGTCATGGGCCCCACCTAGAGTAGCAAACAGGAGAAGGGGAAAAAAGAGAAAAATAATGTGACTTCCTGTGAAGAGAAATGACACATTGTAACCTGGAAAAGGCTATCATCTATCTAGGTTTACAAAGAGTGGAGAGTCAGAGATTGATGGGGAAACCAAATCAAACCAGAATAAACTGACCAAACAATAAATCAGATAGCACAATTTTCAGGCATAGGGCAGGAAGGTGTTTTCTGGAATTTTGGTCAGTTTGAAAATTGTTGGGGAAATTACTTGCACCTTCCATGAAGGGGAGAGATCGGGGGGTTTTTAGCTGGACACAGTTTTAATCTGCAATGGTGAATACACTGCAGGCAGTGTTGCACTGCAGGCAGTCCAACCTACCATTGGACTATAACAGAAGACTCTGAAAGGTCCCTACCTGTTTGCCTGCAGAGATCAGGAGTTAATCAAAGTCAGTTTATTAGCCTGGTTATCATGGTAAGGCAAGTGTCAGAAGGCAGGAAAAGATTAACAGCACATTGCATTTCTTTTTTGATCTAATATAAACTTGGGAGATAATCTCTAACAGCACAGACGTAATTGCTGAATTCTGGTCTAGTCACAAGCTCAAATAGATTTTACCAAGAGGATCTTGCAGGAGCGGCTTGAATTCTGAGAAAATTTATTGGGCAGAGGGAACAAATCCTTGTGCCAATTTGAGGTGGCAGTTAGTTCTTTTTAACTCTCAAGATTATTGAGGCAGTTAGGGAGTGTTAAGTATCTTTTGTATGTCAAGTGACACATCTGATAATCTGACTAAAGCAAGCAGGCCAGTTTGTGATTGAATGCAGGTGAGGAGAGCAAGTCAGGAGAGTATATCAGCTGGGAGACAATCCATGAGTGCTGAATCTTCCTTTGAACTGTAAGGAAAGCCTCTAACAAATCAGGAAAGATGTCAACCCCAAAGTTATATCAAGTTTGATTCCAGGGCATGTGGATGAAATCAGTCTGGCAATGTTGGGTTGGGAAAGGTCTTGTGCTTGAAGTGTGGGAAAAGAAGAGGTACTCAGGGAACTCTGAATCACAGTTACCTTTCAGACAAAGCATTGAGCTGTAATATTCAGAAGGGGGCGATCATCATCATAAACCATTTTATGATAATGAAAAATCTCATAGACAGATGAAGAGATAGAGTAGGTATGTGAGGCAGGGAACAGGGATCTTCCCTGAGCTAGGAATCAGTTGTCTTTTGGGAGTTCTTTTGGTGTTATTGATGACCAGAAGGTGAGCAGGCTAGAGTGAAGCAGAGAAGGGCAAAGTGTATGCCTTTTGTAGTGTGGGAGGAGAGATCAGCCGCCTCCTTGGTGGTTTTATCTGCAAAGCTGTTTCTACTGCCTATGGGATCTGAAAATCCTGGTGTCCTTTAAAATAAACCTCAGCCACCCATATTGACAGGAGAGCTGGCTGGAGAATGGCCTTACAGTATGGAGCATTGCTGACTGAAGTTTCTCTTTTCACTCTTATCTGTGGGCTCCATTTCTAACTTCATATCCTTCCAGAGTGGCGGCAACCCACTTCCCTTTTCTTGTCTTCCTTGTTTGCTTTGTTCCAGTGTGTGGACAGCCACTCTCAGAGATGTTCTTTCTCTGTTGTTTGCCACTATTCCATCTTCTTGAGAATCTCAGGCAGCAAGTTTTACTGAGCTGTTGTACACTTACCTAGATGAACTTGTAAAGCTGGTGTGTACTATATTTTACACATGCAACACTTCTCAGTGCAGACTACTAACTTTAGTTCAATCACTTGGCAACCATGAGTAGCAAAGTGACTACGTTAGCACAGGGCAGCTCAACCAGTCTCTGTTAAGCCCCTAATGCCCCAGCAAGATCATCAGGGCATAAGTGTATGGGGTCTTTTTTTACACTTTAAAATCCCTGTGTGATGTTGATAACATCTATGATCTCTGAAAAACTTTAGAAATACCAATAGCAATATGTCTTAGCTTTTGAGCAATTTCTAAGCTTGTAAAATTTCGTGGTGAAATCAACAATACTGAAAGAAGTAAAACTAAAAAAACTTTCCATTAGAATGTTTAGATCCAATGTTTAGAATGCCATGAAATTTGGAAGAATTACTGTGTTAGGAAGAAAGAAAGGAAATAATCTTGCAAATGGCAGCTTTCCAAAAGGAACTGCATATTAGGTGGTAACTGATGCTCTCTTTCAAGTAAATGTAAATATCCACAAGGAAATAGACACAATTGTGTTATTTGACTATGTTTTTAAAGAGACATGGGTGCCGTGTCTCACATTATCATTACATTGTTGGTGAGTGTGTAGAAAGTTTTGGAGCAATGACATGCTTTGTGTGGTAGCTCTTTCATAAGAGTGTTAGCCATAGATGTTACACTAATCTCAAGCCTGTTTCAAATGTCCTATTGCTTCAGAGATAGTTTTGTATGTTAGTAGATTCACAACTTACGTACTGTTTATGTCACCCATGGTAAACATCAGTTTGAGGATAGTTTCCTTTTTTCACAATAGAATCTGTGCCAAAAGATTGATTCTTGTACTTTTCCCTGGGGTTGGATAGCCTTGGTATTGCCTTTTAATGTTTACATCTTTGCAGATATGATTATATAGAAATGTTTGCCTTTAAGATCTTTCTCTGTAGTTATTTCCACCACATTTGCATTATTAAAATAATGGCCTGGTTGGCTTTGTGTAGTTATGTACTGCCTATTTGAATTCTACTTTGTTCAATGCACTTTTTCCTTTAAGATTCATCATTTCCTCTTCTCATGTATTATTTCTCATGAGTATACATTTGATTTGTTTCGTGTGATAAATGTCAAAATGCAAACTTTGGTTTTCCTTTTTTAGAGGTGATTTTGTCACTTTCACCTTGACAGTCATGTCATTAATTTGTATGATTATCTGTGCAACAAGTCATATAACTGTTGGTTTAATGTGACTCAACTGTGGAGACAATGAATACACACATTTCAAAGTTTAATTTTTTAAATTTTTAAATTTTAAAGAGGTGAAGACAAAAGACAGCATAACAAAGCAGATCAGATCAGAACAATGCAAGTAACACAGCCTTTCACCACAAGACAACCCATATTTAACTACCATAGTGTCTCTTTCTTTGAAATAGTTAAGCATAGCTTCATAGATGGCCTTCATCATATTGAGGTAAAGACCATCTGTTCCAATTTTCTATAAGATTCTTATTACAAATGAGTATTGGGCCTTATCAAAAACTTTTTCTGCATTTATAGAGATGATCATGTGATGCTTACTTTTGGCTTTATTGATATGGTAGATTACATTTATTGACTTACATGGTTGAATCATCCCTGCATTCCTGGGATGGATCCCACTTGGTCATAGTGTATAATATTCTTGATGATTTGCTACATACTGTTTGCCAATATTTTATTGAGGATTTTTGCATCTATGTTAATTAGGGAGATTCGTCTGTACTTCTCTTTTTTGTTGGGTGTTTCTCAGGTTTTGGTACTAAAGTAATATTTGCTTCCAGGAATGTCTTAGGAAGTATTGCTTCCCTTTCAATTTCATTAAAGATTTTGAGGTGTGTCGGCAGTAAGTCTTCTTTGTATTCCTTGTAGAATAATGCAGTGAATTCGTCTTGCCTGGGCTCTTAGTAGGTAAGGACTTCATTACATTGTCAAGTTCATAAACAGAAGTTGGGTTATTCAGCAGTTTTACATCTTGAACAAGCTTTGGTACGTTGTATGTTTCTAGAAAGTTGTCCATTTTTTTCTGTTAGTGAACCTATGAGAGTAGAAGTTTTTGAAATAGGTGTTGATGATCTTCTGTATTTCCACAGAGTCTGCAGTGATTTTGTCTTTACTATTCCTTATTGCATGAATTTGAGCTGTTTCTTTCCTCTTTTTAATAAGATTGGGTATGGGCTTATCAATTTTATTTATTCTTTTAAAGAACTAACTCTGATTCATTGATATTTTTGGATTGTTTTCTTAGTCTCTGTTGTATTAATTTCTGCTCTTATTTTTATAATTTCCTCCCTTCTTTTGGCTTTGGGCTTGACTTGCTCTTGTTTTTCTGGATGCTTGAGGTGTAGCAACAGGTTGTTTATTTGTATTCATTCTGTTTTCCTGATGTGGGAACTTAGTGCAGTAAAGTTTCCTCTGAGGACTGCTTTCATTGTATCCCACATATTCAGGTAAGTTGTATTTGTATTTTCATTTGCTTGTTGGTATTGTTTAATTTCTTCTTTAATTTCCTCTGTGAACCACTGATTGCTCAAGTGTGTATTATTCATTTTCCATGTGTCTGTGGGGTTTTTGCAGTTTCTTTTATCATCAATTTCTAGTTTTGTGGCACTATGAACTGATAACATGGCATGGGATATTTTGAATTCTTTTGCATTGATTTAGATATATTCTGTGAGCTGGTAGATGGTCTGTTTTAATGAATGTCCCATGTGCTGCTAAGGAAAATGTATATTCTGATGTTGTTAGATGGAACACTCTGTATATGTCTACCAAGTCTATTTGTTCACAGGTGTGATTCAGTTCTGTTATTTCTTGGCTGATTTTCTGTATGGTTGATCTATCCTTTAGTGTCAGTGGTGTGTTAATGTCTCCACTTACAATTGTGTTATTGATAATTTGATTTTTCATTTCTATTAATACTTGCTTTGTATAGCTGCTTGCTCTGGAATTTGGTGCATACATAGTTAAGTTTGTTATCTCTTCCTCTTGAAGTTTCCCCCTAACCAGTATGCAGTGACCATCTTTTTCTCTTAGGATCATTCTTGGTTTGAAGTTCATATTATCTGCAAGCAAAATAGCTATCCCCACTTTTTTTTCAGTTCCCGTTGCATGAAATATTGTTTTCCATCCTTTGACTTTTAGTGTGTGAGTTTCCTTTTGGGTTAAATAGGTTTCTTGCAGACAGCATATGGTTGGATGTTGTTTCTTGATCTATTCTGCCAGTCTGTTTCTTTTAATTGGTGAATTGATACCTTTTACATTAATGGTTTTAACTGTTATATATTGGTTTATTGTTTACGTTTTATCCTTCTGCTGCTGCATCTTTATCTTTCCATTCTGTTTAACTGTGTGCCTTGCTTAGTGTTTTATCCTATGTATATCTAAACTGTCTTTCAGTATTATTTGCGGGGTTGGCTTACTAATCATTCCGTTCTTCAGCTGTTCTTTGTCATAGAAGTATCTTATTTCTCCATCAATTTTGAAGGACAGTTTTTTAGGGTACATCAGTCTAGGTTGGAAATGATTTTCCTTTAGATCTGGAATACTTCACTCCATACTCTTCTTGACTTCATTGTTTGTGTTGAAAAGTCTGCTGTGATTCTGATAGACTTTTCTTTATATGTGATCTGTCTTTTGTCTCTGATAGCTTTTAGTATTTTATTCTTATGTTGGATTTTTGGGATGGTGATTTTTAAATGGCTGGGTGTAGTTTTATTTTTGTTATGCCTATTTGGAGTTCTACATGCTTCACTAATCTTAATTTCAGTTTCTATTCTCATGTTTGAGAAATTTTCAGCTATGAATTCTTTGAATAGCCTTTTGATATCATTTGTGTTGTTTCCTTCTTTTTCATTTATTCCTGTTAATCTTACGTTGTTTTTCTTTGCAGCATCTTACAGCTGTCAAATTATTTCCTGATTTCTTGTTATTTTTAAAAGATCTTGCCTTTCCTGCTCACTAGCTGCCATCTTGTCTTTGAGGTCTGAAATTCTTTCTTTACTTTCTTTCAGTTGGTTTTTGAAAACTTTCGATGGAATTTTTGATTTCCTGTGTATGACTTTGAATCTGCTTCATGTATTGGGTTTGTTTCTTAAATTGTTCATCTAAGGATTCTATCTTTTTGTTGTGTTCCTCTAATTTTTTAACTGTGTCTTTAGATGTGTTCAGCATCTCTTTCATTACTTTTATCATTTCTTCTTCTAACTGGGAGATTATTTCTAGTTTGAATTCCTTTAAAGATTCCTGGAGTTGCTTTATTTCAGTTGCTATTACAGGCATTTCAGGCATATGGCATATATTTTCTTCTATGTACATGGCTAGTAGGCTTTCTTGGGATGGGCTGGAGGTTTTCAATTGCATTTTGGACTTCTGTTTTGCCATTTTCCTATATTTCTGTGTTTCAAGTGTTTTTCTAAGGCTTCCCCTGGATGTGCTGGACGTTGTCTCCTATGCCCTAGGCCCTAGGACTGAAAGGAGGTTGCTGTGCATGGTCCGGTCAGGCCCTCATGCCCTCCTGTGCTACCTTCAGTGTTCCAGGTAGCTGGTCAGGCACCTACCCATTGTGGATGATGGGCTAAAGCTCTCCCTGGGCAAAGACCAATTCCCTGAAGCTCACTTCACCTGTTCTCATCTCCTGTAATTGAAGAAGGCCACTGGGGGTAATCTACTCAGGCTACAAAACCTCCCAAGGCCAGTCTAGTGTGGGTGGGCTATGGGCAAATCCTTGAGCTCTCGGAGCAGCAATCTTAACACAGTGTCCTGGGCTCGGGATGGCACGTGGACTCACCCCAGCCAACAGCTGAGTTTCCCAGTTCCTGGTTCCAGAGAAAGGTTGCTGGGCGTATCCTGTTCAGGCCTGAAACCTGCCAGGTGAGCGCAGCCTAGTGTGTCTGGACTCTGGACAGGCCCTTGAGCTCTGGGAAGCGATGATCTTAACACAGTCTCCCGGGCTCTGGATGGCACAGGGACTCACCACAGCCACCAGCTGAGTTTCTGGGTTCCCATTCCGGAGAAGGTCCTCATTTCAGATTTGGAGACCATGTGTTTGTTATAGGATCTTTGTACTTTATCTGATTAGGACATTTCATTTAAATTCTCTTCTGTAGAAACCTTGCAGAAATAATGAATAGAAATTGAATTATAGAAAATAACATTTATACTCATATTCAAATAATCAGATGAGGGTTTTGTTTGTTGTTTTTTGTAATTAATATTAAGATAAGTTTCTAATAGTGAGACATGCTTATCTTTGATGAACAACATTTGCAAATGTGTAGTATCTTTCCTAGATGTTTACATTTCCTACACTATAAGAAGCTTGCTGTTTTTTGTGAGTAACAAAAAATGAGAATTTAAAAATGTAAATGTCTGCATTCTAAATTACTGAGATAAGACAGACTTTTTTGCAATGCATTTTATAAATGTTTTCAAATATTCCTGGAATATGTGCACTGTGGTATTTATCATCCCTGTTCATCAATTCCTATTGGGAATGACTCTAAAACTTCATTTCCCTATTAATAAAATGCACCTAGTTGCTAAATGTAGGCTTCAGTTTTAATATCCTCTATTGCCATGGGAAATGTTAGGAAATTTATTTGTAAATAGATGTTTTGAAAGACTCTTAAGTTGTAACACCTTATGCTAGGATGCCATTCGAGCTGACCCAGCAGCCAAAGTTCTCACTTGTGCTTCTTCATTCCATTTTAGATCTCAGCAACCACCACAGTCACACTTGTTTAGACATACTATACCCAACCACAGTTAATTTTCTTTGGCTTTCTTGTGGCAGCTCCAGCCAGTGTTCCTGGTGCTACACTTCTGATGTTCATGTTCACACTGCTAATGAAGGCACTGTGTAGAGTAAATGTATGCTACACACATTTTGTGCCTACTGTATAGTTTTTGTACCTCAGAAATTGTGTTCAATGTGATAATGAAACACTTTCAACCTGCTCTGCTCCTACAACTGTGTCACATGTGTGGCATACACTAATTGCATATTCTGCACATTTTCATACAGTCAACTGTATTGATGGTTATGGATTCAGCCCACTGTCTTTAACTTTGCATTCCCTGTGTTAAAGTCTGTGCCCTTGCACTTGTAATCATGATTGTATTGTGTCTTTATACTGGCATATAGCCGTTCTATGAAAATCCCATGCACTCACAGATGGGAATTTTGGGAGGTGACCAACTCTTGGATGTCATGGATATATGATGTTTGATTATTCCATAGCTGTGTATGATTTTAGGAGGTAACAGAAAGAGGTGAGTCACTGTGGATATGAACTATATGAGTGTACGTATATCTCTCCTGCTCCTTTGATGACCTTTTCCTTCCCTGTGCCATGCCATGCACAAGTATCCTGTTTTCCATTCCCTTCTACCCAGCCACCCTTCCTTGGATTTAGCAAGCTATGGACTGAAAATTCTTCATTTTTCTTTTGAAGAGAATAAAAGGAAATGAGACAAAATAAAATAGGGTCAATCAAAACAGTAGAATGGACATAGTACATGACTTAAAAATGAAAAACAAGCTTATCTATAATGGCTACTGTAATGCCTCTTTTTGTCTTTCAAAGAATTGCCTGTATCATCAAGCATAATAAACAAAACAATACAGAACAAAACCAATTAAAACAAAACAAAGGAGACATTATAGGACTTCAACAGAAGATAGTCAAATAAAGATGGTATCATAGTGTATCTTGTCTTCAAAGTAGTTGCCTATGCTTGGTACTATCAAATAAAACAGAATAGAGTAAAATCAATCAACGCAAAAAAATGAAAGCAATTCAGGTTTTCAAATGAAGCTGATAGGAAATCAAAAATGGTTATCATAATCTATCCTGCTATCTATGGAACAACTATCCATGCTATCAAATCTAATAAAAGTAGCAAACTGAAACAAAATAAAACCAAATTAAACTGAGCAATGAAAACAATATGTTTCAGATCATGATAATAGATTAACAGTGGCCACTGCCTTCCCTTTTTAGACAATTCCTTCCCTTCCAATTTCACAGGGTGTATTATTCATTTTGGATTCCACTAACACCTTTAATTTTTGTATGAGGGGTGTAACCTACTATTCACCTAAGTGATTACAAAACTTTTTACCACTGATCATGATCCCAAGTTGTATCCATTTACTTACAAGAGCCACAAGGTTGTCTTTCTTTATGGCTGAATAGTTTCCCATTGTATAAACATTTCTCATCTTCAACTTTCAGTCTATAAACTCCCTTTTTTGATAAGTGTATTTCTTATATAAAGCACATCGATGTGTCATGTCTCCAGATCTGCTATGCCTGGGTTTGTTTTTATTGGTGAATTGAGGCCATCTATATTAGTAATTAAGGCCAACCTTTTTTGCCTCATCTCTGGCATGCTGTTTTTCTGCCAATGGTTGTCTACTTTTTCCAAATATTCCACTGTCTGTCCATTCAGTGAGTACCCTCATCACTGTTCCTGAATTCCTGGCCTATTTTTTCTCTCTCTAGAATGAATGTCCTTCATTATTTTTTGTAGGGTTGGTTTGCTGGTCATGAATTCTTTTAGTTATTCTTTGTTGTGGGAGTATCTTGTTTCTCCATTAATTTTGAAAGATAATTTTGCAGGGTACATCCACCTGTGTTGGACATTATTTTCTTTCAGGACTTAGAATACTTTATTCCCAGCTCTTCTTGCTTTGATGGTATGTGTTGAGAAGTCTGTCATAAATCCTATGGGTTTTCCTTTTTATATGATCTGTTTCTTTTTTTCTGATGGTCTTTAATATTGTGTTCTTGTGTTGAATTTCTGGAATCTTGATTATTGTATATCTGGCTATAGATTTCTTTAGATTATAGTTTGCTGGAGTTTTGTATGTCTCACTTATTTGAATATCATTTCCTTTTCCTATACTTTAGTAGTTTCCTTTAATTATTGGTGTAAAAAGGATTTGTATTTCATTTGTGTGTACACCTGCATTTTCCTTCACATTTTTTCTTAAATTATACATCTTTGTGTCATCCTGTAGCCTTTGTATTGCTACTTTCTGATTCTTTGTTATTTTGAAAAGATCTTTCCTTTCAAGATCACAAGCTGAAAATCTGTCTTCAGGGTTTGATAGTCTATTTTTAGTTACTTTCAGGCAATTTGCCAGCTTTTAATTTTCTGATTAGCTCTTTGAATCTGTTTCATGTATCCTGTCTTTTTTATATTCTTTATTGAAGTTTTCCCTCATTTTCCTATTCTCCTCTACTCTTGCATCTGTGTCTTCTTTAGATGTGTTTAGCATTTCTTTTATTACATTTCTCCTTTTTTCTTTCCTTGAGATAGTATTTCTGTTCTAATTTATTTTGTAGTCTCTTGAAGTTGATTGTTTATTCAGTTATTGCTACTTCAGAAACTTTAGGAGTGTTACTCCCTGTCTCTTCTGTGTTTACATCTCCTTGACCAGTACTGCTTGGGTGGGAGGCCAGAGGCTGCCTTTTGTTTCTTCCTTTTCTCATGTTCCTGGTTTCTTCTGTAAAAGTGGGTAGTAGGGTCCCTGGCTCTTCCTGTGTTGTGTACAATTTCTCTGAAGCAAGGCTATTTGCTTTTTCCAGCCCATGAAGGCTAGGTGTATTGATGGTGACCATTGGGTATGCTAGTATCTTTAGGTCTGTTTGCTATTTTTACGAAAATGCTGTGGCTTACAAGTGGCTGCTGGAGAGCAAACAAGGTGGGGAAGTCTGTTCCTTCCTCCCAGGCTGGTTACAGCCGGAAGTCCTCACTACACATAGTACACATAGGTATGCAGAGCTAGTTGCAGATAATTTTAGGAAACCCTAGTGATGGCTGTTGAAATTTGTATACATGGATAGGACTCAATTCCACGCAATTTCCACCAGTCTGCTCTGAGCTAAGAGTGTCTGAATGAAACCAGCTGCCATTCTGGCTCCAGACTTTCCCTGCCAAACTTCTAAATGGTCCCTGGTGGATTGCCAACTTGTGCAAGAGAACTGAGACCCAACACTCAGTGCCAGCCAGTGCAATTCTCCAGTCTGCTGCTCCCCTCTGTAGTCACATCTCCATGTAGTGCTGCTTTTGTTTGTGAACCATCACACTAACTGTGACTGTGCATCCTCTGGTTTCAATAGCTTTTCTCACATGGTGGTTCTGGCTCCCGGTGAGTGTGCTCCCACCTATGGCCTTCTGCTCTTTAAGTTTTTCTTTTTTTATTCTCTCTTTGGGCTTCAATTTTGACTTTAGGGTCTTCCTGGGTCAAGGGGACCTACTTCCTTCCTTCTTGCTTCCCCAACAATGCTTTATACCAGCATCTGTACTGTTTCTGTCAGTAAGATTGTTTACTCTGCTGCTCACTGTCCCTCCATCTTCCCAGACCCTCTGGACTGAAAGTTCTATAAAATTTGGAGCAAAGCACCTTATTCCCTTTTAAATTGTGGGCATTGTGAATTGTCTAGCAATACTGATAAAGTTGTTGGAGATACAATTTTTCAGTTATAGCATCTTGATGACACTAGTAGTGGTTCATGTGGACTTATGTGAATCTAAATGCAGCTGAAGATTGCATCTCTGCCACAATTTGAAATTAAGGTTGAATCACTATTTCAAAAAAAAGAGACCTTATGTTAGCTACTATTGATGTCCAGTTGTCTTGTTGTGAAGTGCTGTGTGGCTTGCATTTTCCTGTTCTGTTTGCTTTGATTCATTCTGCTTTTTGTGCTCTCTTTAAAATAAAAAAATCAAAAAAGAAATTAAGGTTGAATTGTAATGAAAAGAAATGTTCCACACTGTGTATCAGATTTCCTCACTCTTTAGTTGTCCTTGTGTTTTCCTGTGTCTTTGTTTTGGCTGCCATCTGAAGGGTCGACTGCTGAAAGACAGCAGATATCCTCCTAGAGTACAATTTAACTTCCCTAAACTTAAAAGGATTTTGGGTCTTTGATATCTGTGATAGAGAACCTTTTGTAAGAAGCTGGGATTAGGATGAATAAGTTATAACATTATATTAATGATGGAAGTCCTGTACCAATTACCTTAGGCTTGGAACTTTTGTTACCCTAATAATATAATTGGTATAAAAACTGATATTTTTTGCTAAGAGGCCTCATTATTACAGGTCTCTGGATAACATTTCTTAGTCCATCTTGAAGCTCTTGATGATGAAGATAAGAAGTGGGAAGGATTTTTCAATAAATCCAGTTAGGAATGACAGTCCTGTTCCAAATCATCTCTCTAGGATTTCTAATCCTAACAAGGGAAACATTAGATAGCCTCTGTTCTAGTGAGAACAGGAGTTCTCCAGGGCTTGCACAAGAATGTCTCCACAAAAGTGCAGTAGAGATTTCAGGAATTCTAAGAAATGTGTGGCTGAAATGTACTTCAACACAGGAACAGGTCATAGGCTTACAGAAGTGTTCTAAGGGGTGTCCTGAAACTCCTAATAAAGGTGTTAGTGTTTAGGGTGAGTGTCTTGGAAGTAAATCAGGAGAGAAGCTAGTGACAGTACCAAATTCAAAGTTAATAAACACACAAATAAAGATTTTTCTGGACCTGCAATTGATAAGTAGAAGTTAAGCTATCAATAATATGATGTGTCCCCTATTCCCTGAACTGAGAATTCTTCACCCTAAAAGCTCTACCATTGGAACTAGTCAGCAGACTGAGGCATAGATTCTAAACTCTTGCCCCAAAAGTTGACCATATGTGAGAATATATTTTCTTGTCTATCTGAAAAACCTGCTTGAACCATTGCTGATAAGAAAAACATTTCCAGTGGGCTTTTTCACTAGGAAGGTTAAGGAGAAATTAAATGGCCAAGTGCAGAAGAGTTATGAATTCTTGTCTGATGAAAAGACTATAATTAACTTGGAGTGTTGGACTACAGGCTATGTAGTACCAATAGTGTGATAAGAGAGGGAAGAGTAATGCTGCATGAATCAGAGCCATTCTAATTTTCCTTCTAACTCAGGTAGTAATCCAAGGGACACACAAACTGGTTCATCTTGCTGTACTATTGTTGGTTCTCCTGCCTTTCTCTGGATCCTTTATTCTCTCTGCAGTGAAGAAATGAAGAAATGAGGCAGAAGCACTGCCCTTGTCTCAACACCAATGCATCTAGTAGAATATCAGAAAGTTAGGATTAAAGTAATGTGTGTCAAAGTTTATTTATTGTATGCCGAATGCAGGACAAATGCTGTCTTAGCAACAAACTGGATTGTACGACGGCAATCTTTGTCTCATTGCCAAATGGTTTTCTGATTTGGGTAATGTTTCTAAAAATAACTTTTGCTGGTTGGTGCACTCCAGGCCAGTTAGCTTGTTAGCCTTTCTTTCTATAGACCATAAAAGATCAGTTGGGTCTCAAACACACTATATATGCAGATGATAGCAAATGAGAAACAATAAACAAGGGTTGTGCATGTAAAGTCCCATTCCTCATCATGCAGTGAGTGCAGTGATTGAGACTCATGATGCATGTGCGAGGTTTCAGTGGGGGTGATACTGCTGCATTTTGTGCCTTGATTTTTCTCCCAGCAGCAGACCAGTTACTGTGTTTCATATCTACAATGCCTTCTAAATATCACATGACCTTGCAAGTTGATTGGTTTGAATGGGCCCTCTCCTCTTCAGTGAATTCACTCACTGTTGATTTCAGTATTAGAATGTGGTGTTAGGAAATGGGGAATTTTTGGAGTCCTATCACAAAGAACAGGGCATGAAAAAAGTTTATACTCTTGTTTGCAGATCGTACCAACTTTCCCTCTATGAACACTGCCATGACTTAAATACTTTGCTTTCACCTTTCTATTTTGCCAGCTAGTTTGGTCCTTAGATCCAGCAGACAAGGTTTTGAACTTGTAGGGCAATATAAATTCCTCAGAGTGTATTTAATACTTTGTCTCAGTAAAAGTGTGGAAACTAGGCCACCAAGTTATAGTATGCTAAATTTTATAAAAGTTTAGATTTAGGGTCCTACTGAAAACTGTCAATGGTGTTCTCTCTCCCATCCAGCAATTTATCCCAGAGATTTAAATAAAAAGACAGAAAGATCTGCATTCCCAGAGATCTGGGATTACCAGTAGTTCTTACTGGAAAATAGCCCATGAATCTGAATGCCCTAGAGTTGTATCAGTACTAATTGGAGAGGTAAGCATGAATTATAGCAGAGTGCATGGAAGGAAACCTTTACAGGCATGGCTTGCACCAGGCACAGAGGCTCCCCAATTAGTGGTGCAAGAGCTAACTTGATGTAGGAAAGGCTGGCACATTTACTGCTACAAAGCTATAATTACTTTTGAGTCTCATAGCATCAGCTGAGATGTTATCTCATTTTTTCACCCTAGAATCTGACATGAATTTGGAATAACGTTTTCACTGGAAAAAAGAAGGGTGAAAAAAATGTCAAAAGCACAACCTTCATTAGGGGTTAATATAAATACAAACTGAATCTCCTTGAGGTAGGGCATCTGCATATGCTTTGTGTATGCATGGAAAGGTAGAAAAAGCAAGTTCTCTTGCATAATTGCGATGGTGCATGAATGGTTTGTAGATATTATTTCAAAAAATGAAAATTCTAGCTGGGTGTGGTGCCACATGAGTGCATTGCTAGTACTCAGGAGGTTGATATCAGAGGATTCTTGGATGTTAAAGTTTTACCCTGGGCTACACTATCAGTTCAAGCCCAGTCTTATCTACAAGGGAAAAACCTGATTCAAAAATACAAACCTGACACACTGAATGAGGTAGGACAAAGTGTAGAAGCAGTATAAAAGCAGGTGAAAAGAGCCAATTGTAGGTCTGCAGACATATCAGTAATTAAGTGGAGAATGGTGTTCTGTTATTAGAAGAGCACGTGAAAGTACATACAGCATGGGAAAGCAGTGGATGGTGGTGATAGGCAATAACATTTTCTGAGCAAGAAATTTCCCTATGAAAAATGCCTGTTGTTTATAAAAATATATGATTATAATACTGCTCAGCATAATATATTATACATTTTGTGTCCAAAATCTTGTAATTTTTACTGTTGGGAATAGGCAGTGACCATTTTGAAAGGCATGCTTGCTGGCTTCTTTCTCTCAATAAGTATCTGAATTAGAGATAAGTTGTGTGATATATAGCTTTTATTGGAGTGCAGAATCTAACACTATGATAACTGCACAAACTGCAGTTATATACACTCCTTTTTGTCAAAAGCGACCATGAAGCAGCTTTTTTTGTTACTCTATTTCATTTCTTTTCAGTCAGAGTCTCACAGTGTAAATCATGCAGATGTTGAACTCACTCTGTAGCTCACAATGGTTTTGTAGTAATGATGGTCTTTTTGCCTCAGCCTCCTGAGTGCTGGGATTACAGACGTGTATCACCACACTTTGCTCAAATATATTTATGATCCTCTAGGAATTAGTGACGTTTGAGGATGTGACTGTGACCTTCACCAGTGAGGAGTGGACTTTGCTGAATGCATCCCAAAAGCAGCTCTACAGAGATGTGATGGAGGAAACCTTTCAGAGCATCATGACTATAGGTAAGAATGAAACCTTGTTCTTATTGATACACTTAGAGGAGATGGCTTTTTGCTCTTCAGTGCAGTTTCATTAAATAGAATGTGAAAACAATTAGAAAAATTAAATGGCCTGCTTATATTATATCATGAATCTAATTGGCATGTGTTAATTTTTATGTAATAATGTAGTGACCACTTATACTTCTGTGTCTATAATTCAGGAAGACTCTTGGGTAACAAGAAAGTGGAAGAAGAGTGCAGTAACCTCTGTAGAAATCTAAGGTAATTTGTCCTTTCAAGAAAAATGTATAAGCCTTAAGACACCACATAAGGAAAAGGACTAAAATCAAAAAACCAACACCATCTTTAAATTTCTTTAATTTCACAAATACTCTCCAAAACTATATGCAACTTGAGTATGTATAGTCTGAAAAGTAAACACAAAAATATTCCAACATAAGAAATGGATTTATAAGTGAAATCATACAAGTGACACTGTCTCATGTGTAATACAAAAAAATGTTGCTTTATCGTCAACATCATGAACATGTATGACGTTGTTATTAGGTGTTTTGTGTAGCTGTGGATGAGAGGTAATAGATAAAGGAAAGTGATATTTTAGAGATGGGAAAGACAAATGGGATAAAAGTAGAGCAGAAAGAGTAAATAGGAAATGGTGTTAAAATTAATAAACATGTGTTATGCATATATATGTAACTCAAAATAAAACTAAAATTACTCTTATAAAATATACCAACTGAAAAATTTCCAAAAATATAACAGTCTTTAGGGAAAAGCTTTCTCCAAAGATCCCTCATATGTATTCTTTTAATTCATTATCAAAATTCTTATCTGTTAAATCATTGATATGGAAAGGTGTTTTATTTGTTTTTTTTTTATTTTTACAGATATGAAGATGTTGAGAAATACCATCTATATAAAGGTTGGAATCAGCATAAAGAATGCTTTCTTTGCTCTCAGGATGCTAATGTGCATATGAAACCATGTGGTTTAAAACCAGTTGAAAGTCTTACTTGTAGAAAGCTTCTGATTGGGCCTTTTTCACTAAACATGCCCATCATAGCTCACACCTCAGTAAAGACAGACGAATATTTTGAACTCAAAGGGAAGCTGTTTAAATGTAATGAAAGTAGAAAATACTGTGATGATTTGCAGTCCTTTCAGAATCCTGCAAGAACAGAAGCTGGCAAGAAACCACGTGAACATGATCAGTGTGAGAAATCCTCCTCTGGTCTTAGTGAAAGAACTCATCTTAGAGACAAGATATTTGCATGTCCAAAAATTATGAATGCCTCCAGGAAGCCCAGTGATGTTCAGATCTATCAAACAAATCACAGTTGGGGTGCACCCTCTGCATGTAAGCAATATGGGAAAGCTGTCAGCACACATACTATTTCTCAACAACATGAAAGAATTGATATAGAAGAGAAAAAGTATGTATGTAAGCAATGTGGGAAAGGGTTCAGGAAAAGTTGTTATTATCAAAAGCATGAAAGAACTCACACTGGTGTGAATCCTTATATATGTAAGCAATGTGGGAAAGCTTTCACTACACAGTATTATTGTAAACTACACGAAAGATCTCATACTGGTGAGAATCCTTATATATGTAAGCAGTGTGGGAAAGCTTTCAGTACACAGTATTATTTTAAACTACATGAAAGCTCTCACACTGGTGAGAAACCTTACATATGTAAGCAATGTGGAAAAGCTTTCAGTATAAAGAGCAGTTGTAAAAGACATGAAATAACTCACACTGGTGGGAGACCTTATGTATGTATGCAATGTGGGAAAGGTTTCAGCACACAGAGTCATTGTAAACTACATGAAAGAACTCACACTGGAGAGAAACCTTATGTATGTAAGCAATGTGGGAAAGCTTTCACTACACAGGCAAATTTTAAAGTACATGACAGATGTCACACTGGTGAGAAACCTTATGTATGTAAGCAATGTGGGAAAGCTTTCAGTACACACAGGAGTTATAAAAGACATGAAACATCTCACACTGGTGATAAATCATATGTATGTAAGCAATGTGGAAAAGCTTTCAGTACACAGTGGTATTGTAAACTACATGAAAGATCTCACACTGAACAGAAACCTTATGTATGTAAGCAATGTGGAAAAGCTTTCAGTACACAGGCGTATTGTAAAGTACATGAAATCTCTCACACTGGAGAGAAACCTTATGTATGTAAGCAATGTGGGAAAGCTTTCTCTACAAAGTCAAATTGTAAAGCACATGACAGATGTCACACTGGTGAGAAACCTTATGTATGTAAGCAATGTGGGAAAGCTTTCAGTACACAGGGGTGTTGTAAACTACATGAAACATCTCACACTGGAGAGAAACCATATGTATGTAATCAATGTGGGAAAGCTTTCAATAGACAGAAGAATTGTAAAAGACATGAAAGAACACACACTGGTGACAAACCTTATATACGTAAGCATTGAGGGAAAGTTTTCATACACAGGAGTATTATAAACTACATGAAAGATCTTGCTGGTGAGAAAGCTTATGTATGTAAGCAATATGGAAAAGTTTTCAGTACAGAGTTATTGTAAATACATGAAAGATCTCACACTAGAGAGAATCTTTATGTATGTAAGCAATGTGGGAAAGCTTTCAGTACACAGAAATTGTAAACTACATGAAAGATGTTATACTGGTGAGAAAGATTATGTATGTAAGCAGTGTAGAAAACCATTGATCACACATAAATATTAATATGAAAGAACTCATACTGCAGAGAAATCCTATGTATGTAAGGAATGTGGGGAAGGTTTCAGCAGAAAGAGTCATTGTCAGAGACACAAAAAAACTCAAAATGAAAAGAAACTACACGTGTGCAATTTTTTAAGTCTTTCAGTACACATAATTATTGTAAAATAAATGAAAGAAGCCACAGTGTAAAAACCCTATGGATGCAAGCAGTGTATAAAATGATTTTTTCATTAAACAGACATTAAAACTCATTAGGGAGAAACCCTATGTCCATAAACAATGTGGAAAAAGATTCAGTGCACACAAGTCCATTGCTATATATATTTTATATCAAATCAAAAAGGATCACTAGGAAGAAACTATATGTGTAAGACTATTTTAAAACCCTGTTAAGATGTTTCAGTTGGTATAATTCTGTAGAAATAATACCATAGTATTTTATGTCAGTGTTGCCTTAGATATGTTCCAAATAAATCAAATTCCAGATGAGTATATGACCAAATACATACATTATGTGGTTTATAATGCATCACATATGTACATTATTAATGTACAGTGTTTAAAAATATTGAGTTGCCACAATGAGAAATTTTTATCTGAGTGTCTGTGCTTAATCCATAATGTCTTAATTAAGCATGGTTGATGAAACTGTATTTTTTTACTGTCAAGTACCATTAGGATTTGTGCTGTTTTCATTTTATCCTTAAGTTTGGGAAGAATAGGCTATTAAATATCTTAATTTTATAACTTTTGCTATTAGAGTTTTGCACTATTTTGCTTTTCAATTACTGTGTGGGTTTTCTATATTCTATGTAAAAATGATATTTTTATTTTGATGCTATATTTTCTATTGATATCTATTTTCAAAGACTTGTCAACGTGAGTTTTTGACACAGTTAATTATGTTCACACAACTTGTAGATTAGCAAATTTTGTTTTTTAAATGACAAGATTCCTTCTTGTATACCATCAGCACTGTATATTGCATCATGTACATATATTGCGTACTTTTATTTCAATGCATTCATTTCCATGAAGTTTTATTTTTTCCTGTAAAATTTCTGTTTACATTGCAATGGCTTAATTTGTTTCACTGGTAGTTTCTTAAACATAGATACCAAACATAAACCATACTGCCCAGTATTTTTCATTGCCAGAACCCCACTGTTGGAGAATTCAAGATATCAGACCTAAGGGATTGGACTTTGAAAACTGACTGGGGCAATCAAGGACATGGAAACAATCAGAGCAGTTTATAACAACCTTGAAAGGAGACAGAACTTATGAATCCTGTAAGAACAAGATGACACAAATTCTTCACAGTACATAGTTGTAAATCTTACCTCTAGCAAAACAGCAACATATAGCTACAGGAGAAGAGGGGGGAACTTTAGCAAGATTCATCTCAATGTCCCATTTCACCACATGACCATAACTTGTCTTTATAGGAAATCATTATTTACAGTCATCTGTCCAGAATATGTATATTATGATGTATCAACCATGACAACACTTTGAATGGAATGCTCATCATCTGTGGAACTTTTCTCAGGAGCATGGTCACTACTGAATATTATGAGATTAATGCCTTTATTCTATTCCGTAATGCACTGATGCCAAAATATTTTTGGTAATTATTGTTTTTACATAGGAAGCTAAAATACTGGCACCAAGAAAAATGAAACTCCTCACATACATCAATCAACTCATTAAAAACAGAAATGTCTGAAATTTTTATTTATCCTGTGTTCTTGACCATTTTAGGATACATTTCTATGATGATATTTTTCATCGATTGTTAAGGTCAATCATATAGTTTTTTTTTTTTATTTTTAAAGAGGGTAAAATTAAACAGAACAAAACAGATCACAAAGTAACAATGTAAGAAACACAGATTCCAAAGCAGGACAATTGGAGATCTTCACTGTCTATAATATTGTCTCTTATATTCTTCCAAATATTTGTCCAGATTTTCACATAGAATGAATTCATACAAAACAAAATAGTATGGAACTGATCAGAACCCGATGATGAAAGTATTTTAGGTCTTCAAGACCAAAAAATCAGGAAGTCAACAATGGCTGCCATAATGTCTCTCATTCTTTTCAAAATAGATGTCCATACTTTCATGTATGTTGAAATTAAATGAAATAAAACAGAATAAAATCAGTCTGAACAAAGGGTAATAGTATTGCTGGATTTCACATCATGATGCTATGGAATCAGCACTGGGTGTCTTAGTGTCTCTTCAAAGTAGCTCTTTCATTTCATTGTGCATTATATTACAGATTTTCATCAGCTTTTTAGAAGTTATATGCACGCATGAGTCTCTACACATATACCTATCTTTTCTGTATTACAGGGAAAGCAAAACAAACCCAGACACTACAAAACAAATTCACAAAATAACGTGAAATGAAAAAGACATAAACAATAGGAAAGAGCCCAGAACACTGACAAGTATAGGCCTTAAAAACAAGGTGTTACGGGCAAAACTAGGGGTTTTATTTTACATGATGATCTTCAAGAGTTCCTCAGATAGCTACACAATAATATGTACAAATCTCCAATTCCTATGAATGTTAACTATTTTGTTCCAAGAACTTATGGTGTTTGCAGCGCAGTCATGTAAGCTATCCTAAGTGTGTTTCTTTTTACTTTTTCATTATTTTCCCCTTTAAGCATATTGTTTTCCTTTCATTGTAATCATTCCGATTTTTGTATTTTATATACTCTTAACATTTCTTACACTAGGGAGACTAAGGTATTTAGATATGTGACTTTGATTTATTTCTCTTATGAGTATGGTCTCTACTTGCATCTGTTTACTTATGAACTTTTCAATGTTATCATTCTTTATAGCAGAGTAGTACTCCATTTTATAAAATTTCACATCATTAATCCATTCCTCAGTTGATGGGCATTTAGATTATTTCCAAGATATGGCTATTACAAATTGTGTTGTTATAAACTTGGATGCACATATACAATTGTGGTATAATGTTGTCAGTTGTTCTGGGAATAGGCCCAGAAGTGGGAGAGCTGGGTCAAATGGGACTTCCTAACCCAACTTTTTGAGGAACCTCCAAACTGACCTCCACAGTAGTTGCACCACTGTACACTCGCAAAAACAGTGCGGAGGAGTTCCTTTTTACACTCAACCTCTCCAGCAGTTTTTGTTCGTAGTTTTCTTAATCCTGGCCATTCTTTCTGCAGTGAGATGGAACCTTTGTGTTTTTTTAAGGAACAGTGATGCTTGACATTTCTTATGTATTAATTTGTCATTTGAATTTCTTCATCTGAGAACTGTGTATTCATTTCAGATGCCCATTTTTGAAATGGGTCTTTGAATTTTGGGGATCTCATTTTTAAAAAATTCTTTATATGTTCTAGACAGAGGTCCTTTGTCTGAGGGATCATTCACTAGGATTTTCCAATTTGTGGGTTTTCTTTTGGCCATGTGGAGATTTCTTTCAGTATGAAATCCCCATTAATGATTTTGTGAAGTATTCTGTGTGCAGTTTGATTCTTGTTTATGAATTCACTACATATCCCTGTGTCTTTAAGATTTCTACCTAATTTGTCTTCCAACAAATTTAATGTATCTGTTTTAATATTTAGATCTTTGATCCATTTTGACTTTAGTACACGGTGATAGGTATGGTTCTAATTTTAGTTTTACTCATATGGAGAGCCCATTTTCCATCAACATTTATTAAAGAGTCTATCTTCCAGTGGATATGTTTGGCCACTTTATCAAAGAAAATGTGGCTGAATATGAATGTTATTGTAGTTGTATCTTTTACTCTGTTCCATTGATCTTCAGGTCTTTTTATTCTAGTACCATACTGATTTTATTACAGTACCTTTATAGTATAATTTCAGGTCAGGGTTTGTGATGTCTCCTGCCTTGTCTTTGTTGCTTAGAAATGTCTTAGCTTGTTTAGTTCTCATCTGGTTCCAGATGAAGTTTAGGAGTGATTTCTGTAAATCTCTGCAGTATACTAGTGGAATTTTGATTGGAATTGCATTAAATTTGTGTAATAATTTTTGGAGAATGGACATTTTCACAATGTTTATTCTTCCTATCCATGAACAGGAATTTCTTTCCATTTTTGGAGGTCCTTTTTGATTTCTTTTTCCAGGGTATGATAATTTTCCTGAATAGGTCTTTTCCCTATTTCATTTTATTTTGTTGGATGCTATTATAAAGGGTGTGGCTTCTCTTATTTCTCTCTCTGTAGGTTTGTTGTTAGTGTATAGAAATGCTATTGATTTTTGGTTGTTTACTTTTTATCCAGCTACATTACTGAATTTATTTATTATACCTAGGAATTTTTGAATGGAGTTTTAGGGGTCTTCTGTCATGTCATCTACAAATAGTGATAAATTAACTTCTTCTGTTAATATCCTTAGTCCTTTTATTTCTCTCTCCTGTCTAATTGCTCTCACTGGTATAACCAGCACTATATGGAATACAGTGGTGTTAATGGACATCCTTGACTTGTTCATGATGTTAGGATAAAGGCTTTTAGTATCTAGCCATGTAATACGATGCTGGCTGTTGGGTTGTCATATATGGCTTTCATCATATTGAGATAAAGACTATCTTCCATCTTTCTGTAAGGTTTTATCATAAATAAGTTTTGGACCATATCAAAAGCTTTTTCTCCATCTGTAGAAATTATTATGTAGTTATTATGTTTGACTCTTTTGATATGGTGGATTAGATTTTTTGATTTGAATATGTTGAACAATTCCTTCATTCCTGGCATGAATCTCACTTGGTCATGGTTTATAATATTCTTGTTGATTTACTGCCTTCTTTTAGCCAAATTTAATGAGGATTTTTGCATCTATGTTCATTAGGGAAATTGGCCTGTAGTTCTCTTTTTTGTTTGGATCTTTCATAGGTTTTATAATTAGAATAATGTTTTCTTCCAGGAATGAGTTAGGGAGCACTGCTTCCCTTTCAGTGTCATTGAAGAGTTTCAAGGTTATTGACATTAAATCTTTGGATTTCTTGTAGAATTCCACAGTGAATGTCTGTGTAACTAGGCTTTTCTTTTTTGGTAAAGATTTAATTACATTTTCAATATCATTAATTGAAATTGGGTTATTCAGAAGTTTTACTTCTTGTTGAGTCAGCTTTGGTATTTCATATGTTTCTAGTAATCTGTCCATTTCTTTCAGTCTATGAGCTTCCTTTTGGGTCAGATGGATTTCCTTTATGCAGCATATGGTTGGATGTTGATTCATGATCCATTCTGCCAGTCTGTATCTTTCAATTGGTGAATTTAGGCCATTTACGTTAATGGTTATAACTGATACAGATTAGTTTACTTCTCACATTTTCTCTTTCTGCTGTTGATTGTGTACATTTCCACTCTGTTTAATTGTTTACCTCGCTTAGAGGTTATTTCCTATGTCTGTCTAGAATGTCTTTCAGCATTCTTTGCAGGGTTGGTTTGGTTGTCATGAAATTCTTCCACTGTTGTTTGTCATCAAATTATCTTATTTCTCCATCCATTTTGAAGGACAGTTTTTCAGGATACATCACTCTAGGTTGAAAATCATTTTCCTTTTAGATGTGGAATACTTCACTACATGCTCATCTTGACTTCATTGTTTTTGTTGAGAAGTCTGTTGTGATTCTAATAGGCTTTCCATTATAGGTGATCTGTCTCTTCTCTCTAGCATCTTTTAATATTGTGTTCTTATATTGGATTTCTGGGATGTTGATTATTATATGTTTAGGCATAGTTTTATTTTGGTTATGGTTATTTGGAGTTCTGTAAGCTTCATTGATCTGCATGTCAGTTTCCATTCTCATTTTTGGGAAATTTTCAGCTATTCCTTCTGTAAACAGCCTCTTGATATCATTTGTGTTGTCACCTTCTTTTCTGCTTATCTTATGTTTTTTTGTTTGTTTGTTTTTTTGCATCATCTTGCAGCTGTTGAATTGCTATTTCCTGGTTCCTTCTTACTTGTAAAGGATCTTTCCTTTTCTGTTCGCTATGTGCAATCATGTCTTTGAGGTCTGAAGTTAAATCTTTTTCACTGAGGTAATTTTGCTCACTTTCAATGGAATTTTTGGTTTCCTGTATATCTCTTTGAGTCTGCTTCATGCATTCTGTTTGCTTCTTATATTCTTCATTCAAAGTTTCTCTCTTTTTGCATTGTTGCTTTATTTCTTAACTATGTCTTCTTTAGATGTGTTCAGGATTTCTTTCATGATGTTTATCATTTCTTCTTTTACTTAGGAGACTATTTAGATTCGAGTTCTTTTATGGCTTCCCTGAGATTTTTCTTATTTCAGGTGATAGCATTTCTGGCATTTCGGGTGTATGGGTTGTATTTTCATCTGTGTCCATGTCTCCTAGGCTTGCTTGGGTTGGGCTGGAAGATTGAGATTGCATTTTGCTCTTTCATCATTTTTCCTGGATTTCTGGGTTTTGAGCAATGTTTCAAAAGTTTCTCCATATGCTGAGAATCATCCGGCCCAATTTTGCCTCCCAGGGTCGACAGTAGGCAACAACTAGTAGTGGAGTTCACTGGGCTTGGGCAAATTAGGCCTGTGGGGACTCCCATGTGACCTCCTGTGATTTCAGATGTGGGGTGGGTCTTACCACCTGTGAGTAAAGTTCCAAGGGTTCCTTGTGTCCTGAGTTTCAATCAGTGCGAGCTCTGCGCCTGGGACTCAATTTCGGCCCCTGCCAGCTGCTTGAATTTCGCTGCGCAGTGCCCAGTTAGGCCCCTTGCACCTCCTGAGTTTCCTTGGGTGATTTCAGGCATGGGACATGGTCTTGCCACCTCAGTACGAAGTTCCAAGGCTTCCCCATGTGCTGGGTTTCAACCCATGTAAGCTCTGTGCCTAGGACTCAATTTGGGCCCTTACCAGCTGCTTGGAGCTTGCTGGGTGTGGCCCAGTTAGGCCCCCTTGGATGTTTCAGTCTTCCTTGGGTGATTTCAGATGAAGACATCGTCTTACCACCTGGAAGTGAAGTTCTAAGGCTTCCTCCCTCTGCTGGGTTTCAACCTACACATGCTCTGGGCCCGGGATTCAATTTGGGCCCCTGCCAGCTGCTTGAAGTTCACTAGGCATTGCCCAATTAGGCCTCCCTGGGCCACTTGTATTTCCTTAGGGGATTTTGATATGGGGCATGGTCTTTCCACCTGGCATCGACATTCCAAGGTTTCCATGTGTGCTGAGTTTCACCTCCCACACACTCTAGGTTCCCCATCCTGTAGTGTTTAGTGTTTTTATATTTAATGTATGGTTGATAGCAAATGCTTTCAAACATATTTTGAGCAAGGTGTATTCATGTGTTGCAGTTGGTTTCGTATTCCTACTTTTTACAATTCTTTTAATGTGGAAATATTTTTGAGGTATTTTATACTGTGTTTTCTATTACAAAGGCTGCTTAAAGTCTGATAGGATTGTGTTGTTACAAGCCTATGATAGTAAAATATAAGTAAACAATGCATTAGATACCCATAATGCAATCAACACTACAGCTTGCCTAAGTCTTAATTAGGAATAGACAAAATAATTGTCAGTTTTGTAGAATCATCTAAAATTAAATCTGTTTCATAACTATATTATGTACTTTATGGAATATAATGTACTAGAGAACATACTGTCAATTTTACAATCACAGCAAAATCAAGATGCTGAGTGACACACTATTAATCAATGAAATTGCAATCTATTTCTCTGTTTTTATTTTTTAAGATAGGGTCTGATAAATCCAGGCTGTGTTTGACCTGTACTCAAACATTGATCATCCTGCCTCAGAACCAAGAGTTCTGAGATTACAGACATGTGCTTCCAGGCCTGGCTGAAAGTTCACAATGCAATTAAAAACTTGCCCATGAAGAAAAGCCCAGGTCCAGATGGATTCACTTTTGAACTTCCCAAGAAATTTAGAAAAATATTTAATGCCATTACCTGCCAAACTCTTTAATGAAATTGAAAGAAAAGCAATATTACTAAAGTAAGTCCTGGAAGTATTACCCTATGCCTAAAACACACAGTGCATTGGAACTTCCAAAGCTGTGCAACTAGATTAGATTTTGGAGAGGCTTATAAAAGGAAAAACTGCAAAGCAGTGGTAGGAGAGGGATAAGGGTGGAGAAGCCTTTTGTTTTCTTATTTGGCCTGGGGACAGAGTTCTTTGCTTAATCACTTGCCTTTTTGGGAAGCTTTGCCACAGGTGATCACCTAGTTCCTACTTTAGGGGAACTTGACAACTTGTGTTCAACTAATTCCAGAAACAACTGTCCTTTACAATGAGGGACAAATGTTGAGACAGAATATAGGTAACTCGAGGTTGACTGCAGGAACAATTGTCCCTCACAAAGGGAACAAAGGTTAACACAGCAAACAGGTTATCAGGGTGATGGCACATACTGAACATATGGCAGCACTTTTTAGTTAGAGTACAACAATAAATAGATCAGTAAAACCTGGCTTTCCACATATCAAAGGCTAAAACCAAACCTGTATCGATCACTATGGACTAATCCAATGTTATAATGGTTCAATAATCTAAATGTTAAGGCATAAACACTCAGTCTGCTGGAAGAGAGTCTAGGTAGACCCACTGGAGATATAGTTGTAGACAAACACTTCAAGACAACTAGTCCTGATTATATGAAAATATAAAGAACTAACATTTTGGATCTTGCCTTAATTAAAAGCTTCTGTACAGCAAAAGAAGTCACCAACAGAGTGAAAAGACATACCAAAGTGGGAAAATGTCCTAGCCAGTTGAGATGCAGCTGAAGAAGTAATACAAAACTCACATAAAGAATCAATAATTAAGTTAGATGCCCCAAAATTTAAAGACTCAGGCAATAAAAATTGGCATCTGCAATGAATAGATATTTCTGAAAAGAAACATACATACAAATCAAGATGTGAAAGGATGTTCAATGACTGATCATTAAACAGATGAAAACTAAAACACTGATATTTCATCTACAGAAAATGGAGCTCTTATCAGCACATCATTCAATAATAAGAGCTATTGGGACTGTGAGGGAAATAGAACCCTTCTCCAATGTTGGCGGTAGTGTAAACTAGGGCAGGGATTTTGGAAATCTGCATGAAGATTCCTCAAAGGCCTAGGATTAAAGGCTTTTTAAACATAGCTATTTCCTTTCTGAGTACATATTGTGAATTTAAAACAACATACCACATAAATATAGCAGCAGGTTTTGGAATAGTGAAATCTTGGAAATGACCCAAAAGTCCGTCAAACAAGATATGAGTTAAAAACAGTTATTTCATGATGCAGTACTTCTTGGCCATAAGGAAGGAAAACCCTGAGACTTTTAGGGGTAAAAGGATGCACCTTGAAACCATATTCTTAATTAAAATAAATCAGACACTTACGTGTCAACTTCAAACTGTTTTTGTGCTATGAGAAATTGAAAGTCAGTAAATAACAATATATTGTTGATATTGTGAAATTGGTAAAAATGTGCAAATTAAATTGGAGGGTTATGGAAGAGAAAGAATAAATGAGAAAAATTATACAATGGAAACATAACTGTGTACATAATGAGAAGAAGTGTAACTGATACCATCTTGAGCCTTGCATTTATCTAGTGCCTGTATTTGACACAGGAAAATGGAAAATTACTCAGCGTATAAATCCCATGAGAAAAGGAAAATGAGTTGTACCCATAAGAAAAAAAGTTAACCTGCTCAGCAAAAGAAGCAGGACACAGGTGTCAAAAAAAATGTTAATGAGAGATTGAAGCTCAATTGTTTCCAACAGGATGTTTTTATGTGTGTTTTGTGTTTAAAAGCTTTGTAATTTTCCAGTTCAGGACCACTTGGTAACACTTGGAAATGGGTTCATGTGGGTGATTAGTGAGCTCAGCTAATTAAATACCTAGCTGAAGCCAATTCAGAATGTGATTACTGCATGTCACTAAATTTTACTAATAATCTTACTTTACTAAGAGAAATACCTGAAAATAAAAATTACACAAAATGTATACATTGCAGAAAAACCAGTGTAAAGGCAGATTGTCTCATTTTGACAACACATATTGAGTTATTATTAAATGCTTGAATAAGCAAGGTGAGAAGACGATTCAGTACCTCCTAGATAAAAGGAATAAAAATTTTGCGGTAATTGCAGGAGGTTTAAATGTTAGATGGTTAGCACCCAGTTCAGTCCACTAACATTCTTATATTAATCCTCGAAGGAATATTTCAAAACATGAGAAATGAGTTTAAAATGCAAGTTAGCAAATCTGGTAGAATGTTAAATCATTATGATGAGAAAAGCATCTCACCAAGGTATATCCTTTTTAAATTATCAGATATTAAGTCAAAAGACAGAATTTGAAAAGCAATCAGAGAGAAATAAAACTTACATATAAATGTGAACCAAATAGAAGGACAGCAAACTGCCTACCATAAACCATAAAGTCCAGAAGACCTTTGTGTGAGTTATTTCAAGTCAAAATAGCAAAAACTTCCAACCTAGGTTAGCTTTTCTGCTCTTCTTCTTCTTTTTTTTTTTTTTTTTTTGTAAGGGGGATTGAACTCATGACCATGTACTTGCAAGGCAGGCACTTATGGTACTGAGCTAAATCCCTAGCCCCTGGTTAGCTTTTCAATAAAAGCTAGTCTTTAAAACAAGTGGAGGAATAAGGTATTTTCATGAAAATGTTCAGCTCACAAGATATATGCATGCTAAACCAGCTGTAGAGAAAATAAGCATATTTTTGAAAGAAACAATAAATCAGATGTAACTAAAGCACACATAAGATACTAATAAGTCAATAGGTATACAGCAACAAAAAATCATGAAAAAAAATTCCAAAGCACAAACCAACAGATAAAGAATTCAATGAAAGTAGATAACAAAAATATTAGTATCACTCAATGTGAACACCCTGAACCCTCCACTTAAAAGACTGAAAGTGACAGACTTAACTAAAAGAAAAAGCAAAATTAAGAAATGTGTTACATTCAAAAGCTCACCCAATTCAAAGAGAAATTCATAGAATAAAAATTGAAAAATGGAAGGCATTTCATGCATCATGTTATGGTTTTTGTCTAGATGTCCTCTGAGAGCCTCAGTAAGTCATAGGTGGAGCCTTGTCAGAGGTGGCTGGATTTAGGTTGATTGAGGCTAGGATTGATTCATTCTAGGCCCAAGGATACTAGGAATAAGGCAGTGTTGCCTGTCCTGTGTAACTTAATGATACCTAATGGGTAAAAAGAGTTGCAGTCTTCACTTGCTTGCTTTTGCTGTCTTTGTTAGACCTGAAGGACAGAGACTTTCATGCTGCCTTCTACAAGCACTGGAATGCAGGCTTCTATCCCCAAATTTGAATTGGAGACCATGAAGAAATTTGGGAGTGGACCTGCAGTCCTCCTGATGATGAATGATACAGGGTTATACACAAACCTATGCTAATCATCCGGGGAGGTTTGACCTCAAACATTTCATCCAAATTCTTTGGGAGTATCCATACCAAACCCAAATACTACCATATGTAGCCTCCTTACATACTTGCTAATATAACTCTAATTTCAGCCTGCCTGAACTAAGAATTCAATTCACTGTTTGCCATAATCTCAGTTACTGGGTATTTCTTCACATGCCATTAATTAACTTTATATGCAAAACATGAGATAATAAAGAGCATCCCTCTTTAGAGGGTACTATACCCTATCTATAAGCTTTTTCCACAGAATCCATATGGGGACCTTGTATGCAGACATTGCTCTGGTGCTAGAGGGAGCTCCCAGTATCTAGCACACTGACAACTTCAGACTTCTATCCCTTTTCGGCCCTGTAACACTCACTTATGGGTTAAAGATCCTACCACCACTGGCACCCTCCTATGCCACAATACCACTACATATTTAACCATTTGTATGCCTGACCTCTCTGCTGCCAGCTACTATCTAGTTCTGACTCTCCCCTCACCCCTTTGGGACACAGGAAAGCCCCACTTCTCCATTCCTTGAAACCTAGCTCTGGTCATAGACACTTCCTGGGGAGACTACTTTCCACTAGCAATTGATAAACTGATTTGTCAACAGTTTTGCTTACTCACCCACTCTCCTTTTTGCCCTTGGGTACAAGTGAAGATGTCCACTAAATGCCCTGTTGCTATTCTTATTTTGCCAAAATAAATGTGACAGTAACCTCCTTCTGTTCCTGATGAGAAGCCATCATGCTATTACTTCCTCCCCTTTAGTCTATCTCAGAATATCTAAAACATCTTCAACTCCAACCCAGACTGAAGCAATACCTCTAATGTTTTCTGTGCAAAACGACAAGGCCAGGTACAAACTGGGAAATAATTTAATGTACCCAGAAAAATGATACCTCTCATCCCTTCATTCTTGGGGACAATTATTGCTCAGGGCTAAAATATGTTTCATATTCCCCTCCATTGAAGCATTGTTTACACCGTTAATTTTCCAATTTTGTTCACCTCATCTGACCTCTCCAAAATCTTTCTTTCCCCTGCTCTACACCATCTTCATGAGATGTGGACTTCTCTCTAACTACACATCTAATGGATGTTACACAGTCCTGCAGCTGCAGCTGCAGTCCTCTGTCCTCCTTTATGGACACCTGATGCTATAACTGCTTTTCCACCCACTAAGAGCTTCCCATGTCATCTACAGCCATTCTGTCCTTTGATGTCTCCTGTCAATCAGGTGCTTCTTCTCTCTATTTGTCTGGCATTTTTTATTGTTGTTGTTGTTGAATGTAATCCTGCTTGATAACCTACACCCACTAAACTTCACCTTGTACCAGTATACCTTACCTCAGTTGCAGTTTTGCTCCAAATTCTTGCCCCCTGCCCTCTAGGGCTCACTTCTAAAATTACCACACACAAAGGGAGTTCTGAGAGTTCTCTTTACTTTCTCTTTGACAGATCTCTCCCAAAGAAACAGCATACGAACTCCTTCTTCTCAGATTCCATCCAATACATACAAGAGTTTGAACACCTAACTGAATCATATAATCTAATCTGGAGTGATTAAAGGACATCCTTGGTTCTACTCTTTAGAAGAGCAGAAATGAGTGATCTTGGTTCAGTCCCATTTGGATAAATGACACCTTCGTCAGGCCAATCTTCCTATAGCTGTTCCTTGGGAAAACGCTAAGTCAAACTAACAGTTAGAACCTCATGAAGTAGTCATCCAAAATCACATTTCTTAGTAGAAGGACTTCACAAGGTAACTGATAAGGAAGGTAATTTTAATAAACCAAATGAAACCACATAAAACAATGATGACTACACAGCTCAGCTTATAACTGGCTTGATTGCTGCCCTTAGACAAGGTACTGTTTTACATAAAGAAAGATAAGAGGGACAACTTATCCTAAAATGAATTTTACTATTATATCAGCACCAGAGAATTGTATAAAAAATACAGTGATACAGAAACTGAGACCTAGCCCTGGAAGTTATTAATTTGGCTTTCAAAGTTTTTAATAATAGATATGAAAGTGCTCAAATCTGCATTTCTGAGCTGCTGATGTTAGCCTCCAGTGTTAGAAACTCTCAGATTATACCAGAACCACAGCTGAGAGCTAAAAGTGTTTCTAAGCATTTTCTGCCCCTCAGAACCATGTTTCACGTGCTGCAACAATGGTGACTAGGCTAGGACATGCCCATAGTCTGTGATTACCCGTAAGGTGTGTCCTTCTTGTGGGTACCCACTCTGGATGATAGATTTTCCAATGCTGGCAGCACCCCTGCTGTCTCTGGATGAGTCGGTACTCTCCTGCTCCAACTGGTTCCCAGATCTTCTTGGCTTGACCCCTGCTGAGGTCAGGGGTTGGGAAGAGAACAATTAAAATCAGGACATGGAATTCATAATGGTATTTTATGATGTTCACCCAGAGTTAATACACAAAATTGTAGGAAATCTATCCACAAGATTAATGATGTAAAATAGTTGTGCAAGGGTCTTAATACCACATCAAGGTCCTACAGGAGTCCAGAGGAAGGTCCAGAATTCACGACAATGACTCCCACAAGTGCAGCTGGAAGTCTAGAACCTAGCAGAAGGACTCATGCCCCTCTCTTTTATGGATCTGTGTTGGGAAGGTCCAGAGGTCAGTGGTGGAAGCTATAAGGTCTATGCCAGCAGACTGAAGAGCTGTTTTGGTCGTTGAGTGTTCTATGATGGAGCTAAGAAGTCACACTCAAAATAAAGAACAGGGCTGTCCTGAAATGAATCACAGTCATCTTCAGCAACACAGAAGACCCGAACTCCCTTAACAATAAGTACATACCAGTAAGTCAGCTTGATGAGATCATCCTAGAGATTGAGCAGCACACATCTTCCCCTCTAGAGCTATGAAGCAATACTGGACACAAGAAACAGAACTCCAGGAGAAACAATGGATAAAACAGCAGCAGGTAGGAGAATTTGCATTGCCTCAACACCTCAGTGCCTCTCTTCTCCTCCATGTCTCTATGCTAGCAACCATCCTCAAGTGAAACATCTATGCTTAGCACTATGGTAATTTAATTCTTGTGGCATTAAGTTGACCAACAGTTTTAATCTATAATAGCCCCTGAAGACTAAATAGGCCCCAAACCTATGGAGGTCCCAGTAACATTTCAAACATCAGACTCCAGGTGACTCTTACTGAAGAGGGCAAGTTTATGTCATTCTTTATAAATATAGGTCCTTGTCATTTCACTTTGCCTTTCCTTCCATTTCACTAACTTCCCATACGCCCATTTCTATTGTGCATTTTATTGTTAAAGATTCAAACCCCTTAAAAGCTCTCTTAATGGCACCTCATTTTTAATCCTGCCTAACTGTCCCATTCTGCTTTTAGGGGGAGACAGGTTAACCAAGTTGGCAGGTACTCTGACTATTACTGGGACAAAATTCCCAGTATAACCCAAATTTCTGCTTCCCTCCCCACCCTTGAGACTGCCATCATTTCTCCTCATCTCAACTCCCTAACCCTAACCCTAACCCTAACCCTAACCCTAACCCTAACCCTAACCCTGGCTTCATTCCAACAACCACTTACTATCTCTCTCAAGCCCAACCTCTGCCATCCTGCTCAAAAGCAGTACCACATTTCTGATCCAGATCTGTGATATTACAGGCTGTTATTTCTTGCTTACTACCTCTTGGTCTTTTAATTCCTGTCAACTGCTCTTTTTTAACACCAGAATTCTCCCAGTATGAAAGGTACATGGTTCTTCTAGGCTAATACGAAATCTCCACACCACCAGATTGTCTTTCCTATACCTGCTACGGTGCCAAATCCCTATGCCATATTATTTTCTAGCCCCTGATCTACCAATTGTTACTCTATTTCATATTTGAAAGATGGTACTTTGCTATTGCCTTTCATTCCTTTTTACAGCTTCTCTATAAATTCACCTGAACAGATACCGACATTCACCGGTTCTAGCAGTTACCCTGGACTGTTTTGTCTCCGGATTTCTGGGAGAGACTCACACTGCTCTAGTCAGGTCCAAGCTGTGATTTACTTCACTTTCATCTCCTCTCTTCTCACCTTATACAGTGTGTAGATGATCTGCTTCTCTGTATACTTTTGTACTAGTCCTACTGTATGGATATCCTCTTACTAGAGCAGCAACTACATTCCAAAGGATACCAAATCTCCCTTCCTTAGACCCAAGTCTCTTCCCTGTCAGTCACTTATTTGTGCATCATTCTCTCCAAATATGCTGGAAACAAACATCTCAACTTTTTGACTTTTCTTACTAATTCCAGCTGTAACAGACAACTGCTCCTCTCCTTTCTTTACACAATAAATATTTTTTCTTGTGGGTTCCCAGATTTACCCTTCTCACTAAAGCCTTATATTAGGAAGGCAGGTACTGCTGAGTCCTTTGGTCATGAGAACTTTTCTTTGAGATCTTAAGCCCTAAAATCAGTCCCTTATTCACATTTCTCAGATCACACTCAACTCTTCATTCTCCATAGACCCAAACATAGAATGTGCAGTAGAAGTTCTGCCACAGAGTCTAAGACTACACCCCATCATATTCCTGTCCAATCTGCTTGACTCCACTGTCTTAGGCTGGCTACTGTTCACACATGTCGCTGCTGCTGTGGCAGCCCTAATGTTCTTAAAGGTATGGAAGATCACTATATATGATCCTTTCAATCTTTATTATCCCTGTAATCTACAGGGACTCATGACTTCACTCTAGCTCTTATATTTTCACATCTTCCTCCGCCTTCTTCAGCTCTGTGTGCTTTTTATACAAACTCCCACAGTTAATATTGCCCTGGGCCCTGCCTTTAAATTGACCACTCAACTCTTTAATCCACCTCCCATTAAAAGACCAGAGCCACACGACTATATATCCCTAAGCCACTTAACATCATCTCAACTTCCACACGTCTATACTTTATCCTTCCAAACCTTGATCACATCACGTTCATCATTGGAAGTTCATATAGAGTACTGCCAACTCCCTTGCCAAGTATTTGCAATGGTTTTCCAAGACTATCATAGAAACTGTAGGCCTCCTTCAACCACCACTTCTTAACAGGCTGAACTAAATGTTCTGACCCACCCCTTTATGCTAACCAAGAACTTATCATTTAAGATATATATAGATTCAAAATGTGCATTCCATATACTGCATAACCACACTGCCACTTGGGCACAAAGGAGATTTCTCAATTTCTGAGGATCACCAATAATTAATACCCTCCTCATTAAAGTCCTTGTTCAGACTGCCCTATTGCTAACAAGGGCCTGAGTCCTTCCCTGCAGGGAACGTCAGAGACTTTCTCCACATCTACTGGATATGCCTTTGGAAACCATGCCTCTAAAGAGGTAGCCAATCTCCACTTCCCTGATTCTAAGGGACAATATTTTATCCTTTCTGTAATAAACAAAGCCTACTCACCTTCTGAATGCCAATAATATCTAGACTTTCCCACTAAAGCTGGATAGTTAAGTCACAGAATGTTCCTTCTCCTAACTTCACAGGCACAAGCCTTTTTCTCATTGTTTTCCTGTTTTCTTTTTGCTTTTATTTTAATTAGAAGGAAGAAACAAAAAAAGAAAAACAGGGAACAAAAGATACAAATAATCAACAGTAACAAAAATCTGCAGAGCAATAACAATATAGGCTTTCAAAACAAGGTGGTAAGTACTTCACAAAGGTTGTTATTTTGTAAAGTTATCTTCAAAAGAGTTACTCAGATTACCATATGTATACCCCAAAAACTGATAATACTGTCAGTGTTAACTGTTTTGTTCCAAGAATTAATAGAATTAGTAGTATAATCATGTCAGCTGTCTTAAGTATGTTTTCAAATTTATATCTTTTTTCCTTTTCTTTACCTTCTTTTCCTATTTCGCTATTCAAGTTAAGTTTCCTCTTTGATCAGGTTCTTACACTTTCAGAATAGTTTTTGAAAATTTTGGATCTTGTTTATTCCGACTGTCTTACACTAGGGACAACACTGTATTTACAAATGTGAATTTATTTTTTTCACTTTGGTGCATTGTCTCATCATATTCATTTACCTATAAAAACATCAATGTGATTCTTCTCTATAGCTGATTAGTACTTCATTGTATACAAATACAATATGATTTTTATCCATTCTTCAGTTGATGGCTTTTTGGCTTGTTTCCAAGATTTGACTACTACATATTGTGCTGTTATAAATGTGGATGCACATCAGCCTCCCCATTCCGGTTACACTTGGAGAACTGCTGAGCTCCCGACAGGTGGGCGGGCCCACACTATCAGCCTAGCTCAGCCTGTTTAGCTGCTATGCCTGGCCATTGGTCTGCAGAGGAGGAGCTGGGCAGATCTGGGGTACCCTCACCGGCCTCTCTGCGTGTCTGGAGGACTCTGGCAATCTCCGCCCAGACTGTTGGAGTCCCCCCAGGCTTCCAGGTGCAGTGAAGGGGAGAGGTGGGTTTGAGGCTTCCACATCAGCCTCCCCATTCCGGTTACACTTGGAGAAGTGCTGAACTCCCGGTGGGCCGGCCCACACTATCAGCCGAGCCCAGGCTGTTTTGCGGCCACGCCTAGCCATCAGTGTACAGAGGAGGAGCTGGGCGGATCTGGGGTGCCTGCATCGGCCTCTTCATGTGTCTGGAGAACTGTGGATATCTCTGCAACCAGGGAGGGTCCACAGGTTCCTGAGACACCGCAGCCTGTGGTGAGTACCCTAACACGGCTGCGATTGAAGAACTGTGGACCTTCCAAGGGGCAGGTGGGCGCACAGTGTCCCTGAGGCCCAGCTTGTCTGGAACTGTGGAGTTCTGAGCAGGCAGAGGAGGGCCACTGGTTCTGTAGGCCCAATGGCTTGGGATAGTGCAGTGCCAGAGTCTCAGTAGCTCCAAACATAGAAGGGGATTTTCAACAGATCCTGAGGAAGCTTTAAAATAACACTTGAAACACAGAAATATAGGAAAATGACAAAACGAAAGACCAAATTACAACCTCAAACCCCCAGCCCATCTCAAGAAACCCTAGGAGCGATGTATATAGAAGAAAATATATCCCATCCACCTCATATATCGGACACAATAGCTACTGAAATTGACAAGCAACTCCAGGAAGCTTTAAAGAAATTCAAACTCGAAATAATCTCCCAGATAAAAGAAGAAATGATAAAAGAAATGCAAGAAATTCTAAATATATCTAAAGAAAACACAGATAAAAAATTGGAGGAACTAAACAAAAAGATAGAATCCCTAGACAAGCAATATAAGAAACAAACAGAATACATAATGCAGATGCACAGAGATATACAGGAAATAAAAAAACTCCACTGAAAGTTGTAAAAACCGCCTTAATGAAAGTGAAGATAGAATTTCAGACCTTGAAGACAGGATTGCAGCTAGTGAACAGGAAAGGAAAGATCTTTTGAAAATAACAAGGAATCAGGAAGCAACAATTCAACAACTGCAAGACGATGCAAAGAAGAATAACATAAGAATGATAGGCATTAATGAAAGAGAGGGAGACAACATGAAGGATGTCAGGAGGATATTTAGAGAAGTAATAGCTGAAAATTTCCCAAGCATGAGATCAGAAACTGACATCAGGATCAGTGAAGCATATAGAACTCCAAACAGTCATAACCAAAATAAAACTACACCCAGACATATAATAATCACCATCCCAGAAATCCAACACAAGAATAGATTATTAAAAGCTGTCAGAGAGAAAAGACAGATCACTTATAAAGGAAAACCTATCAGAATCACAGCAGACTTCTCAGCACAAACGATAAAGTCAAGAAGAGCATGGAGTGAATTATTCCAGATCCTAAAGCAAAATGATTTCCAACCAAGACTGATATATCCTGCAAAACTATCATTCAAAATAGATGGTGCAATACGATACTTCCATGACAAAGAACAGCTGAAAAACTTCAGGAACACGAAACCAACCCTGCAAAAAATATTGAAAGACAGTTTAGATACACAAAGGAAAAAACCACTAAGCAAAGCAAGTAATTAAACAGAACAGAAAGATAAAGATGCAACAGCAGAGTGATAACATTCCTACAATTAACCAGCATTTAACAGTAATAACCATTAATGTAAATGGTCTCAATGCACCAATCAAAAGAAACAGACTAGCAGAATGGATCAAGAAACAAAATCCAACCATATGCTGTTTACAGGAAACCCATCTAACCCAGAAGGATACTCACAAAACTGAAAGTCAAAGGATGGAAAACAATTCTTCATGCAGAAGGAATCCAAAAAAAGGCAGGAGTAGCCATTCTGTTTGCAGACAACGTGAACTTTAAACCAACAATGACCATAAAGGACAAAGAAGGTCACTACATACTCGTAAGGGGAAAACTCCAAGAGGAAGAGATAACTATCTTAAATATATACACACCAAACTCCAGAGCACCCAGTTATATAAAACAATTATTAACAGAAATGAAAACTCAAATTATCAGTAACACAATTGTAACAGGAGACCTTAATACACCACTGACACCAAGGGACAGATCAACCAGACAGAAAATGAGCAAAGAAATAACAGAACTGAATCACACCTGTGAACAAATGGACTTGATAGACATATACAGAATGTTCCACCCAACAACATCAGAATACACATTCTTCTCAGCAGTACATGGATCATTTTCTAAAATAGACCATATATTAGCTCACAGAACATATTTAAACAAATGCAAAAGAGTTGAAATCATCCCTTGCATATTATCGGATCATAGTGCTCTGAAATTAGAAATTAATGATAAAAGATACTGCAAAAATTCCACAAACACATGGAAACTGAATAACACACTCTTGAGTAATCAGTGGGTCACAGAAGAAATTAAAGAAGAAATTAATACCTAAAAGAAAATGAAAATGCAGATACAACTTACCGGAATCTGTGGGATGCAATGAAAGCCGTCCTGAGAGGAAAATTTATTTCACTGAGTTCCCACATCAGGAAAACAGAATGAATACAAATAAATAACTTGATGCTACACCTCAAACAGCTAGAAAAAGAAGAGCAAGTCAAGCCCAAAGCCAAAAGAAGAGAGGAAATTATAAAAATCAGAGCAGAAATCAATGCAATAGAGACTAAGAAAACAATCCAAAGAATCAACGAATCAAAGAGTTGGTTCTTTGAAAGAATAAATAAAATCGATAAGCCCCTAGCCAACCTTATTTTAAAAAGGGAAGAAAAAGCTCAAATTCATGCAATAAGAAATGAAAAAGGAGAAATCACTACAGACCCAATAGAAATACAGAGGATCATCAACACCTATTTTGAAAAACTCTACTCTCAAAAGTATGATAACACAGAAGAAATAGACAGATTCTTAGAAGCATATGAAGTACCAAAGCTAGATCAAGAGGATATAAAACTGTTGAATAACCCAATCTCTGCTAATGACATTGAAAATGTAATTAAGTTCTTACCCACCTATAAGATCCCAGGCCCAGATGGATTCACTGCAGAATTCTACAAGAAATATAAAGAAGACCTAATGCCGACACTCCTCAAACTATTCAATCAAATTGAAAGGGAAGCAATCCTTTCTAAGTCATTCCTGGAAGCAAATATTACTCTAGTACCAAAACCTGAGAAAGACCCAACTATAAAAGAGAATTATAGACCGATCTCCCTAATGAACACAGATGCAAAAATCCTCAATAAAATATTGGCAAATAGGATCCAGCAAATCATCAAGAAGATTATACACCATGACCAAGTGGGATTCATCCCAGGAATGCAAGGATGGTTCAACATACACAAATCAATAATGTAATCCACCATATCAATAAAGCCAAAAATAAGAATCACATGATCATTTCTATAGATGCAGAAAAAGCCTTCGATAAGGTCCAACACTTATTCATGATAAGAACTTTACAGATAATTGGAATAAATGGTCTTTACTTCAATATAATAAAGGCCATTTATGAGAAACCAACAGCCAGCATCATACTAAATGGCCAAAAATTGAAAGCCTTTACTTTAAAATCGGGCACAAGACAAGGATGTCCTTTATCACCACTCCTATTTAATATAATACTGGAAGTGCTAGCCAGAGCAATTAGGCAAGAAAGAGAAATAAAAGGGGTAAAGATAGGAAAAGAAGAAGTTAAATTATCATTGTTTGCAGATGACATGATACTCTACATAGAAGACCCCCTAAACTCCATTGAAAGACTCTTAGATACAATAAATAAATTCAGTAATGTGGCTGGATACAAAATCAATACTCAGAAATCAATAGCATTCCTATACACAAACAACAAAATTACAGAGAGGGAAATAAGAGAAACTGGACTATTCACATTAGCAAGCAAAAAAATGAAATATTTAGGAATTACTCTTACGAAAGAAGTGAAAGACTTATACAGTGAAAATTATAATACACTGAAAAAGGAAATTGAAGATGATCTCAGAAAATGGAAAGACATACCTTGCTCATGGATAGGAAGAACAAACATTGTGAAAATGGCCATTCTCCCAAAACTGTTATATAGATTCAATGCAATCCCAATAGAAATACCATCAACATACCTTATAGATCTAGAGAAATCACTCCTAAATTTCATCTGGAACCAGAAGAGACCTAGAATCGCAAAGGCAATTCTAAGCAGCAAAGACAAAGCAGGAGGCATCACAATCCCTGACTTGAAGTTATACTACAAAGCAACAGTAGTAAAATCAACATGGTATTGGAATCAAAACAGAGCCAAAGATCAGTGGAATAGATTAGAAGATACAACCACAACTACAAACACACTCAACCACCTTATCTTTGATAAAGGAGCCAAGCAGTTTCACTGGAAGAATGACAGTCTCTTTAATAAATGGTGCTGGAAAAACTGGCTCTCCATTTGCCGAAAACTAAAGCTAGACCCATGTCTATCACCATGTACTAAATTAAAATCTAAATGGGTCAAAGATCTGAATATTAAAACAGAAACACTAAATCTATTGGAAGACAAATTAGGTAGAAACCTTGGAGACATAGGAGTAGGTAAAGAATTCATGAACAGGACTCAAACCGCATGGGAAATACTTCCCAGAATCAATAATTGGGACCACTTCTTATTAAAAAGTTTCTGCATGTCAAAAGAAATCTCCAGCATAGTGAAAAGAAAACCCACAAACTGGGAAAAGATTTTAGTGAACTCTTTCTCAGACAAGAGCCTCTTGTCTAAAACATATAAAGAATTAAAGAAACTCAGACCTCCAAAATTCAAAGATCCAATCCAAAAATGGGCATCTGAGATGAATACGCAATTCTCAGATGAAGAAATGCAAATGGCAAATAAATACATGAAAAAATGCTCATCATCATTGGTCATTAGAGAAATGCAAATTAAAACCACACTGAGATACCATCTCACTCCTGAAAGAATGGCCAGGATCAAGAAAACCAACAACAACAAATGCTGGAGAGGCTGTGGGGGGAAAGGAACTCTCCTGCACTGCTGGTGGGAGTGTAGACTGGTACAGCCTTTGTGGAGATCTGTCTGGAGATTTCTCAAAAAGCTGGGATTGGAAGTCCCATTTATTCCAGCTATTCCACTTCTAGGCATATTCCCAGAAGAACTGAAAGCATCATACCACAGTGATATATGTGCACCTATGTTTATAGCAGCACAATTTGTAATCGCCAGATCTTGGAAACAACCCAAGTGTCCATCAACTGAGGAATGGATAAAAAAGTGGTGGTATGTCTATACAATGGAGTATTATTCAGCTATAAAGAAGGATCACATTGAGATATTTATCAATAAATGGGCGCAGCTTGAGACCATACTCATAAGTGAAATAAATCAATCTTGCATGTGTGAATACCGAATAGTTTCCCTAATGTAAGTAATGATTCAAATATATAAAAATATGTGGTAATCATGATTCCCCATTAGGTGGACTTGAAGCCTTATAAAGGTTTCACTCATTAATTAGAAAGGCTTTATTCTGGGCTTCTTGATATGGAAATATTTGAAGCTAGAGTATATGAAGTTTTATCCAAATATTTCAAGGAAAAAGACAGACACTATGGTAACTACTATTAAGTCGGGTTATATGGTGGTGAAGTACTAGGTTGCTGAAACAATCATGCTTTGACCTCTATTTTTATATTGTTATGTCCTGTTTTATCTCAACCTCCCCCTTATTCTTTTAAAAAAATTATGTAGTCATTTCTTATGCTTGTTTTAAAAAGGGGAAAAATTAAAAAAATTAGGATATATAATAGTAACTCTTTTTGATTTCCAATTAACTTGTTTTGAAGTCCTGTAATACTCCCACTATCTTGTTTTGACTGATTAGACTCTGTTCCATTCTGTATGATAGTATCAAGTTTGAGGGTATAGGCAACTACTTTGAAGGCAATAAGATTCACTAAGATGCCCATTCTGGTTTGACTATTGTCTCCTTTGGAAGTCCTGTAATGTTTACAATGCCTAAGTTTTATTAGTCTTGTTCTCTCCTGTTTTGTCCAACTTTATAATATCTAATGAGATAGACAATTCTTTTTCAGGAAACGAGAGACAACATTGATAACCATTGTTGATAACCTTGTACTCTGTTCTACATCATGTGCTATGTCTATCCTTGGTTTTGACTGACAGCTTTTTTTTGCCATATTTGACTGTATTCTCTCCCCCCCAAAAAAGTAATAAGAACTAAGGAGTAATAAAATCCAAAATGTGTAAATTTTATTGTAAAAAAGAGCTCTAACGGATATAACAGCAAGTGTGTTTAGGGGTGTTAAATAGCTGACTATATTAATGTTTTTGGATCATTGAACACAGCTGTTTGCAGTCTCTCTGTTTGGATGTCCACTTTGTATTCTTTGATACCGTGATTTGAGCAACTATTTCTAAGATGATAATATGTCATCTATTAATGGGTGATTTCTTACTGTTTTTTTTTTTTTGTAGTTCTGTATTACGTGTACCCTTACACCGCTTTGTTTTATTTTGTGTTTTTCTCTTTTTCCTCTTAAATAAAAAAAAAAGAAATACAGAAGATCATCAACACGTATTTCAAAAACTTCTACTCTCAAAGGTTTGATAACACAGAAGAAATAGACAGATTCCTAAAAGCATATGAAATACCAAAGCTAGGTCATGAAGATGTAGAACTACTGAATAACCTAATTTGTATTAATGAAATTGAAAATGTAATTAAATCTTTACATACATAGAAGAGCCCAGGCCCAGACAGATTCACTGCAGAAAAATACAAGAAATACAAAGATGACCTAAGGCCAACACTCCTCAAACTCTTCAATGAAATTGAAAGGGAAGCACTCTTTCCTAATCCATTCCTAGAAGCAAATATTACTCTAGCATCAAAACCAGAGACGGGCCCAACTGAAAAAGAGAACTATAGACCAATCTCCCTAATGAACACAGATGCAAAAATCCTCAATAAAATATTGGCAAAAAGGATGCAGCAAATCATCAAAAAGATTATACACCATGACCAAGTGGGATTCATCCCGGGCATGCAGGGATGGTTCAACATACATAAATCAATAAATGTAATCCACCATATCAATAAAGCCAAAAGTAAGAATCACATGATCATTTCTATAGATGTGGAAAAAGCTTTTGATAAGGTCCAACATTCATTTTTGATAAGAACCTTGCAGAAAATTGGAATAGATGGTCTTTGCCTCAATATAATAAAGGCCATCTATGAGAAACCAACAGCCAAAATCATACTAAATGGCCAAAAATTGAAGTCCTTTACTTTAAAATCAGGTACAAGTCAAGGATGTCCCTTATCACCACTCCTATTTAATATAGTACTGGAAATACTGGCCAGAGCAATTAGACAGAGAGAGAAATAAAAGGCATAAAGATAGGAAAAGAAGAAGTTAAATTATCATTATTTGCAAATGACATGGTCCTCTATATAGAAGATCCCCAAAACTGCATTAAAAGACTCCTAGGTATAATAAATAAATTCAGTAATGTAGCTGGATACAGAATCAATACTCAAAAATCAATAGCATTCCTATACACTAACAACAAAGTCACAGAGAGAGAAATAAGTGAGGCAACAACCTTCACACTAGCAACCAAAAAAAGATGAAATATTCAGGAATTACTCTCACAAAATAAGTAAATGACCTATACAGGGAAAATTACAATACACTGAAAAATGAAATTGAAGATGGTCTCAGAAAATGGAAAGACATCCCTTGCTCATGGGTAGGAAGAATAAATATTGGAAAAATTGACATTCTCCCAGAACTTTTATACAGATTCAATGCAATCCCGATAAAATTACCATCAAAATGGCTCATAGAACTCGAGAAATCACTCCTAAAATTCATCTGGAGTGAGAAGAGCCTTACAATAGCAAGGACAGTTCTAAGCAGCAAAGGCAAGACAGGAGTTATCAAAATCCCTGACTTGAAGTTATACTACATGGCAACTGTAGTAAAAATCAACATGGTACTGGAACCAAAACAGATCCAAAGATAAGTGGAATAGATTAGAAGATACAACCACAACTACAAACACATTCAACCACCTTATCTTTGCTAACGGGGCCGAACATGTTCACTGGAAGAACGACAGTCTCTTTAATAAACGGTGCTGGAAAAACTGGCTCGCCATATGCCGAAAACTAAAACTAGACCCATGCCTATCACCATGTAGTAAAATAAATCTAAATGGGTCAAAGATCTAAATATTAAAACAGAAACACTAAATCTATTGGAAGACAAATTGGGTGTGAAGACAAATGGATGTGAGCTTCCAGAGTTTGTGAATGTCTCAGGGTTCAATGCTGGGCTTATGGGTGTGTGGAGTAAACTGAAGTGGGTGTGGGCCATATAAAAATTAAGAGAGAGAAAGGGTCTTCTCTCTATGATCCTCTCCTTTGCTCTTGTTCCTTGTGTTCTTTTCCACTACCATTGATCTCTACACTTTGACCCTTTGCCTTGGAGATAGTTAATGATTGGCTGAAATCTCCACCACCTATGAGCTAAATAAACCTTTCCATCTTTAATTTCAAATGTGACACCAGGCTTTCTATGGCTACCTGGAGCCAATTCCTTGGAAGGTTGCAGGGCCCTGCAGCACTGGGAAAGATTCCCTTTGGAGACTGGGATTGGCATGCAAAACTTTAAAAGACTTAAAAGAAAAAGACCTTCACCTCCTTCTTAAATGGGTGGTATGTGGCTTGGCAACTGAACAGTCAACCGTGTTGGGCCCTCTAACTTACATGGCCCAGGAATTCATCTGGGACGATGAATTACAGGACATGACTTCTGATCTGTATTCAAAAGGGAATGAGAGACTTAAAGCTAATGTAGGATTTCCTAATGGGTGTAGACATGTCCCAGTCCCACAGCCAGCAGAAGCCACTGTGTAGTTCATTACAGAGGCACTCCAGTTAAAAACAAAAAACTCACTTCAAACCCATGGGAAGAGTTTCAGGCAGTGTGGCCATGTGAGATTCATGAAGGAGTTTCCCTACATTTGTGCACATATATTTGTTTTATTTGCAGTGGTCTGACACTTCAGAAGCTCAGGAGTAATAGATGGGGCATGATCTCTTGTGTTGTGCCAAGATATGGCAAGACATATGACAGCATGGCCAAAAAGCTGAGGCTAGGCTATTGAGAATCAAGACATAAACCCTGCCTCTCATTGGGAAGGGTCTTAACAGTTGCCTGGACAAAGGCATTACAGTGGTGGGATGCCTGAGGAAAAATACTGACTTCTGAAGATATAAGCATCTGTCCAGGGGCAAGGACCATAAACTTAGCCCTCCAGGTTGAAGTCCTCACTCAAAATATAGCTCAATTTTTGAATGCTAAGTGCCAGCCTAGGTTGTTGCTTCTGGATGTACCTGTTCAAATGAAAGAAGGGGTTTCATAAAACCATATAGTTCTTTGTTGGTTAATGAAAACATGAGGAGGTCATTGTGCCCAGTTAAAAATCAAAAGTTACATACATATGACCCAGACCTTAGAGGAGAAGGATTGGGGAATCCACTAAGTTTGCTTTAAGGCTGGGGAGATCTAAGGACACCTGAGGATTTGAACTCCGATGTGCAGCCCAGGATAAGAGGGATACAGTTACATAACAATGATAGTACAGAATAAGACACATGCACTGGTTAATGCAGCATGCAAGAATGTAAATATAAGATAAGAAGCTGTATAAGAATCATACAATTAAGAATGTAAATATAAGATAATAAGCTCTATAAGAGTCATACAATAAAGATTGTAAAGATGCAAAGCAGACTTTTGCTATGGCCCTCTTCTTTGTTCCATGCAGCTTACATTTATTTCAGATAGACTGCACATGTGAATTCTTTATCCTTGTGACCTCACCCTTGAAAATCTTGCGTGGGCTCCTGGAGTGCACTGGCATAGAGAAGGATTTTCTCTTTTTTGGAGAAAATGCTTAGTTGACTACATTTTCAGCTCAGAAAGACAAGTATGGTAGTGTCCTACACACAATGTATAAATATGTGTGAATGCAAAACTGCTCCCCAAGTATTTTAATCTCATTTTCATTTGCATGTTTAGTGTCTTTATTTCTGAGTCACAGAGATATATGGGTCAATATTTCTAAATCACACCATAATGACATCTTACAGGCTCTATCACTGAGATAATGACCAGTATATTAAACACCAGCAGTGTTCTCATCAAATTCCATGAAACCTGATATATTTATGTGGACATGATAAGAAATCTGTCCAGGGGCTGGGTATTTAGCTCAGCACCATAAGCGCCGGCCTTGCAGGCGGGCAGTGGTGAGTTCAATCCCTGGTACCGATGAAAATGAAAAGACAAAAAAAAAAAAAAAAAAAAAAAAAAAAAAAAGAGAGAGAGAGAGAAAGAACAAAAAAATCTGTCCAAATTGTTCTCTTTTAGCAGACTTAACACCTTATTTCATAATTGTAATAGCACCAATCAGCATCATCTTCAACTTTCATATCAATACAATCTCCAAGTTGCATATTTTCCACCTGCCCTTAGTTATTTTTAGATCTGGGACAGTCCTTCAAATATGAGCTATTAGATATACTTCGGTTCTATAGATTTTGATATTTCAACATTCCAAAGGTAATTTTTTGTGCAAGGCAAATACAAATAGAAACCATGTACAACATGAAATGTTTCTTCCGTATAGCTCTTTTTACAGTAATGAACCACTGCATTTAAAGTTGAATTTAATGTTGGAAGGAAATTTACACTACCCAGAAAAATGAATAAATGTCAATCTTGAAGGTGAATTTGAACAGTTTTCCATGTAACTCTGTTTGTGCAGAAATGGCTGGAAAGCCAGGCTTCTGGCATGACTGATGGAAGGTGGGAAATTTCTTTTGCCTCTAACACAGACCTAGGGTTGTATTTCATTTGAATGGGCCCAAAAAAGTTCAGATTCTTGTGTAGAATTTCCAGGCATATGCACATGCTTAGTAATAAGTTGTTGTTTATTGAGAACACACAATGTCAGCACCAAGAATAGGCTGAATTGAAAGTGCAAGGGAGAAGGAAGAGGAATGGAACCTTCATTGTATCCAGCATACAGTACATAAGAATTCAGATCCAGCTGTCTCCCATAAGGGTCAGATCCCTCTCATTCACATGCCTGCTGTGGTTGCCAGATACATTTGATCACAGGTGTCTCCCACGGTGGTCAGACACCTCTAACTCCAGGGTGATCCTATACCATGCCTTATTGTTGTCAATAAAGTGCCACCTTACAGTGACTATAACTGTAAACTAAATATGAACTAATGATAAACATAATCACACAAGTAGTGTTTTTAGTTGGATAAAGGAAAGAGAATGGATCACTTAATCTGTCTGTTTCTAAATATACTGCTAATGCTTCTAACACATGGACCTCCTGCATAGTTCATTTGTTTATATGATAGTCTTATTCACATAGATGTTGAAAATATGACAGAATGTCTTCATTAGGAGTTTGAGGATTTGCAGCATGCATCTTTTGATGACACAGATAAGTTGGGGCTTTAGGGGAACTTCCAGGGGATTTGATCAGATCATTAGAGGCTTCCCAAGTGCAGTTGGTAACTTCCTTGCTTTAAAGGACTATAAATTATGAGAAATGCCTGTTCATCTTCTGTCATATTGTTAGTTATACATGAGCAAACAAACAGGTGTTGTTTTCAAAATAATTTTCTCTTAATGTTTTACAGGCATTAATCCTTTTAAGATTGGGACCACTACACAGAGAGAAGTATTTTTTCCCTGGGGATGGGTCTGCCCCTCAGCCATAAACATTCCAGAACTATGACATCAGGCTGATGACCTGGTGTATGACCAAATATACACCAGCCCATCTGCTGATGCTCAACAGCTTGCCTCCCATTATTGTAAGAGAGTCCATTTAGCCCCCATATCTGAATGTGACCCTTCAACCACGTAACCTTCTGTCCTTGCCTGGTTTCTGTCTAGAATTTAACGAACATACTTTTGTTTTTTTGTAAATTTATACTTTCAATATAAACTCCATCTCAAAAATTCACCTACACTAAATCACTGTGAGACAGATTTGTACTCTGAGAAGCTGTGGCATTAGATCCTTGTTCTGCAATATTTTAGCCTTTAATCCACTCTGCTACATTTCTTATTGCACTTTGAATATTATTTTATATTTGATTTAGTGAAGAAATGTGTAATTTCAAAATTATAGATTCATTTCTTACAAAATATTTATTATTTATGTTTTCAAAAAGGAAAAATAATAAATTTGGGTGTTTTCTCATGTAGGAAGATGAGCTAATCAGAAGAAACTGGGATGAACCTCCACAAGCAGTAAGTCAGGTATGGAGAGCTGAGAAATATGTGTTGTACTACTTTTCACACAGAATGTAATAAAGAATTTCCAATTTTGCACTTTTTGTTTTGTTTTGTTTTGTTTAAGGGGAGGAGAGAATGGAAGTGAAATAAAACTAAAGGGGGGGGGGCAGGGATTTAGCTCAGCAGAATAAGCACCTACCTTGAAAACACATGTTGTTGAGTTCCATTCCTGGTACAAAAAAATACAGCCTAAAGGGGGAAAGTAACATAACACTTTTTCCCCACAATACGTAAAACTATAGTTCCTTTCAAGATATATGAACTCTGAGTGAAGTATTTTTTCATTTTAAAAACTTTCAAGCTGCTTGAGTGGCTGTACAGAAATTTTCATGAGTGAGGTTGCAAGGATCAGAGACACATGTAGGTAAAAGCTTGGCAACAGCCAGTAATTTAGTTCAGCTGCACAAAAGCTTACCTGGCAAGCCCTTGGTACTGCAAAACCCTGTCCTACAATAACAAAAGCATAAACAAAAATCATTAGAGATACTTAAAACCTCCTGCATTTTTACTGTATAATTCTTACACAGGTGTTTTTTTCATATTTTCATTCTTACACAGTGCCATAACCAAGCAATGAGTGTTCACTTGTGCTAAGTCAGAATTAAATAACTATATCCCACTGTGCACTTGGTCTGGACAAGTGAATTCATATCCTTGGTGCTCTTAGATGCCTCTTATCTTTGAAAGTGTCTGAGTGGCTCCAAACGAACACCAAGAGTGATTTTCGGAAGTGAAGCCTTTTCAATGCAATCTCCTCCTGCCTCTTTTTTCCTCTACTCCTAACTTTCAGGAGAGGATTTTATGGTGTCTTGTGTTCTTACAAACAGTAAGTGCAAGCAATGAGAGAGCTTTTTTTGAGACCTGTAAAGCGATGAAGCATCTTTGCAAATTTGCATGATTTACCACAGTTGTAAGGATGGAGATTTGATTCCCTCAACATGAAATCCCCTGGAATACACACATTGATTCTGCATTTTCCACCTTTGTTTTTCATTTTATTAAATCTGAACATTTTTCCCTATTTCTTGCTCCAGGAGCTTCATGATTACTGTGCTGCATCTAAGACAGAGTATTTTGCACTACCCCTGCTGGGCTGTAGAGACTAGTGCTTAAAAGGCAGGCCAGTTCCAGGCCAGTGAGCAAAGGGATTCATCACTGTTTTCCTAAGGTCACAATGACCAAGTTCTGGGTCCTCTTTACTCCCATCCCAAAAATTGCTTAGTGCCATTATAAACCTAAGGTGCTCTAACCCTGGGTGGCATTGGAGTCATAAGCCCACCTCCAAAACTACTCAGGCTTTTGAATATCTGATGTAGAAAAAGGGCAAGGAGTCAAACAATTGTGCAAACTAAGATGAAATTTTATTTAGGAAAAAAGACAAAAAGATAAAAGCCACTTTGAGCAGTGAGGGCCCAGCGGTAGCTGATTCTGAGTGTATCTATGATCCCTTCCCTGAGTGCAGCTTCACTCCATATGTTTGTATATCTGCCTGCTAGGTGTTTTGGTGTTAATTTGAATTTAGCATTGAAACATTCAGTGGGTACGGTATTATAAAAGACATATTTCTGATGGTCTATAAATTATACTCTCAGGACATTGCCAAATTAAACTTCTCTTAAAATGTAAAAGCCTTACCCCCTTTTGATGAGCATAAGAGGGGGTTCCATCTGTCCCTAGAGAGGGATACTTCAGTGTTTCTTCATAGCAGGTGAAAGTTCAGCAGATTGCCCGGCGTAATCAGGGTTAAGAGCTAGCAAAGGAAGCCACAGGTTTGGGAAGATACATGGAGCCTTGGGCGAGGTGGCATCTTAATACTGCCTCAGACAATTGCATTGGGGTGTATGCAATTACACTGCATGGAAGTCCTAGAGCGATCCACTTCAGCAACCAAGTGAGGGTGTGACTGAACCATTGCCTTCCACTTGGAGGTCTCCCGGATGTCTGAAATATGATAGTTAATGAAATGCATTGCAAAGGTTTTCAACAGATGTGCACTATAGAGGTCTGCAAAAATGAGGATTTCCACCGCATTCTCTTTGGGAAAGTTTTTGCAGAGGTCGATCTCACATAGGAGCTTCAGGAGATGTAGGCCATACTTGTCTGCAGCTGCCAGCAGATCAGGTGCCATTGCACTGAGGTTTGGTGCCTTTCCAGTATAGATGAAGAACATCAGTTCCTTAAAAACTTCAGGTTCCATATCCTTGATTTCTATTCGATTAGTTTTGCTCTCTTGCATTTCATGTTGAAACATGGCATGGAAAACTTGAGAACGAGCTGCTAAGATGGCTTTGTGAGCCTGGAATTCCTGGCCAGCCACACACACACAACAATCTGTGAACCAGGAACTCTTCCACAGACTTCCTAGGTCCTCTGCCAAACAGCACTCTGGAACCTTCAGAGTATTCATGGTATTTTGGCAGGAAATATTGCTGGAATATTGTGCCACTTTAACCTCACAAAAGAAAGTAAGCCTGTCATCAGGGAGAAGGTCAGTGGTTGCATTGAAAATAAAATGCCTAAGAATGAAATGTTTGAATCCCCAGTACCTGCCTTGCACAAATCGATATGGTTGGTGACTAGCCTTCTCTTTGGTTTTCTCTCCGTTGGCATTCAGAATGTAAAATTTAAATTTTGCCAGCACTTCTCTCGTTGGACTTTGGATCAATTTGAGATATAGGGAAAGGTAATCTTTGCTTTCTTCATCGATCCCTTTTGGGTACAGTCGTAAGCCCCATTTCAGTTTATCATTTTGCTGTGATGAAAAAGTTGAACTTTCAATGCATTTACCTATTTGCTTTGTGCAAAAGCTAAAGTTACTGATGGTCCACTGATAGGAGAAGTTCACTACTTTGATGTCTGTGGTGTGTCTGCTGTCCACTACTGGCCCACTCGACATTTCTGCTGGGGCTGGAGTCTGAACAACCGTTGAAATTAGTCGTGTGAAAGTGAAAGGAAGTTTCACAAGTCACAAGGCAAAGATTTCTTTCTTCCCCAGATGGTAGAGTTTTCACACCTGTCAACAACTCCAAGAGGAGTAGGGCAGTTTTTCAGTCACAAAGTGGAGAGCCTGTTATATAGATTAAAAAAGCAATTATTTATAAATTTATTTGTCAATATTTGCTAGAATATTGTCGTAGCTTGGCATGACTGATGCAATCTTGTGCCCTTTATTTGATTAGTGTGCTCTATTTGCTCCAGACTTGGAATAATTACTTTGAGTACAATCATATGAGAAAAGCAAATGTACTACACCCATAAGAGAAAAATTAACTGCTCAACAAGAAGTAGGATAAAGATGTCAACCAAAAATTAATTTAGGATTCTAACTAAGCTCTTTCCAATAGGATGTTCTTTTCGTTTTAACAGCTTTGTAACCTTCCCGTTCAGCAGCACTACATGGGATTCTGAAACAGAATCTATATGTGTGTTGTTGCTGAGCTCACCTAATAAAATTCCAAATGCGTGAATTAGGCTGCTTGGATTCCTGAATTATGCACAAAGCCACATAATTTGGGCATCACTCAGGTTTCCAATTTAAGAATTTATATGATCCAAGTGTCTCTTGTTGCAATTACTCCTCAGGGTGCCTGCAGAGGGAAGTTCCCCACCACTGAGGAATCTGTGTCAAAGAGAAACCAAAATCCTGGATGCTAAATTTGGAACAAGCCATTCAAATGCCTGCCAGTAATTGTTAAAGATTATTGGGATGCCCCATGGGAATCTTTGGAGTTGCTGGATGCAACATTGAAATCTCCAGGATTCATTCCCAGATCAAGACATTGGTCTGGAAATTTTCAGCCATAGGGTCAAATTAGTTACTGGTGCCAGTTTACAGAGTGTCTTAGTCTCTCTCTTTGTTTCATTAATATTGTTTGTCACTGATTTAGTGTTTGTTATATGAGTCAGTGGGTCAGTCTGCTTCTGCTTTCTGTATCCTGCAATATATACTTAACCTGTTTTCTGGAATTTGGCCAGAAAACCTCTTCTTACGGTAAACTCTTTGTGAATTTGAATGGCCTGCTTTCCATTCTCTTGGCCCCCAGAAGGCACTTTTAACCTCTCTTTGTGTCAGCAGTTGCATCAGGTTATCTTAGGACACCTGAACATCTCAACTTGTTTATATACAAACCTGGATTGACTTGGTTCTGGACATCCCAAGTGGGTCCCCTTCTACCATCACAAACACCATGCTAAGGTTGCAGTCACAATACATGCCTTTTCCAAATTTTACAAAGTTATTCCCCCTTCTCCCTACTCCTCACCCCAATCTCTTTCTGCTCTGCACACTCTCCTTACCACTCTGCCTTTGCAGAATTCAACTCCCCTTACCTACTGAGTCCATCACAGATCCATAGTGGCACCCCTTTTCTAGGGTTTCCACCCTAGGACCCTCTTCTCCAGACTCCTCTTCTGAACACCTGGCTCCTCTATTTCTGCTATGTGAGGCTGTCTCTGGGGAGGGTTCTGCAGACCTTTTCTGTGTCTCCTTCTCCACCAGTGATCTTTAGAGCTGGAAACACTAAAAATTTCTTATTCTCTCAAAACCAGCAAGGACTCATCTCCCTCATTGTGCATTTTGATACATCAGCCCGCTTGACACAATTGCCAACATCTACTCCAGATTATTTTCACTTCTGCGGAATGAAAATGCATCTGCAACCTGGAATGCAGCCTGGTCCCAGGACGAGATGGCCACTCTAATTTCCACTCAGCTTGATTGGACCTCATGTTTCTCCTCACTCATCCCTTTTGGAAACCTAACAATGAACAAAGTAATGCATGGCATTGCCAGACTTTCCTGGTCCTTTAAAAGGAGCTGCTCAGAAGCCAATTAATTTGTCAAGGTTTCCAGAGGTAAGATAGGGATCCTAGGAGGCTTCATCTGTGTTCTTGGAGAGCATCCTAGGGACGTATTATATTTATACACCTATTGATCCAGAGGCACATAGATATAAATACACCCTAAATATCACATTTGTCTCCCACTTGGCCCCAGATATTAGAAAAAATCTTCAAAGTCCCGAAAGATTTAGAATGTTAGTCACTCTCAGAGATAGTGGAGATAGACCAAATGTCTTTAACAACTGAGAAGATTCGTGGAACTTAAAGAAAACAATGGCAGCACAAGTCCTTCCTGCCCTAGGAGAAAAGGAAAATCACAAGACTCAATGTGAGCAGGGGGAGCATCCTAAGTCTAAAAGGGCTCCACTAGCCAAAAACCAGCGTGCCTTTTATAAGAAAGAGGGCCACTGGGTAAAGCACTGTCCAGAGCTCCAGAAAAAGACCACCTCCACTACAAAAGTCTCAATTCAAGACTGAGTCAATCAGTGTTCCTTTGGCCCCAAAGAACCGTTCTTCAGTTTCACTGCGGGGGACAAATGATCAACTTTTGTTTGACACTGAATGAGTTATTCAGTCCTGCAACAGCCTGTGTGTTCCCTGTCCTAGACCAGTACAAGCATTTAAGGAGCAACTGGAAAAATAAAGGCTTACCCATAGACTCATACCAGTATTATGGACTTGATCAGAGGGTTTCTAACCCATGTTTTTCTTGTTATGCCAGAATGTCCTTACTCCCTGATCAGACAAGACTTGCCCTGCAAGTTGCAGACTCAAATCACTTATGAGGGACATCTCATTGACTCTTGAGTTTCATGGAAAAAGCATAGATCAAAAAGAAGTGAGCTCAGAGGTGACTATCTCTCCTCTTCCTGCTATACTGTTTATTTTCCCCCTGGTCGAAGGATGATTTTTGTCCTGATGGACTCTCTTCTGCTAGACACTCCTCCAAGTTTGTTCCTACAAAACTTGGAAAAGGAGATCCCTAGGGTCTGGGAAGAATGCAATGCACTGGTTCTCATAATCAACCAAACTCTGACTGTAGTCACCCTTAATCCTGGGAACACCTCAATAGTTGTCCCCCAATATTCACTCAGCTTGCAGGCCAAGGAAGAATTTTCCATGCAAAACTAAAAGCTGAAAGAGACAAATATCCCAATAAGTTGTAAGTCAGTCTGGGACATGCCTTTGCTACCCATCCAGAAGCCTCAGACTTCCAACAAAAGGCTTGTCCAAAACCTCCAAGAGGTAAATAAAATTCATGACTCTGCACCCCACTGTTCCTAATCCATATACTTTGCTCTGTTTGCTGCCTCCTATGCATACTTATTACTCTTCATTGGACAGGAAGGATGGCTTCTTCTCCCTACCACTGATTCTGGTGAGCCAAACCCTCTTTGCCTTTGAATGCACAGACATTAAGATTGGAGAATCAGGACAATGGACCTGGACATGTTTACTCCAGGGGTGCAAATTTGCACCAACTCTATTCAGTGAGACTCTGAGCAGGGACCTCTAATATTTTCAGTAAGAACACACATCCATCACAGTGCTTCAATATGTTGATGATTTACTACTGGCCCCTGAATGTTTGCCCTCTTGTCTGGATCCACAGAACCCCTCTTGAAAGACTGAGACAAACTGCATTATTCAGTCCTTACCGAAAAGGCACAGCTCTGCCTGTTCAAAATCATTTATCTGGGATATGTATTCCAAGGTGAAAAATGAACTGTCAGACAAATGGACTGAGGCTGTCTTAAAATTCCCTTCCTCAAAGACCAAGCATCAAATTAAAGAATTTCTAGGTGCCTTGGTTTACTGATGGATGTGTATCTGGGGTTTTGCTAGACTGAATCACACTCTACACCACTACTGCAGGGGATCCATCTGGACTTTAACCTGTACTAAGCTAGAGGAAAAAGCTTTTAATAAATTAAAATTGGATCTCCTGAATGTCCAAGCCCTTGCTCTCTCTGACTTAGCCAAATCTTCCCTTGTGGATGTCACTGACAGTCATGGGATCACAAAAGGGGTCTTAACCCAGTACCTAGGACACTGGAAGATGGCTTTCCAAAACTCAGTCCAATATCAAGCCCTTTTACTGGATCCTGACTGCATCGAGTTCCTGTCTACTTCTGCCCTCAATTTAGTGACTCTCCTGCCAGACAATGATCACTCCATGCTGACACGCAATTGTGTGGACATTATTGACTCAGTCTCAAGCCTGTGAGCTGACCTGACAGATGTCTGCTTGCCCAGCCTGAAGTCACCCTTTCCACAGATGGTAGCAGTTACCTCCACCAAGGCAGTCAAGAGGCAAGAGCTGTGCTGCTGACCACTGAAACTGAGGTGATACGGTCCCAAACTGGAGGGTTGGAAATTTCAACTCAGCAGGCAGAACCAATAGACTTACTCAAGCCTGAAGACATTGATAAAATAAATCTACAAATTATTATACAGATTATTGGTTTGTTTTTGCTACCATACATGTTCATAGAGACATTTATCAAGAAATAGGACTGTTAACCTCAGCACAAACAAAGATCAAGAATGTTACTGAGATCTAAGACCTCATGGCTGCCACGTGGATGCCACAAAAGTTTGCCATTGTTCACTGTTTAGGACATCAAGAGAAGACACCACAAAAGCTGAAGGAAATACCCTCACCAATAAGATAAGCAAAGACATTGCACTAAAATCAGTGAGGCCTATAATGCTCCTCTCAGCTCTCCTGCCACCTGTGCTACCCAAGCCATCTTATTCAGATTCAGACTTGAGACTAGCCAAGATCTTAGAAGCCCAACTCTGTCCGGAAGGCTGGCAGACTTCACCAGATGGGTGAATTCTCATCCCATGGTTGTTAGGACCTTAACTCATCCAGGAAACCTATCAGGCTTCTCACTTAGGAGAAACCTAATTATCCAAGTTATTCTATACTTCATCCCCAAATTATATTGCCTGGCTAAAGAGGTTAGCCAAAAGTCCCACATTGCTGGCTTCCACAGATACTCAAATGAAACAAAGAGTACTTATCCCTAGAGACCAATGGGAGAAAGACTTTACTGAAATGGGCCCAGGTGGATGGAGGAACAAATATCTCTTAGTTCTCATAGACACATTCACCAGGTGAACTGAGGAATTCACCACTAGAAAAGAATCAGCTGTCATCATAGCTAAGAAACTCCTTTATGAGATAAGTGCCTCAATTTGATTTGCTCACCTCACTGGGATCCAACAACGACCCAGCTTTCGTAGCTCAGATTACTGAGAATTTATCTGCAGCTTTAGAAATCAATTGGAAATTACATTGTGCCTGCTGGCCTCAAAGGTCAAGGGAAGTAGAGAGAATGAACAGAACCATAAAGGCAACTATTTCAACACTGGCTCTTGAGACTGATGAAAACTGGGTAAGTCTCCTTCCTCTTGCCTTTCTGTGTGCACAATACACCCCCTACCTCCAGGGCACTACTCCTTTTGAATTCATGCACAGATGACCATCCATTTGATTTCCCGTGTTCAAGATGAAAAGCTGTCACTGTAGGTAATGGGGGAACTTAAGTTCTTACTGGTGCCCCAGCTCTTTCTCTACTCAACCACGGCTTGGTCCATGGCCGCTAGACTTTTCCTGAAACACCGAATGACCCACTGGCACCTCAACCTCGCAATCAAATCTACATGAAAAGGGGAGAGCACACATCCCTTCATGCTCACTGGGAAGGACTCTATACATTCACCTTTAATCCTACCACAGCTGTCAGTGTCACTCGAAAGAGCCATTTAATTCATCACTCCCACCTCAAGCCTGAAGGACAAGAGACTCCTGTTCAGTGAGTATTATAAATTCTTCAGATCCTTTACAAGTCAAGTTCCCATGATGTGGACCCTAAGGCTACTTATATGTATAATATTCCTTATCCCTTTCCCATGAAAGAACATCACCCTGTAGCTTATACATGGATTATGACTAGAACTTCAGATGGAGTAATCCTAAACTCAACCAGAAGCCTTGGTGATCTCATCCTTAATATCACTGTCTGTTTAATTATGGGGTGAGCAGCCAAAAACATCACTAAATTCACTGCTCTTTTCTTAACACATGAATTCCCCCAGTCTGGGCCATTAAAAGATGGAGATCAGCTTGGTTTTTCCTGTTGGACCCAAATATTCCCTTCTATTTGTGTCTAGAGAACTCTAAATGGACAGATGCTAAACTAGCTGTAAGTCAAGCCTGTGCCATTATTATTATTGTCACCAAACTGTTTGAGCTTGTGGAACATTATTCCCCTGAATAAACCTTGAACCTAATCTGTCAGCTAGATATGACTCTCATAAAGGCTACATTTTATTTTGTTCTAAGCAATTGGAGATTCCTCTTGAAAGGGGAAAACTTAGGATACTCACCACTATTGTCAGTTGGTGGGACCCTGGTTTGCTCTATACCATCCAGAGAAAACCAAGAAGTACTCTGATCCATCCAAAATTTACTGGCTCCCTCAGTGTGCTTGCCTTGCCACCCAAGGGTTTTTCCACTCAGGGGGTTAACTCCACCTTTGCTATCATCCCCTATCTCCCCATCTGTCCCCAAATGATCTGTGCACGCCACATTACAGCTGCATCCTCAGAGCCTGGTCATCTGATTTCTGGAGCTGATGTTTAAATTACTTAATAAATCACCCGGCAGCATTGTTCAAGACTGCTGGCTATTCCTAAATCCTGAACTCTCCTATCATATGGGAATTGTCATGAAAGCTATCATTGGGACCAACAATAGAATCAGCTTAAATCCAGGATTCTGTATTGTCTAGTCTCATGTTCCCCAGGTGAAATTTTACAAACTGCCTATCTCAATGCTCAAGAGAGAAACATATTTAAAGCAAAGCAAACAAATTTCAAAAATTTACAAGATTTACTTACAGTATTTGTCCACAGAGTCTCTTGTGGTAAAGTCAAAAGTGTAGTCTTGCAGCTCAGCACACAAAGAATCCAGTAAAAATATCCAAATCTTGTTGAGTCCAATGTGAGTTCCTTTCAAGACAAAGGGTCTGTGCTGGAAACCAGGATATGAAGTCCAAGATTCAGGTAATGATGAGTGCTGGAGGAGACAAAACTGATCCTTTCTTCTTGGATTTCCATTTATAGCTCTCAAGTGAAGACACACCCTAGGGTGGGTGTTTCCACCTATTCTAATCCCATTTACCTGGCATGATTTACTCAAATGCACACATTCATATTCACACTGCATGTAGTTTCTGTGGAGTTGGAGAAAACAGTCTTCTGTGCTATGCCTGAATGACTTTTTTGTCATTTATTACATTTTTTTATACAGTGTCTTGCTATCTAGTCCAAGCTAGTCTTTAAATTTCAGTGACCCTCCTGCCTTAGGCCTTTGTGTGTTGAGATTATAGACATGGTCACTATGCCTGGCTCCTGTACTTCTGAGTCTCTAAGGAGACAAGGCAGGTGTCTGAAATTTGAAAAGACAGGAATCAATAGGCACAGAAGTATGAAGGATAGAGCAGTGAAATTTCAGAAAAGATTCTGGCAACATGGACAGTTTAAAAAGTCATATGGTCACAACCAGCTGTGATAGTTAGAAATATTATATGACGTCAACCAGGTTTAGGCCCTCCAAGAAGCTAACATAGGGGACCAGTTGATTGGTGACCTTGGAGGAGGCACAGGCCTGTAGGTAGGGCCAGATCTCAAGACAGAAGGCAAAAGAAATGCAACTACACCCTTAAGCATAATCCTTATTCATTAAATTGGGATTTCTTTGAAAAGCCGAGCCATCATCCCATCACTGATCCATAAAGAATGTTCATTTGCTATGTGACTCACTTCCCCACTTGTCCCTGAATTTGTCAATTTTACCTGAACAGTTTAAACTTATTGGTTGACCATAGCTCTGTTCCACCTCATTTCCATCTACACTGAGTTTGCAGTTTAACCCAATTTTAGACCCACCTCACCTCATGATTTTAATCTATAAATACAGTATCTTTGGTAAGTCATATGAGATCCTTTCAGTCTCACTCACAAATAGAAGCTTCCTTTCCCTTATAAATATTTAGGATATTTAATAAATTTAATAAAATTTAGGAACAACCTCTATTGTTCCTAAAATTCATTCTTTGTTTCTACAGAAAATGAATTCATTCTGGATATATAGTAGGTCAGGCCCCTAAATCAATATGATCATCAGAACTCAGAAAAGCTCTAAAGTCAAATGGGAGATTAACAGGCACAACAGGAGAAAGCTTTCCTCACTGCAATTCCCAAGGAAGTACAGATGGAGTAGAGCGTTCTGATCCCTATGGCACTCAATTTTTTTGGCAACAATGTGCTTTTAGCACCAAATTCCAACAACTAAGGTGCCACTGCTGTGAAATAAAAATCCTAACTGAGCAAGTTAGGAACAGAAAGGGACAAGGAATCAAAGTTCCAGTCCAAAAGAAACAATATTATGAAAAAAAAATACAGTAGAGCAGATTCTAGAACTTTAAAGTGAGGTCAATTATCATTTATCTATTTCTGCACTAGTAAAGAGATACTCATCTCATAAAATTGGTGTGAGGGTAGTTAGGTGGTATTGTTCATTGTTAAACATGAGTGAATTTCTGGGCTCCACTTATACCCACAAATATACACAAACACAAACTTTCTCTGACCTAAACAGTAGAAAAGAATTATGTCATATTTTGCAGTCTCATACAGAGTTATGATGTTTAAAACAAGAGTATAGAGCTGAATAATGTCACAACAGAAAGAATACAAAAAAGCAGAGCTAGACCAGCAGGCTTTTACTACTTGGGGCCTGTTGGCATATGGAGCACAGAGATGAATATGTGAATGCAGATACGGAAGCAGTTTTGGAAGAATCCATGTGACATCTGTCCCTGAGGTTGGTTTTCTTTCTTTCTTTCTACCTTTGTTTATAGCTTTTGCCATATTTATTCCTTTCTTTGTTCTTTTCTTATTTCATTATGTTTTGTTTTGAGAAAGAATTTTACTAGGTAGCTCAGAGTGGTTTTAAAACTGCAATAATATTCTTGCCTCATCCTCCAGACTGCTGAGATTATAGGTGGGTTCCACCACACCTAGGGAGTCAAGGTTGTTACAAGTACCAAAAGTGTGACTTGAAGAGTGAGCTGGTTCCCGGGGAGAGATAAAGGCTTTGCGAACACACCACATGGAACTTTCTTATTCTAGACCTTATGTTTAGAGATTTTCTGTAAGTGTTCAGTGTTTGTACTTGCCCCAAATCCGTGCTCTTGATCTTTCCCCTTGCTCTTGACACAGTAACAGTTTCCCCTACAATACTCCTTCCTACCTATTTCTTGTGGAACCTAAGATCTATACCTTCAAATCACCGCTGTGCAACAGGTATTTACTTACTATGTGCCTGCTAAGCGAAACTTCTTCCCCTAAAGTACCCTGGTTGCTCATCTCTAATTCACAGGAAAAAAATAAACATAGTGTGTGCTGTCCAACTCAGGATAGCAACACGATGGCATTTCTGCTCCCCCTGCCTCTCATCTTCTCTCAAGTGAAAGACAGATGATAGATGAGCAATCAACCTATGTGGACAGCTATATGTGTGAAATTCCTCCATGGACATGGGGGAAGTGATGATGTGAATGAAATAGGCTTCCAAAATGGCTAACAAGGCACACAAGGGACACAGATCACAGTAAGTTCTCCTTTCAGATATGTCTTTACCCAATTACCTCTTCATATTCTGATTTGTTCTTCATTCTTTGAAGATCAGGCACTAGAAATGGAGGTCTGCTGTACCTTAGTTTCTAAAAAAAAATGTACCTTTTTAAAGTCCTATTATACATAGAGGAAAAAGAGCAAAGAGAATAACTGAGAAATTGAGTTTGACTCACAAACAGTTTCCTGAACAAGTAGGAGTGTATTTATGACCTGCCCAAACATCCTCAGGTCCTTTTTGTTGAAAAAGCTGCTACAGTCAGAAGTTTTTACTGAAAAATGAATGGAAATTGAAAATAAATTATACTAAAACTTTCGTAAAATGACAGGCTTGCATTTGAGTTTTAATAGTCCCCAAATCCTCATCTAATCATAGAAGCAGGCTTCTAGAGGCTTTAAATGAGTCATGGTCCAATCGTGGGATTATGGGTGTGAGTGCTAAAACCAAGGGGTGTGGCACACGCACAGAACAAGGAACAGAAAGAATCTTCTCTCTATGCTCCAGCCATTTTGCTCTTGTTCTTTGTACTGCTTTCTGCTGCCAAGAAATGTTGCATTCTACTATGTGGTACTTTGCCTGGGAGTGAATTATTTACAGCCTCAATCAGTCATAAACTGTGAGGTAAATAAACATTTACTTTCTTAACTTTAGGTTTTTGGTCTTTTGTCTCTTCAACAAGAGAAAGTTAACCAAGAGAAAACTTCTTGGGCAACCGACTTGGGACCCCTTCTGTCTTTCTCTCAGTTGGAAGCTTTCTTTCTCTCAATAAATGTTTCTGCTGTTAACCTCCACTGTTTCTACAATTTAAAAGAATCCTTCTTAGCAGAGGAGTAGGTTTGGTTCTGTGACTATAACTGATCATGTGGTTCAAACATCATTCTAATTGACTTTTGGGAAGAATTTGGAAGGGTTCAGAAATATCTAAAGGAGTCGACGTAAAAGAGTTTAGACCCTTTGAAAGTGATTTTTATGACAGCACAAAATTACACATGGCTAATCGAAATCCTGCTAGACATGACCAGGCTCCAGAAGATTTTTCTGCAAAGTAGGACTGCATTGGTTGTTGAACTGCACATGACAAGTGTTATTGTTGTAGCATTCACAACAAATTACCCCACAGGTCAGTGAGTCCCAGAAGCAAGTGAGATTTAATTCAAACTGCACTTGCCAATCATTGCATCATTAAAACTACAGAGTAGTTTTAATGCTGGCTGCCCCATTTGTCTGCTTTTGGTAGTAAATTGAAGTATCAGTTTACAAGTTTGGGGGGTTCTGTGAACATCACCTTTGTAGCACTATCATTTCTTTGAAACATTTCAAGACCTGTTTATACCTCTTGTTACCTGATACACAGAATGTGGGCACCAATCAGTTTGATACCTTGAGATAAACCCAATTGTTTGCCCTTCCGTAGTTTTTAAGGCCAATTAAGTGAGAGGAGAAGATTTTTTTAGGATATATTCAAAGTTCACATGTTGCTTGAGATCTAAGTGCTAACTAGTTATCTACACTAGAATTTATAGTTCATAAAACAAGTGATGTTTCAAGATTAGCATTTGGATTACTTGGTCTGTGGCTGAAATTAAGGGTGGTAGACTAATTTATGTACAGAATAAATTTTAGTGTAGCCAAATGTTGAGACCCCGCCTAGCTGCTCCTGATTCATGAATACTCAAATTTCAGAAACCTGCCCTACCTCATTATAAATTAGGCAATAGAAGAAAAAGACATAGTGGCCTTGTTTACAGTCCCAGAACACAACAGTCTCAGGCAGTAGGATGATGGAAAATGTAAGGCTTGTTTGAAAATAAAGCAAGACACTGTTTCAAACTTCAAGCAAATAATTAAATGACAAATAAAAAAGGAATTCAAAAGTAGCAACAAGAAATCCTTTTCTGTAAGGAGACAAAAGACTGCTGGTGTAAGTATTAACCGAATCTATTAATTTGAGTACAGCAAGCCTAGCTCAATTGGATTTAAACAGTGCTCACAGTGGTTACCACTCAGCCTTTGCTAGAGAGGACAATCTGGAGCTTTCACACTTCTACAAGGAAACACCGAATTGTGTTTATTCTAGGGGTAGATGGCACCACTTTTCAATTTTAATAACAAGGAGATAGGAACTTAGAATTTAGAATAGTAACTTTTGAAAACTCCTTAGAATGTAACTTAGGGGCAATCAGAATCCTGGCTTTTATAATTATAGTGCATGCTGATTGTTGCAATGTTGATCCCAAAGTAAAATCAAAGCATTCAGCAGCAAAACAGACACACCTGTGAGGTAGATCAGCCCTAAGAAGTTAGGGTAATGGCCTACACCCCCATTTGCTTCCCGTGAATAAAGTTTAATCTTATGTTATACAGTTGTGTGAGTTCTCTTCCTTTTTCTACATTGGAGAGTTAAAGTCTGGGGAAATTTGTGGGTGGCCAGATGACTCAAGGCGCACCCATGTCTGGACACCCCGGATTTATATTGGCACTAAGCAACTTAGGGAATGGGAGAAGAACAACACCCAGGACTTAAACATTTGGACCAAAGGAATTATGTGTGCAACATCTCTTTGCTTCCCGTGCCATGACTGAGGGATACTGTCATCCATTCTAGGCACTGGTCTGCACATCACAGCAGTGATAGTGTAAGGAACTGCCTGCCTCTGAAGAAACAGAACAAACATCAGGTTCCTGGAGCAAAAGAAGGGGAAAGTGCTCCATTTTAATAAAAAGAAAAAGAAAGAAAAATAATGGTAGAGTCAATTTGTGTATTACACAAGAATTCACATTCAGGGGAGCAAATTTTATTCCATCCAACTATGTCAATACAAAGGTGGCAGTAAACATGTCTCCTCATTGTACAAGATTCAAGAAAGTCCTCACACTGTTAACACTCACTGCTTGCAATCACATAGTAAACATTCTTTTTTTATCTGAAAAGTGAGGGATGGAAGATAAAAGAGGAATTATGAGTTTTGTCTGGGAGATGTGTGTTTTGACAGTTTTACCTTTCACAGAAATCATTGTTAGTGTTGTTTTGCAACCAGTCTGAACATTTCAGTTTCATGGGCATTTAAGGAACCATGAGAGTAGAACCTCACTTGTCTTCAACAGGTACATAGTGAGATAAAATTGTGTAACCGTGAATTACACATTCACTTTTATGCACTATGAGAATGTAAATGTGAGATAGCAACTTATATAAATACTAAGGAGGCAGGAGGCTCTCCCTGTGGCTCTTCTGCTCTGCACTTTCCCATGCTTCCTGCTCTTGTTTGTTACATACACCTGTGTGTTCTTCAACCTTGCAACCTCACTCACACAAATCTCTCCTTCTCTGGGGCTCCACCAACAACATAACTTTGATGAATGCTAAAATACTGTTTCACTCATTTGTCTTCACAAGATCTATGGTCTTTAAATATTGTCAGAAATGTATTTGAAGCAATTTGATGAATGTATTTCTCCTACATTCTCACCTCCCCTTTTCTTTAAAACAAGAAAATGCAAAGGAAAGCCACTGAGAAGAAATATAAACATTTACTATTAAATGCATTTTAAAATATCAAGATTCTTCAGCTGCCCATATGAAAATAGCTTCCTGTGTAGGAGCTATCCTAGTATGTTCTCATTAACCCTCTTCTTACAAATCAGGACAACCAAATGCAAAGTGTTTTCTTTTTGGAAATATAAATTATTGCTATTTTTTGAAATAAATCTGCATATTAAAATTACAGGGTTACATCTCTAACTCAAATTAACTAACAAAGAAGATAACTGACACAGTGAAAGTTCCTCTTGTTGAAAGAAATGAAGCAGAGTGCATTAGAGCCTACAATTGTGCAGGACCAGTGCCACATTCTGAGATTCCTAGATTGCAAGTATGTGTCACAATGACTTAGTGTCAAATGATTTTGGAGAGATGGAAATTAAACCTAAAGCACAAATATACAGAAATAGTTTTAATTGCAAAGGTAAATCAAGCCAGGCAAGGTCTACAGTTTAGTTGGCTGGAGGCAGGGTCATTGTGATCTGAGGTTTGTTTGGCAGTAGGGCAAGAGAGGGCGGTCAGCTGTTAAGAATTTGCAAGTGGGCTGGGGGATGGCTGATCAACTCCTTAGGCTGGTGTCACTCTTGCAGAATCTTTTTGACTAAAAAGTGATTTGTACCCCAGGAAAGAATTGTCTCTCTATATCATAAGCCCAGTCACAAAGATTTCTGTGTTTTAATAATAGCAAAAGATTTTAGTGAAGATACCAACTGTTTGATTTCTCATGCTATAAAAACTAGTTGATGAAGTGTTTCTTATCAATTTGCAGTCCTTTTAAGGAAACAAGGCCCCAACTGCACTTGGCAACCTCATCAACCTATCTGTGTCATCCAAAGATGCCTGGCTACCATTCTTGAGGGACAATAGAAGGCATCTTGTTGAATTTTTCAACACTTTGATGACTAAAGCAAACAGATTAACAAATTTTCCAGGAGGCTAATTGTGGTTTGTGGTGGCCTTACAGTGAAACAGTGAAACTGAGGGACCCATTTCCTTTCCTTCATTCAAATATAAACAAAAATGTTTTGATTATCAGTGTAAAATTAACTGGGACAGTGAATCATCGACATTAATGAGAGATGATGTGGGATGCCAGAGGAGTTAGAAGGGTCTCACCATAGTGGGAGTCACCTTCAGCCAGAGGGATCTGGTCACCAGAGAAAGCAGTTGGATTACAGCTGTCTGACCACTATGGAGGGCACCTGAGTCTGATTCCTAAAATTCATGAAGCCTGAATCATTGAGGTTCTGGCTCCTCTTTTTCCTCCTTTTTCTGTCTACATTCTGACAATTCCTGTTACTCTCATCCTGTGGTCTCAATAGACACAGTAATATTATTTTTATGAGAGATATACTATGTAATTTTTTTGTTTATTTATAGCTTAGCCAAAGGTACCTGGTCAATTTGGGGGCCAACTGACTGTAACAGCTGCCCCACTGGTGGGTTAGAGGCAGCACCAACAGTTTCCCACCATTGATCTCTCATTATGGAAGCCCGGCTTACCCAGAATTTCTTCACAAAGGTATTAGATGGAAACCTGTTCAAGCTTTTCTTTCAAGACTGACAAATATTTCCACTAAAGAGAAATCTCCCAAGTGTACCTAATGAAGAAATTTATTCAATTTTCTGAATAAAATTTCCTCCACCATTTAAGTGAAAGATAGCTGATGTGGTAGAATTTTATTAGCTTAATAACACTCATATTGGGTGTATGGGTGACTATGATTGTGGTGGTGCATTTGTGTAAAAAGATCAGGGCAGAAGTAAACTCATTTCACCTTATTCAGGAGTATTCATAGTGTCATTTGGCATAGGAAAGTATCTGTGGAGATTGGGAACGTCAAAATTTACAGAACTAAAGTATGAATAAGTCATCATAATTTAAAGAGTATTGAGAAAATAAATATGTCTAAGGGAGGGCAGAAAATATGTAATTTTGTACTGTACTGATTTTTGTTATTTTAGTGCTACATAACAATTATGTTAGTTTTGGATATTAAAATTATGAAAAAATAGGACTGTTGATTTAACTCACTGGCATACATGTTTGCCTGGCAAGTGTGAGGTCTATGAGTTCACACCCTTCTGCTAATATATATATATATATATATATATATATATATATATGCATGTAAATATATATGTATGTAACTGTATACATATATATATATATATATATATAGAGAGAGAGAGAGAGAGAGAGAGAGAGAGAGAGATATTAGGTGTACCTAAAGAAACAAATCTGTCATAGTTTGCATGCCAATATTCATATAGCAGTACATATGGATTATGCTGAGAGGACTATCAGAGATTAATGCAATAACTGTTGTCTCTGTGGGTCAGTCTGTGTTGTGGCTTGAGTCTGGTGGTCCCACAAAGCCCCATGTAATCGTGGAGGTGGGCTTATAGTATGCCTGAATGACTCATGTTCCAACTCTGGGATCTTAGGTTTGAATGCTACACTCAAGTTTTTGGGTGGCCTACATAAAATATAAGTGACTTAAGGAGTCTTCACTATGTGATCCTCTCTTTCTGTTGCTGTTGCTTGTGCTGCTTTCTGCTGCTGAGATCTGATGTCATCAGCCATGTTTCACTATGACTTGCAGACTGTGGATTATAGACTGAAGACTCCAAAGATGGTAAGTTGAATTAATCTTTGGATCCTTAATTTAAAGGTCAAATATTTTGTTTCAGCAATGAGACATTAATAGCAACAGAGAAATTGACACCAAATGAATGGAGTCCTTGATCTGACTACCAGTCCATTTATTTCAAGAGTCTTTGAGAATTTTTTGTTGGTAGATTTTGGAAAGTTTTGGAGATGTCTCCTAATGGATAAAGCTACATCACATTATAGTGTTTTCCACATGAGATTCTGCTTAGAGCACAGAAGACAAGAATTTTGATAGAAATCTTGACATTAAAGACCAGTTCATGAGGTTTGATTACCAGAATTGAGTATTACAATGATCAGAATATTCAGTTCCTTCTGCTCTTACTTGGGACCCTGAATAAGCAAAGCTGGTGTAGTTTTGCCTGTTATTCTCACATTTGCCTTGGGCAGAGGTGCAGAATATAAACTCACTATTGTCCACTAAACCCTGTGTTACTTACTTTGTTCTGTTCTTATCTGCTTTGTTGTGTCCCCATTTGTCTTAATCATCTTAAATTAAAATTTACAAACGAAGAAAATTAATAGAGACTTCTCAGATTTTAATGTGATTAAACTATTAGGAGTCATTGAATGGTTCTTTTATGAAAGGAAATGAAGAAATAAGCATTCCATAAAGAAAATAAAAAGTATATTTATACCATAGAATAGTACTCTGGCAGGAAGGCTGATAATCTTGATTCATCTGTAGAAAAATGGATACACATGGGGATCAAAAACTGTGACACCATGATATATTTGAACCCATGGTTATAGCTGCGTAATTTGTAATAGCAAAATCTTGCAAACAACAAAAGTGCTCATCAGCTACAGAGCTGACGTATTTTTAAACAATGGAATGCTACTCAGCTATAAAAGTATGATATTGAGGGCTTTATAGACAAATGGAGGCAACTTGATACTACCTTCATAAGTGAAATAAACAAAACTATCATTAGTATTTATCACATTGTCTTTCTATTGTAAAAAAACAAAGAAAAAGTAATAGATTCAAAATGGATAATGGATCCTGTAATACTGTAATAATGAAAGGGAAGCAAAGTGCACTAAAGGATATAACTGTTTATATAAACACATACACACATATGTTTAAGATAGGTGTACATGTTACTAAATTTTGGTTGGAAAATTGAACAGATGGTCTGCACTCTCAATGTTTGTGTGTTTATCAACATTTTAGGCTTTGATTTTGCAAATTGAAGGACTATTTCTAATAGACTAATATGTAACATATCAACTAGATATTTCTTAGTGTTAATTTTTTGGAATTCCTTACTATTGAACTTTTTTCTATTTTACTTTCTTCTTCCTTTATCTCTTTCAATACAAATACACCTAAGTGAGAGAAGCTGGTGACCAGAGATTAAATATATTATTTCTCTTGTTAGAGGCATGCAAGTATAATTAAGGAATGCAGTTGAGGATAAATGTTGAGAATTAAGAAGTATTCTTTGAAATGGGAAAGAGAAGAAAATAAGAGGAGGAAAAGAAATGAAACTAAGATTGATTTATAAAATGGAAATTATTGTAAATGGTGAGGGGAAGAGTGAATGAAGGGAGATAGAGGAACATGGGCATAAAGCATAATTTTGATCATTTATGTACCGGTGCACATTCTCTATGTTGAATGTGAACAATATGCCTGAAAATATATATTACAAGAAAATAAAAAAATAAAGCAAATGCAAAAGAAATAGATACAATAAAAACTTCCAGTACATCTCTAATGTGCCATCTGGAAAGCAGTGAGTTGGGCTTCAGGACTCCTTCTATTGCATCCTTGATGGCAGGGCTAGCTGGAAAACATTGAGTTTGCATGGTGTACCTCTTCCAAAGGCAAATTAAAGAATGAAAAAATGACAAAACTGTGCAAGCTTTGCAAATTCAAAATCCCAAAAAAAGAGCAGAAGGAATTGAGTACTCGGAATCCTATGAACACTCAATTATGGAGGCCCAAGCTCCTGAACCTGGACATTAATGTCAGGAGTTTTTCAATATTCCAGTCTTCTGTATTCTGAGCAGAATCTCCTATGGTAAATAGTATAAGGTGATCCAGTTTTATTCATTCAAAGGACATCTCCACATCTTTCCAAATCCTTCCAACAAGCCATTCCTAAAGAATGTTGAACCACATGGTCAGGTACAGTCACAACAAAGAACCCATTTCTCTGGTCACAAATTCTCTGTTGGTTACTTTTCTCTCAATTCTGACAAAAAACACCTGACCTTCAAAATTAGAGATGGAAAGATTTAATTATCTTACAGTCTTTGGAGTTTAATTCTATAATCAGCTGTCTGCAAGTTAGAGTGACACATGGTAGATGACATCAGATGTCAGCAGCACAAAGCAGCACAAGCAACAATAGCAAAAGGACAAGATCACAGAGAGATTCTTTGTGTTCCTTATATTGTAAGAGGGCCACACACAGTTAGGTATAGCACTTACATCTACAGGTACAGCACTGGACCATGAGTAATTCACAAACTGTAGAAGCACTCTTCCATGATTGAAGGAGTCTCTGTGGGCCTCCAGACTCAAAACATAACACAGGCTCATTCACAGAGACAACCACTAGTGAATTAATCTCTAATATTGTTCTCAGCATACTTTAAGTGCTCTGCTATGTTAATGTTGGTTTGAAAACCATGAGAGTTTATTCCTTAGGGCAGGCCTGATATATTTGTATATCTATAACTTGGATGATACTCACAACCTCACACTTGCCAGGTAACCATTTACACCACTGAATCCTCAGTCCTATTTTTTCATAGTTTTAGTATCCAAAACTAACATAAACTGTAACTTCCATATCAGTACAATACCCAGATTACATATTTACTGCCCTTTGTTAGATATATGGTATAAATACTCTTTAAAATTTTCTCAACTAGCTGCACTTCAGTTCTCTAAGTCTTGATATTTCCAATCTCCAAAAATACTTTCTTATGCTAAAGGACAATACAAATAATCCTGAATAATGTGAAATATGTTTTCTTTTGTGCAGCTCCTTTTAAGTAATGCACCAGTGCCCTCGCAGGAACTAATATAAAACTTAGTGTGGTTAAGCTAAAAAAAATTGTGTCACATTACCTCCAATTTTCAATTACAAAGCGGAGGAAAATGTACCCTAACCAGAAAATTGAATAACTGACTTTATCTGGTACAATGTAGAGGCTCCTCCAATCATGGCAGTACATGTCAGGCTTGCAAGAAATCTTGAACAGCTTTCCATGTGATACATGTCTGCAGAAAACTTGGTAAGTCAGGATTCTGGCATGACAGATGAATGGTGGCAAACTGCTATTTCTGCAACTACCCCACGACCAGGTCTGATGTTACAGTTAAATCAGCCAAAAATATTCTAGGTTACTGGGGCAAAACACAAATAAATTTAAAAAAGAATTACATACCATACACCTCATACAAAGTAATATTTCAAAGTTATTGTGGATAGGATAATAGCAACAGAAATCTGCAGAATGTAAACAGGAAAATGGAAGAGAACGACAAGCAGGAACCTTCAATATTTCGGGCTTCACATACATAATGAATCAAACTCTCAGGTGGCTTCCATAGTGGTTAGACAGCTCTAATCCAGATGCCTGCTCTGCTGGCCAGATGCTTCTGGCTCCAGGTGTCTCCTATTATAATCAGACCCCTCTAAGTTTTCTGGTGTCCCATACCATCTCTCCCTAGTGTCAATGATTCAGTGTCTCAGCGTACACAAAGATAACCAAGATATTGTGTTTATAGCTGAATGAAGGAAAGAGAATGGGTCCCTCAGCTTCACTGTTTTTCACTGTACTGCTAAGACTAACAACATTTGGGCATACTGGGAAAACAGCTTATTTATTTATTTGTTTTAATCATTTAAATGTTGAAAAATGTAACAGGATATGTCCACTTGTAGCTCAAGGACAGTAGACAGGCATCTTAGGATTACACAGATAGGTTGATGTTGTGACTACAGGCTTGCAAAGTACAGTTGGTGGTTTGTTTCCTTAAAAAGACTGTATGTAAATTGATTAGAAATGCTTGTTCATCTTATGCCATGAATTTTTTTATTCATGAGCAATCAAACAGTTAGTACCTTCAATATTACCTTCTGCTTTCTACTTTTAAAGTACAGAATTCTATGTGACAAGGCTCACTACACAGAGACAATTATTTCCCTGTTATTAGACCATTCTTCATTCATAAAGACTCCAGAAACATGACAGTAGCCTAAGGAATTGGTCAGCACTACCCAGGCTTCTCGCTTTCCTAAACAGATGATCTCCATCTCTCCCAAGAGGGCCAATCTAGATCCCAAATCACAATGACCACCCACCCACCATCTAAGCTACAGTCATTACCTGGCTTCCCTTTACCTTTGAAGTGAAAGTATTTTTGAGATTTTGTCCTTTGGATTAATTTGCATTTATACAAAAGCATTTGAAACTAAGTCACTGTGACAATGATTTTTACTCTAAAAAGCTGGGAAATCTTGCTCTGGTCCTAGATAATCTTACCTGCTGCCTGTATTTCACCAGTGGGAATTTTCCATTTGTCTATTATTTTATTTATTAGTTAACTTTAACTATGGAACCCTACAATTTGTAATTTGCAGATATTTTCTTTACAATATACCATTCATATTTCCAAAAAGAACACAATTAACATTTGGATATTTTGCCTTACAGGAAGAGTGGCTAATGAGAAACTAGGCTGGCTCCTCCACAGCCAGCTTCTGAGGCATGGACAGTTGAAGAATCTTGGCAGTGACTTATTTTTTATCAAAATATTTTAGTGATAAAATTTCTGTTTTTCTTCTTTATGATTTTCTTTGTGTTTTCTTGGTTTAAAGCAAAGGGGAAAAAATGGAAAAGAACTAAATTCAGGGAAACGCCCAAAACTTTTCCCACTATGTTTAAGTACCATAGTTCATGTAAAGAAAAACAAACACAGAGTGAAATATTTTTTTCAGTATTACTCACTGTTATCCTGCTTGTGGAGCCCTAGATATATTTGTGTGAGTGAGGTTGCCACATTTAAGAACACACATGTGTATATACCCAGTAACTGCAGGAAGCATGGGAAAGAGTACAGCAGGAGAGCCTGAGAGAGAGCCTCTTCCCCCTTTAGTATTTATACAGGGTGTTATCTCACATTTCCATTCTCATAGAGTGCCACTGAAGGACATGTAGTGACTCATGGTTGAGTAAAGTTATCTCATTATGCACCTGAGCAACACAAATGCGGTCCCACTGTTTCCTGTCCTTACATGCCCTTGAGCTTTGAAACTTTAAGAGTGGTTCTAAAGCAACAATAGTGATTTTTGTAAAATGTAAATTTGTCAGAACACTCACCTACAGGAAAAAAATCTCTCTATTCCTCCTTTTTGCCATCATTCTTCACTTTCAAGAGAGGAAAACACTGTATATTCTATTCTTACAGGTAGTAATTACTAATAATGTGGGGACTCTCTTGAATGTTGTACAATGAAGAGGCATTCTTACTAACACTATTTTACTAGAACAGTTGGAAAGACTAAAATTTGCTTCCCGGAACATTAATTCTTGTGGAATACACAAATTGACCTTGCACTTTCTTTTTTCTTTTTCTCCTCCATTTTCTTAAAGCTGTGCAATTTTCCTTACCTTTAATGCAGGGGCCTGATGATTGGTCTGTTCCTTCAGAGGCAGGCAGTTTCTGCACTGTCACTGCTGGGAAGTGCAGACAAGTGGTTAGAATGCATGCCAGTGTCCCTCGGTCAAGGTAAAAGGAGCAAAGAGAAGCATCACGGGGAATTATTTTGGTCCAAATGCCTACGTTCTGGGTAATTTTCTTCTACAATACAATAAATTGCTTAGCGCCAGTATAAATCTGGGTTATCCAGTACGTGGGATAGTCACCAGATCATCATCAGATTTTGCCAAACATTTGATAGTCAGATGTAGAAAAAAGAAGAGGAATCAAACAACTGTGCAAAACAGATTAAATTTTATTTACAGAATAGATGGAGGGTGAGATATAAAGACACTCTGTAGAGTGTGAGACCCAGAGCTGGATCATAGGGAAAAAGGCCTGGCAACCTACCTTCATGGAGTGAGGTCATGATCCCTCCTCCTAAGGCAGCTCCACACTGTTGGATTTTCTGTCTCCTCGCTGAAGATTTTGATTTTAGTTTGGGATCCACATTATAACAATAAGGATACAAGACATTATACAAGCAAGGTTTCCTATCCTCTCTAAGTTACATACTTAGAACTTTGAAAAAGTTACTCTTCTCCCAAATTCAAAAGGATCTATTTTCCTTTAAAATTGACAAGGTGCTCCATCTAACCCTAGAGAGGGACAATTCAGTATTTCCTCCTACTAGAGTGATAGCTCCACAGATTGCCCCATCTAACAAAGGTTCAGTGGAAACAACTATGACCACTGTTTGGAAAGGTAAAAGGAGAGGTGATATCTTATGCCAGCCTTGGATGCTTGCATAGGGGACCCAGGAAAGCACACTGCATGGAAGCCAGAGACTGGTAAGCTTCAGCAAACAAGTGAGGGTGAGACACCTCCATGCACTTCCATGTGGATTTCTCCAGGATGTCAGAAAAATGATAGTTGATGAAATCCAGAGTCCAAATTTTCAATTGATGTGCACCATGGAGGTCAGGCAAGATGAGGATTTCCAGGGCATTCTCCACAGAGAGGTTGCTGCACAGCTGGTTTTCACACGTGAGTTTCAGGTGATCCAGACCAAACCTATCTACAGCTGCCAGCAGATCAGAAGCAATTCTGCCCAGGTGTGGTGCCTTTCCATTGTAGGAGAACACAATTATTTCATTGAAAACTTCAGGCTCCATATCATTGATTTCAACTGGACCGTGTTTACTCTCTTGCATTTCGTACTGAAACAGGGCCCTAAAAACTGGAGAGTGAGTTGCTAATATGGCTTTGTGAACATGGAATTCCTGCCCAGCCACATGCAAGCAACAGTCTGCCATCAGGGAACTCTTCCACAGCTCTGCTAGATCATCTGTCTGGGAGCACTTAGGAACATCCATATTCAAGTTATTCTGGCTACAGATGTTGGTGGAGTCTTGTGCCACTTTCACCTCACACCAGAGAGCCATCTTGTCATCTGGGAGAAGCCCATTGCTTTCATCTGAAAGAAATTGTCTCAGCATGAATTTTCTGAATCCAGAGTCTGTTCCTGGCTCAAACTTATGAATTTCTTGACTTGATAGACCTTTGCTTTTCTGTCCTTTGTCATTCACAATGTAAAATGTGAATTTTGCCCAAGCTTTTCTCCTTGGGAAGGTGATCAGTGACAGGCACAGGGACAGATAATCTTTGTTTTCCTCATCAGCCCCTCTTGTATATACTTGTAAGCAACATTTCAGTTTATCATTTAATTCAGATGAAAGGGTTGAACTTTCAATGTCATGACCTATTTCCCTTAGGCAAAAGCTAAATTACTGATGGTCCACAGGAAGGAGAGTGTCACTACTTTGATCTCTGTGGTGTACTGCTTCTCAGCTACTGGCCCACTTGACATTTCTTGAACCCATGCTATCACCAGCAAGAAAGAGAAACAAGCTTTCCCACATCAAATAGAAATGATTTCTTTCTTTACTAGATTTAAAAATGTCACTCCAGTCAACAGATCCTAGAGAAGTAGAGAGATATGGCAGTCATGAAGTAGACAGCCTAATTTGTAGATTCCAAATATTTAATTAGAATTAGGTTACCAAGATTTGCTAGTGTATCAGTCACTACTCAGTTGTTCATTGATTTCTGGAAGAAAAAGCTCACTTAAGAAGTTTCTTTTTGTTTGTTTTCATGGTATTTGTCTGTAATTGAACCACTCTGGAGACCAAGGAAGGAGAATTGCTAAACATTCGAGGAAAGCTGGAACTCCACAGCCAGATTCAGTCCCACAAGTAGCAAATATTTTACTAAAAAATCTAAGTTAGTAGTATTTTATGACACAGTCAATTTTGTTTTGTTTGTTGCTACTGGAGATTGAGCCTACAGACTTGCCACTGATTTATGTCTCTCATCCATTTATTTATTTGGGGGAGAACATTTGGCCCAATTTATTTACTAGAATTACAAAGATGGGATTCATCTTTCTGAGCCTTCATACTTAATTCCCCAGGAATACTGGGATTGGAAGAGTGCACCAGGATGCCTGTTTTGTCACCTGTTTGTCTAACACACCTTCTCATTTCTGTTAACCTTCCAAAGCAGTCCAGTGCTGTGACACGGATAACTGAAGTGTGCTTCAAACAAATGGTGTTCTCTGAAAATTTATGGATGGTGTTGTGATAACACCTAATTTAACAACTTTTTTATCTGAATTTTTTACCTATGGCGCTATATTCTTCTTCACATAGAGTTTGGAGTATGATGGGGTAAAAAGCTTGCTGAGGATCAGACTGAAAATGTGACTACCTCTCTGTCCTTTCCCTGGCCATAGGAGGTTTTCATTTGGCAAGCAGATGTCTCTCCTTCCCTCTTGCTCTCCTTTGCTCCCTCTTGCATGCCAATAGACTCACACAACTCTTTTCAGAATTCTAGGTTATCAAATCACCATCCTCCTCTCCTACATGAGCACAACGTGGTCAAGATAGGTATCTTCCCCACTCCAGGCCCTGCAGTTGACCATGTTGCATTTGAGAATAGATAGGGCACCAGGAAGAACAGATGAAAGCACTGAGGGAGGAAACAGTGTTTCGTATTTTCCTCAGCCCAATGCACATCAAGCCCTCATTTAGCCCTTGGCCTGGCTGACACAGGTCTGTCATCACAAGGAAAGATTAGCAGCTAAAAAAAATATATGCCTAAGGGATTACAAGCTTGCCCATGCCAAGGGAGAAATTTTCTGGACAACTAAGTGAAGGAAACTTTCCTTAATGACATCATGCCAATCTTGGCGCTCACTTGCTATCTTAATTCCGCTGGGGATATCTAATAGGTATACTTGTTGTTTTGTAATAGAAATGTCATAAAAATGAAATGAATAATCGTGCTTACTAGGTAAACAGATTTAGTAATTGTAATCAAATCTACAATATTTAAAGGATTGACTTACGGTTGCTGCAACCAGAGTCACATACAATAGAGTCAGAAAGGCTGCTGGCATGCTGGAGGCACAAAGAACTCAGTTCAAATCTTAGAGACGTGCTGAAAACACCATGAGTTCTTCTCCAACAGATGTGACACACCCTTCTTTGCTTCCTTTTTATACCACTTAGATAAGGATCCACCTTAGGGTGGATCTTTACAAAGTATTCTAATCTACCTGAGCTCAGCAAGTTTTACTCAAATTAACAGATTCAGTTAATTCTTACACCACCTACCTTCTGTCTTCTTAAGGAAAAGGATTTCTTTTGCTGCTGCTGAATTTCTTTTTTATTTTCATGCATTTACTTAGTTAAAATTTTTGAAACAGGGTCTTGTTATGTAGTGTAAGCCAGCCATACACCTTCTGTGATCCTGAGACTGTTGTATTCTGGAATTTCAGACAAGTCCACTATGCCTAATTCTTCTATTTTCTATTTTAAAAAGAGTTAAGGCAGGTTTCTGAAATTTGATTATTCAGGAATCAAGAGTATCCAGGCATAGTAGTACATGCCTTTAATCTCGGAAATCCAGAGCCTGAGGAAGGAGGATCCTAACCAGTGTATGACCAATGTGAAGCACATAGCTACACCCTGTCTGAAAAAGACAAAAAAAGACTCAAAACTAATCAAATTATGCATGTTGAAGTGAAGGAAACACAGAAAGACTTCAGACAGGCTTGAGAGGAAAAAGTATCTCATATCATCACAAATTCTCAGAAATCCTCCCAAGGAAAATGGGAAAACAACAGGCAACACTGCAGGAAGCTTAGTGGATTTGAAATCCCAACTAAGAGCACAAGAAATTGAGTACTCTGAAACCTATGAACACTCAATTCTTTTTGCCAAAGCATGCTTGTAGTGTAAAGTCCCCATTTTGGAGAAACTTCTGGGGAACTACAGTCCTACTTGAGCTGGTCAGGAACAGAAAGGGCCAAGGAACCAGAAGTTACAGTCCTAAATAAAGAAGAAATGCTATGAAGTCATCAAAAGTGTTTACTGTTGGGTGAGTCCAACTACCTTTGTTCTACTAATTGCCTCTAGTAGAAAATAATTATCTCAGGGACTGGGGGTGTGGTGATATCAGTGATAGCTTAAGGTCTTGCACATGTATGAAAATTTGGGAGCCATTTACACACACACACACACACACACACACACACAGATTTCAAACACACACTGCATGTCACCTAAACAAGACACAGGAAGTAGATCAAACAGTTCAATGAAATGCAGTGTTATTATGATTTTAAGCAAGATTGTGAAATAGAATTTAATTACTCTACATTGGAGGCACACAAAGTAACACCTATGGTGATAAAAAAGAACATTTTTAATAAAAAATATAGCTTAAATACAAAGTAGTATATCAGGTAGGAAAGCTCTGAGCATAAGTTTGAAAATAGCACAATAACACTTAAAGATGTAGAAAATTTAACAATTCCTAGCGATTTTAATAATACCATCCTTTAGGGCTGTATTTTTTTTTAGAGGAGGATGGTTTTGGGTATTAAATAGGGCTTTCACAGCAATTTCCATTGTTTAGTTGGAAACAAGATATCACTACATTGCTGAGTTGCCTAGGCTTAATCCGATTTTTGGTAAACCATCTCAGTCTACCAGGGTGCTGGGATTACTTAGCCACACCTGAATTAAAGTTCTGAAACCAAAAATCTCCGCAGAGAATTTTTATCTGTCACTGCCACTTCAAGTACCTTTGGAATTACTTGTCACATGACTCCTGTGCCACTTAATCCAAATCATCAACTTGATGAGATTAAGAGTCTCCTAATTTGGGAACTGCAACCCTTAGTGTAATCATCCATGGATGTTCACAGTTGAGTGTAATGTTAAGATTTGGGGCCCCATGGAGCCTGCATGTTGTGGTTGAGCTTGGGGTGAGGGAGTATCTCTTGTTGCAGTTTGTTTTGATCATTTCCTTGTTGCTATGAAAAGAACAAATTTGCATAACCAGGAAGTTCTTCCATGATGTTTGTGCTTTGGAACCACCCAAAGTCTGAGTATACAAACCAAATTTCCCCTCTCCTGCTTTAGGTTATGTGTGTCAAGTATGTTTGTCTCAACAAGGAAATGCTGACCAGTGCCTCAGTATTTTGCAAAGCTGCCTGAATGTGTTACAGATTGCCATGATTTGGGTATGGTTTGAACTCTTTTTCTTTTATACCAGAGATGGAAATGAAAACTACTTTCTTGTAAGGCAGGATTTTATGCTGCTGAGCTAAATCCCCTACATATCTGAACTCTTATTCTGGGATGGAACTGTTATTCTGGGAACTGGGTTCATAGTGTAGCAGTGATAAAGTAATGAAACCTTAAGAGTTAGAAACTGTTGGAAGTTAATTAGGATATTGGAGCACTAAACTCAGGGAAAAAGCAAGTGCGGGTAACTCAGCATAGCAGGTGATGCTAAAAATGCATCACATGTGGTGCCAAAGCAAGGCTATTTTGAAAAACAGAGATTTCCTGAGTCGATTCACAGGGATAGCTGCTCTAATCTCAAAATCACTGGGTGCCTGAGACAAGTTATGTGGATAACCTCTTTGGTGGAGAGTTTTCTTATGATATTGAATCTCCCAGCTATATAAATATGTTTGCTGTATCCCATGGAACCCTTACGTGATTTCTTCCAGCTCCTTCTTTCTCTACTCCTGATTCATTGTACTTTCCATAGGAAAGAGGCTCCAAATCATCTCAGGTTTCTGTACTCTGACTCTTGTGCTTTTTCCCCATGTTCACACTATTTGTATACTAGGAAAATTGAAAGTTGCAACTTTCAAATTTCATGAAAATGGATTAGTCTCCACAAGAAGGAGTCACCACAGTTGAGGCTAACCCAGGCCATTAATAATTCAGTAGCAATAACTATTGTTATACCACCTACCACTAGATCCTCCTCAGAGCCCAATCCATGCCTGTACCATTCTCTTAAATCTGTAAAGCAATGAGCTGACAAAATCACTTCATAAACTACACTGCTTCACAAAGCTTTGTATTTAGCACAAAACGTGCAAATATACCAGGACTCTTTGAGTATATGACTGTTTCCACATATAAGGTAGGCAAAAAAGATAGATGTCCCTGAGATGTCTTCTTATGTCTGAAAACCACAATAAAAATAGATAATGAGGAAACACTCTTCTCTAAGAAAGGCCACACAAATTGTGTCGATCACTTTCATCTGCATACCTCCAAATAAAACATAATCTCATGATAAACTCTCTGGCCAATAAGTTTAGGTAGTATGAATTCTCTGGGCATTATATGCTTAAACTAGGAAACCAAAAGCAGAATAGATACTGGTGTTGATAAGCAGTTTCTACTGCTTGTACTATTCTATTTAACGATCAAGTATAAAGTACTGGAATGACTTCTACTCCAATATAAGTAATCCGTTTCAATAAGTAATAAGTTTTCAATGTAAGTAATAAGAAGTGGATGAATTTCCATATGTGGATTAGATAAAAAATTAAAATTTGAACTCAGAAAATAATGATTAAGAGTAATAGTGGATTATGTAATGTTTTGAATAAGTTAGCAGGTTCTCATGCCTTGAATTGATGAAACAAACGTGTCCCAGTAAAACAGGGGTAGTTGCCGATAATGATGGACTCATAATGACCCCATTGACTTAGCATTCTATTGGAAAGCAGAAATGGACCATGAGTGTATATAACCCTAATGACTCTGGTAGCAAATGGAGCACACATGTGAGTATGTGAAAGTTGACGGAAAACAAGATTTGGAAGAAAGCAGGTGAGATCTATCCCTGAAGTGGTCCTCTTTCTTACTTTCTTCTTTCTTTCTTCTTCCCTCCTTCCTCCCTTCCTTCCTTTCATCATTCCTTCCTTCCTTCCTTCCTTCTTTCCTTCCTTCCTTCCTCACTTCCTTCCTTCCTTCCTTCCTTCCTTCCTTCCTTCCTTCCTTCCTTCCTTCCTTCCTCCCTTCCTGCCTTCCTTCCTTCCTTTCTTTCTACCTTTCTTCCTTTCTTCTTTCTTTCTTCTGCTGGACTTCCTTCCTTCTTTCATTCCTCTCTTTCATTTTGTAGGTTTTTTTGATTCAGGTTATTATGTAGTGCAAATCCTTGAAAATGTGGTCATTTTCCTACCTCAGTCTCCTGAGTGCTGGGATTATAGATGTGTGCTACCACACCCTGCAACTCAGAATTCTCACTAGTTCCACAGATTGGGCCCAAAGAGTGAACAGGGTGAGGAGGAGATCTAAGAGCTCTGAGCAAGTAGCATATAGTGATTTCTTACTTCAGATATTGGATGTATTGTCTCACCCATGGGAGAAAATACCCAACCCTACATTTGGTCTCCGAAGATTTGGGTTGTTGCTGTGGCTATATATGATCATGCAGTTCAAAAGCTTTTGGAAATAACAGATCTGAAGTCCCTTAGACTGTTTTATGTACGATATGCCTCTCAGATCAAAAAGGAACACACAGCTGACTCAAGATACAAAAAAAAATAAGGCTCTGCAAGTTTCTTCTGGGAAAAGAGCTTCACTTTTTTTCATACTCCACAGGATGTGTTTTATTGTGGTGATCTTTTCAAGAAATTAACACGTATGACACTCAGTTCCAGAAACAGATGAGGTTTAATTTTAACTGCAGAGGTCAGCTCATGTGCCATTAAGACTTCAGACTATGCTGATTGCTTTTTTCACTTCTGTTATAAATCACTATATAAGTCCACAAGTTTAAAGGGTTGCCATGAATCCCACCTATGCAGCACAAACTTTGCTTTGGAATCTTAGAAGAGCTTTTTAAATATCTGGTTAATAGCAATGCATAATGTGGGCAATCGGCCATACAGTGGCTTGAGATGAATGCATGTTTTTCCTTTACCAATGCTTTTATGACCAATTAATGCAGAGGAGCTGTTCTGGGGATTTTGCTGAAGTTCACTAAGTATTTGAGTTCTAACTGCTAACTAGATATTTATATAAACCACACACAAAAAAACCAGAAATTTTGAAGACCAAGGTTGGTGATATTTCCAGTGGAAAAGCAGAAAAAGGTAAGTAATAGTGAGGGATGTGAATGCCCTCAGCTTCTCCACTCAAAGATATGTTTTTCTTGGATATACAAAGTCCTTCATGAGGTGTGGTTACAAGTTGGACTGACTGGTAAGACAGTCTTCCAATATCATCATATGTGCCTGATTTTATACTACTTTCAATCCTGTCTGTTATCCAGTTAAATTTAGGCATGACCAAAATTTGAGGACAACTTTCATATTAAACAATGCCCCTGTGATTCCTGCTAGGATTGAGTCTAGCCACACAATTCAATTGAACAGTTTATCATATTTTCCATGAGTGTCATTGTACAATTTTTCCACTTTGATTCTCTACTATTTGTCTAAAGTTTCTACATTTATCAATGAATTGTTTGCATAGAAACTGTGGTTTCTCTTATTAAGGAGAAAGCCCTGCTGGTTCCATTACAAGAAGCCTAAGTCCTCTTCTAAATTTGCGTAAAACTGCATTTGCCAGGTAGTTCACCTGGTTATGAAGCAGTTTAACTACTGACCTCACCCGCACCAAGCTCTATTGTGTGCAGTAGGTTATTCAGTGAAGCCTCCAGAGTCTTGTTTCACAATGGGCTAATGCTCCTGCCTTCCTTCAAGTGTCCCAGTATGCTTGCCCTTTCAATTACTGGCAATATAGCAGTGTCCCTTTGTCATGTCTGGTGGTTAACCAAAACTCATCAGTCCTGGGCTCCTCTATGTACAGCTGTCACTCTGTGAATGAGCTTTCTTAAAAGGCAAGGTAGTGTCATAGTAAAGTTTTGTCTATGGCTGACACATTTGAACATTCCGTTAGTAGAGAAAACCAGAACTCTTGAGGCTCCCAGTAGATGGAATCCTGAGACCTAGTCTGGTTTCATGTAACCTGGTTCTTGCCCTGTCCCACACAAAACCCATGTCCATAAACAGTCTCTATCATGACTAAAATTATGGGTTCTAAATCTTCTAGGGAACAGAAGGGTAAAACTGTGGTTAAGGAAGCTATAGCTTCATAAAAGGGTGAACTTGGTCCACTAAATATCTAACAGCTATTTACTCTGGTGGGTGTGACATTTTTAGACGTTTATTAGTCCAAATAAGTACATCCTAAATCTTGCATTTGTTTTTTCTAGATCAACCTGAATATCTACCAGGGATATGGTATGACTTTTTAGGGTGCCTTAGGTAATACTTTTGGCATCAGGCTTTCACAAACATGCAACTTTCAGGAGAGTGCCAGAATAAAGGCAGCAGGGTTTAGGAATAATATTTCAGTTCTTGGTATGCAAGTAAGAATTCATTGGTCTGTCCCCTCCCCTATATTTACATATACATTTGAATGATCCCTGCTCAAATTGGATTTTTAATACCCTTGAGTGTGGTTCAAACCTGCAAACAGAACGTGTCTGACTATCCAGTTCTGCGACATTCTCATTTTTCTCCATATACATGATAGAACTTGTTATTCGGAGCCCACCACTGGGTCAGTGGATTTTAGTCATTTTTTTTTTCTAATTGTAAGGTGTGACCTACCATACTGCAATACCCAGAATCCTATGGTCCTACAACCCAGGCTTGGAGAGTATGTTCTTCTTTCATTTTTACAATTCTGCTTCATCTTAGGATTCACATATAATCCATAAATCACCAGGTTTATGTCACCTAAATTATGCTTCAGTGTATTTTTGGTACCTTACATGCAGGGAAGCCTTCTATAGACCTTCTGCTCTGCCTTTGGTTGGGATGCAAAATATAGCCCTTGGGCATAACAAACATAATAGAGAAGCATCCTGCTCTTATAGCCTGGTTAAGTCCAATATTGTTTACTTGTCGGGACACAATGCTGTATTCACAGGGATGTATCCAAAATCATCAGTTTTTATCTGTAAAATTATGTCATGAAACTTCTCTTTCAGGATAAAGAGTAGGACAGGTGAAACCTGGGTTTGTTTTCTCAAGTGTAATCCCATAAGTCTTAATCATTTAGCACTAGGAAAATCATTTTAAACAGTTGAATATTTAATAAAGACAACTAGATATAAAGGAACAAAAGCAATCTCCTCTGCAATTCCTCACTCCTTTGGGGACTCAGTTTCAAGGTCAATATCAAACACCATGCTACCAGGAGGAAAAGGATCAAGAACCCAATTGGATAGTAAGACTTTGAAGATAACTACAGTGTAGTGTACAGTGTCTGCTCAATCTTCATCTGTTTATTGACTCATCAGCTTCTGAGGTGCCGAGTGTGGGACTTTGGATATATTGTCACCTCAGTGTGTTCTTTAGGGGATCTGTTTCACGGCGTATTGTAGTAATGGATTTCAAGGAGAGCCATTATCATCAGAACATGGGATTTATAATATTATTTATAGGATCACCCAGAGTTAAGAGAAAAAGGTGCAAGAAACCTATCCACAACACTAATGATGCAGAATATTCAGTCAAGGGCCTGTATACCACAGCAATATCATGCATGAGATCATTACAATGATTTCCATGTGTCTGTGTGCCTCACACAACTGGAGGTCTGGATCCCACACAAAGGACTCACACTAATCTCTTTTATGGATCCTCACTAGTAAGGCCCAAAGGTCAGTGCTGGAAGCTGGAAAGACTATGACAGTGGTATCAAGGAACTGTGTTGGTAGGTTCTGTGCTGGAGCCAAGATGTCATGCCGAAAACAAAGACCAGAACTATCCTGAAAAGTGCCACAGTCATCCTCAGCAACATGGAGGTTCTGAGATCCTCTGATGATAAGAACAGTTGAATACATGCCAGAAAGGCAGCATGACAATTTTGTCCTGGAAATTAAATGGCACATCTCTTTCCCTCCAGAGCAAGAAAGCCATTCTTGGTGTAAGGACTAGAGTTCCCCCAAAAGGAACCACAGTCACTATTAACAACAAGGTCCCAAGCTCCTCTGATTACGATGGTTGAACTCACACTAGAAGCCAGTTAAGATGATGTGCTCCAGGATAACCAGTGGCTCAAACAGAAACAAATAGGAGAATTGAAAATGCTTCACTACTCTTGCCCCAACTCTATTTATGCTAGCAACTTTCTGTACATGGAACATCTATGCTCAGCAAAATGCTATTTAATTCATCTGGCATTAAATTTACCATCAGTTTTTAGTCCATAACATTGTGATAGGTTTTTCATTCTTTAGTGGGGCACATCCCCTTCTTCATGTCCTGCAGTCTCTGAGATCATCACAGTAGACAGGATGAGTGGTGGCTATGTTCTGAGTGGCAATAGTGAGTCAGTAATTTTCTGTATTCCAGGTGTCCACATTTTAACCCCACACTGCTAAACCAAACCAACTGCAAGCAACCTGCAAGTCTTAAAGGAGTGGATGTGATTACTCTGACATCATTAGGGACCTCCCACCATGGTTAAAGTACTCCTCTTTCCAGGATTTAACTAAGGCCTTGGTGCCACGTTTGAACACATGGACAGGAGATTGTAAAATAATAGAGTGTCACTGCAGCACATTTTGCTTATAATCCTTTAAAGTTTTAAGCAAGGCTTTTCTTTGCTGCCATAACTTTAAATGTCTAATCTCCTGTAGTCCTTCAAGCACTGGCATCAGTGAAAAGGGCTTGCTTCCCACACCTAATCTCAAACCAGTGAGCCATGCCTGTATGGGGTGCACTGTGTTGATAGGAGTGCAATAGAAATCAATATGCCCAATTAATTCCTGTATCTTGGCAGTTTTTCAAGTGTTCTTTAGAGTCCAGTTTTGTCTCTGCACCTGAACTAAACTCTGAGGTTGATAGGCCATAAGTAGCTTCTAGACAAGCCCTAAGGTCTTTGAAAGTCCTTGCATTACTAGACCCTCAAAACAGGGTTACTTTTCTGAACTCACTATTATGGAGGGCCAATACTGGGCTGTAATCAAGTCCATCATAGCTCCAATAATGTTTCTAGAAGTCTCTTGTGGGAACTGCTTCTACTTAACCCAAGCAGGTAAAGACCAAGTCTTGAAGGTATCTTTTGTTTCCACCCACGTGTTTTAGTTCACTAAAGTCAGCCTCAATATCTTCAAAAGACAAACTCTGTTCCTTTCAGATACTTGGTTGCTGTAGAGGCTGGGAAGTCATGTTATTACAGACACCATTTGCACAAAGAGCCATCACTAAATCACACAAAACCCAAAGTCTTTGCACAAGGAAATAACAACCATGTGAATGTCTTTCCCAAATGAGTACAGTAGGTAGGTCTTGTGTTACATAAAGGTCCAAGGACTAAGCAATAAAGTCATTTTGTCCTGGAAAAAGTTGCCATTCATTTTGCTCAGTGACCTCTTTGTTTTTGTCCACTTAAAATCTTCCTTTTCTTTCCTCTTTCTTTCTCTTTCTTTTCTTTATCTCTCTTTCTTTCTTTCTTTCATCTCTCTCTCTTTCTTTCTTTCTTTCTTTCTTTCTTTCTTTCTTTCTTTCTTTCTTTCTTTCTTTCTTTCTTTCTCTTTCTTTCCAAATACATTATATTCAAAGATACAAGTAAAAAAAGAAAACCACAACATAAATTTTAAAGTGAAAGATATGGGTCCAGTCAGGGATAACAACAGTACATACAAAGTGCATTGTCATCCCCAAATCATTCACTCAGGGAACAAGACATCTATCTTCTGTTGTTGAAAAATACCAGTAAAAATATTTCTATTCAGTGAGCTCAGTGAAATCAGTAGTATAACGATTACATACACACACACACACACACACACACACACACACACACACACACACACATATGCTTTTACTTTCAGCTTGCCGTGCTAATGAAATAATATGATGTCTGCATATGCATGTCTTATTTATATCACTAATAATTATATTCTTAAGGTGCATACAATTACCTATAAAAGTGTCCTCTTTATCATTTTTATGGCTGAGTCATACTCCATTGCATAAAAATACCGCATCATTTTTATCCATCACTCAGTAGATAGACATGTAGTTTGGATCCAATGTCTGGCTATTTCAAATTGTGCTGTTATAAAATGGGTACACATATATCATGTCATGCCGAAAACATATTTTTCATTCTTTTGGAAAGATAGCCAGAAGGGGAATAGTTGGTTTGAATGGGACCACTAAACTTAATTTTTGAGAAAATTCCACACAGATTTCCATAGCTGTTGTATCCATCTGCTTTCCCACCAAGAGTGCAAAAGAGTTCCTATTTCCACACAGTGCCTCCCGCATTTGTTATTGGTTGATTTCTTGATAATAGACATTTTTTCTGAAATGAAGTGAAGTCTCAGTGTTGTTTTTATTTGCATCTCTTGAATGATCCATGATGTTGAAAAATTTTTCACATATTTATGTGTTGTCTCTTCACTCTATTCACGGTTTCTCTGGCTGTACAAAAACTTTTCAGTAGGATGAGACCCCATGTGTTAATTCTTTGTGATAGTTCCTGTACTCTCTGGGTTTTGTTTATAAATCTTTGACCACATGAATGCCTTCAAGAGTTTTACTTACTCTATCTTCAATAAGATTTATTGTTTCTGTTTTATATTAAGTTCTTTGATCCACTTTTATCTAACATAATACATGGTGAAAGGTATGGGTCCAGTTTTAATCTTTGGCATGTGTAGACCCAGGTTTTCCAAAGACACTTATTAGACAGGCTTTCTTCCCATGGAAGTGTTTGGCATCTTTCTCAAAGATGTGGTGGCTTAGCATGTCTGAAGTTGTTTCTGCATCTTCTAGTTTATTCCATTGATTTTTGGTTCTCTCCTTTTTTTTATTTTTAAGTAAAGGATTGTGTTGTTCCCTGTCTTTTCTTTGTTGCCCAGGACTGCCTTTGCTATTTTGGGTGGCATCTGGTTGCAGATGAGTTTTAAGATTGTTTTCTGTAATTCTGTGAGACATGCTCTTGGAATTTTAATCGGGATTACATTGAATTGGTATATCAGTTTTGGAAGTAGGGCCATTTTCACTATATTGGTTCTTCCTACATAAGAGCATGTGATATCTCTCCATTTTCTAATATGCTGTTCAGTTCCCTTTTTCAGAGTGTTATGGTTTTTAATATAAAGGTCTTTTGCATCCTTTGTTAGACTGATTACTAGGTATTGGTCTTTTTTGATGCTATAGTAAAAGTTATTGAATCTCTGACTTCTCTCTCAGTGGGTGTGTTATTGCTTTACAAGAAGGCTATTGATTTTTGAGTCTTGACTTTGTAAGCAGCTATGGTATTTAATTTGCTTGTTAAATCTATATGTCTTTTGGTTGTTTTGGGGATCCCCTAAGTAGAGTATCACATCATCTACAAATATGCTTCTTTCCTTATCATTCTTCATTTTATTTCTTTCTCTTTTGTAATGCCTTCAACTAAATTTTCCAAGACTATATTGAATAAAAGTGGAGATAGAGGACATCCTTGTCTTGTTCCTGATTTTAAGAGTGAAAGCTTTCCATTTTTGTCCATTTAATATGATGTTGGCTGCTGGTTTGTCATAGATAGTCTTTATCAGATTGAGATTTCAACCATCTATTGCAATTTTTCTGTAGAGTTTTTATCATGAATGGGTGCTGGACTTTTCAATGTTTTTTCTGCTTCTATCAAGATGATCATATAAATTTTGTGCTTGGTTCTGTTAACATTATGTATTACATTTATGGATTTATGTATGTTAAATAACCCCTGTGTCCCTGGGATGAATGCCACTTGATCATGTTGCACAATCTTTTTGATGGTTTACTGCAGTCCATTTTCCAGTATAGTATTGAGTATTTTTGCATCAATGGTCATAAGGAAGATTAGCCTATAATTTGTTTTCTTAGTTAATTCCTTTTGTGGTTGTAGAATCATACTTGCTTCCTTAAATGAATTTGGGAGTCCTGATTCCTTAGCAATTTAATTAAAAAATTTAGACGTATTGGTCTTAGGTTTTTAACAGATTTCTTGTACAATTCAGCAATGAATCCATCAAGGCTTGGGATTTTCTTTATTAATAGGTTTTAATTACATCTTTGATTTTATTTATTGATATTAATTTTTATATCTTCTTGATTCAGCTGTGGTAATTCATATGTAACTTAGAATTTTTTTTTCTCTTTTTATCGGTACCAGGGATCAAACTCATGACTGCCTGCTTGCACGGCAGATGCTTATGCCGCTGAGCTAAAACTCCAGCCCGCCACATGTAACTTAGAGTATGACCATTTCTTTTGTGTTTTCCACCTTATTAGAATGTAAATTTTCAAAGTAGATCTATATACTTCCTGGATTTCTGCAGAGTTAGTTTTGATTTTGCCTTTTTCATTTATAATTGTGTGGACACGGGTCTGTTCTTTCCTTTTTTTGATAAGGTTGACAAAGGGTTTGTCAATTTTATTTAATCTTTAATAGAACCAACTCTTTGATTCTTTCTTTCTTTTTATTGCTTTTTTAGTCTCCAGGGTGTTTGTTTTGATCTTTATAATTTTTCCATTGTATGAGATTTTGGTTTAGCCTGCTTTTCTTTCTCTTGAAGTTTGAGGTTTCACATTAAGTTGTTTATATGTGTTTGTCCTGTTTTCCTGATATGGGCATTTAGTGTTATAAATTTCCCTCTTAAGACTGCTTTGATTTTGTCCCATAAATTCAGGAATGCTGTACTGTCATTATCCTTCATCTGTAAAATTAGTCTAACTTATTCTTCAATTTCAACTGTGAAGTGGAATTTAATAAGCTGATCCAGGCATCATAGTTCATGCCTTAATTCCAGAACTGGTGAGGCTGTGAGAATTAATTCCAGAAATGGTGAGGATTATCCTGAGTTAGATTCCAGCCTCTGCTTTATGGTGGAATCTAGGGAAACCTGAATTCTTTAGCAAGACCTTGTCTGAAAAAAAAAAAAAAAAAAGAAAAAGAAAGGAAAAAAAAGGGAGAAAATGAGATGGAAAGGCAAGGCAAGGAATCCAGAAAACCAGATGAATGAGTGAATAATAAAGTCTCTAATTAAGGAAAATTAAGGACTTGAGACATTTTCAGTCTATATTATCTTTAAAGAACAACTACAATATCTCTCAAACTCTGCCAAAATTTTGCAACGATTGCTTTGATTTCAAACTGTTTTTGGGCTCAACCAGAAGTTGACACACAGTCAGACAACTTCATTCCAAGTAAAATACAGGCAAATATTTAGGTTGACAATTGATAGAAAAATCTCCAATAAAATACAAGCAAACTGAATCAATAGCACAACAACAAATCAAAAGAGCTCTCATATTATGAAAACACAGAATAATTTATATGTGATTATGAAAAAGGAAGTACATATGACTCCAAAAGTTAGATTTCTAAAACATCAAAACTTAATTTATTAGAAAACACTATAGGTTGTCAGGAATTCAGGTGTATTGAGACAGAGTTGAATAAGTAGAATAAAGAATATCCCAGAGGAACAATTCTGTGTAGTTATGCACTAGTTGATATATTACATATGTTTATCAAAGTCCTGCAGAAAATATGAATCTTAAGGTCTTTAATTAATAATAATATATCAATGTTGGTTAATCAATCATAAAATATTTATATCAATGGCAATTATTAATATTAAAGGAAAAGTAAACTCTGTAGGTACAGTGAGTTAATAGGTGTTTATAAAAATTTTGCTCAATTTTTCTATACATTTCAAAATAATTTCTCAATTATTAAATGCAGCAATGTAAGATAAAATAACTGAAAGAGAAAATAAAGAACAATAAAAGTATAAGTTCTTATTTTTTCTTCACAGTGAAGCCATGGAATGCAATAAAATCCAAAGAATCAAAGTGTAAATTTGATCAGAAAAATAATAGAGGAGTTTCTTTTAAGCTAAGAAGAGATAATCAAGTAAAAAACAATACTGAAAAATAATACTTTATTAACAATGAAGCCCAGAGACTAACACAGAAACCATGGGGAATGGTACTTAGAAATTTGTCAACAGATTTATTCCATATTGTGCAGGGTAAAAATGTCCTCGGTTTTCCTTAAAAACAGTGAGAAAAATTTTCAGTATAATTTGATGTTTTCAAAATTTAGTTTTGTGTTTGGAAACTTTATTTCATTTATCTACAACTGGGCATACAGATTTCTGCTTTCATCCATGCTGTGTATTAGGAAGCAGAATTATCTTTCTGCCTTAAACTCCTTAGGAAATGCAAAAAAAAATGTGAAGGATCAATATTCAGAAACTGGAAACTATTACCCTTGACACAGAAGAAACAAAACAGGCTCTAATGATGTGAAATTTACTCGAATTTCCATGTCATTTTATAAAAAAAAAAGAAGGCCAAAAAGCATATGATGATTGTTCACCTTAGGATCGCCACAACAACGAGAATTCATGGGGGACAGAAGTGGAAAAAGACAACCACACAGAAAAGGAATGGGGTTGGTGAGGGGTCTCCACATGTGCTAAGAGGGTCAGTCACTATTACAGAGAGGTTTTCTCTGTCCATCCTGAAGATGTACATTACTTTTTACCCCATCTAGATGACCAGTGACCCACTGGAGCAAAAGCATCTACAAAACTTAGAAATTTAAACCTAAATATGAAAGAGGGAAGATTTACCAACCTAATTCTCCAACCTAATCTTATTTTATAGTATGAAACTGTATTACTTTATTAGCATTTGAAAATTATGTCCAATATTAAGACATAAAATCATTTCTACTTTCTCTGCACAAGTAACCAGGTGCCTGTCACACAAGATTTGCAGCTCCTTATATGTATGAAATGACAAGTACTCAGGATAGTCATTGAACTAGAACTAATTTGATATAAAATTGCTAGTAACAGAATCCAGAAACTCTTAAATTCACCAGAAAGCCCTGACATCATTTCAATATGAAGTAATAATCACAATTCAAACTTCTATTACAATCACAATATACCACTTTGGAAAATTCAGAGTAGTTCTCTGCAACCTATCCCCTCAATTAGGAATTTCAGTAGGAGCTTGACAGTGGATCAACTTCGTGGTTCCTAAATTCAGGGAATCTGTGTCATTAACCTAGTGCTTATTACTTTAAATTACAGAAAGTAGGGTAAGTGGCCAAAGCAGGAGGAAACAGCCAGCAAGCCAGGAAGAGAAAAGTCAGTGTCTCCTAAGATCCAGCCATGTTGGAACTTAGTGGGCTGAGCAAGAAATCAACATGTCCTCTTTCCTGTAAGCAGTCATGGCCCAAACAGCAGTGGGCGATGCAGGAAGACAACAAGTCAGCATCTCCTGAGATCCAGGCATGTGGGAAGTTTGTGATCTGAGCAAGAAAGCCACATGCCTTCCATCCTGGTAAGCAACCATGGCATGAGAAAGCAGTGGGTGAGCCAGTTAGAGAACAAGTCAGCATCTCCTGTGAACCTATGTGTGCATGAGCACAGAATCAAATGTTCCATCCACCACCCCCATTTAGCAACTGGATGGTGTTCAGGACAGCTGCAATTGATAGCAACTAAGGTACATAAAGCAACGAAATGTTTGTATTGTTGCATTGATTATGCTGACCTAGAGCCAGAGGTTTGAGCATCTCTTGGGAGGATGACTATATGAAATATAGCAACTATGAGGGATTTCCTTCTGTCTTTTCTTTGAAGGCAAATGTTGGTTACACTGATTTTGCTTCATTCTTATTAATTGTTTTGTTCTATTCAATATTCTGTTTTGATAGGTTTTGCAGGGTTTTTTTGGTTTTATTATGTTATACATAATTGAATGTATAACTATTATGAAAATAACAAGATATACTATGGTACCTATTACTGTTATCCCTGTATACTGCTCTGAAGTTATATATCAATCTCATTGCACTGTCGTGATTGGTATTGTCCTGTCTTGTTTTGTTGTGTTTTACCACGTTCAAAATATAAATAAATAAATAACAGACAGTAAGATACTCAACAGAAGTTACTAACATAGTCATGTTTAACTGAAAGGAAACTTACATGATTCAACTGATTTACGGTTTGTTTGCAGATGTTTCTAACTTGGATCAGGGCACGTCAGTCCACATTCTTTCCATGTGACAATAGAAGCATACCATGAAGTAGAGTTTCTTTAATCCTTTCTTTCTTTCTTTCTTTCTTTCTTTTTGTCTTTCTTTTTTGGCTTTTGATGCCTTATATTTGTTCTTGTCTTTATATGAGTATGAACATTATTTCTATTACTTGTCTCTATCCTGATGTGCTCTTCTTCATATTTTTTCCTCTCTCTTGCTCTCCTGTCTTCTTAACATCTTTACCAATTTTTGCATGTTTTTTCTTCATCCTTTAGCATTTTTTTCTGATTTCTTCCTCTTCTTCTATTTCTCTATTGTATGACAAACCATTTAAGAATTTTCTCTCCTTATGATATATTCAGTAAATTGAGGGCTTATTCACTACATGCATTTTTTTTTCATTTTCGATTTTGTTGCATGACAAAGTATCTATTCCACATATTTAAAAGTGACAAATTAGGGTTTACCTCACTTGTCATTTTTGGGGCTGTGTCTGATGCTGTTGATATTTTTCATTGCACCACTTTATCCAAAGTGACATAATTCTACCCTTTGTTCGTCTTGGTATACCAACTCTGAGGTCCAGCATCTGTATTAGCAATTACAACTCTGGAGTGGAGATGTTGGAGAATGAACAAATTAAAAGGTGAAGAAAACTGAGACCAGGTGAAGCCTCATCTCTTGGTGGAGAGAAGTAACCACTTTTTGAAAATAGCACACTTATGGATACAGTGAGAATGCTACTGTCAGCAGAAATCCATCTGCCTAGCAACTTTTTTGGTTAGCTTGCTTTGTGCATTTCCCATTCTTGGTGGTGGAATAACTTATTCATGCATCTCACTTCTGACACTCTATGTCTTTATCTCTAGGTTTGATTTAGCACCACACATGTGATCAGTTTCCAGCTTCAGCCACTCCCTAACTCTCTCCATTTCCTGTTTTGTGCCTTCAAATAGTGGGTGGTTTATAGAAGTTGGAAGACCTATGTTTCAAGAATCTTGCAGAACACCTTCTCCTTTTCAGCTCTTTTCATTCTGAGTGCATTTACTTGTTTAGGCCAAAGATTCCAGGCCCAAAATCTATAGGACCCTCCATTCAGCAGTGTAACTCTTTAAAGTCTGTTGCCTCACAAGAATATTCATTTATCAGTATAGCTGGTAATTGTCAGAATGTATTAATGATTTGAGTTTCTTCTTCTTTTAACATACCAAAATGGCATTATTTTACACATTCATGGTTAGACTTTTCTGCTGAATGTTCAAGATCAAATTAAAGTGAAAACTGTATTAATTAAGTTTTTGTTATCAACGTCAGCTAAGTCTCTAAAGAATTTACTTCAGGACCACGTACAGCACCTCTTTTATCTTCTGTCAGTGTCAACCATCTGGATGAGTCACAATCATTGCATGACCAACCTGATTTTTTTGCACATTTGATAAACATTTGGCTCCTAGTAACTCTTCTTAAGCACAAAATGCACCCTCAATTTTTTTCCTTGGTGTTTCAACAATCTCCTTGGCCAGAAGACCAGAGTCGAATGTAGGTATATGATATCACAACCATGATTCTGTCATGCATTGGATCCTCACTGACCTCCGAGTACTAGAGCCAGAATACTGGCTATCCTCCTGCCCCATCTATCTTTCTAGCTTTTGGTCTCTAAATCAGATGCTGACTATGCAGAAGAGAAGGTTTCTGCCACTACTTTGTAATGAGAACTGTTAACTGTAATAAGTTTATCTTAAAATGCAGCATCATGCAATATAATATACCATAATATTTTTTCTACAAAGCTTGGATAAACTAGTAGTTTTGTACCTGTCGAATGTTACAAGTTTGTATTTGTATAGTTATACAAAAAATTGAATAAAGAAGCCATACATATTGGTGTATCATGATAATGATGATGGCATTTTATTAACACATTCAAATTTTCATTTTGACAAAAATGTTTTCAATTATTTTTATATATTTAATTTTATTTTAAAAATAACAAAATAAAACAGATCAATATAAAGCAATGTAAAGCAGTGCTTTGAGGCAAAGCAACAGGAAATCCAGAGTGCCTACCATAATGTCTCTTTTTTCTTCAAAATAGTTGTTCATACCTTCACACACAGCAAGTTAATACAAAACAGCATAGGATAAAAACAATCAAAACAAAAGAATGAGAACCATATGTGTCTTCAAAAACAGACACGAACAAATCAATAATGGTTACCATGATATCTCTTGTTTTCTTGCAAATAGCTGTCCATAGCTTCACAGAAATTTAAGTCATGTAGCTGACAATAGTCAAAAACCAATCAAAACCAAGAATAAAATCATTATTGGACTTCAAAACAAATGATAGGAAATCAGAAATGACTACCATGATGTCTCATTTTCTTCATCATAGCTGTACATACCATCACACATACTAAAATCAATTATTGTAAACTCACTAATTGAAGTACATGTTAGCCTGTATATGTCCATCTATTCTTTTTGTATTAGAGGGAAAAATGAATCCAAACAGTAAAGTTTAAGCAAAATAAGCAAAAGTCAGATAAATAACCATACTAAAGTGACCAAAACAATAACAGGGTTTCAAAACAAGGTGGAATGAACATAAATTATTTTACTTTTTGTATACTTATCTTCAAAAATCTTATTCAAATTACCAGATATAATTACATAATATTGATATAACACTACACATGTTAACTGTTTGTTCCAAGATGTAATGGAATTAATAATACATTCGTTTTAGTAATATTAAGTGTATACAAACAAGTTTATATTTTTTCTTCTTTCTTCTCTCCCTTGTCTTGAGTTATTTTTCCCCTTGAGCAGTCACTTATGCTTTCACAATAGTTATTGAAGATCTTTTTAATCATACTTAATCTTTCAGTTTCTTACACTACAGGGTCAATATGGTAATTACACATGTGAATTTTTTATTTAAATATTTTTCTTGTATACAGCATGTTGCTGCATCATGCTTCTTGATCTGTTCCACAAGTTTGTGTAATTTATTGCAGAATTGAGACTATTAACAATTGTTAAAAATGCTATTATTGACTAACCCTTGTTATGTTATTTTCCTGTTATAAGTTTTCTCTTTTGTCTTTTTCTTTTCCCCCTAATTGCTTGTCTTTCTTGGTGGATTCATTCTGTTAGAGTTTATGGAGTTGTAGTCCTTATTATCTCTTTCTAGAATGTCCTTAAGTACATTTTAGAATGCTGATTTGATGGTCATACATTTCTTCAGATATTCTTTGTCATGAAAACATCTAACTTCTCCACCAATTTTCAAAGATAGTCTTTTAGGATACATCAATCTGGGTGGAAAGATATTTTCATTCAGAACATAGAGAAATTCCCTCCAAGCTCTCCTTGACTTGAGAGTTTGTGTTGAGAAGTCAGCTGTGATTCTGATGTTTTCCTTACAGGTCATTTCTTCTAGTCCCTAACAGATTTTAAGATTCTATTTTTGTGTTGGATTTCTGCAGTCCTGCATATGATATGTCTGGAGCTAGATATCTTTTAATCATTGCTAACTGGAGTTCTGTATGCCTCACTTATTGGTATGTTAAATTCTTTTTCTCTACCAGGAAATCTTTCTGTCATGATGTCTGCAAACATGGATTTAATATTATTTGTGGTATCCTTGTCACTAACTACAAGCCTGTCTTCAATATCTGAAATTCTTTCCTCACATTGGCCTAATGTGCTCTGAATATTTTAAATTGAGTTTTTTCTCCTGATATGTGCTTGAATCTATTTTATCAATTCATTTATTTCTTATGTTGTACTTCAATGATTTCTTTTCTTCATCTATTTTTTTGTCTGTGTCTGCTCTATCGTCACTAAGCATGTTGTGTGTTTTAGTAATCTCTTTAGTTACTTGAGAGATTATTTCTGATTTCATTTTTTCCAGAGCCTCATTCAATTGCCTTGTTGCCACACTGGAAAGACCTCCAAATGGGCTTTCAAATTTTCCAGTGTCATTTCCCCCTGGGTATGCATTGGTGACCTGGGCACCTGAGCTTGTCTCTTGTTTAACTATCTTCTCATTTCTTGTCTGTTTTAATTCCTAGAGTGATACTTGCTACTTGCCTAACAAGATGAACTGAATTTGTGACCATATAACAGAACGCAAAACAATTACATACCATATGCAAGTCCATAATATGTCAATTCTGTCCTTAAGGGTTAAAATTGAAAATAGATTAAGGAGAAAACAGAGCAGTAGAAAAAGAGATTGCAATGTATTGGAGGACAGAGATGGATCCCACCAACTTGTGGAATCTTATGGAGAAGACTGAAGTAGAGTTGGAAGACAGAAAAGATAGAACAGAAAAAAACCACACCCACAAGGAAGTTAGGAACCACATTCACACTCATAAAATAAGAATAAAATAAAACAGAAAGATAAATTTAAAAAGATGAGTAAAACAAGAAAAAAGCAAAACAAAAAAATTGTTCACTTCCAGGATTTTCTCTGGATTCACTAGTAGACATCCTATGGAGACAGCATTCTGAGTCATGCTACTGTTTCCCCTCAAACCAGCACTGCATTATGACAGAGCAGTAGAGAACCTTAACATGGCTGCCTTCAGAGTAGACTAACTTGGATAACCTGAGTCCAAGCAATTTGCATGTGTCTGCTCCCAGGTAGGATCTGCTGAAGGAAGCCAGCAGCTGCTCTGGTTCAGGCTCATCTGACTCGACTCCAAAATGGCTCTTGGCCAATCTCTCCCTATTGCAGAATGACTAAACCCTTCTCCACTCTCTTCCAGACAGTACAGGTCTCTATGTCTACTGCTCATCTCCACTGCTGAGTCTCTGTGCAAAGACCACTGTAATCACCACCTGCCACTGTTACCATGAGCCACTGTCCCTAGGTTCAGTCATCTCCCCTCACTAGTGTTGATGATTTCCTGATATTGCAATAACTAACATAAGCTTCAATGCCAGTACAATACCCAAAATTCATATTTCTACCCTCTATTAGCTATTTTTAGGTTCCAAAGAGTATGTAAAATATGCACACTTAGTTGTACTTCTAGTCTGTAGATTTTGGTACTTCCACACTACAAAGATACTTTCTTGTTCAAAATGACAACAAAAATAGAAATCATGTGTAACATGAAATATATTTTCTTCTGTACAGTGTTATAACTTGTCATTTTCCACAGTTCACTCCATGGTGTGTTCCTGCTCTGTATACGTCACCCACCCCACTTTTTCTGTTCCTTCTTAGGTGGACTCATATAAATAAGTTAACCACCAGCCTTGTACACCCCCCCTTTTATCAGAGGAAGATTCTGCACCTAGCCCCCAGCCTAATGCAAGCGAACACCCCGTTTTCTAAGATCACTGTGCTCCAGATGTCCCTTGTAAAACTCCATGGATTCCCACCCTGTCATGTGAACCTCCAGCCTGTTGTGTGCTTTTTGCCAATAAAACTGTGCTCCCCACTATCTCAGCATGCAGAGGTTATCAGTCTCCATTGCTCCCTGCATCCCAGGATACCAGCTAAAATAAAGCACTTCTTTTTCTTCAAAAACATCTTTCCTCATTCTGAGCCACATTTGGGGTCTCATTTTGGAGTACAACATTTTGGGGCTCTTCTGGGATAGACTGAGACCACGCTGAGTACCCTACTTTCAGCCAGACCCCGTTTTTGGCTTCACTCAATCATTAGCCTCACAACCTGCCTTGGAGGACCTCTGAAAGTACATTTTGAGACTCCCAGTGTGCATTCAACTTTGTGGGAGTGGGACACCTTCCCATTTGGGAGCATTATTTTCTCAATTTGTCTCTTTGTAGAGAATTTGTTTCTTTGTAGGGAATATTTGTCTATTCTCATTTGGCAGATTGGGGAGCATTATGGGGCTTTTTGGTTGCAAAGGCATATATTACCATCCTCTTAGAGAACAAAAGGCCTTAGATACTGGAACTACTAAGTGTGTTGTCTGCGTCTTTTGTGTTTTCAGTGTCAGTGTCATTTGTGTCCTTCTAATGGAACATTTTTCTTCACAGAACATGAGGCAAGGAAATTCAACCACCTCCCTTGATCCATTAATGCTTTCTCTTAACCGTTTTAAGGAATTTAAACAGAGATCCCAAGGCTATAGAGAAGTAATTCACCCGGGGTGCCTCCAAGTCTGTGTCTCACTAGAATGGCCACAGGGGGTTCTTTGTTGGTCACCTGAAGGTTCTATTGACATGCCTCTCACAGAGGCAGTTTGGAGATGTGTCTTTGGCTTCCCTTCCCACCCTGACCAAATTGTTTACATACAGGTTTGGATTGATCTCATGTCTGATTCTCCCCCTTGGATAAAGAAATATACACAGGCTTTTTCACAACAGCCTTAGAAGTGCACAGTGCTGGAACCTTTGAAAGAAAAACCAAAACCAATATTGCCAGTATGAATGGGAGCTACCAAAGAAACTTGCACCCACCCTGCTCTTACTGCCAGAGGGGTTAAAGATCCCCTTGAGATGCAGAGCCCACTTTGCCTGAGGGATCCTCTCTGGCACTCAGTCCCATTTTAACCTGGAGCCACTACAGACCAGCCTCCCCACATTCCTCTTCTGCCACTCTTGCCTTGCTCCCCCTCTGAGAAGTCCCCAACCCTGAGGACCAAGCACACCTTGTTTTTACCTACGTCCTTTTCTATACTTCTGATCTCTGTAACAGGAAGGGACAAAACCCACCTTTCTCTAAAGACATTAAGGGTCTTGTTTCCTTCATTGAATCCATCTTATCTATTCACTGACCCACTTCAGATGACTGTCAGAAGATTTTGCAAGTTCTTTTTACAGCTGAAGAAAGGGATCACATTCAGTCACTGAGATGAAAGACAGTTTGTGACACAGATGGAGCCCCTTCTTCTGACCCAGCATGGCTAAAACTTGTTATCCCCTTGACCGGACCAGACTGGAATCCCAACACAGCGGGAGGTAAGGAGTCTCTGGCATAGTGTCGCCAGTTATTCCTGGAATCCCTTAAAGGTGGAGCTAGAAAACCTTCCAACTTATCCAAGTTCTCAGAGGTAAGGCAATTGGTTAATGAAAACCCTTGGTTTTCTGGAACGATTACAGGAGGCCTATTGCATTTACACTCCCATTGATCCTGTGGCACCAGAGAAAGCAAAGGCCATAAATATAGCCTTTGTGATGCAGTCAACCCCAGATATTTAAAGAAAATTCCAGAAACTAGATGGATTTGAAGGGATGCCTCTTAGCCAGTTATTAGAAATTGCTCAGAAAGTTTTTGAGAATCGTGAAGACCCTAGAGACCAGAAGCTGACTAAAGTATTAGAATTTTTAGGTGAAAAGGTCACTAAGAAGAGTGAAAAGTCCCAGCCACCTATTGATAGTGTGCCTATTACAAGGAGGTGGGACATTGGTGAAAAGACTGCCCTAAACTGAAAGAAAATTAGATAAAGAGAGGCAAAGGCCTTACTGTCTCACAAACAGGGATGTCAGGGCTCTCATGCCCCCCTGGAGCTCAGGCTAACTTTGTGTGTGGGTTGCCAACCAATTGATTTCTTGATGGATTCCAGGGCTGCCTACTCTGTCTTAACACCTCCCATAGGAACCCTTATGGGGGAAAAATTAAAAATATTACGAGCCACTGGCATTGCAAAACTGCATCCAAATTTCCAGTCTCAGTTAGCCCAACCAGGACAAAAGACCATTTCGCATTAATTTCTATGGGTTCCAGAATGCCCAGACCCCTTACTGGGTCAAGACCTCTTACACAAATTATAGGTTCATCTCAGTTTTGTAACAGCCACTCCAACGGTGTAAATAGATGATAACCCATTTGAATATCCCGGTACCACCAAGGTTCTAGCCCTATACCCTGAAGTAGAAGGACACTTGCTATTGGAAAGACCAAAAATCTTGAATGACAATAGCTTGTTACACCAATGGATGCAAGAAATCCTCAGGGCCTGGGAAGAATGTAACCCTTCTGGTTTAGCAGTAAACCAAGTCCCTCTGGTAATTGAGATTATATCACACGCCACTGCCATTCACCTCATGCAATATCCCATCAACCTGAAGGCCTGCCAGGGTATTGCAAAACATATGATAAGGCTGAAAGAACATGGTATATGGAAATCTTGTGTTTCTCCTTGAAATACCCCCTGTTGCTAGTCCAGAAGCCAGGAACCCAGGAACTAACCACCAGTACAGGATCTCAGAGAGGTAAACAAAAGAATTGCAACCTTCCACCCGACTGTTCCTAACCCATATACTTTGCTGAACCCAGAATGAACTTGGTATTCCATATTGGATCTAAAAAATGCCTTCTTCACTCTGCCTATCACCCTGCAAAGTCAACCAATTTTCACTTTTGAGTGGACTGACCCCTTCACGGGATTCTCTGAACAACTGACTTGGACATGCCTGCCTCCAGGTTTCAAGAATGCACCCACAATTTTTGATAAGGCTCTAGCCAGAGACCTTCTGGACTACAGAAAGGATTTTCCCAATATGACACTCTTGCAATATGTAGATGACCTCTTGGTGGCAACTGGCTCCAATGAATATTGCAAAATTGCCACCTAGGCCTTATTAGAGGCTCTAGATAAATTGGGCTATAAGGTCTCAGCAAAGAAAGCTCAGTTACATAAAAAACAATTGACCTATTTGGGCTACCTGATCCATGAAGGGAAAGGTATTCTCTCCCCTCAATGGATACAGGCTATCCTACAAATTCCCACACCTACAACTAAAAAACAAGTGAGAAAATTTCTAGGTGTGGTGGGATACCATCTACTCTGGATTATCAACTTTGCTGAGATAGCTCAGCCATTATTATTTATTGAGTGGAGCCACACAAGTCCCTCTGGAATGGACAGACTCACAGGCCCAGGCTTTCAATCAACTAAAGATGGTCCTACCCCAGGCAACATCCCTCAAACTTCCAAACTTGCAAAAACTCTTTTCCCTTTTGTGGATGAAAAATGAGTAATTGCAAAAGGGGTTTTAACCCAGAGCCTATGACCATGGCAATGACCCATCAACTATCTCTTCAAAAGAATAGATAATGTGGTGGCTGGATGGCCACTGTGCCTGGGAGTGGGTGCCTCAATAGCTGTACTGGTTAAGGAGTCTCAAAAATTAACTTTTGGACAAAAACTCACAATTGTCTCTTCTCATTCACTGAAGACCCTCATTAAAGACCCCCAGAATGGTGGCTGTCAAGTTCTCGAGTCTTGCACTATCAGGCATTGCTTCTGGATCTAGCTATCATCAATTTCAGAGAAACAGCTGCACTGAATCCAGCAACCCTGCTTCCTGATGTTGACCCCACTTTGCCTCTTCATGATTGCACTGATGTTACATAGCACCTCACCGGACTTCGACTTGATTTGACAGATGAGCCTCTACCTGGGGTCCCCTCCTATTTTTCTGATGGGAGCAGTTACTCTACCAAGATAAGTCAGTTGTGGGGGCTGCTGTTACCACAGAGTCTCAGGTTCTCTGGGAAAAACTCTAGAACCCAGAACCTCTGCTCAGAAGGTTAAACTTGTGGTGCTGACTGAGGCCCTAAAATTAGCAGAAGGGAAGGACATAAACATCTACACTGATGTGTATTCATTCATTCGCCATTGCTCATTTCAATGGGGCCATTTGTCAGGAACAGGGCTTGCTAACTTCATAGGGCCAAAAGATTAAAAATGCACCCCCCCCAGATACTGGAATTGTTGGGTGCCATTTGGCTACCAAGGAAAGTATCCATTATCCATTGTACGGCCCACCAAAAGGGAGAGGACGTCATTATATGTGGGAACAATTTGGCAGATGTCACTGCACGGGAAGCAGCCATAAAATCACTGGGGATTGAAACAATCTGACATTGTTCTTGACTCCACCTACCCTGTCAGAACCTGCATACACTCAAGAGGACTTACATCTGGCAACACAACTTCAAGCTAAACTCGATATCCCAGGAGGCTGGTATCAACTGCCTGATACATGAGTTCTCCTTCCAAAGGTTTTAGGATGGGAACTCCTTCAGCAGGCTCAAAAATCAACTCATCTGGGATGATCCAAACTGGCTGCCCTATTTTGAGACAGGTTCTTTGTTCCTCGATTGTCAAGGCTTGCCCAGTCAATAAGTTGAAGGTGCCCACAATGCCAGCTTGTAAATCCTAAGTGACCTCAAAAAATATAGAGCACCCATTATCAAGGAGCTATGCCTGGAGTACATTGGGAAATAGACTTTACTGAAAGGGGAAAATCTGGGCTCCATGGACAGATGGACAGAAGTAATTGGCAGTAATGGTTGACACCTTCATCGGCTGGACTGAGTCTTTCCCCACTAGGTCAGAGTCAGCACTAATTGGAGTTAAAAAGCTTTTATATAAAGTTGTACCTCGATTTGGCCTTCCATTTTCCATGGGTTCTGAAAATGTGCTGGCTTTTATAGCTCAGATAACTCAAAAATTAACTCAGGTTTTACAGATTAATTGAGGTTACATTGTGCCTATCGGCCTCAAAATTCAGGGCAAGTAGAAAAAGTGGAACAGACCTTGAAGACTCTAATAACCAAAATGGCCTTAGAAACCGGCAAAAACTTGGTGAGTCTCCTTCCTTTTGCTCTCTTACATGTGCATTGTACTCCCTAAGTTGCATAGTTTTCCTCTTTTGATGCTCTATATGAAAGGCTCCCCATTTATTCCTAAATTCACTGAGGAAAAACTAGCACAAATGACAAACCAGGATCTCATTAAGTCCCTCAAGGCTCTCCAGCCAGCCCTGGCATCCATCCATTGGTTGTTCTGGCAGCAGGACCCTCTAACTGTGGGGACACAGGGATCAGCAACCAATTGCAGATACAGGAGCACTGGTCCTCATCAAAAGGCACCATCGAGAATCACTCAAGCCTCACTGGGAAGGCCCCTACACTGTAGTCTTCAGCACCCCAACTGCCATCAAGGACGCTAAAAAGACTGCCTGAATTCATCACTCCCACATCAAGCTGGTACCTCCCTCAGAGGATCACCTTACAGGTAAGTGGACTGGAACCTCCTCCAAGGACCCCTTAAAATTTAAAATCACCAGATGTGCTTGATGTGGCTGTATATTGTAGTCTGTCTGATCACTGAAGTTTCACTTTGCAAACCTCAACATGCGTATGGAAAATAACTAGGAAAATAACTGATTATAACACAGGTGAATTCCTGGCAGCCAACTCCACTGTCCAAGGAACAATTAAAATAGATTTATGTGCCTTGTTGAATAATATCCCAACAAGAATTAGAAATAAGAATATGTTATTAGTTCAGCGCACCATGAAATATGATCAACTGCTAATGGGAAGAAAGCCAGTTGGGCCCTGTAGAGCATTAAATAGCCAAAAAAATTAAAGTCCATCAGCTATTATATCTGTCCTCAGCTTCAGTACCATGGTGGAGCTGTTGACTCATCCAACACCAAGTGCTGCTCCTATTTTGACAGTACACAATTATTTTGTTATGCCTGGAGATGTGTAACAATTGCATACTGGAAAAATATAGATAAACTCCTCAATTTATCCCATGACACCTCCACTTCCTGCCAATTGAACTAATGTAATCCTGTGACTTTCATGATAAAATATCCCACTAGCTCAGTATGGAAGACAGGATTATATTATGGTATTAATTTGTGGGTCAATGGATATAACCCAGGCAATTCTTTTACCATCCAATATGTCCCTGGTCTTCACCACCAATTGCCTGCTTGCCCCATAGGTGTCTTAGCTTTAGGGCCTACTCCCCACCCTACTATTAAAGAGTCTGCCTCCACTCCAGCCACTAATACTCTTGCTACTACGGGCCTGGCACTCCGAATGTCTGATCGCTCTTTCTGGACCCTTTTTTGCCTTTAGATATAGCCTTTCAATATGTTACACATAGTAACCCCAATCTCACTAATGACTGCTGGCTATTCCTGTCTGCTTGCCTCCCCCAATTTACATGGGAATTCTTTTTATCATTAAAGTGACAGATATCAATAACTCAAGTGAAGATGACCCTTATGGCTGGTGGAATAAAGATACTAGCCACTTACTCACTTTGGCTGATATCCAAGGTGAATCTGGTACTTGCATTTATTCTGCCTCTTATCCAATCCCCACCTCTCCATACTTGTCCCTCTGCAAGTACCAATTCTCAGAACAGATATAGAACAGATCTTATCTGCTCAACTAACATTTAAGAGCACCTGATGGGACCTGATTTGCTTATTCTTCAGGGATTACATGTTGTGCCATGTTCTCACTCTTGTCCTCTCACCCAAATTCAGAATTATTTATCTTAGTGCACATTCTCCCACAGGTATACTGGTACTCAAGAGAAAATGGCCAAATCCACGTTATCACCAGATGTAATTTGGGCCATTGTTTTAGGGCAAAGAGAAACACCATACTCCTTCCTATCATTTTGGGTGTTATTACAGCAGGATCTATCAACTAAGCATAACACTCTATCCCATAGAAGACAGCATAGAAGCAGTCTTCTATGGGAGAACAAAACTAGCAACATTTGACAAGCTTAATAAATCAAGACCTGATTATCCTGGGAGATATTATAAAAAAATTAAAAGATTCTTTGAACCCATTAGCTGAAATGGTTTTGCAGAACAGATGAGGACTAGATCTCCTTTTCCTTATGGAAGGTGGCCTTTGTCTAGCTCTAGGTAAAACTTGTTGCCAGCATGTGAATCATTCAGGGGTTATTAGGCAAAATCTAGCAACATTAAAAAGGAGATTACAAAACAAGGAAAAAGCTGTCCTCACTAGTCAGAATTGGCTTGAACAATGGTTCTCAATCTCAACCTGGCTGGCCACCCTCTTGACCACGGCAGCAGACAATTTACTAATACTTCTCCTACGAGTAACTGTTGGACTTAGAGTATGTTGTACCCCAAAACAAGACCCCAAGATATTAGTCAAAAATGGGGGGTGCAAGACATCTTTAAAAGAGCACTTTATTTAAGCTGGTACCCAGTGAACACAGTGCAGATGGATTTTGCAAAGTTGTGCAACTAGGTTAGAATTTTGACAGATTTTATAGTTCATTTATGATTAGCTCATTGACAACTTAAGTACATAGTAATGAGAAACAGAAACAAGGTGCACCTCTATTCCCCTTTGCTTGAGGTCAAAGGCATTTCACAATGGGTGGTTAGCCAATTCAAAGCCCTTGGTCTGCCAAATCCAGGAATATTTGTCTCTCACAAAGGGAACAATGGTTAACACAGCATCATTTGTCTCTTACAAAGGGAACAACGGTTGACACAGCAAACAGGTTACTCGCATGATGATGCATACACAACAACATGACAACATTGTATTTAATCTATAACTATGTGGTTAGTGCTTCATAGTTATGAGGGTAAGGAGCAAAGCACAAAATCCCAATACTGCTAATAATCTTTTTAAGTAATTATTTTTGCTAATAACAATCTTTTTAACTTTGCATTTTAGTTTTTAAGCATTTTAGTACAACATTCCCACTGATTTTTGTCAGTGAACCAAATCATTGCTTCATGGGGTTTTCAACCAGAGGTATCTGTTCATAAACTTGTGTCCTTAAAACCATGAAATTTATAGTTTGAACCTGATCTTTGACATAATTTACCAATTTGCTTATAATGCAACATCTGATTGTTAAACAAGTGAGTAAGATCAACAGAGGTCCAGAGGCTGCTGTGATTAATGTAGTCAACCAGGGAAATAGAGGAAACCATAATTCAAACCAATTATTTTCAGCTTATTTGGCTTGTTCTCATTCCTGTAGCTGCCTTTTAAGTCTGGCCATACTTTATCAGATAACCCCAGAATAATTGGCACACAAGCAACAATTTTCTCCTAATGCCAAACAGAGGCCTCCTTCTTTAGGAACAGGAGTTCTAGACACCACTGGTTTTGTAAAAACATGCCAACCAGTGAACTTAATGAATCATCTATTTTGGAGAAAGAGTCATGAAGGGCTGCTAGATCTTGGTTGATGAGTGCACTTAAGTATCCATAATTTTGGTCTCCAACTATTAGGCTGGACACTCCTAAAGCTATTGACACTGCCATCCCAATTCCCAGTTATACAGATAAGAGTACAGGATTTTTCTTTGCTTGGACCAGACTCTTTAAGTCAAAGCTAGGGAACAAGTGACTCATACCATTGTATCTAGAGTATCAATACACTTGGGGAAAAATCTGGACTAATATGCAAAGCTCAGGATGCTGGGTGAACAGGTGATGCATGGAACAAGGAGTTATACCAGAAGTACAGGCAAACCAACTTCCATGGGCAGCAACAAGGTCCTAATTAGAAGGATAGGAGAATTTATGAATCAAAGTGAAGAAATAAGACTACAGAGCACAGCATAAGGTGAAGTGCTCGAGGAGTAGGAGGCAAAGTAAACACAGGTTCCTGGAGAACACTGTATGTTGTCTGTTGTGAGCAGAGGTCTAGAACCCCACCAAAAAGTGGTGTAATTTCCAAAGGAATTAACAAGTTGATTTGTCATAATAGTCACAGGGTTGCCCATATAGAAGGGAGGTCGAGATGGAAGGCATAGTGAGCCATCAGCAGTGAAGTTTGGGGCACTAAGCTTGAGACACTGGTAACGAATATCTAGAAGCAATAAGGGGTCTAGGAATGGTGCAGAAATGGAAGAGCTCAAAAAGATCTCAGGAGCAGGAAGTCTAGTGGAGGAGGGTGCAAGATGAGTAACAGGAAGAGATGGAGGTTCCTGGGAAGGCTGAGCTCCTATGGGCCTGGTGGGGCTCTCTGAATAGGCCCAAGAATGAACTGAATGTAAAGGTGCTTCCTGGATCATATCTGGAGACCTTGGTTGATGAGTGCACTTAAGTATCTGTAATTTACCATAATGTAATCCTGCTTTCCAAACAGGATTGGTTGGGATTTGGGGTCTGAATGTCATAAGATTACACTGGTTGAGGGTCCAGGAAGATGGGTCTCCCAAGTGAGGAAAAGGTAACAATAACCTTTGTTTCCCTGCCAAGGAGATATAGATTCATAACACCTATGTGTACAAAAATATTCTGTCTCTATGGACTGTGGACACCTACTAGCATGATCAGAGGCTGGCTGTTGCTCTTGGGGGCAAAGATACCAAGCAGAAGACTGTTCCTGCAAGGCTCCATTAGCAACCAATCAGGCAGCATAGCATGCAGACTGAACAACATTCTCTTCTGTCTAATTTTCCTGGAATGTTATTTAATAGTACATATAAATCTATCTTAATTATCCCATGGACAGTAACATTGGCTACCAATAATTCACGAGTGGAATAGTAATTTTCCAACTTCCAAACAGTAGGTTATGAGATATCTCCTTGGGTTCTCCATAAAGAAGAACACATAAGAACAAGATTATTGGGTACATGTGGCAATTTTAAGATTTAAAGAATCTTTGGAGGGAACAACTGTCCAATTATCTGTAGGTTGATCACTGTCAGAACCTGGAACCAAATTCCAGGGGGAATGATTAATCCAGGCAGGCTTTCCAGCAACTTTGACAGTGGTTGGAGTGCTGAGGTAAACAGAGTGGGGGTCTTCCCACCCTGGTTCGAGGGATTCATGGTGATGTCTCTTGATGAGGATTAGTGTACCAGGTTATACTGCAGGGCATTCTTCTCCACAATGGGCTGCAGAAGAAGGATGTTGTCAGAAAAACCATTGGATGGAAGTCAGAACTAGCTGAAGGTCCTGGAGGGACTTAACAAGATCTTGATTAGCCAGATCAGCTAATTTTTCCTCAGAAATCTTAAGAATAAGAGGAGGAGGTCTCCCATATAGAGCTTCAAAAGGGGAAACACCCACAACTTAAGGGGCACATTGCATGTGCAAGAGGGCAAAAGGAAAGAGAGTCACCCAGTTATTGCCAGTTTCCAATGCCATCTTAGTTATTACCATTTTTAAGGTCTGGTTCATGCTTTCTACTTGTCTTGAACTTTGAGGCTGGTTCAAGCTGCAAGGCTTGGGTGAGTTTTTGAGTTATCTGTGCTATAAAAGCCAGGCCATTATCAACCCCATGGATAAAGGGTGGACAAATTGCAGAAACTTCTATCAGGGCTGACTGAGACTTAGTGGGAAAGGCTTGGAACCATCCAGTGAAAGTATCTATCATTACTACTAAGTACTTATTCCCTTGAAGACCAGGTTTTACCATTTTTGTGAATTCTATTTCCTAAGTTTTCCAGGTATAGTCTCACAGTCACCAGTGGTTTCCATTTGTTGCATTAGCTTTGGGTTCACCAATTGGCACTGAGGGCATCTAAGGCTCACAGAGTGAGTAAGCTTTGGCAATTGAGGGTTGACAGTACTACAAAAGAGATGTCCACAGAAACCCTGGAACTTGTAAATTGATACTTCAATTTACTACCAAACAGTCAAATTGAGCAGTCAGCAATGAGGAGCCTGTAGTTTTAATGATGAAATGATTGGCAAGTGCAGTTTGAATTAAACTTCACTTGTTTCTGGAACCTACTGTCCTGTGGGTTAAATTGTTGAGAATGCTACAACAGTAACACTTGTCATGTGGAGTTCAACAACTAATGCAGTCCTACTTTGCAGAAAAATCTTCTAGATCCTGGTCATTTCCAGCAGGATTTCTTTTAGCCATGTGTAATTCTGTGCTGTCATAAAAATCACTTTCAGAAGAGTCTAAATGGTATTATGTCTCCTCCTTCAGATAATATTTCTGAACCCTTCCAAATTCTTTCCAAAAGCCAATTACAATGGTGTTTGAACCACATGATCAGTTACAGTCACAGAACCAAACCTACTCCTCTGGTAAGAATTTTTTTTTTTGATATTGTAGAAACAGTGGTGGTTAATAGCAGAAACATTTATTGAGAGAAAGAAAGCTTCCATCTGAGAGAAAGACAGAAGAGGTCCCAAGTCGGTTGCCCAAGAAGTTTTCTCTTGATTAACTTTCTCTTGTTGAAGAGATAAAAGACCAAAAACCTAAAATTAAGGAAGGAAACACTTATTTACCTCATAGTTTATGACTGATTGAGGCTGTAAATAATTCACTCCCAGGCATAGTAACACATAGCCGAATGCAACATTTCTTGGCAGCATAAAACAGTACAAAGAACAAGAGCAAAATGGCTGGAGCATGGAGAGAAGATACTTTCTGTCACTTGTTCTTTAGGTGTGCCACACCCCTTGCTTATAGCACTCACACCCATAATCCCAGCATTGGACCATGACTCATTTAAAACCTCTAGCAGCCTGCTTCTATGATTAGATGAAGATTTGGGGACTATTAAAACTCAAATCCAAGCATGTCATTTTATGAAAGCTTTAGGACAATTTATGTTCAATTTCCATTCATTTTTCAGTAAAAATTTCTTATTGTAGCAGCCTTTTCCAACAACAAAAGCCTGGAGTTACCTTGGGTAGGTCATAAATACACCCCTACTTGTTCAGGAAATTGTTTGTGAGTCAAGCTCAATTTCTCAGTTATTCTCTTTACTCTTCCTCTACGCACTATAGGACATAAAAGTTATATCTTGTTTTAGACACTAAGGTAGAGCAGACCTCCATTTCTAGAGCCTGATCTTCATAAAATGAAGAAAAAATCAGAATATGAAGAGGGAACTGGGTGAAGACATGTCTGAAGGAGAACTTAGTGTGCTGTGTGTCCCTTGTGCACCTTGTTAGATACTTTGGAAGCCTATTTCTTTCATACCATCACTTCCCCCCTATCCATAGAGGAATTTCACACATATGGTTGTTCACATAGGGTGATTCCTCATCTATCATCTATCTTCCACCTGAGAGAAGATGAGACTCATGGGAGTCAGAAATGCCATGGAGCTGTTCTGCTGAGCTGGACAGCACACACTATGTTTATTTTTTTCCTGTGAATCAGGGATGAGCAATGAGGCAACTTTGAGTGGAAGAAGTTTCTCTTAGCAGGCACATGTGAGTGAATACCAAGTACACAGCAGTGATGTGAAGGGTATAGATATCAGGATCCACAAGAAATAGGTTGGAAGGAGCATTGTAGGGGAAACTAATACTGTGTCCAGAGCAAGGGGAAAGATCAAGAGCATGGATTTGGGACAGATACAAGTGCTGAATATTTACAGAAAGTCTCTAAACATAAGGTCCAGAATAAGAAAGTTCTGTGTGGTGTGTTTCCAAAGGCTTTATCTCTCCCCATGAACCATCTCCCTCTTCAGGCCTCACTTTTGGTACTAGTAAGAATCTTGATTCCCTAGGTGTGGTGGAACACACCTATAATCCCAGAAGTCTGGAGGATGAGGCAAGAATATTATTGCAGTTTTAAAACCACTCTGAGCTACATAGTAAGACTCTTTCTGAAAACAAAACATAATAAGATAAGGAAAGAACAAAGAAAAGAAGTAAGTAAGGAAAAAGCTAGAAACAAAGATAGAAAGAAAGAAAACCAACTCCAGGGTTAGATGTCACATGCATTCCTCCAAAACCGCTTCTGTGTCTACATTCACATACTCTTCTCTGTGTTCTATATTGCAACCAGCCTCAAAGTAGGGACTTTACTACTTTTTTGTCTTCTTTATATTGTGACATTATTCAGTTCTATACTCTTGTGTTAAACATCATAACTCTGTATGAGATTGCGAAATATGACATAATCCTTTTCTACTGTTTAGGTCAGAGAAAGTGTGTATTTATGTGTATTTGTGGGTATAAGTGGAGCCCAGAAATTCACTCATGTTTAATGATGAGCAATCCCTCCTAACTACCCTCACATCAATTTTATGAGATTAGTATCTCTTTACTAGTACAGAAATAGATAAATGAGAATTGGCCTCTCTTTAAATTTCTATAATCTGCTCTACTGTTTTTTTTTTTTCATAATGTTCTTTCTTTTAGACTGGAACTTTGCTTCTTTGTCCCTTTCTGTTCCTAACTTGCTCAGTTAGGATTTTGCTTTCACAGCAGTGGCTCCTTAGTGGGATCTTGTGCTGAAAGAACATTGTTGCCAAAATAACTGAGTGCCATAGGGAACAGAATTCTCCACTCCATCTGTACTTACTTGGGACTTGAAGTGAGTAAAGCTCTCTTCTGTGGTGCCTGTTATTCTCCCATTTGCCTTTGGAGCTTTTCTGAGTTCTGATGATGATATTGATTTAGGGGCATGACTTACTATATATCCAGAATGAATTCATTTTCTCTAGAAACAAAGAATGAATGTTAGGAGCAACAGAGGTTAAGGGCAAAAATATTTATTAAGGAAAAGGAAGCTTCTATCTGAGAGTGAGACAGAAGGGGTCTCATGTGGCTTACCAAAGATTATGTATTTATAGGTTAAAATCATGAGATGAGGTAGGTCTAGAATTGGGGAAAACTGGAAACTCAATGGAGATGGGCACGAGGTGGGACAGAGCTATAGTCAACCAATAAGTTTAATTTTCCAGGTAAAATTGACAAATTCAGGGCCAAGTGGGGAAGTGAGTCACTTAGGAAATGAGAGTTCTTTATGGATCAGTGATCAGATAATGTTTCTTGGCTTCTCAAAGAAATTCAGATTTAATGAATAAGGATTATATTTAAGGGTGTAGTTGCATCGCTTTTTCCTTCTGTCTTGAGATCTGGCCTGCACCTAGAGGCCTGGGTGTCCTCCAAAGTCCACTGGTCCTCTATGTCAGCTTCTTGCAGGGCCTAAATCTGGTTGACATTGTATAATATTTCTAACTTTCTCTGCTGGTTGTGACAATATGAATTTTTCAACTATTCATGTTGCCAGAATCTTTTCTGAAATTTTGTTGCTCCATCTTTCATACTTTTGTGACTATTGATTCCTGCCTTCTCAAATTTCAGATACCTACCTTGTCCCCTTAGAGACTCAGAAGTACAGGAGCCAGGAATAGTGACCATGTCTATAATCTCATCACACAAAGGCCTAAGGGAGGGGGATCACTGAAATTTAAAGACTAGCTTGGACTAGATAGCAGGACACTGTCTCAAAAAATGTAATAAATGAGAAAAAAACATTCAGGCATAGCAGGGCAGACTGTCCTCCAAATCCATAGAAACTACAGGCAGTGAGAACATGAATGTGTGCTTTTGAGTAAGTCATGCTGAGGTCAGTGGGATTACAATAGGTTGAAACACCCACCCTAAGGTGTGTCTTCACTTGAGAGGTATAAATGTGAATGCAAGAGGAAAGGATCAGTTTTGTCTCCTCCAGCACTCATCTGTTACCTGAATCTTGGAATTTGTATACTGGTTTCCAGCACAGACCCTTTGCCTTGAAAGGAACTCACACTGGATGCAACAAGACTTGGGTATTTTAACTGAATTCTTTGTGTCCTGAGCTAGAAGACAGCACTTTTGACTTTACTACAAGTGACTCTGTGGACAAATACTGTAAGTAAATATTTTAAACTCTTCAAGACTTTTTTGCTTTGTTTTAAATGTTTCTGTCTTGAGCACTGAGATAGGCAGTTTGTAATATTTTGTCTAGGGTACATGGAACTAGACAATACAGAATCCTTGATTAAGCTGATTCTATTGTTGATACCAATATTAGCTTTCACAACAAGTCCCACATGATAGGGGAGTTCAGGATTTAGGCATAGCAGCAATCTTCAAAAGTGCTGGAGGGTGATTTATTAAGTAATTAAAACATCAGCTCCAGAAATCAGATGACAAGGCTCTGAGGATGCAGCTATAATGTGGCTTACACAGATCATTTGGGGACAGATTCGGAGATAGGGGATAATATCATGGTGGAATTAACCTCTTAAGTGGAAAAACCCTGGGTTGCAAGGCAAGCCCACCGAGGGAGACAATAATTTTGGATGTATCAGAGTACTTCCTGGTTTTCTCCAGATGGTAAAGAGCAAAGCGGTCTCCCACCTATTGACATAGTGGTGAGTGTCCTAAGATTTTCCTCCATTTCAAGAAGAATCTCCAATTGCTTAGAATAAAATAAGATGTTGCCCTTATGAGAGTCATATCTTGCTGACAGATTAGGGCCAAGGTTTAACCAGGGGACTAATGTTTCACAAACTCAAGCAGTTTGGTGACAATAATGATGATGGCACAGGTTTTCCCTAGAGCTAGTTTAGCATCTGTCCATTTAGAGCTCTCCAGACACAAATAGAAGGGAATATTTGGGCCCAACAAGAAAAACTAAGCTGATCTCCATGATTTAATGGCTCTGCCTGGGGGAATTCAGGTGGTTAAGGAAAGAGCAGTGCATTTAGGGATATTTGTGGCTGCTCAACCCATAATTGAACAGACAGTGATATTAAGGATGGGATCACGAAGGCTTCTGGAAAGTTTAGGGTTACTCTATCTGAAGTTCTAATCATAACCCATATATAAGCTACAAGGTGATGGTCTTTAATGGGAATGGGTGAAATAAAGAATATTATACGTATAAGCAGCCTTAGGGTCCACATCATTGGAACTTGACTTGGAAAGGGTCTGAAGAATTTTTAACACCTACTGAGCTGGAGTTTCTGGTCCTGTAGGCTTGAGGTGGGAGTGACGAATCCAATGGCCCCTTCCAGTGACACTGACAGCTGTGGGAGGATTAAAGGTGACTGTATAGGGTCCTTCCCTGTGGACATCAAGGGATGTGCGCTGTCTCTTTTTCATGTAGATTTGATTGCCAGGTTGAGGTGCCAATGGGTCATCAGGACATTCAGAAAATTCTAGTGGCTATGGAACAAGCAGTGGGTCAAGTACAGAAAGGGCTGGGGCACCAGTAAGGACTTAAGTTCCCCATTAGCTACAGTGACAGCTTATCATCTTGAACACAGGGAATCAAATGGGTGACCTGGTGATAAAGGGTGTATTGTGCACACAGAAAAACAAAAGGACAGGGACTTACCCAGTTTTCACCAGTCTCAAGAGCCATTTTTGAAATAGTTGTCTTTATGGTTCTATTGATTCTCTCTACTTCCCTTGAACTCTGAGGTAGTAGGCACAAGTGTAATTTCCAATTGATTTCTAAAGCTGCAACTAAATTCTGAGTAATCTGAGCTATGAAAACTGGGTCCTTGTTGGATCCCAGTGAGGTGAGCAAATCAAATTGAGGCACTATCTCATAAAGGAGTTTCTTAGCTATGATGACAGCTGATTCTGTTGTAGTGGTGATTTCCTCAGTCCACCTGGTGAATGTGTCTATGAGAACTAAGAGATATTTGTTCCTCCCTCTTCCTGGGCCCATTTCAGTAAAGTCTTTCTCCCACTGGTCTCTAGAGATAAGTACTCTTTGTATCATCTGAATATCTGTGAAAGCCAGCATTGTGGGCCTTTTTGGTTGTCCTCTTTAGTCAGGAGATATAACTTAGGAATGAAGTAATATCCTCAGAATAACTTGGATAATTTGGTTCCTCCTAAGTGGGTGGCCTGATAGGTATCCTAGATGAGTTAAGGAGCTAACAATTCTGGAATGAGAATTCACCAATCCAATGAGGTCTGCTAGCCTGCTGGACAGAGTTGGGCCTCTAAAATCTAGGCTAGTCTCAAGTCTGAATCTGAATAAGATGGCTTGGATACCACAGGTGGCAGGACAGTTGAGAGGAGCATTATAGGTCTCACTGGTTTTAGTGCTATGTTTTTGCTTGTCTTATGGTGAGGGTATTACCATGAGCTATTGGGGTATCTTCTCCTTGATGTCCTAAACAGTGCACAATGGCAAACTTTTGTGGCATCCACATGGCAGCCAGGAGGTCTGAGATCTCAGCAACATTCTTTTTTTTATTTAAAGAGAGAAGAAAAAAAAGAAAGGACATAAAAAGCAATGCAGAAGGGCTGGAGATTTAGCTCAGCAGCATAAGCAGCTGCCTTGCAAGCAGGAGTCGTGAGTTCGATCCCTGGTACCGATAAAAAAGTAAAAGACAAAAAAATGCAGTAAAAGTTTACAAATAATACAGTATTTCTAGAAAAAATATATAACATATTAAATCACCAGTTAATAGGTTACATATTATCTTCCCAGAAACAGTTGTTCATATCACTAAATTAAAGCACATAAAGTGTACATTCATACAGTGGAATTGGAGACAGTTCCATTCAATGATCCAACAAAAGCTAAGTTATATGGTTTTCTATCCTACACACTCGAATATAGCTGCAGTTATATCCCTTAGTCCACCTTAATTTCCTCTCTTTTTTACAGTAACAATTAGATTTTTAGGGTTTATTACTCTCACAGTTCTTATTACTTTTTTGAAGAGAATAAAACCAAATGTATCTAAGCAAAACAGAGTCAGTTAGAACAGAAGGGTGGGCATAGTACATGATGCAAAAATAGAATACCAGGTGATCAAAAATGATTACCATTGTGCCTCTTGCTATTTTTAAATTGAGTTGTCTATATCATCAAGTGTAATAGAATTGATCAAAACAGTACAGAACAAAACCAATAAAACCTACACTGAGGACCTTACAGGACTTCAAAAAAAGGATAATAGTCAATCCATACTGGGCATCATAGTATACCTTATTGCCTTCAAAGTGATTGCCTATACCCTGAAACTTGATACTATCAAACAAAATAGAATATATAGTAATCAGGCAGAACAAGATATGGAGAGCAATACTGGGGTGCAAGTCAGGTTAATAGGACAACAAAAATGTTACTATAATATGTCCCATTATTTTTAATTTAGTTTTCCCTTAATTAAAAAATGAGAGAAAATAGATTAATTTTAAAAAGGTGGGGGGAGATTAAGATAAGAGAGGACACTGTAATAGAACAACGCAAGGAAGAACCGAGCAATTCAAGCTTCATTGTGTTTCACCACAGATGATCTAACATAATAGTAGTCGCCTTTGCTTAGTGCTCCTTTCCTTAAATTATTTGAGTGTAACTTCACATGCTATAATATCAAGCATATCTAGACATTCTGAAGCCGTTCAAGAGAATGAAAGAATTACAGGTTATTTAGAACCTGCTAATAGAAAACAAACAATCCTTTCTTTATTATCTCTTTGCCTATAAAGAATTTTGTTTATACCATAGCATATAGTGAAATATAGTAAGATAAAACATGTTAAAACCAGTGGAAACAGATGTACTACAGCTTGATGGGACATCAAAACAAGAGGATATTAAATCAGCACTAGCTTTTATGTTGTGTTGCTTTCTTCAAAATAGCTATTCGTGCTATCATAGATACTAAAATAGAACGACCCAGGTTAAAACCATTGCAGTTAATGAGTGAAAATATTATATGGCTTCAAACCATTATGATTGGGAATCATGATTACCACACACTTCTATGTATTCTTATCATTTCTTACCCTGGGGAACCTATTCGGTATTTATACATTGAGTTTATTTCACTTATGAGTATGGTCTCAAGCTGCGTCCATTTATTTATAAATGTCTCAATGTGGTCATTCTTTATAGCTGAGTAGTACTCCATTGTATACAAATACCACAACTTTTTTATCTATTCTTCAGTCGATGGACACTTAGGTTGTTTCCAAGTTCTGGTTATTATAAATTGTGCTGCTATTAACATGGGTGCACATATATCACTGTGAAATAATGCTTTCAGTTCTTCTGGGAATATGCCTCGAAGTGGAATAGCTGGGTCATATGGGGCTTCCAGTCCTAGTTTTCTGAGAAATCTCCAGACTGACCTCCACAATGGTTGTACTAGTCTACACTCCCACCAACAGTGCAGGAGAGCTCCTTTTTCTCCACAGCCTCTCCAGCATTTGTTGTTGTTGGTTTTCTTGATCTTGACCATTCTTTCAGGAGTGAGATGAAATCTCAGTGTGGTTTTGATTTGCATTTCTCTAATGACCAATGATGATGAACATTTTTTCATATATCTATTTGCCATTTGTATTTCTTCATCTGAGAATTGTTTATGCATCTCAGATGCCCACTTTTGGATTGGGTCTTTGAATTTTGGGGGTCTGATTTTTAAAAATTCTTTATATGATTTAGACAGAAGTCCTTTTTCTGAGGGCAGTTCACTAAGATTTTTTTCCCAGTTTGTGGGTTTTCTTCTCACCACGCTGGAGACTTCTTTTGATGTGCAGAAACTTTTTAATAAGAGGTGATCCCAGTTATTGATTCTGGGAAGTATTTCCCGTGTGGATTTAGGCCTGTTCATGAATTCTCTACCTACTCCTATATCTTCAAGGTTTTTACATAATTTGTCTTCCAATAGATTTAGTTTTTCTGTTTTAATATTTAGATCTTTGGCCCATTTAGATTTTATTGTAGTACATGGTGATAGTCATGGGTCTAGTTTTAGTTTTCGACATATGGAGAGCCAGTTTTTCCAGCACCATTTATTAAAGAGACTGTCATTCTCCCAGTGAACATGTTTGGCCCCTTTATCGAAGATAAGGTGCTTGAGTGTGTTTGTAGTTGTGGTTGTATCTTCTAATCGATTCCACTGATCTTCAGCTCTGTTTTGGTTCCAGTACCATGTTGATTTTACTACAGTTGCATTGTAGTATAATTTCAAGTCAGAGATTGTGATACCTCCTGCCTTGCCTTTGCTGCTTAGACCTGTCCTTGATATTCTAGGTCTCTTCTGGTTCCAGATGAATTTTAGGAGTGATTTCTTTAGTTTTATGAGGTATGTTGTTGGTATTTTTATTGGGATTGCATTGAATCTGTATAAAAGTTGTGGGAGAATGGCCATTTTCACAATATTTACTCTTCCTATCCATGAGCAAGGAATGTTTTTCTGTTTTCTGAGATCATCTTCAATTTCATTTTTCAGTGTATTATAATTTTCCCTGTAAAGATCTTTCACTTTTTTCGTGAGAGTAATTCCTAGATATTTCATTTTTTGGCTGCTAGTGTGAAGGCTGTGGCTTCTCTAATTTCTCTTTCTGTGACTTTGTTGTTAGTGTATAGGAATACTATTGATTTTTGAGTACTGATTTTATAGCCAGCTACATTGCTAAGTTTATTTGTTATACCTAGCAGTTTTTCAATTGAGTTTTGGGGATCTTCTATATAGAGTATCATGTCATCTCCAAATAATGATACCTCAGCAACATTCTTAATCTTTTTTCCTGCTGAGGTTAACAGTCCTATTTCCTGATAAATGTCCCCATGAACATGTATGGTAGCAAAAGCATACTGACTATCTCTATATATATTTATAGTACACAAGTCCAGTAAGTCTGTGGGTTCTTCCTGCTGAACTGAAGTTTCCAACCCTAGAGATTGGGACCATATTACCTCAGTTTCAGTCAGATCTTGCCACTTGACTACCTTGATGCAGGTAACTGATACCATCTGTGAAAAGGGTGGCTTCAGGCTGGGCAAGCAGACATCAGTCAGGTCATCTCACAGGCTTGAGACTGAGTCAATAATGTCCATACAATTATGTGTGAGCATTGAGGGATCATTGTCTTGCAGGAAGGTCACTAAATTGAGGGCAGAGGTAGACATGAACTCAGTGCAGTCAGGATCCAGCAAAAGGGCTTGATAATGGACCGAGTTTTGGAAAGCCATCTTCCAGTGTCCTAGGTACTGGGTTAAGACACTTTTTGTGATCCCATGACTGTCAGTGACATCCACATGGGAAGATTTCGCTAAGTCAGAGAGAGCAAGGGATTGGGCATTCAAGAGATCCCATTTTAATTCATTGAAAACTTGTTCCTCTAGCTTAGTAAAGGTTAAATGTCCAGATGGTTCCCCTCCAGTAGATGTTTAGAGTTGCTGAGCCAGTCTAGCAAAACCCCAGATACACATCCATCAGCAAATCAAGGCATCTAGAAATTCATTAACTTGATGCTTGGTCTTTGGGGAAGAGAATTTTAAGACAGCCCCAGTCCTTTTGTCTGACAGTCCATTTTTCTCCTTCTAATACATACCCCAAATAAATGATTTTAGACAGGCAGAGCTGTGGCTTTTTGTTAGAGACTCAATAATGCAATTTGTCTCAGTCTCTCAAGAGGGCCTCTGTGGCTCCAGACAAGAGGGCAAGTATGCAGTGGCCAGTAGTAAATCATCAACATATTGAAGCACTGTGATGGATGTGTGTTCTTCCTGAAAATATTGGAGGTCCCGGTTCAGGGCCTCACTGAATAGAGTTGGTGCAAATTTTCACCCCTGTGGTAAACGTGTACAGGTCCATTGTTCTGATTCTCCAATCTTAATGTCTGTGCATTCAAAGGCAAAGAGGGTTTGGCTCAGCAGAATCAGTGGTAGGAAGAAGGCATCCTTTCTGTCCAATGCAGAGTAACAATATGCAAAGGAGGCAACAAACAGAGCAAAGTATATGGATTAGGGACAGTGAGGTGCAAGGTCATGAATTTTATTTACCTCTTGGAAGTTTTGGACAGGCCTAGACTTCCAAGTCTGAGGCTTCTGAATGGATAGCAAAGGCATGTCCCAACTGACTTACAACTTCTCAGGATATTGGTCTCTTTCAGCTTTTGGATGTGTGTGGAAAATTCTTCCTTGGCATATTGGTGGACAACTATTGGGGTGGTCCCAGGATTAAGGGTGACTACTGTGAGAGTTTGGTTGATTATGAGAACCAGTGGGTTGCATTCTGCCCAGAAACCAGGAATCTCTTTTTCTGTTTTTGTAACAACAAAGTTGGAGGAGTGTCTACCAGAAGAGAGTCCATTAGAAAATAATTATACTTCAGCCAGGGTGAAAATAAACAGTATAGCAGAAAGAGGAGGGGTAGTCATTTCTGAGCTCACTTCCTTTTGATCAATGCTTTTTCCATCAAACTCAAGAGTCACTGAGAAGTTTGTTCCCTCATAAGGGATCTGAGCCTGCAACTCGCAGGGCAAGCCTTGTCTGATCAGGGAGTAAGGACATTCTGGCATAACAAGAAAAGGATGAGTTAGGGACATTCTGATCAAGTCCATAATAGTGGTATAAGTCCATGGGTCAGTCTTTATTTTTTCAGTTGCTCCTTAAATGCTTCTATTGGTCTAGAACAGGTAACACACTGGCTGTTGCAGGACTGAACAACTCGTTCAGTGTCTAACAAGATGTTGATCATTTGGTCCCCACAGTGAAACTTAAAGAAGGTTCTTGGGGGCCAAACGAACCCTTATTGACTCAGTCTTGAATTAAGACTTTCGCAGTGTAGGTGGTCTTTTTATGGAGCTCTGGACAGTGCTTTACCCCCAGTGGCCCTCTTTCTTACAAAAGGCACACTGGCTTTTGGCTTGTAGAGACCTTTTGGACTTAGGATGGCTCCCCTACTCACATTTAGTCTTGTGATTTTCCTTTTCTCCTAGGGCATGAAGGACTTGTGCCACTGTTTTGTTTAAGTTCCATGAATCTTCTCAGTTGTTGAAGATTTTTGGTCTGTCTACACTAACTCTTAGAGTGACTTACATTCTAAATCCTTTTGGACTTTGTAGCTTTTGTCTAATATCTGGGGCCATGTGGGAGACAAATGTGATATTTAGGGTGTATATACATTCATGTGCCTCTGGATCAATAGGTGTATAAATAAAATATGTCTCTAGGATGCTCTCCAAGAACACAGATGAAGACTCACAGGATCCCTGTGTTACCTCTGGAAGCTTTGACAAATTAGTTGGCTTCTGAGCAGCTCCCTTTAAAGCACCAGGAAAGTCTGGCAGTGCCATTCAAGAGCCCCCTCACTTTGTTCACTGTTAGGATCCCAAGAGGGGCGAGTGAGGGGAAAGAGGTCCAATCAACCTGAGTGGAAAATAGAGTGGCCATCTGGTCCTGGGACCAGTTTGCATCCCAGGATGCAGATGCATTGTCATTCCACAGACGTGAAAAGAATGTGGAATGGAGTAGCTGCTTGTAGTTGTCTCAAGTGCACTGATGCATAAAAAACAAAACAAAACAAAACAAAAAAACAAAAAACAACAACAACAAACACACACACACACACACACACAAAGAGGGAGATGTGTCCTTGCTGGTTTTGAGAGAATGATAAGTTTTTATTATTTTCAGCTGTAAAGATAATTGGTGGAGAAAGGCACATCAAAGGATCTGCAGAACCCCTCCTGGGAGACAGCCTCACAGAAAGGAAAAAGAGGAGCGAGCAGTTCAGACTTGGATTCTGGAGAGGACGTTCCTGGTTTGGAAACCCTAGAAAATGTAACTATGGATCTTTGATGAATTCAGTAGATAAGGGAGTCGAATTCTGCAAGGGGAGAGTGGCAAGGAGAGTGTGCATAGCAGAAAGAGATGGGGTGAGGAGTTGGGAGAAGGGGGAATAACTGGGGAAAATTTGAGAAAGCCAGGTATTGTGACTGCAACTTTAGCATGGTGTTTGGGATTGGAGGAGGGGACCCACTTGGGATGTCCAGAGCCAAGTCAATCCAGGTTTGTATATAAACAAGTTGATGTGTTCAGGTGTCCTGAAGATGATCTGATGCAACTGCTGACACAAAGAGAGTTTAGAAGTGCCTTCTAGAGATCAAGAGAATGGAAAGTAGGCCATTCAAATTTACAAAAACTTTGGAGCACCACTGAGTGAACAGGTTTACCATAAGAAGGAGTTTTCTGGCCAAATTCCAGAAAAGGCTTACGTATATATAGCAGCATACAGAGAAGCAGAAGCAGACTGACCCATTGACTCACATAACAAACACTAAACCAGTGACATACAATATTAATGAGACAAAGAGAGAGATTTCACTGTGTAAACTGACACCAGTAACTAATTTGACCCTATGGCTGAAAAGTTCCAGGCTATTGTGTTGATGTGGGAATGAATTCTGGCAATTAATATGTTGCATTCAGCAACTCCAAAGACTGCCAGGGGGCATCCCAACAATCTTTAATGATTAGTGGCAGGCATTTGGATGGCTTATTCTGAATTCAGCATCCATTTGACATAGATTCCTCAGTGGTGGGGAACATCTCTCGCAGTTGCCCTGAGGAATAATTGCAATAAGAGAGGCTTGGATCCTATAAGTCCTTAAATTGGAAACCTGAGTGATGCTCAAATTATGTGTTTTTTTTTGTACAATTTAGGAATCCAAACAGCCTAATTCACACACTTTGAATTTTATTAGCTGAGCTCAGCAACAACACACATATAGACTCTGTTTCAAAATCCCATGTAGTGCTGCTGAACTGCAAAGTTAAAAAGCTGTTAAAACAAAAGGACATCCTGTTGGAAAGAACTTAGATATAATCCTAAATTTATTTTTGGTTGACACCTGTATCCTACTTCTTGTTGAGTAGTTAATTGTTCTCTTATAGGTGCAGTACATTTTGCTTTTCTCATGCAATTGTATTCAAAGAAATTTTTCCAAATCTGGAACAAATAGAGCACACTAATCAAATAAAGGGCACAAGATTGCATCAGTCATGCCAAGCTACAACAATATCCTAGCAAATATTGGCAAATAAATTTATAAATAATTGCTTTTTTAATCTATACAACAGGCTCTCCACTTTGTGACTGAAAAACTGCCCTACTCCTCTTGGAGTTGTTGACAGGTGTGAAAACTCTACCATCTGGGGAAGAAAGAAATCTTTGCCTTGTGACTTGTGAAACTTCGTTTCACTTTCACACGACTGATTTCAACCGTTGTTCAGACTCCAGCCCCAACAGAAATGTCGAGTGGGCCAGTAGTGGACAGCAGACACACCACAGACATCAAAGTAGTGAACTTCTCCTATCAGTGGACCATCAGTAACTTTAGCTTTTGCACAAAGCAAATAGGTAAATGCATTGAAAGTTCAACTTTTTCATCACAGCAAAATGATAAACTGAAATGGGGCTTACGACTGTACCCAAAAGGGATCGATGAAGAAAGCAAAGATTACCTTTCCCTATATCTCAAATTGATCCAAAGTCCAACGAGAGAAGTGCTGGCAAAATTTAAATTTTACATTCTGAATGCCAACGGAGAGAAAACCAAAGAGAAGGCTAGTCACCAACCATATCGATTTGTGCAAGGCAGGTACTGGGGATTCAAACATTTCATTCTTAGGCATTTTATTTTCGATGCAACCACTGACCTTCTCCCTGATGACAGGCTTACTTTCTTTTGTGAGGTTAAAGTGGCACAATATTCCAGCAATATATCCTGCCAAAATACCATGAATACTCTGAAGGTTCCAGAGTGCTGTTTGGCAGAGGACCTAGGAAGGCTGTGGAAGAGTTCCTGGTTCACAGATTGTTGTGTGTGTGTGGCTGGCCAGGAATTCCAGGCTCACAAAGCCATCTTAGCAGCTCGTTCTCAAGTTTTCTGTGCCATGTTTCAACATGAAATGCAAGAGAGCAAAACTAATCGAATAGAAATCAAGGATATGGAGCCTGAGGTTTTTAAGGAACTGATGTGCTTCATCTATACTGGAAAGGCACCAAACCTCAGTGCAATGGCACCTGATCTGCTGGCAGCTGCAGACAAGTATGGCCTACATCTCCTGAAGCTCTTATGTGAGGTCGACCTCTGCAAAAACTTTCCCAAAGAGAATGCGGTGGAAATCCTCATTTTTGCGGATCTCTATAGTGCATATCTGTTGAAAGCTTTTGCAATACATTTCATCAACTTTCATATTCCAGACATCCGGGAGAGCTCTGAGTGGAAGGCAATGGTGCAGTCACACCCTCACTTGGTCACTGAAGTGGACCACTCTAGGACTTCCATGCAGTGTAATTGCATACACCCCAATGCAATTCTCTGAGGCAGTATTAAGATCCCATCTCTTCCAAGGCTCAATGTATCTTCCCAAAGGTGTGGCTTCCTTTGCTACCTCTGAACCCTGATTGCACAGGGCAATCTTTTGAACTTTCACTGAGCTATGTGGAAACACTGAAGCATGCCTCTCTAGGAATAGATGGAACCCCCTCTTAAGGTCACCAATAGAGCATAAGGCCTTTACCTTTTAGGAGAAGTTTAATTTTTTGCAATGTCCTGAGAATATAATTTATGAACCATTCTGTCTTTTATAATACTGTCCCCCCTTTTTGTTTCAATGTTGAATTCAAATTAACACCAAAACACCTAGCAGGGAGATATACAAACACATGGAGTGAAGCTGCACTCAGGGAAGGGATCATAAATACACTCAGAATCACTTGCCTCTGGACCCTCATTGCTAAAAGTCCCTTTTATCCCTTTCTCTTTTTTTTCTAAATAAAGTTTCATCTTACTTTGCACAATTTTTTGACTCCTAATCCTTTTTCTACATCAGATAGTCAAAAGCCTGAGTAGTTTTAAAGGTGGAATTATGGCTCCTAGCCCACCCAGGGATAGAGCACCTTAAGTTTATAATGGCACTAAGCAATTTTTGGGATGGGAGTAAAAAGGATCCAGAACTTGGTCATTTGGACCTTAGGAAAACACAGTGATGAATCCCTTTGCTCCCTGGCCTGGAACTGTCCTGCATTTTAAGCACTAGTCTGTACATCCCAGCAGTGATAGCGCAAAATATTTTGTCTTAGATGCAGCACAGTAATCATGAAGTTCCTGGAGCAAGAAATAGGGAAAAATGTTCAGATTTAATAAAATGAAAAACAAAGGTGGAAAATGCAGTCAGTGTGTGTATTCCAGGGAATATCATGTTGAGGGAATCAAATTTCCATCCTTACAACTGTGGTAAATCATGCATATTTGCAAAGATGCTTCATTGCTTTACAGGTCTCAAAAAAACTCTTTCACTATTTGCATTACTGTTTGTAAGAACAGGATGCACCATAGTATCCTCCCCTGAATGTTAGGAGTAGAGAAAAAAAGAGGCAGGAGGAGATTGCACTGAAAAGGCTTCACGTGCAAAAATCACTATTGGTGTTTGTTTGGAGCCACTCAGACCCTTTCAAAGCTAAGAGGTATCTAAGAGCCCCCAAGGATATGACCTCACTTGTCCAGACCATGTGCACAGGGGGATATAGTTATTTAATCCTGACTTAGCACATCTGAACACTCATTGACTGGTTATGGCACTCTGTAAGAATGTAAATATGAAAAAACACCTATGTAAGAATTATACAGTAAAAATACAGTAGGTTTTAACTATCTCTAATGGTTTTTGTTTATGCTCTTATTATTGTAGGACAGGGTTTTGGAGTATCAAGGGCTTGCCAGGCAAGCTTTTGTGCAGCTGAACTAATTTACTGGCTGTTGCCAAGCTTTTACATGCACGTGTCTCTGATCATTGCAACCTCATTAATGAAAATTTCTGTACAGCCACTCAAGCAGGTTGAAATTTTTGAAAATGAAAAAGTATTTCACTCAGTGTTCATACATCTTGACAAGAACTATAGTTTTATGTATTGTGGAGAAAAAGTGTTATGGTACTTTCCCCCTTTAGGCTTTATTTTTTTTACCAGGGATGGAACTCAACAACATGTGTTTTCAAGGTAGGTGCTTATTCTGCTGAGCTAAATCCCTGGCCCTTCCCCTTTAGTTTTATTTCACTTCCATTCTCCCTTCCACTTTAAAGAAAACAAAACAAAACAAAAAGTGCAAAAATAAAAATTATTTATTACATTCTGTGTGAAAAATAGTGCAACACATATTTCTCAGCTCTCAATACCTGACTTACTGCTTGTGGAGGTTCATCCCAGTTTCTTCTGATTAACTCATCTTCCTACATGAGAAAATACCCAAACTTATTATTTTTCTTTTTTGAAAATATAATCACTATTTTCTAAAAAATGAATCTAGAATTTAAAAATTAAATATTTTTCACTAAATCAAATAAAAATAATATGTAAAGTGCAATAAGTAATGTAGCAGAGTGGATTAAAGGCTAAAATTTTGCAGAACCAGGATCTGACATCACAGCTTCTCAGAGTACAAATATGTCTCACAGTGACTTAGTGTAGGTAGGTTTTTGAGATGGAGTTTATGACAAAAGTACAAATTCACATACAAAAAAATGTGTTCATTGAATTCTAGAGGGAAATCAGGCAAGGACAATAGGTTAGGTGGCTGAAGGGGACGCATTCAGATATGGGGGCAAAGTAGACTATCTTGCAGTAATGGGAGGCCAGCTGTTGAGGAATAGCAGATCAGCTGGTGAATGTTTGGTCATTTCCTCAGCTTGGTGTCAAAGTTCTGAAATGTTTATGGCTAAGGGGCAGACCCATCTCCAGGAAAAAATGCTTCTCTCTGCGTAGTGGTCCCAACCATAAAAGGATTAAAGCCTATAAAACACTAAGAGCAGATTATTTGGAAAACAATACCTGTTTGTTTGCTCATGCATAAGTAACAATATGACAGAACAAAGATTTCTCATAATTTATAGTCCTTTAAAGCAAGGAAGTTACCAACTGCACTTGGCAATCTTTAATGATCTGCTCAAAGGCCCCTAGAAGTGCCCCTAAAGCATCAACTTATCTGTGTCATCGAAAGTTGCATGCTACAAATCCTCAAACTCCTAATGAAGACATTCTGTTACATTTTTCAACATCTATGTGAATACAACTATCATATAAACAAAGGAACTATGCAGGAGGTCCATGTGTTGGAAGCATTAGCAGTATGTTTAGAAACAGGCAAATTAAGTGACCCATTCTCTTTCCTTTATCCAACTAAAATCATTACTTGTCTGATTATGTTTGTCATTAGTTTATAGTTAAGTAATAGCTATTGTCACTCTAAGGTGGCACTTTATTTACAACAGTAAGGCATGGGATAGGAGACCCCTGGAGTTAGAGGTGTCTGACCACAATGGGAGCCACCAGTGACCAATGTATCTGACTACCACAGCAGGCATGTGAATGAGAGGGATCTGATCCTTATGGGGGACACCTGGGTCTGAATCCTTATGTCCTGTATGCTAGATAAAATGAAGGTTCCATTCCTCTTCTTTCTCCCTTGAATTTGCAATTCAGCCTATTCTTGATGCTGTCATTGTGTGTTCTCAATAAACAACAACTTATTACTAAGCATGTGCATATGCCTGGAAATTGTACACAAGAACCTGAACTATTTTTGGCCCATTCAAATGAAACACAGCTCTAGGTCTGTGTTAGAGACAAAAGCAACTTCCCACGTTCCATCAGTCATGCCAGAAGCCTCACTTTCCAGCCATTCCTGCACAGAGTTACATGAAAAACTGTTCAAATTCGCCTGCAAGACTAGCATTTCTTCAATTTTCTGGGTAGTGTAAATTTCCTTACAACTTTAAATTCAACTTTAAATCCAGCAGTTCATTATTGTTAAAAGAGCTATACAGAGGAAACATTTGATATTGCACACAATTTCTATTTTTATTGTCACTTTGCACAAGAAAATATTTTTGGAATGTTGAAATATCAAAATGTACAGAAACAAAGTATATCTAATAGCTCATATTTGAATGACTGTTCCAAATCTAAAAATAACTAAGGAAGGGGCTGGGGATTTAGCTCATTGGCATAAGTGCCTGCCTTGCAAGCAGGCAGTGGTGAGTTTGATCCCTGGTACCGATAAAAAGGAAAAAGCCAATAAAATAAAATAACTAAAGGAAGGTGGAAAATATTCAAGTTGGAGATTTTACTGATATGAAAGTTGAAGATGATGCTGATTGGTGTTATTAGAATTATGAAGTAAGGTATTAAGTCTGATAAAAGTGAATAATTTGGACAGATTTCTCACCATGTCCACATAAATATATCCGGTTTCATGGAGTTTGCTGAGAACACTGCTGGTGTTTAATATGCTGCTCATTATCTCATTGATAGAGCCTGTAAGATGTCATTATGGTGTGATTTAGAAATATTGACCCATATATTTCTGTGACTCAGAAATAAAGACTCCAAACATGCAAACGAAAATGAGATTAAAATACTTGTTTTGCAGTTTTGCATTCATACATATTTATACGTTGTGTGTAGGACACTAGCATACTTGTCTTTCTGAGCTGAAAATGTAATCAACTAAGCATTTTCTCCAAAAATGAGAAATATCATTCTCTGTGCCAGTTCACTCCAGGAGCCCATGCAAGACTTTCAAGGGTTAGGTCACAAGGATAAAAAATTCACATGTGCAATCCATGTGAAACAATTGTAGGCTGCATGGAACAAAGCAGAGGGCCATACCAAAAGTCTAAATTTTTATTTTATGATTCTTATATAGCTTATTACTTTATATTTACATTCTTAATTATATGATTCTTATATAGCTTATTATCTTATATTTACATTCTTGCATGCTACATTAACCTGCCTTGTTTTGTAGTATCATTGTTATATAACTGTATCCCACTGTTATCCTGTGCTAGACATCTGAGTTCAAATCCTCAGGTGTCCTTAGATCTTCCGAGCCTTTAAGCAACTTAGTGGATTCCCAATCCTATCTCCTCTAAGGTCTGGGTCAAATATATGCAACATTTGATTTTTAACTGGGCACAATTACCTCCTCATATTTTAATTAACGAACAAAGAACTATATCATTTTGTGAAACCCCTTCTTTCATTTGAAGGGTTACATCCAAAAGCAACAACCTAGGTTGGCACTTAGCATTCAAAAATTGAGCTCTATGTTGGGCTGGAGATTTAGCTCAGCGGCATAAGAACCTGCCTTGCAAGCAGGCGATCCTGAGTTTGATCCCCGGTACCGATTAAAAAAAAAAATTGAGCTCTATGTTGAGTGAGGACTTGAACCTGGAGGGCTAATTTTATGGTCCTTGTCCCTGGTCAGATGCTTATATCTTCAGAAGTCAGTATTTTTCCTCAGGCATCCTACCACTGTAGTGCCTTTGTCTAGGCAACTGTTAAGACCCTTCCCAATGAGAGGCAGGGTTTATATCTTGATTCTCAATAGCTTAGCCTCAGCCTTTTGGCCATGCTGTCATGTGTCTTGCCATATGTTGGCACAACACAAGCGACCAGGCCCTATCTATTACTCCTGAGCTTCTGAAGTGTCAGCCTACTACAAATAAAACAAATGTATGTGCACAAATGTCGGGAAACTCTTTCATGAATCACACATAGACACACTGCCTGAATCTCTTTCTGTGGGTTTGAAGTGAGTTTTTTGTTTTTAACTGGAGAGCCTCTGTACTGAACTACACAGAGGCTTCTGTTGGCTGTGGGGTTGGGACAGGTTTACACTTATCAGGAAATCATACATTAGCTCTAAATCTCTCATTCCCTTTTTAATGGAAATCGGGAGTCATGTCCTGTAGTTCATCCTCCCAGATAAGTTCCAGGCCATGTAAATCATTGGGCCCAACACTATTGAGTATTCGGTTGCCAAGCCACATACACCCATTTAAGAAGGAGTCGAGGTGTTTTTCTACAAAGTCCTTTAAAGTTTTGTAAGCCAATACCAGTCTCCAAAGGGAATCTTTCCCAGTGCTGCAGGGCCCTCCAACCTGCCAAGGAATTGGCTCCAGGTTGCTATAGAAAGTCTGATGTCACATCCAAAATTAAAGAAGGGAAGGTTTATTTAGCTCATTGGTGGTAGAGGTTTCAGTCAATCATCAACTATGTCCAAGGCAAAGTGTCACATTGTAGAGCTCAATGGTAGTGGAAAGGAGCACAAGAAAGAAAAGCAAAGGAGAGCATTATGGAGAGAAGATTCTTTCTGTCTCTTAATTTTTACATAGTCCACACCCACTTCGGTTTACCCTACACACCCTTAAGCCCAGCATTGGACCAAAAGATATTCACAAGCTCTGGAAACTCACATTCATAGCTGCATGACAATTTGAAGGGACACAAAGACTCAAAGCTTCAAATTCTGTTGCTGATGCCCAAAACTCATGCACATAATTTATGCAAAAGATATTTAGTCCATCTCTAAGAGTTGCAAAAAATGAACAGTTTCAGCATTGATGAAAGGTCTAGGCCCCTGTTCTCCTTTGAAAGTGAATGGAAAAGAAACTCTTAACTGTAACCTCTTGTAAGGGAAATGAAAATAAATTTAAGCCATCCAACATTCAGAGGTGTAAGACAAACATTATCACTGCAAAGAGTACAAACAGGAGGGTGTTGAGGAATGGTACCCTAGGAGTCCAAAACCCACTAGGGCAAACATTAAATCTTGAACTTTCACATGAAACATCCAAAGCTATTTTTGCTAAGCTGTGAGCTTCAAAGGGATTTGATAATTCCACCGCTGCATTACTTTGGGTGGTGCTAATTATCATGGATTCTCCCTTAAGCTGGATTAGCTCACTCCTTGCAAGATTCCTTAGACATTTCATGATACTGGCTTTTCCAAACTTGTGAGAAATCCTGTGCCCCTTTGCCTTTACCTTAACAGCATCACACATTGCCTTCTCTGGGGCACACTAACAGGCTTACTTTCCAACCTCAGAACTTTGCTTTCTGTATGCACCTACAGCCAGCACAAGTGGATGCTGCCAATATTTGATACCAGTTGATGAAGTAGCAGGCTTTCTCCTCTCCTGATGGCATGGGTGTAGTGTCTGAATCCACGAGCACTCTATACTTCATTGTAAGGAATAAATTCACTATACAGCTCCCATTCTGGACCATAGTATGTTTGCCAGCACTTTGGAATCTCATGTGGTCAATATTATCCTTGAACATCATGCTCTACAGTTTTCACTTAAAGCAAAATCATTCATTTCTGCCATTTTGAGGCCAAAATAATTGGACATAAGAGCCTTCCTGTGGTGCCCTCAGACTGTCTTTTCTATTCATTTTTTCTTTCTCCACAATCCACATCTCAGCTCAATCTTTACCATCTCAAGCCTTATTACAATCTTTTTATGGCAAAAATCAGTTTTTAATTTTTATTTTTATTATTATTTTTTTTTTTTTTGTAACAGCAACTGAATTCAGTTCATGATGCTAGCTGGGCAGGCATGCACTGAGCTACATCCCCAGATATTCACACTGTTTTAAATCATTGTGTTTGATTCTTTGCTCTTGATTCAATACATAAATCTGGCTATTTGACACCAACAGTATCCGTATAAGGAACTCAACAATGGATGGCCTTGAAACTTCTTTTCCAGATCAAATAGTCCACCAATCATAGTCTTAATCACAGGCAAAATCTTTGTACATCACTAATATGCAAACAAACTTTTCACAAGCCATAACATGAGGACATTCATAACTCTCACTTTTCTCTGTCTTTCCCTTTTGAAATCCCTTAAACACTAGTGTTGAAAACTTCACTTATTTTATATCTTATGAATTACATTTCAGATACCTCATTACCACTTAGACTTAGAACAGTGTATGATTATCTATTTTATACCTTAAATATATATGCAGTTATATCCTTTAGAGTACTTTCTTTTCCTTTCTTTGGACAATGACAATTACACATTTTGGATTTTATTACTCCCACAGTTCTAATTACTTTTTTTTGAAGAGAGTAAAACCAAATGTGACATAACAGAACAGAGTCAATAACCATATTACTGAGTTTTGCTGGATCATTGAACAAAATTGTTTGTGTCTCACTGTTTGAAAGTCCACTTTATATGCTTTAATTTTGTAACTTGAACAGGTATTTCCAAGATAACAATACATTATCTATTAACTAGTGATTTCCTACTGTTTATTCTTTCTGAAATTCTGTATAACTTGTACCCTTTTTCTGTTTTTTTTTCTTTTTCTCCTTAAATACAATTAAAAAATAAATAAATAAATAAAAATTAAATTAAATTAAACAAATATGAGTCAAGTTGGATTGAAAATACATACAGTGTTTTTGCTCTGGGCATATCAAATGTGGGGATGTTGTTATTAGATATAGGATATTTTGGAATATAGTGTACAATAAAATTATAAATAACATACATGTTATCTTAGAGTATAATGTATGATAAAATCATCACACTCAAATAAATGTAAACACATTTAAATAAATAAGAAACTTGGTAAGTTTCTAAGAAAAAGAATTAAAAAAGAGTGTATGAACCTTGACCAAATACAAAAAGATCTTCTCCTCTCCTTTTAATTAGGTATAGAAACTATGGAAAGGAAAACTAGTGTGTCCCTTTAAAACTAACAAGCAGCCTGGTGCCCACATTCTGTGTGCCAATTAACCAGATGAGTAAGATCTTCAGACATTCCCAATCAATGATAATGCTGCAAGTGTGGTACCCTTGGAAGCCCCCGAGCTTGTGACTTCATTCCACAGTTTATAACAGAAGTATACAAAGGATCATGGCCGTGAGCATTGAATAACTAGTGGTTTTAATGGCTTACTGGTGACCCACTGCAATTTGAATTAAACCTCACTTGTGTCTGGAACTCAGTGTCACATGGGTTAATTTCTGCAGAAATCCTTAACATTCTGAAAGCTTTCAGAGTGACTGCCCACATTGACACCCTCCTTGGAAAGGGATTCACAGTGGCCAAAACCAGGATCCTCACAAGAAAAGCGGAGGGAGCACTGGACCAAGACAAGAAGACAGGAAGAACTGATTACCTACCCTTCTGATCAAAGTGAGAGCTTCTAATTAGGTTTCATTTTCCTAGCTATGTAACTGTCCTTTGGCTTACTTGGGAATTTGGTTTTTTTTTTTTTCTCTGTTACCAGTAGTTTGTTGAATATAGTAGGAGCATAGTAGAGCAGACATGGTGGATTTTTTTTTCTATTTTTCAGTGAACTATTTTGAATTTTCTCCAGACTTTGAGGTGTGAGGGAGATTCCCCACGGGATGTGTGTCTTTTTATTCTTTCCCTATATCAAACTATGTGCTTCTAATGAAGCACCAGGAAATGATGCTGTTTCCATCCATTCAAGCAAACTTTAGCTTTTACCCTTTTCTTTCTAACAGGTCTGGTGGAGTAACAAGGAAGAGTTAGATTATTCACCTTGCCAGTCTACACATTTCCTGAGGGAAACTAACTGTAGTCATGATCTTATCCACTGGCAGTAATCCAACCATACTGGGATGCATGATAAGCAGTTTTGATAAATTCACATGTTGTAGAGATTACAGGGTTAAGATGAAGATAAAGAAACCTGTGATATTTTGCAAATATTAATGGCTTGCCCTTGGGTTCAAGTGGTAACCAGGGAACACTTGACCTTCAGAGAGGCAACAGAGAGGTGTGGAATAAAGTTATCAGGAATCCAGGGGTATCCAAATCAGTTTCCATATAAAAATTGCTAGATATGAGTGCTTTAAGTGCCTCTTCCCTTGTTAAAACTCTGTGTTTGGTGTCTCTCCAAAAAGGTGCTGCTGATTTAGGAGAGGCAACCTATTATGAATCCACCTGTATCATTCATATATAAGGTGTGCATCAAACGGAAAGGGACCTTCAGCAAACTGTGCTGCTGTGACACTCTCTTCCTACGCATTCTCTAGTCCATGTCTTCAAACCTGGTGACAATGTCTTAGTTAAAGCCTGGAAAAAGGAGTTCCTCCAATCATGGGGGCAGAGCCCTCTTGAATTCATAGTAACTACATCCATTGCTTTAAAGCTTGCTGGTTGCATGGCATGGATTCATCTTTCTGGGGATGAGAAGTTGACACCTGAAGTGCAGATAGTTACTGACTCACCATTGTCACTTGGGACATTTCCCCAACTCAAACTCTTTATGCTCATGCTCTCTGAGACTGCAGCACATGAAGAAGGGGATGGGTCCCATTGAAGCTTGAAAAGCCTATCAAAATGAGACAGCACCCCTAAAGACCTGCTGAGAAGATAAAGTACCTAAAGCCTTGCCCTACTCACAGATGCTGATGGATCAACACATAGCTGAAAGTGGAGTGGACATCATATATAGGACTATTGGTAATGTCAACATATTTCTCTCTGATTGGGTTCTTGGTGTTTTTCCTTCTGGTGGTCTATTGTTTGTTGTTTCCCTCTAGATGGTGTCCCTAGAGGAATGAGGATTGCCAGAGAAGGTTCCTTTTGTAATGTTCTACCTACTTGTTTTGATTGAACTAAAAAAAAATTATTTCCCAGGGCTATCATGATTAAGAAACTGGAGATTGAAATTAAGATTTAAAACTCAAGGTATACATTTACTGCTTCTCTCCCTGCTGGTAAACTTTGATGACCTCAGTTGAGAGATAAGAACAGTCACTCCTGAAGTACTTGGGTGGCATTCCTGTAAGGACACCTTTGAACACCCATAAGCAAACTCTATTGAAATTAACTAGGCTACAAAAGCAGAACATGTCTTTTTGGCCAGTAATCTGTTACGTTTGTTATAGATTGCAACCCCAACTAGTGGCAGAGCAGAGGGTCTATGGATGGCTTTCTTGTGTGTAAGGTACAAAAAAAAAATGCACTCACTCGTAACATTGGTCATGTGACATGAACCTAGTAACCTATCAATTTTGTATGTTTTCTAAGGTGAAGAAGGGATATTGTAATAAAGAAAGAGAAGCATACTATCCCCATTGGGATTGTAAGACAACAGGACCCTGGTTAGGGCTGTATGATGGATCACATTCAGCAACTAGAAAAAATGACTGAAATATTTTGACCCACTGGGTGGGCTCAGAATAACAACTTCATTCAGAAATGTGAGAATGTTGCAGAAGTGGATACTCAGACAAGATTTCTATGCAGGTTTGAATCTTCCTCAAAGATGTTAATTTAGTTTGGGCCTTGGTGTCCATTTGAGGCATTCCTATTCACATGTAAAGAATAGGGGAACTGACAGACCAAGGGGTTCTTAACCACATATCAAGTAATGAAGTAATGCCCCAAAAGCTTCTGCCTCTTTTCTATTACTCTTCCATGAGTTACATGGTCCTGAGGGCCTAAAGCAAAAAGTTTTACCAAAGAAAAGTCATGTTTCATCCCTGGTACACATTCAGGTTGGTCTAGACAAAGGAAATAACAAGTCTAGGATTTACCAGATGCTTCAGTGAGCTAAGCACCTTATAAAAAAGTCAGAACACACCAGAAAAAGGAGCTGTTGAATGCATACAGGAGCAAATCCATTCCTTTGTGAAGCTACAGATTCCTCAGCCATAGTTATAACCAGGTAAATACTCTGCACCCCACAAGAAATAAGGCCCAACCTTTACCCATAATACAGATTGTTTATGGACAGGGATTCTGTGCGGTACAAGGTAATGAAAGGATTATGGCCCAGATGGAACACTGTAGCCAGTAAAGCCTCAGGCAGAACCAAGGAGCTCCATCTTCCCCACCCCTAGGAATTTACCTGTGGCTCTATCTCCCTCACCTGTAGGAATTTGCTTCTGGTGTGAAATGAATACCAATGAAATACCTGTACATCCCTAATGCCCTCAGGCTCCACCCCAAACCTAAGCTACATGTATGCCCACACTCCAAATGTCCCATGGAGAGATCTCCGACACTGGGAAGATGCCAGACCCCAGGGGGTTGGGGATCTCTCCCCACATTCTTAAAATAAAGGTCATTTATATTTCATACTTCTCATCTTTTGAGCCATGCCACAAATCTATCAGGTAACAATCGGGATTATATGTGTGGTGATCCACTTCCCAAGGTATGAAGGAGCCAGAGAAAATAATTTGGAAAAACAATTATTTATTAAAGCACAGGCCTGGCAATGCAGCCTCCAGTAGCCAATATGGAATACTGCATGCCTAACAGCTAAAGGGCAGGTTTTTTATCCTGTAAAACTGCAAACAGTTGTTGGACTCATAATGCAGGGCGTGTTGGGTTTGATGCCGCACTACAGAACAGGAAAATGGTGGTTACATTTTTTTGGGAAGAGCAAGGTTCAGGTAAGGGTTGGGCTAACAAGCAAGTTTAGATTATGGAAACAACCTCTGGGGAAGGCACATCCTGCAAACAAATAAGTTATCCTGAAAACAAGCAAGTTACGCTGCAAACAGGCAAATGTAGATTAGGAAGACATCCTGTTCTCCTCTTAGAGTTACCTTTGATCTTTCTCTTGCCTCCAAGGAGAATTATGAGGATATATATATATATATATATATATATATATATATATATATAAAACAACAATATGAAACCAGTCTAGGTCACAAGATTCCACCTTCCAGGAGCCTCAGTCATTCTGGTTTTTTTGTACAACTGGATTGCTGAAATGCCTAGACCATAGACAAAAATTTACTCAGACAGCACCATGCCTTCTGATGATGCTCATTCACAGAATGACTGCTGTATGTGGAGGAACCCAGGACTGATCACAGTTGGAGGACCACCTGACAGGACAAACCCAGACTGTTATCTTGCCAATGCTGGCCAGTGCAAGCATAGCTGGAACACTTGGAATGAGTGCAGGATCATTGGACCATTCTGAAGCAGGACTCAAGAAGCCTCACCAAATAACCCACACCATAGAACAAAATTTGACAAGGATACCAACAGTAATTAAAAAGCCTAATAACCAGCTGAACTCCCTTTCAGAAGTAGTTTTACATGACAGAAGAGGACTTAGTCTACTTTTCATGGAACAAGGAGGACAATGTGCTGCATTAGGAAAAGACTGTTGCTTCTATGCAAACAACACAATGGTAATCATAGAAAAACTAGAAAAATTAGAATGAGAAGCAAAGGAATGGAAAAAATTGTATTGTGACACTAAAGGAAGGTATGAAAAATTGTTAAATCATAATCCAGGACTAGACTCAATCCCCGTAGAAATCACAGGGCCAATACTTAACATAATCGTCGTCCTCAGTTTTGGGTCAAGCTTAATTAAATGAATGAGAGATTTAACAGTTTAACAGCAGAGTAAATCAGATACAAATTGTGGTATTGACTGACTATACCCAGCCATATGAACTAGGAACCACTGTCTTGTGAACCACTATGTATATCCTAGGAAAGGGAATATGTCTTCAGTGAAAATATTAGGACTTTGAAAACCCCAACTATTGTACTGTTTTCTGTGCCTTTTTCCGTTGAAATCTCCAAAAGAGTAGTCTTGAAAACTTGTCTTATTTTATGCCCTATATATTATCTTTTTGATACCTAGCTAACAGTCAGACATCAAAAAGTGAGTGAACTTTTGCCAAATCCCCAAAACCTCTCTCCTCTCCTTTGTTTTCATAAAAATTATGCAAAACTATTTAAAAATGGGTTCATCTCAAGGGACAACACTTCAGGTTCTCACATCTGCATCTCAATTAAGCAGATTCATAAGAAGGTCTTCTAACATTCCAACGGAATGATAGTGCTGCAAATGTGGTACCCATGGGAACCGCCTGAAACTGTGAACTGGTACAGTGATTTATAACAGAAGTAGACAAAGAAATCTCCCTTATCAGCATTCTTAATGGCCCATGGGCTGACCATGGTTGAATTAAATATCATCTGTTTCTGGAACTGAGTGTGCAGTTAAAAAACATCATGTGGAGTCCAAAGCCCAGAGCAGTCCTTCTTCCCAGAAGAAACTTCCAGAGCCTGCTTCACTGATAGGGTTTCTATCAGCCATGTAGTCTTTTGTGGTCTCTGGACAATCTGCCATACAGAATAGTCTAAGGCATTCCAGCTCCACCATTTCCAAAGGCTTTTGAACCACATAGTCAGATATAGTCAGATTATCACCCCCAGTCCTCTGCTATCAATTGTTGTCTGGGTTACTTTTATCTCATTGTTGATAGAAAATACAAAACACAAAAATTTAAGAAGGAAAAATTTATTTACCTCACAGTTTGTGGACGTTTTAGTGTGTAATCTGCTGACTCCAAAGCAGACTAGTGCATAGACAAAGGCAACTACATTTCATGGCAACAGAAAATAGCAAAAACAACAAGAGCAAAATGAGGGGAGAACAGAGACAAAATCATTTTAGTTCCTTATTTCCCATGTATTTCACATCCACATGGGCATAGCACTCATGCACAATCCCAGCATTTGACCACGAGTCATTCACAAACTCTTGAAGACTGTATGAGATTTTGGTGGAATGTGAAGTCTCAAAGCAAAATATGTTATTTTATGAATGTCTTAGTATGTTTTATATTCAATTGCAATTCTTTTTCAGTGAAAGCTTTCCATTGGAGTGGTATTTGCCAACATAGAAGACTCGGAGGCACTTCGCTTTGATAACAAGTACAACTTTACATGATCACGAAAAATCAATGGAAGACATACTCTATTTCTATTATTCTCTTTGCTCATTTCCCCCTACATATCCTTGTACATATTACATAGTAATATCATATTGCTATGGTATTGAAGTACATATTTTTTAAGTAATAAAGTACACTATACTTGAAATTGTAGTGTCTGATCTTCAAAGATTGAAAAATGTGTCAGAAAAAGAAGATCAGTTTTGGTGATGATATCTCTGTCAATTTACAGTGCTGTGTTCCTTGTATGCCCTGTGAGTAACTTCTTGAACCCTGTTTCTTTCACATGGTTGCTTCTGCCCATGATTGGTGAATTTGATGTGCATGATGGTCCAAATAGAGAGTTCTCTGGCCTATCAACTACCACCAATCTGAGAGACTTGGGGAGGGCTGTATGAGTCAGAAAGAACAGCATGCTGCTATGTTGAGCTGGCCAACACACACTGTGTTTGTTTCCTGTGTACTGTGGATATACAATACAAGACAGAAAGTCCAATGTGGCCCCCTTGAGGGGCAGGCATTTTCCAGAGGACCACATGTGGGTGAATGCCAGTTGCACAGAGGTGACTGAAAAAATAATTTGAAGGCTCCACAAGAAATAGGTGGGCTCACCAGAAAGAAGGAATTCTACTGGAGAAGCTGATGCAAAGTCCAGAGCAAGGGGCAAGGATTAGGGACAGGTACAAACACTGAATATTCACAGACAGCCTATAAAATTAAGTTGTGGATTAAGAAACCACTGTGTGCTGCTTGACCACACACTTTACTTCTCCCACATTTCCAGCTCACTCCTCAGACCTCACTTTTACACCATAAAAATCCTGACTCCATGGGTATGATAGAACAGTCCTACTATCCCGGCATTCAGGAGACTGAGGCATGAAGATCACTGATGTTTTATACATGGCGTGTACTACATAAGAACCAGAATCAAAACAAAAAAAGAAAATAATGAAAGGAAGGAAGGAAGAAAGGAAGAAAAGAAGAAAGCAAGAGAGAGAAAGAAAGATTAAAAGAAAGAAAGAAAGAAAAGGAAAGGCAGAAAGAAAGGAAGAAAGAAAGAAAGAAAGAAAGAAAGAAAGAAAGAAAGAAGAAAGGGAGGAAAGAAGGAAGGAAGGAACGAATGAAGGAAGGAACAAAGGAAGGAAGGGAGGAAGGAAGGAAGAAACCATAGACGTCCACTTGAGCAACAGATGTTAATTGCTTTCCTCCAAAGCTGTTCTCTCTGCTTTTAGATATTCACTCAGGTGTGTGATCTCCATTTTTACCAGACCCAGAAGTGGAATATATTCCTGGTGTACATTTCTGCTTTCCTACTTCACAGCAAAGTATTTAGTCATTATTGCCATTATTATTCCATCAATCTCAGCCACCATGATAGTTCTACTCAGACATATTAGTGCCAACACATCGAGGCATGGGAAAGTGCTAACTTATTCATAATTTGCCATAATCCACTATTATCCTTAATTTTTGCTTTCTGATTTGAAAGTTTAATTTTATGCAACCCAAATATGAAAATTTCTTAATACTTACTTAGAAAACTGGATGCTGTTTACTGATGTTTTTCTTCTGAGAGTTTGGAGTAAATTGCCACCCAGTAATGTGTACTTAGTTAACAAATAGAATAATAGTGTAAGTAGTACAAACTGCTTATCAAATGCAGACTCTATCCTCATGTTTTGCTTTTGTAGATTTTAGCTGAGCACATGCTGCCCAGATAGATCATATTACCTAGCCTTCTTGGCAGCAGAGTGTGAGCATGGGATTAAGTTCTATTTCAAAATACACAAATGAAAGTGATTCATACAATTTCCATGTTCTTCTCTTACAGGACAAAGAGAGTTTCCCCATATACTCACTTTTGCTCTTGTTTCCAAATATAAGAAGGCATATCAAGGACATTTATTTTTTCTCTATGCTGTATCAGGAACCCATCAATTTTAAGTGTCCTGTTATTTTAGTGTGATTTGAGCTAATAAACAAAAATTTCTTTACTAGTTTAGTTTATAAAGGGATTTTCTTAGCTCATTTTTCTTGAGAGTCAAGGGAATGGTGCAGGCAACTGTTTGTCTCTGGTGAACCTCTCATAACCACAATAGTTATTGGAACTGAATTATTCATTACTGGGTTAGGCTCAAATGAGATGACTCATTCTAGTGGATACTAATCTATTCTCATGAAATGTGACCCACTCCTGTGAGTTGCTGCTGTGGTATACACAATGTTCCTAGGATGGGGATGGTGAGAGTATGGGAAAAAAGACAAGAGTCAGAGTACAGACATCTCAGGCCACGTAGAGCCCTCTTTCCTGTCAGGAAGCGCAGTGAAGCAGGAGGCGATGGACAAGGAGCCAGAGAAAGCTGCAAGAGCTCTCTAAGATATGCAGCACATTTCTTTATATACTTTGAAGATTGAATATCATGTGAAATTTCTCCATCTATGAGCTTATCAACACGACTTGTATCAGGCACCCAGTGATCTTGAGATTAGAGCAGCTTATCGGTAGGACTTGGCTCAGGCAGTCAGTGCTCTTCAGACTAGGCTTGCTCTGATCCTGCGTGTTATCAATCTTCAGCTTCAGCTACTGCCCAAAGTGAGTCAGACTTTCTGAATCCCTGATGGCAGTGCTCCCACATCCTAATTAACTTCCAGTAGGTTCTAGCTCTTATGCTTTCACTCCTTCATCACTGCTACACTATGTAGCCAGTTCCTAGAAAATAAACGCTGAGTTCAAATCATGGCAATCCGTGATAAGCTCAGGTAGCTGTTCAAACTGCTGAGACACTGGTCAGCATTTCCTTTGTTGAGACCAAAATATTTGAAACACATAATCTAAACCGGGAGAGGTGGAATTTGGCTTATATCCTCTCAGCCTGGGCCTTGTCAAGGCAGAAACATCATGGTACAAGGGCATAGTAGAGCAAAATGGCTCACTTCATGGATGCAAGGAAACAGAGCAAAGAATAACACCAGCAAGAGATAGTTGTACACCCCAGGTACATACAAAGTAACCCCATTCAATAGGGATCCAGCTGCTAACAGCACATTGAACTTTAAACATCCATGGTTGAATCCACTGAGGAGTAAAGTCCCCATTTCAGGTGACTCTTAATCTCATCAAGTTGATGATTTGGATTAACTGGCACAGGAGTCATGTGGCCAGCAACTCCAAAGGTGCTTGAATTGTTAGCGACAGATAAAAATGCTGTATGGAGATTTTTGGTTTCAGAACTTCAATTCAGATGTGACCAGCTAGTCACAGCAGCCTGGTAGGCTGAGGTGGAGTTACCACAAAACAAAATTAAGCCTAGGAAACTCAGCAACTTGGTGGAAGTCTGTTTTAAAATAAACAAATGAATAAAGAATTGAGGATGTAAATTAGTATGAAAGCTCAGATTCGATTCCCAACACCACCACTCCCCCCCAAAAACAGCGGATAAGCATGGTAGTCTTAAAGTCCGTATGAACTGCTAAATTTTATGAATCCGCAGATTGTTATTGCTGCTATTTTCAAAACTAAGCTCTGAGCTTTGCAAACTGATACACTACTTTTAGGATATATTTTTATTAAAATATACTTTTTCTCTCCATATGTGAAACTTTGGGGTGCCTTCAATGTGTAATGCGATAGCTCTATTTCACACTCTTGTTTATCATCATAGTTACATTGCATTACATTGAATTGTATGATCTACAGACTTTGTCTTATTAAAGTGAGATGAAGTGTGCATGTGTATGTCTGTGTGTTTGCATGTGTAAGTGTGTGCCTATGTGTACATGTATGTAAATGGACCCCATGTTTTCACATATATGCAACAATGTAAGCTATCACTGATATTCCCCCCCCCCCCACTCTGTTCCTGAGATGAGTATTTCTGGACTAGAGGAAATTTACAACAGGAGAATCTGGATTCAATTTAGAGTGAAATCTTTTGTTGTTTTCATAGAGTTTCTTCTTTATTTAGGACTTTTACTTGTGATTCCTTGGCCTTTATTGTCCTTGAACTGCTCAAGTATGATTGTACTTCTCTAGAAGTTTCTCCTTAATGAGGATTTTGTCCTGTAAGTGGCCACCACAATTCAGTGTTCATAGGTTTCAGACTTCTCCATTCCTTCTTATCTTACTTGACATTTTGAATCTGCAAAGCTTCCTGCACTGTTGCCTGTCATTATCACATTGGTCTTGGAAAAATTTCTGAGTTTTCATGATGATAGAAACGGTTTTTTGCAGTCTAGTGTATCAGAAGAGGGAAGTGTATCAGAAGAGGAAGCGTATCAGAAGAGGTGTTTTGCAGTCAAGTGTATCAGAGAGGGAATGGTTGCATCTCTTTAAGAAAACCTGCTCTAGACTCTGCACAGCTCCAAGATTTCAATGGGTTCTTTGTGTCTCCAGCACTACCAATAGCATTTCTGACTCTCTGGTATGTGACTCTGTTGGCAGCAAATATAAGCCAATCTTCTAAATTCATGCAAATTTGTTTATTTCACACTAAATCTGTTTATCTGGTGAGCATTGCCTGGAACAGCTAGGGATATTTCAGGTAGTATACATTGGGCTCTAAGAAATAAATTATAGTTTAAAATTATATTAGGAAATCTAAATAACGATCAATGAACCCTTGAAGGAGCCACACTGTGTTACTTTATTTCATCTTCATGACATTTCCATTAGAAAACAATAAGGATACCTAGTAGACCCTAGGGGTATTCATACAGTGAGTGAGCTCCTCCAAGATTGGTGTGATGTTATTAAGGACAGTTTTCTGTCACTTACTTGTCCTAAACAACATTTCTCTCTTGGCATGGCAAATTTGTCTTCCATTAGGTAAAATCTTTCTTCAGCTGTTGATCTTTCCAGGTGGTGACAGACCTTGTCATCCAAGCAGAGAGCTCATTTTAGGGGTTCCTCTAGAAGCCTGATTTTCACAGTCTTTAGGAGAATCAAACAGAAAACAGTACCCTAAGTCAGTGCCCTTTTTGCTTTCAGGTGCCCTATCTGTTCTCAATTGCCACTGTATCAGCTCAAGTGGATGGACTGGAGAAGTTATCCAGCTTTGCCCAGCTACACTCATGTAGGAGAGGAGGATGGTGGTTTAATAACACAGGAGTATACTGAAGAGAATGGTCCCAGTCCCAGGATGCAAGTAGGATCGCAAGAGGGTGGCATAGACATCTGCTGGCCAAATCACAGCTTCCTTTGGTCAGAGCAGAGACAAAGAAGAGATGTAGTCACAATTTCATTCACATACTCAGCTAGGTTTTAACCCCTCACATTCCAAACACTGTGTGATGTAGAATATAGTGTCATAGCCTGAAAATGGAGATCAAGAAATAAGTTTATTTAGGGCTGTGTCACAATGACCTCCATAAATTTTCAGAGGGCACCATTTCTTTGAAATACACTCTGTTAACCAGACTCACAGCCTTGAACTGCTTCAGAATATTAATAGCAATGGAAAGTGTTGTTAGAGAAACAGGAGACCAAGCAGGCATGCTAGTGCACTCTTGTAATTCCAGCATTCTTGCGGAAGTAAGTATGAGGACTCTGAAAGTTTTATCCCAAGTTTGGAAGTCTAGTGAATTAATTAGACCAAATCTCCTCCCCCAAATCAATAAAAGCATGAGTGACATAACTCAGTGGGAAGATGCTAGGCTCAGTCTCCAGGATTAAGAAACAAAGCAAAATCCACTGTGTCATCTCATCAAAAAGTAGTTCTTTAATAAAATATTTTTCAGCCTATAGAATGAATTTCCCTGTGGCATTCCAGCTGAGCTTCAATGTTTAGTGATTCTCCTGCCTCAACTGTCTTGGTGCAACTACACACATATATCATGACAAAAATTTTAAAAAGGAGACTTCATGGGTGACCTAATTCTTCCAGTAATCAAGACATGACTGATACACTAGCAAAACCTATTAAATCTAAAACTGATTAATTTTTAAGCTATAAATTTTGCTAATTTGTAATTGTCATATTTCACTGCTTCTCTTTAATCTGCTGACTGAAGTGTCATTTTTACAATCTGTTTTAGAAAAAATTAATTTCCTGTGACTTGCAAAATGTTCTTTCACTTTGACACTGATGATGTTAGGAGTTCAAGAAATGTTGAGTGGGGCAGTAGCTGAGAACCAGTACACCAGAAATGAAAGTAGTGAAAATCTCCTACCAGTGGACCATCAGTAACTTAAGCTTTTCCCTAGGTAAAAGCCACTGAATGTTGTAAGTATGATATAATAATCAAAATTGACTTCTTTGTAGTCTGTATACTCATACATTCAGTATCATTGTCCTTTTTTTTTTTTTTGACTGTTAATTGACCGGCGCAGCCCCAATGAAACAGGAGACGCTCTTGTGGGTGACAGTTAACTGCTGCTTTATTCATGCGGGCTCTGGTTTATATATTTGGCCGTGACCAATCACAGGCTGCCACGAGGAAGCAGGGCGGGAATGGGACTCAGGCTCTGGCTACTATATCCAGCTGTGGCCAATCAGGAGTCGCCACAGAGTATGGAGTGAGCACGAAGTGCGCACGGGTTGGCTAATTTAAAGAGGGACGTAGCGCATTGCGGAAGCTGGCGTGGTCCTTAGTCCCAGGTGGGGTATGGTATGTTGAGCGCCTGCACCCAACAGTTAATGATGGGTTATAAATTTCTTCTATTATATATAAGATCCAAAGAGAGGGAAGAACAATATGAATGATGGTGGGCAGGATGGTTCAGATGGTTTCAGTCCTTGAGTATCTATAGTGCTTGTTTCAGTAAGCTTTGTGGTGAGTATAAGAGAAATAAGATATAGTACTAAGCTACTGATTAGGATCTGCTTTTTTGTGTTTTGTTATGTTTAATTTTACCCTCTTTAAAATAAAATAAAATAGGAATACAATTATAAGTGTGTGTTCTTGAAAATGTAATACCTCCTCTAGAACATGAGAGGTAGCATCTGGGAAACATAACTCATGGGGCTATAACATGAAGATATATAGGGGTTTAATCAATAATTTAACTTGACAAAGTTATGTAATGTTTTATTAATACCTTTCTAGTATAGAGAGTCATAGGAGTTATGGAGCTGGCTTGAAACCAGTTTTGGGAGGTTCCATTCCTTCCTTTATTGTCACTTGGACTTGATGTATTTGGGATTTTCAAATGTGTGGTATGGTATAAGGCAGCCATGGAGTCACTCTAAGTTAACTGTAATATGTGTCATATAAGACAGTGTCTAGTGAAGAGATAGCAAATACAATACCATTGAATAGGAAAATAAAACCTAAGGCCCATAGTATTGCTAGGGATCATTTAATATTTCCTCCATGTAATGTTTCTAATCAAATGAATACTTTTACCCCCATAGGAATTGCAATGATTATTATAGCAGATGTGAAACATGCTTGTGTATTCACATCTCTGGCAATGGTGAACATATGGTGAGCTCATATCAGAAAGCCTAAGAATCTGATAGATATATAACTCACATTATACCCATGTAACCAAAAGTTTCTTTCTTATCAGAGTAGTATGTAAGGATGTATGAGATTATACCAGATCCAGGTAGAATAAGAATATAAAATTCTGGGTGTACAAAGAATCAGAACAGATGTGCATATAGAATTGAGTCCCTTCTTCCAGTGGGATCAAAAAAGTCTGTCTGTAAGTAATTTTGTAATGTCTGCAGCGAGTACAAGTAAAGATAAGAGCATAAGAATGCCTGTAATTAAAAGAGATCAAATGAATAATGGGGTTAGGTATTGTGTTATTGCGGGGGGTTTCATGTTAATGATTGCTGCTAGGTGAAGTGAGAAGATGGTTAAATCTACAGAGGTTCCCACATGTGCTAACTTACCTGCTAAAGGAAGGTACACCATTCACAGGATTCCTGCTCCAGCTTCAATCATTGATGATTAAAGTAGGAGAAGAAATGATGGAGGAAGGAGTCAAAACTCATGTTATTTATTCATGGAAAGCTATATCTGAGTTGCCAATTATTAATGGTACTAGTCAGTTTCTCAACCTGCTGATTATAATGGGCATAACCATAAAGAAAATTATGATGATGGCATGGGCAGTTACAATTATATTATAGATTTGATCATCACCTAATAATGTTCCTGCTTTGGCTATGAAAAAAAAATGACACTTCCAAAGCATAAAGAAAACTTCACTTTTACACACTTTAACTATCCTTTCTATTTTTCTCCTAACCTCATCAATAACCACTATCTTATACTAGGAGATTAGATAAAACAGACAAAGAGATTTCAAAGTTCTAAGTAAATATTACTTAACATGCAAGTGCAGTTCCTACTATTGCCACCCAGACACCAAACAGAAGATATAGTGTGCAAATATCTTTGTGATTTATGAAGAATAGTCAGCGATTAATTCACATATGCAGGGTAAAATGGTCAAGATCACCTTAGACAACAAATCTAAGCACAGAGGTTGAGTGCTTTTTTACCACTTGTCCAGAGGTGATCAGTCTTATTGAATTGCAATTCTAAGGAGAAGTTCAGATCCTCCTGGGGCTTCTTTCACCCCTTTTTTCTTTAGGGTGGAGGAAGTAGATTGAAGCTAGTTGATTAGGGTTTTTTGCTGTTACTCAAAGATTCCTGGGGTTAGGACCCACCAATATATTGAGGGCTTTGCTTAACTAAAGTGTCAGATTTGCATTCAATTGTTGTGAGATGAAAACCTGCTGTCTTATTTACTTAGTGATTTAAAATCTCTTGCTCTGTTTAACATAATCTCCTCACATGAAGTGGTGGGTATTGGTGAGAAGAGTGGGAGAAAAATAGAAAGGATATTTAAAGTGGGTAAAAGTAAAGTTTTCTTTATGTTTTGCAAGTGTCATTTTGTTTTCATATTGCTTTTGGAGGGGAATAAAATTAAGGATATTAAGTAGATGAGTCATGTGAGGAAATAAAGGTTGAGTAGGGCTATAGTGGTTATTAGAGTAGGTATAATGATATTGTAATTTATCACTATTTTTTGGATGATTAGTCATTTGGGGGTGAAACTGGTTAGAGGGGGTAAACCACCTGGGGATAATAATGTGGTTATTATGAAGAGTTAAAACATTCAGGAAACCCCTCTATCTTGTCACTGGGTCAGAACAACCAGATGTTCTGACCTGATAGGGAAGTTGTGATCTGTCATCCCCAAAAATAAGAGCACCATGAACTATCGACCCTGCCAGACAGGATATGAGTTTTCAAAAACATCAAGCCACCTGCAGCAGATAGCTCACCCACCAGTAAGCAAACGACACGACCCCTATTAACCAACACCATCTGCTTCTGTAACCAATGCTTGCTTTGCGGCTTTTGGCTTTATGTACTTTGCACTTCCCTACTTGACACTCTCTTCCGCTCCCCTCTCCCACCTGAGTGTAGTTGGAGGGTCCCTCACATGCACGGACAATAAAATCCCCTTAATTTTTCATGAGAGCTGGATTCTTGGGGCCTTCTTCATGATGGTGATCTTACATTTGGAGGCCCCAGTGAGATCTGTTCCCCCCCTCACCGAGGGAGGCCCCAATGGCCACGAAGTGTCTCTCTCGGGGTAAGTACAGCCATTCCTTTTAGTTTCATTTTTGTGATCAATCATTTGTCTTAACCGCTCTGGATCGCTTCTGACCCATACCTCGCGATCCTAATATAGGACAGTTTCTTTGGGGGATGCCCCAAAAAGATTCTCTTGGGAGTCCATTTGTCCCTCGGACTCCCAGTTTGTTAGGAGGGGTCTCTTCCCCCCTCATTGCCTGTGGATTCACCGATCTGGTGTGAGTGTGGCTGGCCAGAATGTGTGATGTGTTTTGTCTTATTGGTGTTCTCTGTTGTCTCAGTCTTTGTCCTCTCTTTTGTCATGGAACAAAGTGTCTCGACCCCTCTTTCCCTTACTCTAGACCATTGGTCAAAAGTAAGGGAACTGTAATAACCTAAGGCCCCCTAACTATCGCACCGTGAAGCCTGTTCTGTATAAGCCCACCTGCTGCTTTTCCCTCCTCTTCCCCCTTCAAATCTAACTAGGTTAATTTTTAACTTCCTAAAAGGCCATAAAACAAAGGCCTGAGGTAATAGCTCCTGACAACCCCCAACCCTCTACTGGGTAGTCAGTCACAAATTGTGTTAATTGCATTAGATTGTAATAGCTTCGTTTGTATCATAACAATACCTGTGTGTTCCTTTCCCTCTGAGTAAAGGATTGATATGTTAATCAATGCTCTCCTGTGTAAAAAATTGTAAAACCTTACCTAATTGATACATTAACCATTGTTGTCCTCTACAAATAACAGTTGTAAAAGGTGCTAAAGTAAGGTAACTAAGGTTGTTAATTGCCGTTTCTGCTTTGTAGTGTGTCACACCCCCACCCCTTCCCTTACATTGTGTAACCAGCAGCTGTTTGTGGATTTACAAGATAAAAGCTCTGACGTTTAGCTGTCAGGTGCCCAGTTTTTGGGTTAACCCTAGAGAGACTGTCACCAGGCCTGAAAATAAAGCCTTTGCTTCCCAAATTTTAATTTCTTGCCTCCTTGAATTTCATACCGGGGTCCGAGTTATCACATTTAGGGGCTCGGTCCAGGATGAGAACAAGACCCCAGACTCATTTCTGAACATCTAAAAGTAAGTACTCTGGAGGGTTTGTTTGGGCCATGGTCAATTTGTAATTTGGAGGGGACACCCCAAATTTGGCAGTGGGACCCCCCCCCCCGAGGACAGAGTCATTTTTTTGTTTTTGTTTTTGTTTTTGTTTTTGGACAAATTCTGTCCATCTGAGACTCTGCCCCAGGTAGAGACCTGCTCCTTTGGTAATTTGTTAATTCCTCCAGATCCCAAAATTTGACTAATTTTTGAGCAAAGGCCATTTTTCTGCAGCTTGTCTTGTCTTACATATCTGTGTGTCCATTTGTTCTAATTGCTCTCCTTTTGGTTACCCCAAATCTAACAGAACATTCTCTCCTAGGAACCTCTTCTACAAGCCCAAAACAGAGTAAAGGATTTAGATACTTATGTTCAGAGTTTTTGTACTTTAGAATTGTTTGCCTGTTTAAATTTGTTGCTAACTTAAGGGCTTGTTGCCCATTTCTGTCGCAGGATCCATATGGCTTGTTAGATTCAAGGTTCATAATAAGAATTATTTCCTTTAGCTCACCAAACTATACACGAAGCACCCTTTGTTTGTGTCTTTAATGTTGTGGTGCCTTGTTTAATATGTAAGTCTTCAAGTGATTGCTTGCAACCTCAGCATGCCTTTTAAAAGGAGTATTTTTCTTTCTGGTTAAAATGTAAACATATGTGCACATATACATGTATATTTATGGTTTGTAAGAATCATATCAACTTTACCAAGTAAAAACCAGGTCATACTATATTTGAGCCAGTTAAAAGGTTACAGTTTTGTTTTTAAAAATACAGCATTTTTATGTGGTAAAAAGACATAAAATAATTAAGTATGTTTTAGACTACTAAAAGGTGACTTCAAGGGTTTTGTTAAGAGTTTTGATGATGTCTGAGAAGCAAGAGGAAAGGTAATTGACTGGTAATAGTAAAAAGAGGGACAAAAAAAGAGTGCTGTTTTTATGTTGACCACTCAGACATAATAAAAGATGCCATGTCCAAACTCAGAAAAAATATCAAAACTAGAGAAAAAAATACTCTTCAGAGACATCCTTCCCTTCCCTATGGCAAGGGCTAGCTCCTTATGTTGTCCCCCTCCTAGGCCCGTTAGCTGCTTTGCTCCTACTCCTTACCGTTTGCCCTTGCATTCTAATCAAGATCACACAGCTGGTGCAATCACAGGTCTCCCAGGTAAAGATGATGGTCTTGAGATACCAATATGACCCAGTACCTACTAATAATCTCTAGGATTAGAGATCCTCACAAAAAAAGGGGGGAATGAAGAGTTAAAACATTTAGGAAACCCCCTTGCCTTGTCACTCAATCAGAACAACCAGATGTTCTGACCTGATAGGGAAGTTGTGATCTGTTGTCCCCAAAAATAAGAGCACCATGAACTATTGACCCTGCCCGACAGGATGAGTTTTCAAGAACATCAAGCCACCTGCAACAGATAGCTCACCCACCAGTAAGCAAATGACACGACCCCTATTAACCAACACCATCTGCTTCTGTAACCGATGCTTGCTTTGCGGCTTTTGGCTTTATATACTTTGCACTTCCCTACTTGACACTCTCTTCCGCTCCCCTCTCCCACCTGAGTGTAGTTGGAGGGTCCCTCACATGCACGGACAATAAAATCCCCTTAATTTTTCATGAGAGCTGGATCCTTGGGGCCTTCTTTGCGACCATGATCTTACAATTATGGCAGTGGTTACAAGTGGTGACATGTTTCAGGTGTGGTTTAGAGTTGATGTGATTTTGCTGTTGTATTTGAGGAATCTTGAAATATACTCTAATTGTGGAGTATATGAGAAATTTTGTAGTGTAATCGATGGGTTGTAGATTAGAATAGGATCTCTTCAACCTATGTGGGCAACTGATGAGTATTGTAGGATTTTTCTTAGTTGTGTTTTGTTAAGGCCTCCTCATCCTCCTAGTAGAATAGATGTGATGGCTGACATGATGACTAAGCATTGGCTTATTAGGGAGGAAGACTGAAAAAGAATAGGATAATGAGGAAATTTTTTGTCATGAATAGGATAAGCCCTGAGAATAGTGTGATGCCTTGGGAGATTTCTGGTCCTTAGAAGATGAAGGGTGGTGGGCATAGATTTATTATTAAAGATAAAGTTAATATCAATGAAATTACTTGGTTTTGAAAGTGGAAAATGACTCATTGATCTGCATATATTATAATTAGGATAATTGAAAATATTAGGATTATTGATGCTGATGCCAGGGTTAAGAAGCTTTTAGTTGTGGCTTCTATGGTTTGGGGGTTGGGGTTAGTTATTATAATTGGAATTATAGCTAATATGCTTATTTGTAGGTTAAATCATATGAGTGGCCTGTGTGAGCTGTGTAGGGTGATTAATGTTCCTAGAATAATATAAATCACAGTGGTTGTAATAAGGTTAATTAGAATGAGAAGGATATGAATCAACATGTTTAGAGTATGAGCTCAGTGGCTTATTTAGCTGACCTTACTGTGAGAGTGCAGAGTAAGGATTGCATGTAGAATTTTGAATTATTTGGAGTAGGTTTGAGTCCTAATATTCTAGAAATAAGGGTTTTCTACCCTATTATTTGCTCTATAAACACAATTGTTTTATCAGACATATTTCTAGGTCTTTTGGGGTGGGATGCCTGATAACAGGGTTGGTAAGCAGATGTGTCACATGCATTGTACCAATGTGAGTGGGAGAAAAATATTTCATAATAGGTGTATAAGCTGATCATAGCAAAATCTAGGGAATAAGTCTTGGATTCATAAGAATAGAATTGCTGGATAAGGGATTTTAGTATGAAGTTTGTTGTATAAATCTCAGAAGAGGTGATTGTGATAGTTATGAGAGCATTAATTTTAATAATATATATGTATTTGGCCATGAAGGACAGGGTGAAATGACCTGACTGTATCCTATGCTAAATCCTGATACTAGCTCTGATTCACCTTCAGTTAGTTAAAATGGGCTAGGTTAGATTCTGTTAAAGCTGAGATGAATCATATTATTGGTAGGGGTCATGTAGAGAGAAATTGTCAAGTGTTTTCTTTTTTGAGATTCTATTCACTTTACTAATGAGAATGATACATTTAGGAGTAGGACTCAGAGGAAGATAGTAGCTGGGGCAACTTCATAGGAAATGGTTTGGGTCACTGCTAGAAGTGCTCTGATAATGCGTATTTGGAGTTAGGTGCTCATCCTACCATAGGATGGCATGAGTTTTCTAGGGTAAATAAAATTAGGTTTATGTTGATTAATGGATATGGCATTGGGATTGAAATTCATATGGATAGATTGAGTGTAAGGGATAGGTTTGGAGCTGTGATATTAAGGAATACTGAGAAGGTAGACTAGTGAAGGGCCTCCTTTGGCCTTCTTGATGTTAGGGGTCTGTGATTGGTTGTAAGATTTTGTAGGGTCTGACAATATTTGGTTCCTTATGGAATGGTATATAGCTAAGGACTTTTCATTCTGTCAAGGAGAGAAATGCTATTGGGATAGGAATAATTAATGAAAAATTGATTATGATCATAAGTGTTAAGGAGAGGTCTTAAATCTGTGAGTGTAAACCTTTATATTTTACACAATTTACCAAGCTCTGTCATTTTGACTGTCTCTTTTCTCAGGTTGTGGTTGTGGTTGGGAAAATTATAAGTTAATATGATATCATATTTTCATAATCCAGGCATAATTGGTTTATTGGCTTCATTTCTCTTATTGTTTCCTATGGGGAGACATCATTAGTAGGGAGAAACTGACCTGGATTGCTCTGGTCTGAACTCAGGTCACTTGGGACTGTTAATTCTTGAGCAAACTATCAGTAGCAGCTGCACCATTAGGATCTAAGAAGTCTCCTTTGTGCTGGGTGTGGTGGTGTATGCCTGTTAATCCCAGCACTGATGAAAGTGATCAGGAGAATTGCTAACTGCTTGAGGACAGCTGAAACTACAAGGTAAGACCCCATCTTATGCAAACCAAGGTTTTAAAAAAGAAATTTCCTTTTTTGTGTGTCTGTCTTTTACAGTACCAGGGATCGAATTCACGACTGCCTGCTTACAAGGCAGGCCCTTATGCCACTGAGCTAAATCCCCGGCCCCAAGAAATCTCCTTTCTAATGTTGCTAAGTGAAACAATGGGATTTTGTATCATTTCTGATGTTACTGTGAATTGTACCTGAATCCTTCCTCAGAGCTATATATCTGCTCCACTTAATTGTTTAAAAAGAGATTCTTATGAATTCAACACACTTGCAAATCCGAGATGAAACTTGCAGTCCTCCTGCTGAGGCTTCCTGAATGCTGGGATTACAAAAGTACACTAGCATATCCAACTTGGTAAAGAGGTTCTTGAACTACACCAGCCTTTGGTTTTAACATTATGAAGCAAGCACGGCAAGGCTGTGACACAAGTATCTATAATGAACTACAAAGCAATTAGGCGCTCTAAAAGTTTATGATCATTGTGATATGGGCCTTATTAAGGTCCTTAGATTTAGTTTCATCTTCAGCCTACAGTAATTTATTCTACACCACTAGAGATTGGAGCACAAATATTTAGAAATTTTGCTGAGGATGAGACAGTAAGCTTCAGTAGCTCTCTATGGGAAGCCCTGTAATTGGCTGCCACCTTGTATCTGCAGGGTGTACCACCTTAACTCCCTCTAGAAGTTAAGTTTGGTAGTTAAGCAGCACCCTGCCTTGCTTGTTTGGCCTCGTCTATTCAGGAATTAAGCTAATCAGTCTGCCTTCTGAGCATGTGCACAGGAAATCAAAAATTTTATTTAACCTATGACTCTCAGTCTTGCCACTGTTGCTAAGTTACCTGCTGACATCTCAGAGCCCAAATCCCTCCTCCCCAGTTCCCTATATATTTGATATTCATTCTTTGAACAAAAGTACTTGATTGGACTTCATCTTGTCTCCATTCTTTGCATCTGTTTCATTTTTATACCCACTCCTCTAGGGTCTCCATGGACTTACCCACAGGCTGGGAAAGCTCTCTCTTTTGTCCCTACTCTGAGCATGGGAAGTTGCAATTTTCAGCTAATGCTCAGTCTTGCTAGCACTTGCACTCCAATTGACTGGAACAATTCCTTTCAATATCCTCTGGGGTTACCATTCTCCCCTCCAACATGATTGCACATAGACCTAGCTGTGTAACTTCCCAATTCTAGGCTCTTTCCATCTGAGAAGAGGTAGGATACCTATGAATAACTAAAGTCATCAAAGGAGGGACATGTTTCCCTTATTCTCATAAACAGCTTGCACAGCAAGCCTTCTAGGAGAGTCCCTCATTTGGGCATGCAGCCTAGCTGACACAGGTGTGTCACCATCGTGTGAAGATCAGCATCCACAAAATATTGTACCAACTGAAGAGTAACCTTTCTCATGACAAGGGAGGAATATTGAAATTGAGGATAAGCAAGTGACTGAATTTGTACTTGGTGACATCATGTCAACCCTGTAGCTCATGTACCCTATGAATGAACCTGGGGATGTCCAATACATATTCTTAATGGAGTAGCGCAAGAATAGAAAAAGGCCAACTAATCAGAAGTTATATTCCAAAAGAAAGAAGGAACACTATGAAAAGAATAGGAGAGACAACTCTAAAACTGTAAGGTGAGGTCAACTCTTCTTGAACTACTTCTATTCTAGTACAGAGGTACTTATGCCAGTGTGTGGGTAGATCAGTGGTGGTTTTCATTATTAAACATGTGTTCCATTTAAACACGCACACACACACACAGACACACACACACACATACACACACACACACACACACACACACACTCACACACACACACACACACACACTTTTGCTGACCAGAAAGGAAATATATCAAAGTCATAAAATTATACGGTGATTAAAACTAGTCTATGGAACAGAATAAATTCACTACACAATGAAGACATGCCAAAAAGCTACACTATGGAGAGAAAAAGAAATGGAACTTAGTTGCTTGACATTTGCCATTTTTGGGTCTGTTAGAAATGTGGAGCACACACTTGAGTAAATGAAAGTAAAGAGAATAGCAGCTTTGAAGAAATTCAAGTAACATCTATCCCTGAAGTTTGTTTTCTTTGTTCTTTTTTCTTTCTTTCTTTCTTTCTTTCTTTCTTTCTTTCTTTCTTTCTTTCTTCTTTCTTTCTTTCTTCCTTCTGTTCTTACTTCATTTCTTCTTTCCTTCAGTTTTTCATTTTTTTTCTCACTTCTGTTTTTTCTTTTGGTTTTCTGAGGCAAGGATTTTCCCTGTAGTGTTGTGTGGACTTGAAATTGCAGTGATCTTTCTGCCTCAGCCTCCTGACTGAGATTATAGGAGTATGCTCCAACACCAATGGAGTCAGAATTCTTGCTAGTTTCAAACATAGAGCAGAAGGGGGATCTGGGTCATGTGGAGACAAAAGGGCTGAGGGAAGGCAGCACACCATGGATTCTTACGCTACTCCTTATGCTTATACATATCCAGTGAATATTCAATGCTTTTACCTTTCCCAAATACATGCCCTTTGCTCTTGACACTGTTATCAGAAGAACTCCTTCTTTCTAACTATCCGATCTATAGCTTTTGTAGCCTAGGATCTATTGCATTCATATCTCCTCTGTGTAACTGGCACTTACTCAAATGAGCCTCCTGAGAGAAAACTGTGCTCCTCATGGTAACCTCACAGGAATCTCTGTCTTTCATTGTCCATCTGCACTTCATAGGAAACAAACACAGTGTGTACTGATCCAATCAGCACAACAGCACACAGGTGTTTCTGCCCCTAGCCCTCCCATTTTCTCTCGGGTGGGAGGCAGAGGGTAAACCACAAAACTCCCCATGTTGATGATCATATGTATCAAGTCCCCAGATGGGCATGTGATGTAATGATATGAAAGAAATATGCTGGAATTTCCTCACAGGACAGACAAGGACACATAGCAGAGTATGTTCTCTGTCAGAGATATCACCTCCAAATCTGATCTCTTTTTTCAGATTCAGTCTTCACTCTGTGGAGAACAGTCCCTTTAATATCAAGTCTAGTGTACCTTACTTTCTTTACAAAAAAACCCTATATTTCAATATGCTGTTATACATACACAAAACAGTAATGTGAGTAAATGCAAAATAGAGCTTGGCTCCTAATATATTTCCTGATCAAGTAGGGGTGCACTTGTGACCCACACAAACTATCTTCAAATTTTTCTTTTTGGAAAAGGCAGCTACATTGGAAAGCTCTTATTGAAAACATAATTGAAATTGAACATGAAGGGCAATAAGATATTCATAAAATAATGTACTATGGTTTGAGTCTGAGTGTCACTCCAAAACCTCATCCATCGTGGAATCAGGCTTCTACAGTTTGTGAGTTACTCATGGTCCAATGCTGGGATTATGAGTGTGAGCACTATACCCAAGTGGGTGTGGCCTGCATACAAAATGAGGGACAAAAATGCATCTTCGTTCCATGCTCTTCCCTTTTTCTTCTCATTCATTTGCTGTTTTCTGCTGCCATGACCTGTTGTTGCCCTCTGCTATGTGCCACTTTGTCTAGGAGCCTGATGATTTTATACTGAACCCTCCTCCAAATGTGAGGTAAGTAATCCTTCCCTACATTAACCTTGGGTGTTGGCTATTTTGTCTCAGCCACCTGACAAAGTAGCCAAGACATAATGTTACAATAAAAATGGAATATTGGTAACATCTTTAAACCCTGTATCTCTCATCAATCAAATTCCTCTCAGCCTTTTTGATAGCTCCTCCAGACATGCTGATCTCACTCAATAAGTATTCATGTCTGAATTTCCCTAGCTAGCATTTATTCTCCTGGCACAAAATTCAGCATATCAAGTTGAAAAATTCCCTCTTTCATTGGATTACACATGGTTTATTAAAAGTGTTTTATTAAAAGTGATTATACATTCATATACCAGAATTTGACTTGTGATTTACATCTTGGTAGTTAAAAGAGGGTGGTGTCAAGAAAAGGAACAATGTGGTCCAAGTGGCAGAGAAAGAGAAGGAGTGTGGAAGAGACAGGTCAACACAATAAGTTCAATAATATTAATAATAAAGTATACAAGAGTATTAAAAATGCTCTGGGAATAATGACAAACTCGGGAGTATGACAGGAATCAATAGTGATGTGAGTTGTTTGGGTAGCTGTCTATGTGGTAAGCCTTTTGAGCAAAGTTTGGGAGGACTGGAAATTAGCTAAATGTTCCAGAGACATACTCCCTAGATCTAGCCACCTCTGAAAAATCCCCACCTATGACTGCTCTGGAATGTTTAGAAATAAGCTATAACAAGCTTACTGAATTACTAAATGCTCCAGGCTGAGACAAAGGTTCCTCTGGCTCAGACATCAAGAATGCTGGATTTAAAGGTATATGTCACACAGCTGGCTATATTGCTTATTATTTTTCTATGCTATTTAGCTTTCTGTCACAATAAAACCTGAGAAAATCAATTGAATATATGAAATGCTTTGTTTTGTTTTATAGTTTGAGATGTTTTAGTCTCTGTTTGCTTACCCTGGGTGCACTGGAAGTGGTGACCCTGTTCACCATGAAGTGGCTATGTGGCAGAGGATGCTAGTTCACTAGACAGCAGCCAGGGTGGAAAGAAAAAAAATTGGGATAGGGCTATAGTCACCATATTCTCATCAAGGGCATATCCCAGTGGTTAATTTCCTTAAAATGGGCCCTAATTTTGCAAAAGTTCACACCTCCCAATTGGGGCCAGGCTGGAACCAAAGCTTGGAAAACCCTGTGTTCACAAGGCCTTTTGGGATATTTCAAACCCAACCCATAGACTGCTTCCCTCTCCAGCATGTGAAGAGGTCTATTTTCCATTGTTACAATTTTTGCCAAACTTTATCCTTGCAAACTGTCACTGAAAAATACAAGCTTAAACTTCTCAGTTCTTTGGAATGGCCTTTGTCCTTCCCTAAGTGTTGATACAGTACCTATTGTCTTGTTTATATATAAAATTCCATAGTAGTGATTTTACTTTCTCTATATTTCATCTTTTTAAGTAACACTTTTTCTAAATTGGCAGGATATGTTCTCTTAATGCTAATTTTGTGTGAACTACATTTTCAGTTGTGCAGTGGCCAACAGCAGTATATCTGAGTTCAGGGTTAGGGGAACAAGTTGTCTTTGTGACGATTCTTTGATCCTGAATTAAATTTTAATCCTAAATTAATTTCAGTTGATTATTATTTATGTCACTTTCTCCTACCTCAAAACTATAACTGTTCTTCATTACATAAGATATCACCACTATAGTACCTTATTATCATGTGTTCAAATTGGAAAAGGATGGTCAACAACTGAAAGGATTTTAGAAATCTTCTGTGCTAGAGTCCATAATGTGCTGCAACAGTGGGCAATTCTTATGGGCTGCTTCCTCTCCAGACTTCAATCTCACCCCATTCTGCATGAATGTTAGTTCCCACTTGGGTTTCTAATCCGTTCCTCTGCCTCTGGTTCCTAACTGCTCAGAGTTAGCAACTTTTGCAGTGATATTGTGTAATGTTTGTACTTGAACTCAGGCCTGCACATGCTAGGCAAGTGTTCTACATAGTGCCCCACTCCATCGCTGGCTTTTCATTTATAGTTTCTTTTGGATGATAAACATAAAATTAAGGTCCTCTAGAAATTAGTTTTCCTCACAAATAAATTTCCTCCCTTAAGAGGAATTCTTTTGCTGATGTAACATTGTTTTCACCCATATCTTGTCTGGAGATGTGTTTTTTATTGAGGATTAAACATAGCATCATTACACTGAGAAATGTGAGCTCTCTTTCTTTTTGTTTGCAGAGATGGCTGTGGGAAGTGGATGAAGCTGGAGATCAATTTCACATGTGTGATTTCCAGATTGAGGAATACAGTGCACCTGAGGCAAATTACATGAATAACCTGCTTCACTCTCAAGAATAGTGAGTTACTGGGACAAACCAACTAGTTAATTAGGAGAAGGGGTTTCAAATGATAATCAACCTCCCAATTATATAAATAAACACATTGTAGCCATTGTTGCGCTCTTGTCCTCCTGTCATTTTCATTCTTCTTTCCTTCCAATCATAAGAGCAGGCTCCATTTTGACTCATATTCTGTATTCCAAATCTTGTCCTTTTTTCCTTCATCATCCCAGTGTCTTCAAGCTGTAGACATCCCAAATCACCATGAGAGGAGGAAGATGATCTCACTAAGATTCCCAGTCTTGACTGGGAATTTTGATCTCCTTCAATGGGCATCTGAGAGTGCTTGAATTACATATGTGCATCACTGGCATGCTTTGCATGTCAGTTTAACAGGAGAGTAATCTCTAAGCTAAATGCTAAATCCATTCCTAATGCACCCTGAGACACTCCACAATCTATGGTTTATGCAGTTTTGTATATCACTAAATAATGACATAAACAAAAATCTTGGCTGTTTACAGGGAGAAGTAGTTGGTTAAATGTGTGTCTTTTCTGAAGCCAGGAGAACCTTATTAGCCTGATGTTTATGGGAAGGCAGGATTTCAGTAGTTTTCAGAGACAAATTTGGCTCTTCAGGTTCCTGATATACATTGAGTAAGTAAGAAAACAAAGAGACACAAGCTAGGGTCATGTGGGGGATTCACTTTTTCCATGGGTAGAAAAGAATTGACCAACTCTTTGCAGGTTTATTTTTCATACCTTTAGAAACACAATGTATGGAGTGGCGCCTAGGCATGGAAACCTGCCCCAGGAATCCCACTCCAGTCTGGCAGAACTCTGTTTGTCGCCTGTGTACCAGTGTGTGGTTTCCTGCCAGGAACAGCGAGTGGGGCCTAGGCACAAAATCCTGCCCCAGGAATCACGCCCCAGTCTGGGGGAGCTCTCTTTGTCACCTGGGGATCAGTGCATGGTTTCCTGCCAGGCCCAGCCACTTGGCCCTAGGCAGGGAATCCCATCCCAGTCTCGGGGAACACTCTTCCTTGCCTGGGGGCCAGGCCATGGTTCCCTGCGGGCCCAGCCACTCAGGCCTAGACACAGTCTGGGGGAACTCTCTCCCTCACTCGGGGACTAGTCCGTGGTTTCCTGCCAGGACCAGTAAGTGGGGCTGAGGTGTGGAATCCTGTCCCAGCATTGTGGACCTCTCTCATTTACTTGGAACAACATTTGAAGCTTGAAAATATAGGAAAATAACAAAACAAAAGACCAAAATGCAATCTCAAATATCCAGCCAATCCCAAGAAAGCTTAGGAGCCATGTGCATAGAAGAAAACACATGCCACATACCTGAAATATCTGAAATAATAGTAACTGAAATAAAGAAGCAACTCTGGGAAGGCTTAAAGGTATTTAAGCTACAAATAATCTCTCAGGTAAAAGGAAAAATGATAAAAGAAATGAAGGAAATGCTGAACATACCTTAAGAAGACACAGTTAAAAAACTGGAGGAACTAAACAAAAAATACAATTGCTGGATGAACAATATAAGAAACAAACAAAATACATAAAACAGCTACAAAGAGATATACAGAAATCAAAAACTCCATTGAAAGTTGTAAAAACCGCCTCAATGAATGTGAAGATAGAATCTCAAACCTTGAAGACAAGATTTCAGCCAGTGAACAGGAAAGGAAAGATCTTTTAAAAATAACAAGAAATCAGGAAATAACAATTCAACACCTGCAAGATGGTGCAAAGAGGAACAACATAAGTTTGATAGGGATAAATGAAAAAGAAAGGGACAACATAAAGGATGTCAAGAGGATATTTAGAGAAGTAATAGATGAAAATTTCCCAAACATGATATTGGAAACTGATACCAACATAAATGAAGCATGTAGAACTCCGAATAGCCATAACCAAAATAAAACTATACCCAGACATATAATAATGACCGTCCCAGAAATCAAACAAAAGACTAGAATATTAAAAGCTGTCAGAAACAAAAGACAGATCACCTATTAAAGGAAAACCTATCAGAATCACAGCAGACTTCTCAGCACAAACAATAAAGTCAAGAAGACCATGGAGTGAAGTATTTCAGATCCTAAAGGAAAATGAATTCCAACCTGGGCTGATGTACACTGCAAAACTGTCCTTCAAAATCGATGGAGAAATAAGATACATCCATGACAAAGAACAGCTGAAAAACATCATGATCACCAAGCCAACCCTGCAAAGAATATTGAAAGACATCCTAGTCACATTTAGGAAAAAAACACTAAACAAAGCAGACAATTAAATGGAGCAGAAAGATAAAGATTCAACAGCAGAAAGATAACATGTCAACAACAAACAAATATATAACAGTTCTAACCACTAATGTAAATGGTCTCAATGCACCAATTAAAAGAAACAGACTGGCAGAATGGATCAAGAAATGGAATCCAACCATATGCTGTCCACAAGAATCCCATGTAACCCAAAAGGATACTCACAGACTAAAAGTCAAAGGATGGAAAACAATTCTTCATGCAACAGGAACCACCAAAAAAAGTGGGGGTAGCTATTCTGTTTGCATACAATCTGAATTTCAAACCAATAATGATCAGAAGGGATAAAGAAGGACATTACATACTGGTTAGGGGAAAACTTCAAGAGAAGAAATAACTATCTTAAATATATATGCACCAAACTCCAGAGCACCTTGTTATAAGAAATAAGTACTAACAGAAATGAAAACCCAAATTAGCAGTAACACAATTCTAACAGGAGAGCTTAACACACCATTGACACCAAGAGACAGATCAACCAGACAGAAAATCAGCAAAAAAATAAATGAACTGAATCGCACCTGTGAACAAATGGTCTTAATAGACTTATACAGAGTACACCACCCAAAAACAACAGAATACATATTCTTCTCAGCAGTACATGGGTCATTATCTAAAATAGGCCATATATTAACTCACAGAACATATGTAAATAAATGCAAAAGGGTGGAAATTATCCCTTGCATTCTATCAGACGTGGCGCTATGAAATTAATGATAAAAGATACTGCAAAAAATCCCACAAACACATGGAAACTGAATAAAGCACTCTTGAGTAACCAGTGGCTCACAGAGGAAATTAAAGAAGAAATTAAACAATACCTACAAACAAATGTAAACACAAATACAACTTACCGGAATCTGTGGGATGCAATGAAAGCTGTCCTCAGAGGAAAATTTATTGCACTGAGTTCCCACATTAGGAAAACAGAATGAATATAAATAAATAACCTGATGTTACACCTCAAACATCTAGAAAAAGAAGAGGAAGTCAAGCCCAAAGCCAAAAGAAGAGAAGATATTATAAAAATCAGAGCAGAAATCAATGCAATAGAGACCAGAAAAACAATCCAAAAAATCAACGAATTAAAGAGCTGGTTCTTTGAAAGAATAAATAACATCAACAAAGCCCCTAGCGACCCTTATTTTAAAAAGGGGGAAAAAAGCTCAAATTCATGCAATAAGGAGTGAAAGAGGCAAAATTACTACAGACCCTATAGAAATACAGAAGATAATCAACACCTATTTGAAAACCTCTACTCTCAAAGGTTTGATAACACAGAGGAAATAGATTCTTAGAAACATATGAAGCACCAAAGCTACATCATGAAGATATAAGACTACTGAATAACCCAAATTCTATTAATAAAATTATAAATGTATTTAAATCTTTACCTACAAAGAAGAGCCCAGGCCCAGACAGATTCACTGCATAATTCTACAAGAAATACTAAGATGACCTAACGCCAACACTCCTCAAGCTCTTCAATGAAACTGAAAGGGGAGCAATCCTAAATCATTCTTAGAAGCAAATACTACTCTAGTACCAAAGCCAGAGAAGGACCCAAATGAAAAAAACAAACAAACAAACAAACAAAAAAACAAAAAACAAAAAACAAAAACAAAACAAAACAAAAAAACCTACAAACCAATCTCTCTAATGAACACAGGAGCAAAAATCCTCAATAAAACATTGGCAAACAGGATGCAGCAAATCATCAAGAATATCATACACCCTGACCAAGTGGGATTCATCCCAGGCATGCAGGGATGGTTCAGCATACGTAAATCAATAAATGTAATACACCATATCAATAAAGCCAAAAGTAAGAATCACATGATCATTTCTATAAATGCAGAAAAAGCATTTGATAAGGTCCAAAATTAATTCAATTCAAAAAATCAGACCCCTAAAATTCAAAGACCGAATCCAAAAATGGGCATCTGAGATGAATAAACAATTTTCAGATGAAGAAATACAAACGGCAAATAAATACATGAAAAAATGTTCACCATCACTGGGCATTAGAGAAATGCAAATTAAAACCACACTGAGATTTTGGACCTTATACAGATTCAATGCAATCCTGGTAAGAACCTTACAGAAAATTGGAATAGATGGTCTTTACCTTAGTCTAATTAAGGCTATCTATGACAAACCAACAGCCAGTATCATACTAAATGGCCAAAAATTAAAGGCCTTTACTTTAAAATCAGGCACAACACAAGGATGTCTCTTATCACTGCTCCTATTTAATATAGTATTGAAAATACTGGCCAGAGAAATTAGACAACAGAGAGACATAAAAGGCGTAAAAATAGGAAAAGAAAAAGTTAAATTATCATTATTTGCAGATGACATGATACTCTATATAGAAGATTCACAAAACTCCATTGAAAGACACCAAGATATAATAAATAAATTCAGTAATGTAGCTGGATACAGAATCAATACTCAAAAATCAATAGCATTCCTATACACTAACAACAAAGTCACAGAAAGAGAAATAAGAAAGGCAACACCCTTCACACTAGCAACAAAAAATGAAATATGTAGGAATTACTCTCACGAAAGAAGTGAAAGACCTATACAGGGAAAATTATAATATGCTGAAAAATGAAATTGAAGATGATCTCAGAAAATGGAAAGACATCCCTTGCTTATGGATAGGAAGAATAAATATTGTGAAAATGGCCATTCTCCCAAAACTGCTATACAGATTCAATGCAATCCCAATAAAAAAATACCATCAACATACCTCATAGAACTCGAGAAATCACTCCTAAAATTCATCTGGAGTGAGAAGAGACCTAGAATAGCAAGGACAGTACTAAGCAGCAAAGGCAAGGCAGAAGGTATCACAATCCCTGACTTGAAGTTATACTACAAGACAACTGTAGTAAAATCAACATGGTACTGGAACCAAAACAGAGCCGAAGATCAGTGGAATAGACTAGAAGATACAACCACAATTACAAACACACTTAACCACCTTATTTTTGATAAAGGGGCCAAACATGTTCACTGGAAGAATGACAGTCCCTTTAATAAGTGAGTATAAATAAATATTTATTAATATTTACTGGAAATATTAATAAATTGGAAAAACTGGCTCTCCATATAGCTCTCCATATGCCGAAAACTAACACTAGACCCATGCCTATCACCAAGTACTAAAATAAAATCTAAATGGATCAAAGACCCGAATATTAAAACAGAAACACTAAATCTATTGGAAGGCAAGTTGAGTAAAACCTTTGAAGACGTAGGAGTACGTAAAGAATTCATGAACAGAACTCAAACCGCATGGGAAATACTTCCCAGAGTCAATAACTGGGACCGCCTCTTATTAAAAAGTTTCTGCATGTCAAAAGAAATCTCCAGCATATTGTAAAGAAAACCCACAAACTGGGAAAAAAATCTTAGTGAACTCTCCCTCAGACAAAGGACTTCTGTCTAAAACATATAAAGAATTGAAAAAAATCAGACCGCCAAAATTCAAAGACTGAATCCAAAAATGGGCATCTGAGATGAATAAAAAATTTTCAGATGAAGAAATACAAACAGCAAATAAATACATTAAAAAATTTTCACCATCACTGGTCATTAGAGAAATGTAAATTAAAACCACACTGAGATTTAATCTCACTCCTGAAAGAATGGCCAAGATCAAGAAAACCACCACCAACAAATGCTGGAAAGGCTGAGGGAAAAAGGATCTCTCCTACACTTTTGGTGGAAGTATAGACTAGTACAACCATTGTGGAGGTCAGTCTGGAGATTTCTCAAAATGCTGGGACTGGAAGCCCCATTTGACCGAGCTATTCCACTTCTAGGCATATTCCCAGAAGAACTGAAAGCATCATACCACAGTTATATATGTGCACCCATGTTTATAGCAGCACAATTTTAATAGCCAGATCTTGGAAACAACCTAAGTGTCCATCAACTGAGGAATGGATAAAAAAGTTGTGGTATTTTTATACAATCGAGTACTACTCAGCTATAAAGAATGATCACATTGAGATATTTATAAATCAATGGATGTGGCTTGAGACCATACTCATAAGTGAAACAAATCAAACTCACATGTGTAAATACTGAATAGTTTCCCTAGTGTAAGAAATGATAAGAATACATAAAAGTATGTGGTAATCATGATTCCCAATTATATTGGTTTGAATCCATATAATGTTATCATTCATTAATTGCAATGGTTTTAACCTGCATTATTTGATTTTAGTATCGGTGATAGTATGAATAGCTATTCTGAAGAAAACAACACATCATAAAGGCTAGTGCTGATTTAATACCATCTTGTTTTGAAGTCCAATCAAGCTGTTGTACACCTGCTTCCACTGGTTTTAACATGTGGTATCTTACTATATTTTACTATATGTGATAGTATAAACAATATTTTTATAGGCAAAGAGATAGTATAGAAACCATTGTTCATTTTCTGTTAACTGGTTCTAAATACCCTATAATTTCTTCATTCTCTTGAATAGTTTCAGACTGACTTGATACGCTTGATGCTATAGAATATGAATTTATACTCAAATAATTCAAGGAAGGAAGCACTATGGTGACTACTATTATGTTAGACCATCTGAGGGTGATACACTGTGATGCTTAAATTTTTTGGTTATGACCTTTGTTGTTCTAATACAATGTCCTCTTTTACCTCAATCCCACCATTTTTAAAATTAATCTATTTTTTTCTTACCTTTTTTAAATTAAGTGAAAACTAAATTAAAAATAGCGGGATATATTACAGTAATTCTTTTGTTTTCCTGTTAACCTGATATGAATCCCAGCATTGCTCTCCCCATCTTGTTCAGTCAGATTTTACTATATTCTATTCTGTTTGATAGTTTCAAGTTTGAGGGTATAGGCAACCGCTTTGAAGGCAATAAGATTCACTATATGCCCTTTACGGTTTGACTATTATCTTCTTTGGAAATCCTATAATGTCTCCAGTGAAGGTTTTATTGGTCTTGTTCTGTACTGTTTTGATCAATTCTATTATACCTGATGATATAGGCAACTCATTTTAAAAATAGCAAGAGGCACAATGGTAACCATTTTTGATCACCTGATATTCTATTTTTGCATCATGTACTATGCCCATCCTTCTGTTCTAACCGACTCTGTTTTGCTTAGTCACATTACATTTTATCCTCTCCAAAAAATAGTAAGAATTGTGGGAGTAAAAAAAACCCCAAAAATGTAATTGTTATTAAAAAGAGAGGAAAGGAAGGTGGTCTAAGGGATATAACTGCATGCATGTTTGAGTGTATAGGATGGAAACCCATATTACTGAACTTATGTTGGATCATTGATTGGCACTGTCTGCAATCTCATTGTATGAATATTCACTTTATATGCTTTGATTTTATAATTTAGACAACTGTTTCAAAGATGACAATACGTAACCTATTAACTAATCATATCTTACTGTATTTTTTTCTTGAAATTCTGTATTATTTGTACCCTTTTACTGCTTTGTTTTTTTAATTTTATTTCCTTTCTTTCTCTTTAAATAAAAAAAAAAGAAACACAATGTATGTGGAAACCCTTGCCTGGTAACCCATTGCTTGTATTGTCTAGGGGTTTGTTGATTTTCTGGGCTGAAGCATCATAGTCATGTGGCTTACCTTACTGTTCTTTTTTCTAAGGGAGGACATACACCAGCCATTCATGTGTGCTCAAATTCCAGCTTCAAAGTTTCCCTACATGTTTCTCTGTTGTTTTCATGTAGTGTGGGGTTGGTGATCAGATGAAGCTGGAGGAGCTGCATTTGGAGAACTTTTTAGAAGGCCTTTTCATTCATATACAATTTTCTTTTTGACTGTAGTCTAAGGAATTTTAATCCCTGCATTCCACAATTCAAACACTGAATATCCCACTAATCCACAACAGGAGAGATTTACCATACAGGCCAGCAATTTTAAGAAGATCAGTGATTTGAATTTCTTTTATAGGTAATCTATTAGGAAGGCAGCATTTTTTATAACACTTATATTTTTATTTTCCAGCTGAATACTCAAAACCAATTTAAAATAAGGCCTGTATTAAATACATTCAGTATTTTGTTATGTGTCAAGTTTGGTTAAGTCTCCTCAGCAATCCCTGGAACCATGCATAGCACATCTTAACTCCTCTGGCAGTGTCAGATGTCTTTCCATTGCTTGATGAAGTTGCTTTCACTTAAAGCTTTGGAGATGTTTCTCTCCTGGTGACTTTCCTTATTGATTATCACATTTCTCTGTGGACTCACAATCTTGATCAAAGGACCAGAGAATTCCTGAATATAAGATGATGCTACAGGGGTTGTTTATGTCATGGGTCCTCATTGACTTTGGAGGGCTCTTTTGAGCATAGCTCTGTAAGATTTGTCTCCAAAACTCACTAGCTGAACATCCAGAAGTAAACACTGATAACAGTAGAAAGTAATAGACATAATAAACATAATATTATCTAAATGTCAGACACCTTAAAACATGAAACAGATTCAAAATTTTCTACTAATTATAGATGTGTAAATATTTGAATTCCTAATGAGTGCTAATAAAGAGTTGCATATTTTACACAGAAATTTAGAAATCACAGTGATGCATAACATTATAGCATGACAATCTTGATGACATTGTGTAACAACCCTGACTTTACTTCAACTACCTCTTTTTGGTAAATCACCCCATCTAACATATAAGAAGATTTTATCCACTTTTTTACTTTTATTAGGATATACATATCAAAATGAGTGAGCTCCAGCCACCTAAATTGGAATCCTGGCCTGGCTTCCCTCTGCCTTTGCAATTAAATATTTATTTCTGTAAATCTGTGATTTAGGTTTAATTACAATCTGTCCAAAAGGACTTGAAAATAAGTCACTGTGACACATATTTGTATTGTAAAAAACTGGAAAATCTTGCCCTGGCCCTGCATATACTCTATTTTAAAAATTTTATTAAAAAAAACATACAAAGGGTAGAAATAATGTATATTTTTTTAAAAAAACTAAGAAATCACTGGTTGATAAATTACATACTGTCCTTAGAAATAGCTGTTCAAATTACAAAAGTAAAACATACTAAGTGAACATTCAAACAGCAAGACTGCAAACAGTTTTGCTCAGACATCCAACAATAACTTAGTAATTTGTTTGTCAATCCTGCACACTCAAACATACATGCAGTTATATCTTTTAAAACACTTTATTTTCCTCTCTTTTTTACAATAGTAATTACATGTTTTGGACTTTATTACTCCTATATTTCTTATTTCTTACTTTTTACACTAGGGACACAATGTGATATTTATTAATATGATTCTTATTTATTTCACTAATGAGTATATCCTCAGGTGGTCTCCATTTGCTTATGAAGGCCTCAAGACAATTGTTTTTAATAACTGAGTAATATTTCACTGTATAAAAATACCACATCTTTTTCATACACTCTATGGTTGATGGGCATCTTGGTTGTTTCCAAGTTTTAGCTATTACAAATTGTGGTGCTATGAATGTGGGTGCACACCCATCACTCTGATTTGACCTTTTCAAGTTTCTGGGAAAACACCCAGGAGTGGAATAGCTGGGTTGAATGGAACTTCCACTCCTAGTCTTCTAAGAATTCTCCATAATAATTTCCATAGTGCTTGCGCCAGTCTACAATCCCACTAATAGTGAAGCAGTGTTCCTTTTTCCCCCACAGTCTTGCCAACATTTGTTATCAGTTAATTTCTTGATGGCAGATCTGTTTTAGGATTGTTTTCTCTAGATCTGTGGGCAGAACTGTTTTTGGATTGTTTTCTCTAGATCTGTGAGGTACGTTAGCGGTATTTTGATTGTGATTGCATTAAATCTGTATAACAGTTTTGGGAGTATGGCCATTTTCACAGTGTTGGTTCTTCCTAGCCAAGAGCAAGGAATATTATTCCATTTTCTAATATCCTCTTTAATTACCTTTTTTCAGCATAGCATAATTTTCATCAGATAGGACTTTTACATTCTCAGTTAGGTTTATTCTTAAGTATTTCATTTTTTAGATGCTATTGTGAAGGGCAACATTTCCATCTTTTCTCTCTTGGTGAGTATTTTGTTTGTGTACAGAAATGCTATTGATTTTTGAGCTACACTACTGAATTTGTTTATTACTTTTAGTAGTGTTTTAATGGAGCTTTTGGGTCTTCTATATAGTGTATCCTATCTTCTGCAAACAGTGTTAATTTAAATTCTTCCTCTCCTATCTGTATCTCTTTTATTTCTCTCGCTTGTCTGCCAGCTCTGGCCAGTGTTTCCAGAACTATATTCAATAGGAGTGGTGATAGTGGACATTCTTGTCTTGTTTTTTATTTTAAAGTGAAATATTTACTCATTTGTCCATTTAGTATAATGTTGGCTGTTGATTTTTTCATACATAGCCTTTACAAGATTGAAGTAGACACCGTGTATTCCAAGGATCTGAAGTGTTTTTATCATGAAGATGTGTTGGACTTTATTGAAAGTTTTTTCTGCATCTATTGAGATGACCATGTTGTTTTTCTTTTTGCCTCTGTGGATGTGGTATATTACATTTATTGATTTGCATATTTAAACCATCCCTGCATTCCTAGAATGGGTCCTACTTGGTCATGGTGTACAATCTTCTTGATGATTTGCTGCATTCTATTTGACAGTATTTTGTTGAGAATCTTTGCATCACTTTTCATTATTGAGATGGGCCTGTAGTTAAACTTTTTGGTTAAGTCTTTCACTGGTTTTGTTAGGAGACTTATACTTGCCCCCAAGAATAATTTAGGAAGGATTGCTTCCTTTTCAATTTCATTGAAGAGTTTAAGGAGTATTGGCATCATATCTTCTCTAAATTTCTAGTAGAATTCAGGCATGAATCCATCGGGACCTTGGATTTTTTTGTTGGTAAGTTTTTAATTATGTTTTCAAGTTCAATAGCTGATATAGGTATATTCAAGATTACAAATTTACTTGGTTGAGCTTTGGTATCTCTTATGTTTCTAGAAATTTGTCCAATTCCTCTGTATTTTCCACTCTATGTGAGTAGAGATTTTCAAAGTAGGTAGTCATGATCTTTTGAATTTCCATGTGATCTGTAGTAATTTCCCCCTTTTCAGTCCTTATTGAATGAATTTGAGATTTTCTCTTTTTTTTTCTTTACAAGGTTAGATAGGGGTTTTTCAGTTTTGTTTATTCTCTCAAAAAAAAACCAGTTTTTTGATTCATTAATTCTTTGTACTGCTTTTTAGTTTCAATTGCATTGATTTCTGCTCTCATCTTTACAATTCCCTCTCTTCTGTAAGATTTTAACTTTCTCTTATTTTTCTAGAAGCTCAATATGAAGCATTAGGTTATTTATATGTGCTTATTCTGTCTTCTTGAGATGACAATTTGTTGCTGTATATTAAGCTGCTAAGACCGCTTTCATTGCATCCCACAGATTACACTATGTTGTTTGCAATTTTCATTGAATTGTAGGTATTGCTGTATTTCTTCTTTAATTTCATCTGCACCCCCCCCCCGGCTGTTCAAAATGTTGTTATTTAATTTCTATGTATTTATGCAAGTTTTCAATCTCTTTTACCATTACTTTTAAGTTTCAGTGTGTTATGGTCAGATATTACAATGGCATAATTTCAACACCTATGCAGTTACTTAAGAAGGTTTTATAGGATAATATATAATCTATTTTAGAGAGTGTCCCATGTGCAGCTGAAAAGAATGTGCATTTTGATGTGCTTGTATGGAACATTCTGTAAACATCTACTAAGCCCAATTGTGTGCAAGTATGATTCAGTTCTATCATTCCTTTACTGACATTTTGTCTAGTTGACCTATCTCTTTGTGACAATAGGTTGTTAAGTTACCCTGTTATAATTGTGTTCTTGTGTATTTGGTTGTTCATAGCAATTAGTATCTGTTTTATATAGATGGTTGGTCCTGTGTTTGGTGCATATATATTTATAATTGTCAGTGCTTCCTCTTGAAATTTTCCACTAACGAGTAAGCAGTGACCTTCTTTATCTCTTTTAATTATTTTAGGTTTGAAGATCACATTGTCTGAAAATAGAATAGTTACAAATTCTTTTTTCAGGGATCCTGTTGCATGGAATATTGCTTTCCATCCTTTGACTTTTAATCTATGAGTTTCCTTTCAGATAAGATGTGTTAACTTGTATACAGCATTTTGCGGGATCATGTTTCGATTTTTCTTTTTTTCTTTAAAGAGAAAAAAGAAAGGAAATAAAAAAACAAAGTAGTAAAAGGGTACAAGTAATACAGAATTTCAAGAAAAAATATACAGTGAGAAATCACTAGTTAATAGGTTACATATTGTCATCTTAGAAACAGTTGTCAAAATTATAAAATTAAAGCATATAAAGTGGGAATTCATGCAGTGAGATTGCATACAATTCTGTTCAATGATCCAACAAAAGCTCAGTAAGATGGTTTTCCATCCTACATGCTCAAACATACATGCAGTTACATCCCTTAGACCGTGTTCCTTTTCTCTCTCTTTTACAATAACAATTACACTTTTGGGGTTTTATTACTCCCACAGTTCTTATTACTTTTTTTGAAGAGAATAAAACCAAATGTGACTAAACAAAACAGAATCAGTTAGAACAGAAGGATGGGCATAGTACATGATCCAAAAATAGAATATCAGGTGATCAAAAGTTGTTACCATTGTGCCTCTTGCTATTTTTAAAATGAGTTGCCTATATCATCAGGTATAATAGAATTGATCAAAGCAGTACAGAACAAGACCAAGAAAACATACACTGGAGGGCTGGGGATTTAGCTCAGCGGCATAAGCACCTGCCTTGAAAGCAGGCAGTCGTGAGTTCGATCCCTGGTACCGGTAAAAATGAAAAAGCCAAAAAAAAAAAAAAAAAAAAAAAAAAAAACATACACTGGAGACCTTACAGGACTTCAAAAGAAGATAATAGTCAAACCATAATGGGTATTATAGTAAATCTTATTGCCTCCAAAGTGGTTGCCTATACCCTCAAACTTGATACTATCAAACAAAATAGAATATTGTAAAATCAGAGAGAACAAGATGGGGTGAACAATAATGGGGCTCAAATCAGGTTAAGAGGCAAACAAAAAAGTTACTATAATATATCCCGCTATGTTTCTTGATCCCATTTCTTTTAGTAGGTGAATTGAGGCCATTTACATTTATGGATATCATTGATATCACTGATGATGTGTAGTTGATCGACTATGCTATGTTATGTTCCAGTTGTTTGCTTCCATGTTTCACTTTTGTTTAATTGTTTGTCCTACCTGCTGGTTTCTTTCTATCTTTGTTCTGGGCTTGTCACGATTTTTATCTCTATCTGGTATATCTTTAAATGCTCTTTCTTGTGTTGGTTTGGTGGACATGAATTTATTCAGTTGTTCTTTGTCAAGGAAGTATCTTGCTTCTCCATTAAATTTGAATGAAAGTTTTCTGGGTACATCACTCTGGGTTGAAAGTTGTTTTCTTTCAGGGCTTGAAATTGCACACTCCAAGTTCATCTTGACTTGAGGGTTTGTGCTGAAATGTATGCTGTGATTCTAATGGGCGCCTTAATAGATGAGTTGTGTCTTTTCTCTAACAGCTTTTAGGATTCTGTTTTTATGCTGTATGTCTGAGATCTTAATTATTATATGTCTGGGTAGAGATTTATGTTGGTTGTGACTGTTTGGCATTCTATATGTGTCACTTATCTCCATATCATACCTCTTCCCATGTTTGGGAAATTTTCTGCTATTACATCTGTGACTATTTTAGTTATGTCATTTGCACTGACTCCTTTCTCTTCACTGATGCTTATTAATCTTATTGTTGCTCTTGGCATCATCCTGAAACTGCTGAATTATCATCATGCCACTTGTTATTTTTAAAAGTTCTATCCTTTTATGATCACTAATTGCAGTTCTGTCTTCAAGGTCTGAAATCCTATCCTCAGGTGCATTTAATTGTATTTTTTCAGGTTTGAATAGAAATTATGTTTCTTCTATGTCTCATTGAGTTTTTTTTTTCATGAATTCTGCTTGTTTTCTATAGTGTTCATTGAAGGTTTCAATAAGTTTCCCATGCTCCTGTACTTTTTTCTCTATGTCTTCTTTAGCTATGTTCAGTAACTCCTTTACTAAGGTTGTTAGTTTCTATCTTTACCTGGGATAGTACTTCTAATTTGATTTCCTCTGTACCCTCATGGAGTTGATTTTTATTTCATTTACTATCTTTTCAGAAATTTCTGGGGTGTTAATTTGAAGCTATCTATGTCAGTGTCTCCTATATTTGCACCTGGTGGACTAGATGTTTAAGATTGCGTTTTGCTTTTTCATTTTTCCATTTTCCCCTTTTGAGTTAATATTTGGTAGCTTCCATCATACTAATGTCACATGTTGGTAGTGCGTATCTTGGAGTCCTAATGTAAGATTGATATTTGTCCCACAGTAAATAGGTCAGCCAGCCACCTGACTTCCCACTGCAGGGCTTGTTGGGTGAGTCCTATATTCTTGGGCTGACAAGCCTAGTAGTATTGATGTAGGTCAAATTTTAGTTCCTGCTATTATTTATCTTTATATTATTCCAGGTCACCAAATCTCCCTGTCTATAGCATTTGTGTTGGCTGAGGCCCTACTGTGTCCCTATTGTATGCCTGTGTGTCTCATAAGCCCTTTTGAGGGAGGAAGGGTTCACTCATACTCTTGTCAGATTCAACAAGGTCTTGTAGTTAGTTGGAGGGAGCTTTATTACTGGCCCTATTTACCCACTGTACACCTCTATTTCAAGGGCATACTCACCTCATTGATTGGAGCCTGCTGAGATCTTCTGTTTGGGTGAGGCAGTTACTGAATCTCCCTTTGAGCTAACACAGTTAGTCTGTGTATTCCAAGGTTCTTATTCTGGTCAACCTCTGAAACATAGGAATGCCCCACTTATTCATCCCTTTAAACCTAGCGGAAGTCATGATCACATCCTGCAGAGACTGCTTTGTATTGGCAATTGATTAACTGAGGTGTCAACACCTTTGCCTATTTACTCATGCTCCTTTTGGACTAGGGCATCCTGGTCCCTGGTTCTCTACTTATTTTACCAAACCAGACATGACAGTTATTTTTTGTATTTCTGATGAAGAACCCTCCTCCTATTGCCCCTTCCTCCACTTTACCCTGTCCCAAAATATCCAAGATATTTTGCTGAGATCTTCTGTTTAGATGAGGTACCCTTCTCCTATTTCCCCTTCTTCCACTTTACCCTGTCCCAAAATATCTAAGATATTTTGCTGAGATCGTCTGTTTGGATGAGGCAGTTACTGAATCTTCCTTCACACCAGCAGAGTTACTCTGCTGTAGTCCAAGGTTCTAGGAGAAAGGGTGGGAGATAAAGATAAACAGTAGTGTTACATCCAGAAAATAGGGAGTGTTCCTTAGGGGCCAGCAGATGTCCTGGATCCTGGCATCTCCTGGGCTCAGGCCATGGTCTCAGGGCAGCATGGCATTTCCGAAGGCTGGAGCAAGTCATGCAGAAAGCAGGCAGCTGTTCGGGCCAAGGTCCTAAAGCAGCATGGTGTTCCTCAGTGTTGGTTGGAATGGTCCTGCATATTCTTACATGTCCATCCACTCTGCTGTATTTCTTTCATTAGGAGGGTTTTTCTATTTGTCATTAATTTTCTTGGTAAGTTAATTTGAATTAAGGGGAGAACACTTTAACTTTATTTTCTTCTTCTTTTATTTAAAGAAAACAGAAAAAAGGTAGAAATAATACATAATTTCATAAAAAATAAGCAATAAGAAATCTCTAGTTGATAACTACAATCTCACACTGTCAGGCAAACTGGCAATCTCAGCTGACAAAACACATAGGAAAAGTCAGAAATCTCACACTTGAAACTCCTAAAAGTTTAAAAACTAAAATAAAGAAGCAACTTAGTACATATACTGTTTGATTAATTTTACATGCCTGTGTCTGAAGATCTAGACTTATTTTTTGAAGAAAACAAGAGGATTTACATTAACCACTATTAATTTCCTATTATCTTTCTTTGAAGTCCTACATTGTTTCCATTGTTTTGTTTTGACTGTTTTTTTATGTTTTTGTTTATATGAGTTTCTTATGTCTGATGTTATCTGTATAGACATTTTGAAGATAGCAAGGTATATGTTGTAGCCATCATTGAATTCCTGTTATTTTGTCTTGAAATCCTGAATAACTTTCATTGTTTTATTTAGATTTGTTTCTTCTGCTTCATTTTGTTGGGTTTTATTCTTTTAAAAATGTAAAGTATAATAAAAATAAAGAAAGCAAAAACAATTATACTTTGAGTAATGTTAAGTTTTCTAGCATTGATCAATCTCTACCTAAATATTAAAAGAGATAAAAACTGCAAGGTGCTTTACCAAATGGACAACCACTTAGCCTACTTACAATTTCAGGGTTTTCTAAGGACACCTGAGCTTATGGCTCCACTTGTCCAGCCGAGTGCTCACTGGAATACAGTATGCACAGAAATTTACCAAATTGTGTGCTGGTTATGGCACAATGTAAGAATATAAATACAAGACAACAACCTATATAACAATTATATAGGGGCTATCATTCTGGCTCTTTTTCTCTGCTCTTCACCATTGTACCTAGGGTTAGGCCTGGTGTCATTAATACCTGTGTTGTTAAACCTTGGGATTCCACTTGATTAAATCTCACTTGGGCTCCCTGAGCAATCAAACAACTGGTATAATGTGTGAGACATTGTGATGCATGGTCCCATAGCCCCTGTAAAAGAGTTCCTGAAGCAATTGAGAGCCAGAGGGAATGGATGACAAGTGACACCATAATTTTCATGGCTATCTGTATCCAATATGTTGGCAGACTGGGGACCTTGAAGAACTGGGAAAGTGTTCCTTTGGAGTCTGGGAATGTCTTGCAAAACTTGGGCGTGATTAATGCAAAAAGTCTTCCACCTGATTTTGAAAAGATGTGCATGTGGCTTCATAATCAAACAGTCAAGAGTTTTGGGACCTGTAATTTCCATGTACCAGGACCATATGTGGGAGAAAGAACAACAGGTCATGATTCCTGGCTCCCTTACACAAGGAAAAGCATAACCAACAGCTGACTCAGGATATACGGATGAGTCTAGACTTGACCCAACCCCCAAATAAAAAGCAGTCACTGTCTGTTTCAGTACAGAAATACTCTAGGTTTAAACACAAAGTCAGATCAAGCTAATGGGAAGAGTTTCAGTCAGTGTGGCTCTGTATTATTCATGAAGGAGTCCCCCTGTTTTTGTGCACAGAAATTTGTTATATATACAGTGGGCTGACATGTCACCTGCATCAGGAGCTCAGGGGCAATAGGGCATGTCCCTTTTGTTGTCTCAACATATGGTGAGTCATATGGGTGCATAGCCAATAAGCTGATGCTAGGCTACTGAGGATGAGATTATAATCCCCACCTCTCAGTAGTAAGTGAATTAACAGTTGACTGGGCAAGGCACTGCAATGTTGGACTGCTAGAAATGGGTCTGATAAGAAATATTGATTGATGATTCTGTCAGGAATATCGTTTGGCTGGGGCACAGACCATAGTTTTATCCTTCCAGATTGAAACTCTGACTCAAAATATAGCTAAAGTCTTGGATGCTAAGAGCAAGATATTGTCATTGCTTATGGATGTAAGTATTCCATTGGAAAAAGTCATTTGATAAGACCACAAGGTTCTTTATTAGTTAACAAAAACATGGGGAGTTATTTGTGCCCAGTTACAAATAAAATGTTACAAATATGCGATCCAGACATAGAGGAAGTGGAATTGGCAATTCAATAAGGTTGCTTTCAGGCTGTGGGTGATCTAAGGCACCTGAGAATTTGACCTCAAATGTCTAGCACAGGCTAAAAGTAGGATACAGTTATGTTACAATGATAACACAAAGCAACACACAGGCACTGGTTAAGGCTGTAAAGATGCCACATTGACTCCAATTTGTCCCAGACACATCTAGTCATCAATGTTAGGGGACAAAGTGCAGGTCTTAAAATACTGAGCCCACCCCAAGTTAAAAACACGAGGTCTTGTAAGGACAAGGAGAAAACAAGTTATATAATCTAAGCATGCACAATTTGAGTTTCTTTGTTCTTTACCTCAATAAACTCTACTTGCTAAGGCTAACTGGGTGGAATCCATTTGGCTGATGTATAGTGTGTGTGACCCTTTATTTTCTCTTTTTTTGCCAAACCCCAACATCTGGCACCGAACATGTGACTGGAGAGCAGAGATGTCTGTGGTGGAGGGTGACTTGCTTTCACTGAAATGGGACATGATAACCAATGTATCAAATTCATTTTCCTTGGAAAATCCCCATGTAAGTCAAGGGGAATTCTCTGTCTGAAGCAAAGCAAAATATAAGGCAGAACTGATTTTTTTTTTCCTTAAGAAATGGGGCCATGGGCTCCCTGAGTTTGTTACTACAACTTTTGCAAGCAATTCATGATTATTGTCCTTGCTAGCCTGAGGGAAAAATGCTTATTGTGCAGGACTCAGAAAAGACAGGCAAACAGCTACATGTGGAGCCTCAAGCTCCTATCTCTGTGTTGCACACCTGGCATTTCTTCAGGGACGCTATTGCAACCTTTGGCCAGCAGGTAGATGGAGCACCATGTGGCCAGGTTTTAGGCCTTCCTGGGTGCACTGCTTCTGCTATACTTAAACCCCCTTCCTATGCTTCTGACACTCTGCTGCCACCACAAGACACAAGACCCATAAAACTTTTGGGAAACTCCCCACCAGTTCTAACTCCCATCCAAAAGTGAGCCCAGGAAACTAAACAATGTGGGAAACTAACTGCTTTCCCTGTTTTGGGTCAACAAGGAAACAAACTTTGCTTTGAAAACTTGTAACATTCTCTTTTTAAGGAATTTAAAAAAGGTTGTGAAAGAATATGGACTGAAAAGTACTTTTGAAATTGACATTTTTGAGAGTATTGGACAAGGTTATGAAATGACACCTTTGACTGGAAAGCCTTAGTGTGTACTATTTTCACTTCAACCCAATATCGGGTATGCTTTCAATAATATAATGATGCTGAGTTCGAGCACATGGTACTGGCCTGGGGAGAGTTTAAGACCATTGCTCCCAGTGGTTAAGTGACCAACCAGATTCCAGACACACTGGACTAGGCTTGGGAGGTTTCACTGGCCTAATTGGACCATACTCAGTGACCTTCTTTCAACCCTAGGATCTGAGGCCATGCGAGTTGAGTTCCAGCAACTTGCTGCAAACCTAGGGAGGGCATTACATCATCATCTCCAGTGGTTAGGAACCCATCAGCTTCCTGGAACACCAGAGATGGCACAGGAGGTCCTGCAGGCCTGACTTGGCCAGCAACCTCCATTCAGTCATGGATGACCTCCCATGTGATGCTCAGGCCTCCCAAGGCCTGACTGCGTCATGCTCGGTTACATTCACCCCATCTCAGGAGCTCAGGGCAGAGAAACCAATTTCCAGCATACCTAGGGGAAGATTTGGAACAACACTTAAACATGGAAATATACGAAAATGACAAGACAGAAGACCAAAATGCAATCTTAAACCTCCAGCCTATCCCAAGAAAGCGTAGCAGCTGTGTACATAGTAGAAAATACAAGTCATACACATGAAATTCCTGAAATGATAGCAAATGAAATAAAGAAGCAATTCCAGGAAGCTACAAAGTAACTCAAATTAGAAAAAAACCTTCCAGGTAAAAGAAGAAATGATAAAAGTAATGAAAGAAATGCTGAACACATCCAAAAAAGACCCAGCTGAAAAACTATAGGAACAATGCAAAATGATAGAATTCTTAGATGAACAACATAAGAAAGTAACAGAATACATGAAACAGATACAAATAAATATACAGTAAATCAAAAATTCCACTGAAAATTGTTAAAACCATCTCAACAAAAGTGAAGATAGAAGTTCAGACCTTGAAGACAAGATTACTGCTAGTGAACAGGAAAAGAAAGATCTTTTAAAAATAACAAGAAATCAGGAAATAACAATTCAACTGCTGCAAGAGGATGCAAAGAAAACAACATAAGATTCATAGGGGTAAATGATAAAGAAGGGGGCAACACAGATGATGTTTCCCAAACATGAGAATTTAAATGGATAAATGGATTAGTGAAGCATATAAAACTCCAAATAGCCATACACAAAATGACACTACATGCAGACATATAATAATCACCATCCCAGAAATCCAACATAAGAACAGATTATTAAAAGCTGTTAAAGAGAAAAGAGAGATCACCTATAAAGGAAAACCTATCCGAGTTACACCAGAGTTCTCAGCACAAACCGTGATGTCAAGAAGAGCATGGAGTGAAGTATTTCAGATCCTAAATGAAAATGACTTTCAACCTAAACTGATGTACCCTACATAACTGTGCTTCAAAATGGATGGAGAAGTAAGAGACTTCCATGACAAAGAACAACTGAAGAACTTCATGACCACCAAATCAACCCTGCAAATAATATTGAAAGACATTCTAGACACATATAGAAAAAAACCACTAAGGTAGAATGGAAATTAAAAGAATGGAAAGGTAAATATACAACAGCAGAAAGATAACTTGTCAAAAATAAACCAATATATAACACTTACAACTATTAATGTAAATGGTCTCAATTCAGCAATTAAAAGAAACAGACCGGCAGAATGGTTCAAGAAAAAACCTACAGCCATATACTTTATAAAGCAAACCCATATAATCCAAAAGGAAACACACAGTCTGAAAGTCAAAGAATGGAAAACAATACTTCATGCAACAGGAAGCAAAAAACAAAGCAGGGGTAGCTTTCTGTTTGCAGGCAATGTGAAATTAAAACCAAGAATGATCTGAAGATATGAAGGTCACTACATACTACTTAGGGGAAAACTTCAAGAGGAAGTGATACAACTTTCAATATATATGCACTAAATTCCAGAGCACCCAGCTATACAAAGAAGGTATTAACATACATGGAAAATCAAATAAGCAATAACACATTTATAACAGGAGACCTTAACACAACATTGACACAAAGGAACAGATCAACCAAATAGAAAATCGGCAAAGTGATAACAGAACTGAATAAATGGTATTGATACACGTAGACAGAGTTTTTCATCCAACATCAGAATATACATTATTCTCTGCAATACATGGGACATTCTCTAAAACAGACCATATATGAGCCTAAAGAGCATATCTACGTAAATACAAACAGTTGAAATTATCCATGCATGTTACTGGACCATATTGCCATGAAACTAGAAATTAATATCAAAAGACACTGAAAAAAAAAACCCACAAACAGACCTTCTCCCAACCCAGGAAACTCAGCTGGCTGTGATAAGTCTGTGTGCCATCCAGAGCCCTGGGGAGACTATAACATCATCTCTTCCAGAGGTCAAGGACCTACCCAGAGTCCAGCCAGACTGGGCTGTGCTTGGCAGGTTTCAAGCCTGCCCAGAACATGCCGGGAATCTCAGCTGGTGGCTTCAGGGAGTCAGTCCACCATCCAGAGCCCAGGGAGACTATAACATCATCTCTTCCAGAGCTCCATCATCTCATTCAGAGCCCAGCCACACTGGGCTGTCCTTGGCAGGTTTGAGACCTGCCCAGGACATGTCCAGGGACCTTCTCCCAAATTGGAAAACTTAGCCAGCGGCTCGGTTAAATTTGTGTGCCACCCTGAGCCCCAGGAGACTTTAAGATCATCTCTTCCAGATCTCAAGGATGCATCCAGAGCCCAGGGACTCTAGACTAGCCTTGGGAGGTTTTGTGGACCAATTACATTACGTCCAGTGACCTTCTTCAATTACGGAATTTGAGAGTAGGTGAAGTGAGTTCCAGGGCATTGGTCTTTGTCTGGGAAGAGCTTTAACACATTATCAACACTGGGGAGGTGCCTGCCCAGATACCTGGAACACTGAAGGTAGCATGGGAGGACCTGAGGGCATAACTGGACCAGGCTCAGCAAATTCCATTCAGTCCCAGAAGCCTAGGGCACAGGAGACGATTTCCAACACATCCAGGGGAAGCCTTGGAACAACACTTGAAGCACAGAAATATAGGAAAATGACAAAGGGAAAGACCAAAATGCAATCTCAAACCTCCAGCCCATCCCAAGAAACCTTAGGAGCTATGTACATAGAAGAAAATATACCTGAAATAATAGCAGCTGAAATAAAGAAGCAACCCTGAGAAGCTTTAAAAGAATTCAAACTAGAAATAATCTCCCAGTTAAAGGAAGAAATGATAAAAGAAATAAAAGAGATGCTGAACATATCTAAAGAAGAAACATTTAAAAAATTATAGAACCAAACCAAAAGGTAGAATCCCTGGATGAACAATATAAGAAACAAAAAGAATACATAAGGCAGATGCAAAGAGATATACAGGAAATCAAAAATTCCATTGAAACTTGTAAAAATCACCTCAATGAAAGTGAAGGTAGAATTTCAGATCTTAAAGACAGGATTGCAGCTAGTAAACAGGAAAGGCAAGATATTTTGAGAATAACAAGGAATCAGGAAATAACAATTCAACAGCTGCAAAATGCTGCAAAGAAAAACAACATACCATTGACAGGGATAAATAAAAAGAAGGGGACAACATAAAGGATGGCAAGAGGATATTTAAAGAAGTAATAGCTGAAAATTTCCCAAACATGAGTGAAGCACATAGAACTCCAAATAGTCATAACCAAATGTAATTAAGTGCTTACCTACAAAGAAGATCCCAGGCCCAGATGGATACACTGGAGAATTCTACAAGAAATACAAAGAAGACTAAATGCCAACACTCCTGAAACACTTCAATGAAATCAAACGTGAAGCAATCCTTCCTACGTCATTCCTGGAAGCAAATATTACTCTAGTACCAAAACCTGAGAAGAACTACACTAAAAAAGAGAACAACAGGCGAATCTCCCTAATGAACACAGATGCAAAACACCTTAATAAAATATTGGCAAACAGGATGCATCAAATCATCAAGAAGATTACACACCATGACCAAGTAGGATTCATCCCACTCATGCATGGAGGGTTCATCATATGTAAATCAATGAATGTAATCCACCATATTAATAAAGCCAAAAGTAAGAATCACCTGATTATTCCTATAGATGCAGAAAAAGATTTTGATAAGCTCCAACATTCATTTATGATAAGGACCTTATAGAAAATTGGATTAGATGGTCTACCTCAACATAATAAAGACCATATATGATAAACCAACACCAAGTTTGATACTAAATGGCCAAAAGCTGAAGGTCTTTATCTTAAAATCAGGCACAAGACAAGGATGTCCCTTGTCACTGTTCCTATTAATATAATAATGGAAATAATAGCTAGAGTGATTAGACAAGAGAGAGAAATAAAATGGTTAAAGATAGTAAGAGAAGAAATTAAAGTATCACTATTTGTGAATGACATGATACTCTACATAGAAAGACACCATGATATACTAAATAAATTCAGGAATATAGCTGGATACAAAATCAATGCTCAAAAATCAATAGCATATCTATATACTGACAACAAAATCATGGAGAGAGAAATAAGAGAAGCAACACTCTTCACACTAGCAACTAAAAAATGAAATATTTAGGAATTATTCTCATGAAAGCAGTGAAAGACATATAAAGGGAAATTATAATAGTGTGAAAAAAGAAATTGAAGAGGATCTCAGAAAATGCAAAGATATACCTTGCTCATGGATAGGAAGAATAAATATTGTGAAAATGGCCATTCTCCCAAAACTGCTATACAGATTCAATGCAATCTCAATAAAAATACCATCAACATGCCTCATGGTTCTAGAGAAATCATTCTTCAAATTCATCTGAAACCTGAGGAGACCTAGAATTGCAAAGGCAATTCTAAGCAGCAAAGGCAAGGCAGGAGGTATCACAATTACTGACTTGAACTTATACTACAAAGCAAGAAACTGTAGTAAAATCAACATGGTACTGGAATCAAAACAGAGCCGAAGATCAATGGAACAGATTAGAAGATGCAACCACAAATACAAATACACTAACCAACTTATTTTTGATAAATGGGCCAAACATGTTCACTGGAAGAATGACAGTCTCTTTAATAAATGGTGTTGGAAAAACTGGCTCTCCACATGCCAAAAACTAAAACTAGATCCATGCCTGTTACCATATATTAGATTAAAATCTAAATGGATCAAAGATATGAATATTAAAACAGAAACACTAAATCTATTGGACGTCAAATTGGGTAAAAATGTTGAAGACATTGGGTAGGTAGTGAATTCAGGAACAGGAATCAAACTACACAGGTAATACTTCCGGAATCAATAACTGGGATCACCTCTTATTAAAAAGTTTCTGTACGCTAAAAGAAGTCTACAGCATAGTGAAAAGAAAACCCACAAACTGGGAAAAAAATCTTATGAACTGTCCCTCAGACAAAGGACTTCTGTCTAAATCATATAAAGAATTTTTAAAAAATCAGAACCTCAAAATGCAAAGATCCAATCCAAAAATGGGGATCTAAAATGAATACACAACTCTCAGATGAAGAAATACAAATGGCACATAAATACATGAGAAAATGTTCATCATCATTACTCATTAGAGAAATGCAAATTAAAACTACACTGAGATTTCATCTCACTCCCAAAAGAATGACCAAGATCAAGAAAACTACCAACAACAAATGCTGGAGAGGCTGTGGGTTAAAAGGAACTCTGCTGCACTGTTGATGGGAGTGTAGACTGGTGCAACCATTGTGGAGGTCAGTCTGGAGATTTCTCAAAACCTGGGATTGGAAGTTCCATTTGTTCCAGCTATTCCACTTCTAGGCATATTCCCAGAAAAACTGAAAACGTCATACCACAGTGATATATGTGGACCCATGTTTATAGCAGCACAATTTGTAATAGCCAGATCTTGGAAACAACCTAAGTATCCACCAACTGACGAATGGTTAAAAAGCTGTGATATTTTTATACAATGGAGTACTACTCAGCTACAAAAAACAATCACATCGAGATATTTATAAATAAATGGATGCAAATTGAGGTCATACTCAGAAGTGAAATACATCACACTCACATGTATAAAAACCATATTATCTTCCTAGTGTAAGAAATGGTAAGAGTACATAAGAATTTATGGGACTCATTATTCCCCTTTGCTTTGAAGACTTATAATACTTTCATTTATTAGCTGGAATGGTTTTATTCTTTTTTATTTGATTTTATTGTGTATAATGGTATAAACAGCTACTTTGAAGAAAATAAGACATCATGGCAGCCATATTTGATATAGTATCATCTTTCTTTGAAGTCCTACTATGCTTTTGTTCTTCTGTTTCCATTGGTTCTATCATGTTGTGTCTTCCTGGATTTTAATACATGTGATAGCATAAACAATTGTTTAATGGAAATTGAGATAATGTAGTAAGCCATTGTTCATTTTTGGTTATCTGGGTCTGAATGCACTGTAATCCTGCCATTCTCTTGAATGGTTTTATACAATTTTGTTATGTTTGATATTATTTCAAAGAAAGGGACATTATGGTAGCTACTGTTAATATCTGGTTGTCTTGTTGTGAAGTGCTGTGTTACTTACATTGTTCTGTTCTGATCTGCTTTGTTCCATCCACTATTGTCTTAATCTCCTTAAAATAATATTTAAAAAAAGAAAATTAATAGAAATTTCTCAGATTTAAATTTGTTTGAAATATTAGGAGTCATTGAATGGTTCTCATATGAAAGGAAATGAAGAAATAAGCATTAAATAAAGAAAATTCAAGGTATATTTATAGCACAGAATAGGACACTGACAGCAAGACTGATAATCTTGACTCATTTGCAGAAAAATGGACACATGGAAATCAAATACTGTAACACTGTGATATATCTGCACCCATGGTTATAGCAGCATAATTTGTAATAGCTAAGTCTTGCAAACAAGCAAAGTGCCCATCAACTACAGAGTGAATTAAAAAGGTGAGATATTTTTAAACAATGGAATACTACTCAGCTATAAAAATGAAGATCCTGAAGATTTATAGGTAAATGGAAGCAACGAGACTATCCTCATACATGAAATGAACAAGACTCACATTAGTCAATTCACATTGTCTGTCTAGTGTAAAAATAATAAAAACTGAAAAAGTGATAGATTCAAAATGGATAATAGATACTGTAATAATGAAAGGGAAGTGCTCAAAAGAATATAACTGCATATATATGTGTGTGTAAGATAGATGTCCAGGTTACTAAATTTTTGTTGGAACACTGAACAGATGATTTGCACTGTCAAAATTTCAGCACTCTAACCACATTTTATGCTTTGATTTTTGTAACTTGAACAACTATTTCTAATAGATTAATATGTAACATATCAACTATGGATTACTTAGTGTTAATTTTTTGGATTTCGATATTATTCTACTTTTTTCTATTAACTTTTCTTCTTTCTTTCTCTCTTTAAATACAAATAAACCTAACTGACAGAAGTTTTATACCAGAGATTAAATGTTATATTGTTTCTCTTGTTGGAGGCATGCAAAGGGTAATTAAGGAATGGAATGAAGGATAAATGCTGAGAATTAGGAAGAATTCTTTGAAATGGGGAAAGGAAAAGAAAAGAAGAGGAGGAGGAAGGGAAATGAAGCAACAATTATGTTATAAAATTGAAATTATTGTAAATCATGAGGGGACGAGTGAATGAAGGGAGGTGAGAGGAACATGAGTATAAAGTATAATTTTGATATCTTATGTACAGGTGCACATTCTCTATGTTGAATATGAACAATATACCTGAAAAAATATAGTACAAGAAAATAAAAGAATAAAACAAGTGCAAAAGAAATAGATATAATAAAAACTTCCAGTACATCTCAAATGTGCCATCTGGAAAACAGTGAGTTGGGCCTCAGGGCTCCATCCATTGCATCCCTGAAGACAGGGCTCACTGGAAGACAGTGAGTTTGAACTGGGAACCTCCTCCAAAGGCAAATGCAAGAATGACAAAATGACAAAACTGCACGAGCTTTGCAAATTCAAAATCCAAATTAGGAGGAGAAGGAATCCAGTAGACTGAACCCTATGAACATTCAATTCTGGTGGCCAAAGCTCCTGAACCTGGTCTTTAGTGTCAGAATTTCTATAAATATTCCAGTCTTCTGAGCAGAATCTCATATGCAAGATAGCACAAAGTGATCCAGATTTACTCATTAAGAGGACATCTCCAAACCTTGCCAAAAACTTCCCACAAGTCATTCCCAAAGAATGTTCAACCACAAGTCAGGTTTAGTCACAACAACCACTCTACTCCTCTGGTCTCAAATTCTCTTTTGTTTACATTTCTCTCAATGCCGACACAAATTAACTGACCTTCTAAATTAGGGGTGGAAAGACATTTATATTACTGTCTTTGGAATTTTAAGTCCATAATTAGAAGACTTCAAGTCAGAGTGACACATGGCAGATGGCATCAGATCTCAGCAGCAGAAAGCAGCACAAGCAACAATAGCAAAAGGACAGGATCACAGAGAGATTCTTTCTGTTCCTTATATTTTAAGTAGGCCAAACACACTTGGGTGTAACACTCACACCTAGAATTACAGCACTGGACCATAAGTCATTCACAACTCTAGAAGCAGACTTCCATGATTGCAGGAGCCTGTGTGGGCCTCCAGACTTAAAACGTAATACAGGTTCATCCACAGAGACAAACACTGGTGCATTAATCGCTAATGGTGTTCTCAGCATACTCTGAGAGCTCTGCTGTATTAATGTTGGTATGAAAATTATGAGAGTTTTGTTCCTTAAGGCAGACCCGATATATTTTTGTATATATACCTTGGGTCATACTCACAACCTCACACTTGCCAGGTAAGCATGCACACTACTGAGCTAAATCACCAGTTCTATTTTTTCATCGTTTTAATATGCAAAACTAACACAAAATTTAACTTCCATATCAGTACAATCCCCAGGATACATATTTTCTGCACTCTGTTAGATATGTTTATGTTCTAAATACCTTTGAATTTTGACCAAATAGTTGTAATTCAGTTCTCTAAAGTTTGATATTTCCAATCTCCAAAAATACTTTCTTATGCTAAAGACAATACAAATAATCTGGAATAATGTGAAATAAGTTTCCTCCTGCACAGTTCCTTTTAAGAAATGGGTCACTGCACTCACAGTAAATAATACAAACCTGAGTGTAGATAAGCTAATAAAATTCTAGCACATTGCCTCCAATTTTCAATTAAAAGGTGGAGGAAAATTTACCTTAACCAGAAAATTGAATAAATGACTTCATCTCGCACACTGGGGAGGCTCCTTTTTCCACGGAAGTACATGTCAGTCTTGCACAGAATTTTGAAGAGCTTTCCATGTGATACATGTCTGCAGAAATCCTTGGTAAGCCAGGATTCTGGCATGACAAATGAACGCTGGGAAACTGCTGTTTTTGTCTTTACCCCATCACCAGGGCTGATGTTACAGTTTATTCAGCCAAAAATAGTCCAGTTTTCTGGACTTTAGTATCTGGGGCAAAACAAAATAAATATAAAACACAAATATGTAGCATACACCTCATAAAAAGTAATGTTACAATGTCAATTGTGGCCATAGGATAATTGCAGCAGAAATTGGCAGAATGTAAACAGGAAAAAGGAGGAAAGAGAAGCAGGAACCTTCAATATTTCAGGCTTCATGTACATAATGGATCAGACCCAGGTGGCTCCTATAGTGGTCAGCCAGCTCTAATTCAGCTTCTTGCTCTGCTGGTCAGATGCCTCTGGTTCCAGGTGGCTCCAATTATCATCAGAGATCTCTAAGTTCTCTGGTGTTCCACACTGTCTCTCCCTGGTGTCAGTGATTCAATGTCTCAGTTAACTTACACAGAGAATACCAAGATAATGTGTTTATAATTGAATGAAGGAAAGGGAATTTGTCCTTCAGCTTCAATGTTTCTTAATGTACTGCTACCACTAACAACTCCAGGGCATCCTGGGAAACTAATTTATTTATTTATTTGTTTTAGTCATTTAAATGTTGAAAAATGTAACAGGATATGTTCACTTGTAGTTCAAGGACAATAGACAGACATTTGGATGACGCAGATATGTTGACGAGGAGGCTGCAGACTTAACAATTACGCTTAGTGGCTTCTTTCCTTAAAAGGATTGACCATAAATTGGTGAGAAATGCTTGTTTGTCTTCACCAAAAATTTTTTTATGCATAAGCAATCAAGGTGATATCTTCAGTATTACCTTTTGCTTTTAATGTTTAAAATATAGAATTCTATGTGACAGGGCTCACTACACAGAGACAATTCTTTCCCAGTGATTAAAACACTCTTCACTCATAAATATTCTAGAACTATGATAATAGCCCAAGGAATTGATCAGTCCTACCCAGGATCCCTGCAAAACCTTAACAGCAGATCTCCATCTCTTGCAAGAGAGCACACAAATCATAATGACCACCCTCCAGCCACCTAAACTGCAGTCATTGCCTGGCTTCCCTTTGCCTTTGCAATTAAAACAATTTCTGTGAATTTGTCCTTTCAGTTTACTTTCCATCTCTATAAAAACATTTGAAGCTAAGTCACTGTGAAAATTATTTGTGTGCTAAAAACCTGGGAAGTCCTGCACTGGTCCTGGATAATCTTACCTGCAGCCTGTATTTCAGCAGCAGGAATTTTCAATTTGTCCATTATTTTCTTTGTTAGTTAGTTTGAATTATGGTGGTAAACCTGTAATTTATAGTATGCAGATTTTTTTTACAAAATGTCATTTATATTTCCAAAAGAACACAATTAACATTTCAGTGTTCTGCCTTGTAGGAAGAGCAACTGAAGAGAGGAAAATAGGCTGGCTTCTACACCATCAGCTAGTTAGACACGGACAGCTGAAGAATGATTTTTTCTCAAAGCATTCAAAGATAAAATTCCTGTTTTTCTTTTTTATGGATTTCTTTTTTGTTTTCTTGTTTTAAAGGAAATAGAAAAAGAGAATGGAAAAGAAACTTTTGGGGGGGTGCCAAAAACTTTTCCAACTATATTTAAGAACCATAGTTCGTGTAATGAAAAACAAAACACAGAGTGAAATATGTTTTTCAGTATTATTCACTGTTTCCTGCTTGTGGAGGCTGAGAAAAATTGTGAGTGAGGTTGCAAGGTTTAAGAACACACATATGGTGGCTGGGGATTTAGCTCAGCGGCATAAGCACCTACCTTGCAAGCAGGCAGTCGTGAGTTCGATCGCTGGTACCGATAAAAACGAAAAAGACAAAAAAAAAAAAAAAAAAAAAAAAAGAACAGACATATGCATGTAACAAGCAACAGCAGGAAGCACGGAGAAGTGTAGAGCAGAAGAGCCAGAGGGAGAGCCTCCTGCCTCTTTAGTATTTATACAGGTTTTTACCTCACATTTACATTCTCAAACAGTGCCATTGAAGTACATGTGATGCCTCATGGCTACATACCTTTATCTAACTCTGCACCTGAGTAAAACAAGTGGGGTCCCACTCTCCCCTGTCCTTTCATGCCCACGAGCTTTGATATATTGAAAGTGGCTCCAAAACAACAATACTGATCTTTGATCAATGTAACTTTGTCAGAACACTCACCTACTGGATTAAATCTAATAATTCCTCATTTTTTCCATCATGCCTTACTTCAAAGACAAGAAAAGTGTATATTCTATTCTTATAAGTAGCAATTGCTAACAGTGTGGGGACTCTTTTGTATTTTGTACAATGAGGAGGCATTATTACTCACACCCTTGTACTGGAACAGTTGGAAAAACTAAAGTTTTCTTCCCTGAACATTAATTCTTGTGGAATACACAAATTAACTCTGTTTTTTTTTCTTTTCCATTGTCTTAAAGCTGAACACTTTTCATTTAATCCAAGAGTCTGAAGATTGGTCTGCTCTTTCATAGGCAGGCAATTTCTTGCACTATCAATGCTGGGATGTACAGACTATTGGTTAGAAGGCATTCAAGTGTTGCTCAGGCATGTCAAAGGGAGCAAAGGGAAGCAGCACAGGGAATTCCTTTGCTCCAAATACCTAAGTTCTGGGTATTGTTCTTCTCCCACACCCTAAAAGATTTGGTTCCAATATAAATCTGGGTTATCCAGTGCATGAGTGGGCCTGCAGTCACAGGCCACCTTCAGATTTTCCCAAACATTTGACTGTCAGATGTAGAAAAAGGAATAGGAATCAAAAACTGTGCAAAGAAAGATTAAACTTTATTTACAGAATACAGGGAGGGGGAAATATAAAGCCACTGTGTAGAGTGAGGGACCCAGAGCAGGGTGACAGGGAAGAAGGCCTGACAACCTACATTCATGAAGTGAGCTCCTGATCTCTCATTCTAAGGCAGCTCCAACACAAGGGTTTATCTGTCTCCATGCTGAAGAATTTGATTTTATTTTGGGATCAACATTGCAATAATCAGGATGCACAACATTACACAAGCCAGGTTTCTTATTGTCTCTAAGTTACATACTTAAACCTTTGAAAAAGTTACTCTTATCCCAAATTCCAAAGGATCTATCTATTGTTCTTTAAAATTAAAAAGGTGCTCCATCTAACCCTAGAGAGGGACAATTCAGTATTTCCTCATAGTAGAGTGAAAGCTCCACAGATTGCCCTATCTAAAAAAGGTTCAGTGGAAACAACTGTGACCACTGTTTTGGAAAGATGAGAGGTGGTATCTTAGGCCAGCCTTGGTTGTTTGCACAGGGGACCCAGGAAAGCACCCTGCATGGAAGCCAGAGACTGGTAAGCTTCAGCCAACAAGTGAGGGTGAGACACCATCAGGCACTTCCACGTGGATGTCTGCAGGATGTAAGAAACATGATAGTTGATGAATTCCAGAGTCCAAGTTTTCAATTGGTGTGCACCGTGGAGGTCAGCCAAGATGAGCATTTCCAGGGCATTCTCCACAGAGAGGTTGCTGCCAAGGTGGATTTCACACATGAGCTTCAGGTGCTCCAGACCAAACCTATCTGCAGCTGCCAGCAGATCAGATGCCATTCTGCAGAGATTTGGTGTCTTTCCAGTGTAGATGAAGGAAATTATTTCATTGAAAACTGCAGGATCCATATCACTGATTTCAACTGGACTGTTTTTACTCTTCTGCAATTCATACTGAAACAGGGCCCTAAAAACTGGAGAGCGAGCTGCTAAGATGGCTTTGTGAGCCTGGAATTCTTGGCCAGCCACACACAAGCAACAGTCTGCCAGCAGGGAATTCTTCCACAGCCCTGCTAGATCATCAGGCAAGGAGCACTCAGGAACATCCATATTCATGTTATTCTGGCTAGAGATGTTGGTGGAGTCTTGTGCCACTTTCACCTCACACCAGAGAGTCAGCTTGTCATCTGGGAGAAGTCCATTGCTTTCTTCTAAAACCAATTCTCTCAAGATGAATTTTCTGAATCCCCAGTCTGAGCCTGGCTCAAAACTACGAATTTCTTGACTTGATAGACCATTGGTTTTCTGTCCTTTATCATTCACAATGTAAAATGTAAATTTTGCCCAAGCTTCTCTCATTGGACAGCTGATTAGTGCCAGGCTCAGCGACAGGTAATCTTTGCTTTCTTCATCAACGCCTCTTGGATATACTCGTAAGCACCATTTCAGTTTATCATTTGATTCAGATGAAAAGGTTGAACTTTCAATGCTATGACCTATTTCCCTTAGGCAAAAGCTAAAGTTACTGATGGTCCACAGGTAGGAGAGTTTTACCACTTTGATTTCTGTGGTGTATTGCTTCTCAGCTATTGGCCCACTTGACATTTCTTGAACCCCTGCCATCACCAGTGTGAAAGAGAAAGAAGTTTTTGCAAGTCAGAGAAATGGTTTCTTTCTTCACTATATTAAAAATGTCACTCCAGTCAGCAGATCCTAGACAAGTAGAGAGATATGCAGTCATGAAATGCAGAGCCTAGTTATACATAAAAATATTCAATTAGAATCAGATTTTCTAAGATTTGCTAGTGTATCAGTCACTAGTCAGTTGTTTATTTATTCCTGGAAGAAAAAGCTCACCTAAGAAGTCTCCTTTTTTGCTCATTTTCATGATATTTCTCTGTAATTGAACCGCTTTGGAGATGAAGGAAGGATAATTGCTAAACATTTGAGGAAAGCTGGAACTACATAGCAAAATTCAGTTCCATAAGCAGCAAAATACTGTACTCGAAAAAAAATCTATATTAATAATATTTTATAACACTATCGATTTTGTTTGGTTTGTTGCTATTGGAGATTGAACCTACAGGTTTGACACTGATTTATGTCTCTCATCCATTTATTTATTTGAGGAATATTTGGCCCAATTTATTTACTAGACTTCCAAAGTTGGGATTCATCTTTCTGAGGCTTCATATTTAATTCTGCAAGAATACTGGTATTGGAAGAGTGCACCAGCATGCTTGTTTGGTCACCTGTTTCTCTAATACACCTCCTCAATGCTGTTAACCTTCCAAAGCAGTCCAGTGCTGTGACACAGATAACTGGAGTGTGCTTCAAACAAATGGTGCCTTCAGAAAATTTATGGACATTGTTGTGATAACACCTAATTTAACACCTTTTTTGATCTCCATTTTCTGCCTATGGCACAATATTCTTCACACTGAGTTTGGTGTGTGACGAGGTAAAAACCTTGCTGAGGATGAGCTAGAAAATGTGACTACCTCTCTTTTCCTTCTCTGGCCATAGGTTTTTAGTTGGCAACAAGATGGCTCTCCTTCCCCTTTGCTCTCTTTGCTCCCTGTTGCAAGACAATTGACTCACACAGTTCTTGTCAGAATTCTGGGTTATCAAAACACCATCCTCATCTCCTACATGAGTACAACCTGGCCAAGATAGGTAACTTTCCCACTCCAGCCCCTTCACTTGACACTGTTGCATTTGATAATAGATAGGGCACCAGGAAGAACAGATAAAGGCACTGAGAGAGGCAAATGTGTTTTTTATTTTCCTCAGCCCAATGCACATCAAGCCTTCTAGGAATCCCTCGTTTCAGCCCTCTGCCTGGCTGACACAGGACTGTCATCACAAGGAAAGGAGCAGCTAAATAAAACTGGTGCCTAAGGGAAGACAAGCTTGCCCATGCTAAGGGAGAAATTTTCAGGACAACTAAGTGACAGAGAACTTTTCTTAATGACATTATGCCAATCTTGGTGCTCACATGCAATTTTAATGCCCATGGGGATATCTAATAGGTATCCTTGTTGTTTTCAAATAGAAATGTCATAAAATGAAATAAATTAAAATAGTGCTGTTTCTTCAAGAGCTCATGCGTGTTATTTTTCCTAAGACAATTTAAATCTGGGATTCTATTTCTTAGAGCCCCAAGTACATTACCTGAAATATCCCTATCTATGTTAGGCAGTGCTCACTAGGTAAACAGATTTAGTGCTAGGAATCTAGTAAAGTTACAAGATTTAAATGATTGACTTACAGTTGGTGCACACAGAGTCACATACAGGAGAGTCAGAAAGGCTATTGGCACGCTGGAGACACAAAGAACCCAGTTCAAATCTTGAAGCTGTGTTGAAAACACGCTGAGTTCTTCTCAAACAGATGTGACCCAGCCTTCTTTGATCCCCTTTTATACCACTTAGATAAGCATCCACCTTAGGGTGGATCTTTGCAAAGTATTCTAATCCACTTGAGCTCAGCATTTTTTATTCAAATTAACAGATTCAGTTAATGCTTACACCACCTGTCTTCTGTCTTCTTGAAGAAAAGAAATTATTTTTGCTGCCTCTGAATTTCTTTTTTGCTTTCATTTATTATTTCATTAAATTTTTTAAAAGTTTCTTGCTATGTAGTTAAGCTAGCCGTACACCTTCAATGACCCTGAGACTGTTGTATTCTGTGATTTCAGACAAGTCCACTATGCCTAATTCTTCTGTTTTCTAACTGCTAAAGAGGTAGGGCAGGTTTCTGAAATTTGAGTATTCAGGAATCAACAGCAGCCAGGCATAGTAGTACACGCCTTTAATCCCAGAAATCCAGAGCTGGAGTTAGGAGGATCCTTACAAATGTATGACTAACGTGAACCACATAGCTAGAGCTTGTTTCAAAAAGACAAAAAAAAAAGAATCAAAAGTAATCAAACTATGCATGTTGAAGTGAAGGAAACACAGACAGACTTCTGATAGGCTTGAGGGGAAAAAATCTCTCATATCATCACAAAAACTCAGAAATCCTCCCAAGGAAAATGTGAGAATAACAGGCAACTCTGCAGAAAGCTTTCTGGATTTGAAGTCCCAAGTAAGAGCACAAGGAATTGAGTACTCTGAACCCTATGAACACTCAATTCTGGTGGCCAAAACATGCTTGTAGGGAAAAGTCCCCATTTGGAAGAAACTTCTAGGGAACTACAATCCTACCTGAGCTGGTCAAGAACAGAAAGGTCCGAGGAACCAGAAGTTACAGTCCTAAATAAAGAAGAAATGCTATGAAATCAACAAAAGTGTTTACTGTAGGGTGAATTCAGCTTCTCTTGTGCTACTTTGCTTCTAGTAGAGAAATAATTATCTCAGGGACTGGGTATACGAGGATATCAGTGACAGCTTACAGTTTTGCACATGCATGAACACTTGGGAGCCATTTACACGCACACACACACACACACACACAGATATCCAAACACACACTGCATGTCGACTGAACAAGACACAGGAAGTAGATCAAACACTTCAATGTAATGCAGTGTTAGCATGATTATAAGCAAGATTGTGAAATAGAATTAAGTCAGTGCATTTTGGAGGTACACAAAGTAACACCTATGGTGATAAAAAAGAATATTTTTCATAAAAATACAGCCTAACTATGAAGTAGTATATTAGCTAGGAAAGCTCTGAGCATAAGTTTGAAAACAGCACAATAACAACTTAAAGGTGTAGAAAACTTAAAAATTCCTAAGGACGTTAAGAATACCTTCCTTGTGGGCTTTTTTTTTTTTTTTTTTTGAGTGGGATGGTTTTGGGGATTAAATCTTGGGCTTTCATACCAATTTACATTGTTTAGGAATAAGATATCACTAAGTTGCTGAATTGCCTGAGCTTAATCCAATTTTTGGCAAACTATTTCAGTCTACCAGCATGCTGAGATTACTTAGAGACACCTGAACTGAAGTTCTGAAACGAAAAATCTCCACAGAGCATTTTTATGTGCCACTACCAGTTCAAGTACCTTAGGAATTGCTGGTCACATGACTCCTGGGCCAGTTCATCCAAAACACCAACTTGATGAGATTAAGAGTCTCCTGATATGGGAACTGCAACCCTTGGTGTAATCATCCATGGATGTTCACAGTTGAGTGTAATATTAAGAGTTGAGTCCCCATGGTGCTCGTATGCTGTGGGTGAGCTTGGGGTGGGGTGGTATCTCTTGCTGCTGTTCATTTTGATCCTTTTGTTGTTGCTATGAAAATAACAAATTTGCACTACTAGGAAGTTCTTCCATGATGGTTGTGCCTTGGAGCATCCCAAACACTGAGGATACAAACCACATTCCACCTCTCCTGCTTTAGGTTATGTGTGTCAGGTATGTTTGTCTCACCAAAGAAATGATGGCATGTGGCTCAACATTTTGAAAGCTGCCTGAACTTATTGCACATTGACATCATTTGGATATGGTTTGAACTCTTTTTTTTCATACAAGAGATGAAATTCAAAACTACTTGCTTGTAAAGCAGGAGCTTATGCTGCTGAGCTAAATCTCCTACATATCTGAACGCTTATCATGGGACGGTACTCTTATTGTGGGAACTGGGTCCATAGTGTAGCAGTGGTAAAGTAATAAAACCTTAAGAGTTAGAACCAGTTCGAAGTAAATTAGGATATTAGAGCACTACACTCAGGGAAATAGAAAGTCTGTCTAGCTCAGCAGATCAGCTAAAGCTGAACATGGATCACATGTGGGGCCAAACCAAAGCTAGTCTGAAGAACAGGGTCTTCGTGGGTCAAGTCACAGGGATAGCTGCTCTTATCTCAGAATCACTGGGTGCCTGAGACAAGTTATGTGGATAACCTCTTTGGTGGAGAGGTTTCATATGATACTGAATCTACCAACTGTATAAATAAATGTGCTTCATCCCATGGAACTCTCATGTGGTTTCCTCCAGCTCCTTCTTTCTCTTCTCCTGCTCCATTGTACTTTCCATCAGGAAAGAGTGCTACAAATGATCTCAGGTTTTGGTACTCTGACTCTTGTCATTTTTCCCCATGATCACACCATTCGCATCGTATGAAAATTGAAAGTTGCAACTCACAGGAGTGTGTCACTTTTCATTAAAATGGATTGGTCTCTACAAGAATGAGTCATCACACTTGAGGCTAACCCAGGCCAGTAATAATTCACTAGCAATAACTATTGTTATACCACCCACCACTAGAGCCTCATCTGAGACAAATAGATGCCTATACCATTCTCTCAAATCTCAGAAGCAATGAGCTGAGAAAATCACTTCATAAACTACACTGCTTCACAAAGCTTTTTAATTAGCACAATACATGATAAAATACCAGGACTCTTTTAGGAAATCACTGATTCCAGATATAGGGTAGGCAAAAGATAAATGTCCCTAAGATGTCTTCTTGTGTTTGAAAACCACAGTAAATATGAATAGTGAGGAAACACTCTTCTCTAAGAAAGGCCACAGAAATTGTGTGGATCTCTTTCTTCTGCATGCTTCCAAGTAGCACTTAACTCCACGATAAAACTCTCTGGCTGAAAAGGTAGGTAATGTGAATTGTCTGGTAAGCATGTGCTCACTTAAAACTAGGAAACCAAAAGCAGAATAGATATTGGTGTTGATAAGCAGTTTCTACCCTTTGTACTATTCTATTTAATAAGCAAGTATAAAGTATTGAGAGGATATCTACTCCAATGTAAGTTATAAGTTTTAATGTAAGTAATAAGGTTTCATTGTAAGTAATAAGAAGTGGCTAATTTTCCACATGTGGATTAGATAAAATTTAAAATTTGAACTCAGAATGCAATGATTAAGGATAATAGAGTACTATATAATGTTGTGAATAATTTAGCAGTTTCTCATGTCTTGAAGTGATGAAATTAACAAGTTTCAGTAAAGCAGAGGTAGTTTCTGAGAATGATGGACTCATAGTGACCCCAATGGCTGAGCATTTTTCCATTCCCTTTGAAAGCAGACCTGAACCATGAGGATATATATATAATGCTGCTGAGTCTGGTAGAAAACTGGAGCACACATCTGAGTTTCTGAAAGCAGAGAGAAGAGAAGCTTTGGAAGAAAGCAGGTGAGATCTATCCATAAATCGTAGTCTTTATCTCTTCCTTTTTTCTTTCTTTCCTGTTCCCTCCTTCCTTCCTTTCTTTGTTCCTTTATTCCTTTCTTCTTTCTTTCTTCTTCCCTCCATCTTTCCATCTTTCCTTCAATCATTCTTTCATTCATTTTTTTTTATTCAGGTTATTATGTAGTGCAAATTGTCCTTGAAAATCTGGTGATTTTCCTGCCTCAACCTCGTGAGTGATGGGATTATAGATGTGTGCTTCCACATCCTGCAACTCAGGATTCTTACTATTTCCACAAGTTGGACCCAAGGAGTGAATTGGTTGAGGAGGAGATCTAAGAGCTCTGAGCAAGTAGCATATAGTGATTTCTTACTCTAGACTTTAGGTTTAGAGCCAGTCTGTCAATATTCACTGTTTGTACTGGTCCCAAATCCATATCCCTTGCTCCTGACACTGGATCAGTTTACCCAGAAGAACCACCTCTTCCTTCCCAGCCAACCTGTTCTGTATTTTTTTTTTTTGTCTTTTTTGAGACAGGGTCTTGCTATGAAGTTCAGGCTGTCCTTGAGCTCACTTTGTATCCCAGGCTGGTCTTGAACTCGCAAGGATCCTCACACCTCAGCCTCTGGAGTGCTGGGATTAAAGGTGTGAGCTACCACGCCCGGTAAGCCAATCAATTTCTAATGGAGTCTTGAACCTATTTACTTTATATTACCTCCCTGCAATCAGCATTCACCAATATGTGATCCTAAAGGAAACCCTAAAGGTTGACCCATTGTACTCTCTGTCCTGCTATTCTCATTAACATAGGAAACAAATAAACACAGTCTTTGATAGCCTACTCAGTACAGCAGCATTCTGGTGTTCCCCTCCCACAGCCTCTCATCTGAATCAGCCTCTCAGATGAAAGGTAGGTGATAGGTCAGAGAATGCCAAATATGCAGCACCATATGAATTAAGTTGCCCAATGGACATGGGGAGTGATAATGCCAAAAAATAGGGTTATACAAGTGACTTACGAGGCAGACAAGGTACACATAGCCCATTAAGTTCTCTGTCAGAGATGTCATCAACAGTCCTCTTCATTTTCTGAATCATTATTCACTCTTTGTAGCTCAGACACTATAATTTCAAATCTAGTGTACCTTATTCCCTTGAACAAAAAATACATTTAATATCATATTATAGATGGACAAAAAACAACAAATGGAAGAACAGACTCTTCTGATCATGTAAGGGTATATTTCTGACCTATCCACACTACATCTAAGTCTTTCTTGTTGGAAAAGTATACTAATTTGGAAATATCCTACTGAAAAGTAAAAAAATTGAACCTAAAACATTCTAAGACATTCATAAAACAAAGTGTTTCGTTTGAGTCTGAAAATTCCTCCAAAATCTCATGCAGTCATTCAAGCAATTTTCTAGATTTTGTGCATGACTCATGGTCCAAAGTTTGGATTATAGGTGTGAATGCTACACTCAAGTCTGTGTGGCCTTCAAGCAAAATAAGGAACAGGAAGAATTTTCCTCCTGTGAGCCATTCATTTTGATCTTGTTGATTTCACTGTTTTCTGCTACCATGAAATGTTGCCCTTTGCCATGCACTACTCTCCCTTGGAGTCAGTTGTTTATAGAGTGAAATGCCCACGGAATGTTATGTAAATAAGCCCTTCCTTCCCTTCACTTTATGTATTAAATGTCTTGTCTCATTAATGGGAGAAAATACCCAACACTACATTTGGTACCCAAAATGTTGGGTTGCTGCACTGTCTATACCTGGCCATGCAGTTCAAAAGCCTTTGGAAATACTAGAGCTGAAATCCTAAGGTTGATCTATGTGAGAAATGCCCCTCAGATCACAAAAGAACACACAGCTGATACAAGATAGAAATCCTTTCAGGAAAAAAAATACAGGCTCTGCAAGTTTCATCTGGGAAAAGGGCTTCACTGGTTGTTGGCCTCCACAGGTTGTGTTTTATTGTTATGGCATTTGCAAGAAATTAACACTTGGGACACTTAGTTCCACAAACAGGTGAGGTTTAATTCAAACAGTAAATGTCAGCCCATGTGACATTAAGACACTATACTGATGCCTTTTTTCACTTCTGTTATAAATCGCTATACAAGTCCACAAGTTTAGAGGGTTGCTATGAACCCCACCGATGCGACACTTATTTTGCTTTGGAATCTTAGAAGAGCATCTTACATGTCTGTTAATTACAATGCAAAATGTAAGGAAAAATGCCTTTTGGTGGCTTGAGATGACCCCATTGTTTTTCCTTTTCCATAGTTTTTATGACCAATTAATGCAGAGGAGCAGACTTTGGGGATTTGGCCAAAGTTCACTTAGTATTTGAGTTCTATTTGCTAACTAAATATCTATGTAAACCACAAAATAAGAGAAATTTTGAAGACCAGGATTTGTGGGATTTCTAGTGGAAAAGCAGAAAAAGGAAACAATACTGGGGGATGTGAATGCCCTCACATTCTCCACTCAAAGATATACTATTTTCTAGGATATATCTAGTCTTTCATGAGGTTGTGGTTACTAGTTCTGCTGACTGGTATTACAGTCATCCAACAGTACCTTATGTGCTTGATATATACTACTTTGAATCCTATGTGTTATCCAGTTAATTTTAGGCATGACCTAAATTTGAAGACAACTATGATATTAAATTTTGGCCCTGTGATTCCTTCTAGGTTTGAGTCTAGCTACACATTTCAATTGAACAATATCATATTGTCCATGAGTATCATTATATAATTTTCCCCTTTTATTCTTGTCCTGATTTGTCTAAAGTTTCTATGTTTATTCATGTATTGTTTGCATAGAAACTTCAGTTTCTCCTATTAAAGTAGAATGTCCTGCTTGTTCCATGAAAAGAAAGCTAAGTCTCTTTCCAAATTTGATTAAACGTACATTTCCCAGTGAGTTCAACTGGTTATGAAGCATTTTAATGACTGACCTCACCCAAATGAGGCTCTGTTGTTTGCTTGGGTTATTCAGTGAAGCCTCTAGAGTTGTTTCAAAATGGGCTAGTGCTCCTGCACTAATTGCAAGTGTTGCAGGATGCTTGCCCTTACAATTATTCATAGTATAGCAGTCTGCTTTGTCATGTCTGGTGCTTAAACAAAAGCCATCAGTCCTGGCTTCCTACATGTACAGCTGTCACTCTGTGAATGAGCTTTGTTAGTAGGCAAGATAGTGTCATAGTAAAAGTTTTGTCTATGGTTGAGGCATTTGAACAACCTATTAGTAGAGAAAACCATGAGTCTTGAGCCTCCCAGTAGGTGGAATCCTGAGACCTCGTCTGGTTTCATGTAACTTCACTGTCACCCTGTCCGACACGAAATCTTTTCCATAAACAGTCTCTATTATGACTAAAGGAATGGATTCTCAGTCTTCTAGGGAACAGGGTATTTAATGGGGTATAACTGTGGTTGATGAAGCTATAGCTTCATAAAACTTTAATTTGGTCTACTAAACATCCAGCAGCTATCATGGGGTGTGACATTTTTAGAAGTTTATTAGTCCTATTAACTAAATCCTAGATTTTGCATTTTTTTGGTCTAGGTTAACCAGAATATCTACCAGGGATGAGGTATTACTTTTAGGGGTGCCTTAGGTAATACATTTAGCATCAGGCTTACACAAACATGCAACATGCAGGAGAGTGTAAGAAAATAGGCAGCAGGGTTTCAGAGCAATATTTCAGTCCTTGGTATGTAAGAAAGAATTCTTTGTCTGCCCCCTTCCCTATATTTACCTATATATAAGAATGCCTCAAATGAGCCCTCTTGCTCAAATTGGATTATTAATATCCTTGAGTATGATTCAAACCTGTATCCAGAACTTGTTTGACTATGCAGTGCTTCAACATTATAACTATTCTCTATATACATGTTAGAACTTGTTATTCTGAGCCCACCACTGGGTCAATGGGTTTTAGCCACTTTTTTTCTAATTATAAGGTGTAAACCACCATACTGCCATACCCAAAATCCTATGGTTCTACAACATCACTTTGGACTGTATGCTTCTGTTTCATTTTTACAATTCTGCTTTATCTTAGGATTCATATATAATCCATAAGTCACCAGGTTTATGTTACCTAAATTATGCCTCAGTGTCTTTTTAGTACCTTACATGCAGGGAATCCTTTTATAAACCTTCTTCTCTACCATTCATTGGGTTTCCAAAAAATAGCCTATGGGGATAAAAACACAACAGAGAGGCATTCTGCTTTTATAGCCTGGTTAATTCCAATATTGTTTACTTTTGGGGATTCAATGCTATATTCAGAGAGATGCATCCAAGTTCATCAGGACTGGCTATTTTTGACTGTGAAATAATGTCATGAAACTTCACCTGCAGGATGAAGAGCAGGAAAGGTAAAGCCTGGGTTGTGACTGTTAAGTGTAATCCCAGAAGAATTAATCAGGTTAGCACTCGGAAAATAATTTTAAACAGTTGAATATTTAGTTTAATAAAAACAAGTAGAGATAAAAGAACAAAAGCAGTGTCCTCTGGAATTCCCCACTTCCCAAGATCATTGTCCCAAGGTCAACCGCAAAACCATGACCACCAACAGGAATACGATCAAGAACCCAATTGGATAGCAGGTTATTGAAGATAACTATAGTCTATTGTACAGTGTCTCCTCAATCTTCATCTGTGTGTTGAGTCATCAGCTTCTGAGATGGTGAATACAGGACTTTGGGTACTTTGTCACTTCATTGTGTTCTTTAAGGGAGCTGTTTCTTGTTAGTTGTAGTAATGGATTTTAAGGAGAGCCATTAACATCAGAACATTGAATTTATAATATTATTTATGATGATCACCCAGAGTTTATCAGAAAAAGGAGCAAGAAATATATCCACAGCACTAAAGACTCAGAATATTCATCCAAGGGCCTGTGTCCCACAGCAATGTCATGCAGGAGCCCATGACAGTGCTTCCCATGAGTCTATGTGCCTCCCACACCTGAAGGTCTGGAGCCAAAACAAAGGACTCACATTAATCAGTTTTATGGATCCTCACTAGTAAGGGCCAAAGCTCAGTGCTGGGAGCTGGAAAGACTATGACAACAGGGTTAGGGAACTGTGATTGTAGGTTGAGGGTTCTGTGCTGGAGCCAAGATGTCATGTGCAAAAGCAAAGAACAGGGCTATCCTGAAAAGTGCCACAGTCATCCTCAGCAACATGGAGGTTCTGGGCTGCTCTGATGAAAAGAACATTTTATACATGCCAGAAAGGCAGCATGACAAGTTTATCCTGGAAATTAAATGGCCCATGTGTTTCTCTCCAGAGCAAGAAAGCAATTTTCAGTGTAAGGACCAGAGTTCTCCCCAGTTGAACCACAGCTAGTTGTACAACATGGTCTCAAGTTCCCGGGCTTACAATGGTTCAACTCACACTGGAAGCTAGTCATGATGACCTCCTGCAGGAGAACCAATGGCTCAAACAGCAACAAATAGGAGAATCTAAAATGCCTCACGAGTCTTGTCCACATCACAATTTATGGTGGCAACTTTCTGTAAGTGGAGCATCTCTGATCAGCACCATGCTGATTTAATGCAGCTGGCATTACATTGATCGTCTGTTTTTAATCCATAACATTGTGACATATTTTTCAGCCCTCAGTGGGACACATCCACTTCTTCATGTCCTGTAGTTTCCTCAAACATTGCAATGGATAGAATTTGAGAGATGAATATGTCACAAGTGGCAATAGGGAGCCCGTAATTTTGGTACTCCAAGTGTCCACTTTTTAACCCCATAACTGATAAGTCAACTGCCTACAACCTCCAATTATTAAAGGAGTGGATGTAATTACTGTGACCTCATTTGGGCCCTCCAAACATGGTTGAGCAACTCTTCTTTCCAGAATTTAACTAAGGCCTTGTCACCAGGTTTGAACACATGAAAAGGAGAATGTAAAAAAGAGGGTGTCACAGCAGCACAGTTTGCTGATGGTCCTTTAAAGTTTTAAGCAAGGCTTTTATTTGCTGTCACAAGTCTAAAGTTCTAATCTCCTGTAGTCTTGAAGCACTGGCATCAGTGAAAAAGGCTCCCCAAATCTAATCTCAAAGCAGTGAACCATGCCTGTATGGGGTACACTGTGATGATAGGCGTGCAATAGAAATCATTATACCCAATTAGTTCCAGAATCTTGGCAGTTTCCCAAGTGTTCTTTAGAGTTCAGTTTTGTCTCTGCACCTGGACTAAACTCTGAGGTTGATAGGTCATAATTAGCTTCTAGAAAAGCCCTAAGGTCTTTGAAATTCCTTGGATTACTTGACCCTCAAAACAGGGTTTCCTTTCTGAACTCACTATTACGGGAAGCCATACTTGCCTATAATCAAGTCTATCATGGATCCAACCACTTTTCTAGAGGTTTTTAGTGGAGGAATTCCTCCACTCAACCCAAGTACGTACAGACCAAGTCTAGTAGGTATCTTTTGTTTCCATTCATGGGTTTTAGTTCAGTAAAGTGAGCCTCAATATCTTCAAAAAGCAAAGTCTGTTGCTTTCATATACCTGGTTGCTGTAGAGGTGTGGCAGTCATGATGTTTTAGACACAATTTGCACAAATAGCAGACACCAAAGGCACACAATCCTAACGTCTTTGCACAAGGAAATAACAACCAAGGAAATGTGATATGGCTGTCTTTCTCAAATGGGTACAGCTGGGTAGGTCTTGTGTTACTTAAAGGCCCAGAGATTTATGCAATAAAGACATTTTGTCCTGGAAAAATTCTTGCCATTCATCCTTCTCAGTGACCTCCATTGTTGTTGGCCACTTAATATCCTCCTTTGCTTTAGTTCTTTTTCTTTCTTTCTTTCTTTCTTTCTTTCTTTCTTTCTTTCTTTCTCTTTCTTTCTTTCCTTCTGTCCTTCATTCTTTCATTTGAAATCCATTATATTGAAATATAAAAATAAAAATTAAATAGAAAACCACAACATAAATTTTCATGTTTAAATATCAGGGGTATCAGTAGTACATGAAATGTGCATTGTCATCTCCAAACCATTCAGCCATAGAACAAGACATCTACCTTCCATTGTTGAAAAATACCAGTAAAAAATCTTTCCTTTCAGAGAACTAGGTGAAATCAGTAGTATCACATACACATATGCTTTTACTTTCAGCTTGCTATGCTAATGAAACAATATGATATTTGCATGTGCATGTCTTATTTATTTCACTAACAAGTATGTTGTTAAGGTGCATCCAATTACCTATAAAAGTTTATATTTATCATTTTTATGACTGAGTAGTATTTCATTGCAAAAAAATACCACATCTGTTTTATCCAGCACTCAGTAAATAGGCATGTAGTTTGGATCCAATATCTGGCTATTACAAATTGTGCTGCTATAAACATGGTTGCACATATATCACAGTGGTAAGATGTTTTTCATTCTTTTGAGAAGATACCAAGAAGGGAATAGCTGGGTTGAATGGGACTGCTAAACTTAACTTTTTGAGAAAATTCCACACAGATTTCACAGCTGTTGTGCCAGTCTGCATTCCCACCAAGAGTGCAAAAGAGTTCCTTTTTCCACACAGTTGCTCCAGAATTTATTAGTTGATTTCTTGGTAATAGCCATTCTTTGGGGGATGAGGTGAAATCTCAGTGCTGTTTTAATTTGCATTTCTTGAATGACCAGTGAGGTTGAAAGTTTTTTCTCACATTTATGGGTTGTCTATTCACTCTATCCATGGTTTCATTCACTGTTCATAAGCTTTTGGTAGGATGAGCTCCCATGTGTTTATTCTTTGTGATAGTTCCTGTGCACTCTGGGTTTTGTTTATAAAGTCTTTGCACATATGAATGTCTTCCAGAGTTTTACTTACTCTGTCTTCAAGCACATTTATTTGTTTCTGTTTTATTTTAAGTTCTCTGACCCATTTTTCTTAACTTACTATGTGGTGAAAGATATGTGTCCAGTTTTAATCTTTGGCATGTGTAGACCCAGGTTTTCCAGAGACATTTATTGAACAGGCTGACTTTCTTCCAGTGAAAGTGTTTGGCATCTTTGTCAAAGATAAGGTGGCTTAGCAGATAACTTTTAAGTAATTTTTACATCTTCTAATCCATCCATTGATTTTTGGGTATTTATTTTGTTTTATTTTAGTTTAGTTTAGTTTCAAGAAAAGGATTGTTTTGCTCCCTGTCTTCTCTTTGTTTCCCAGGATTGCCTTTGCTACTCTAGGTCTCTTCTGGTTCCAGATGAATTGTAGGATTGTTTTCTCTAATTCTGTGAGGCACACTATTGGAATTTTGATTGGGATTACATTGAATCTGTATAACAGTTTTGGAAGTAGGGCCATTTTCACTATAGTAGTTCTTCCTACATAAGAGCATTTGATAACTTTCCTTTTTCTAATATCCTCTTTAGTTAACTTTTACAGAGTATTGTGCTTTTCAATGAGAGTTTTTTTGTATCCTTTGTTAGACTGATTCCTAGGTATTTCATCTATTTGATGTTATTGTAAAAGTTATTGAATCACTGATTTTTCTCTCAGTGTGTGTGTTATTCATTTACAAGAAGGCTATTAGTTTTTAAGTGTTGACTTTGTATCCAGCTAAGGTATTTAATTAGCTTACTAAACCTAGATGTCTTTTGGTTGAGTCCAGTGTGATGGGAAGCTCAGAATTTCCTTGGCCAATAGGAGAAATGGTTTTAAATTCTTGGGACATCGGATTGTGCAGAGACACTCACCTCAGCCCACCCAGTTTGCAGGATTGATAGAGGGTCACTGTGGTTGGGACATGCAGGCGCAAGATCTTCAGAAAAGGTCTAGTGTGGCTGGAAGCTCTGAAGTTCCTTGGCCTATGGGAGGAATGATTTAAACTCTCAGGGCTTTGGATGGTGCGGGAACACTCATCTCAGCCTACTCAGTTTGCAGGACTGAGAAAGGGTTACTGTGTGTATGGAAAGCAGGCCCAAGACCAAAGGAGTCTGTCCAGTGTCGCAGGTAGCTGGGAAGGTATTTTGCCATGTAGAAGGTAAATTTTTAAAGTAGGTCCAGATGATTTTCTGGATTTTTGCAGTTTGTTGTGATTTTTGGCATTTTCATTCATAGTTGTGTGGACAAGGATCTTGTCTTTCCTTCTTTTGATAAGGTTGACTAAGGTTTTGTCAATTTTATTTACTCTTTCAAAGAACCCACTCTTTAATTCATTCTTTATTTTTATTGCTTTTTTGGTCTCCACTGTGATAATTTCTGGTCTGATCTTTAGGAATTTTTCCATTGTCTGAGATTTTGGTTTAGCTGCTTTTCTTTCTCTTGAAGTTTGAGACTGCACATTATTTTATTTATATGTGCTTGCTCTGTTTTCCTGATATGAGCATTTACTGTTATAAATTTCCTTCTTATGACTGCTTTCATTGTGTCCCAATAATTCAGGTGTGCTGTACGATCATTATCCTTCAACTGTAAAAACTGTCTAATTTATTCTTCAGTTTCATCTGTGAAGCAGAATTTTAAAAGCTGATCCAGGCATCATAGTCCATACCTTAATTCCAGAACTGGTGAGGCTGTGAGGATTAATTCTAGATCTGGTGAGTATTACTCTGATTTAGAAGCCAGCCTCTGCTATATTGTGGAATATAGGGAAACATGAACTGTGTAGCAATGCCTTGTCTCGAAAGAAAATAAAAAGAAAGAAAAAAAGAAGAGAAAGAATGATATAAAAAGGCAAGCGAAGGAAGGAGAATGGAATACTACAGCCCCAAATCCAGAAAGACAGATGAATGAATAAATAAAATCTCTAATCAAGGAAAATTCAGGACTTGAGGCATTTTCCACTTATCCAATATTTAAAGAACAATTACAATGTTTCTCAAACTGTGCCAAAATTTTGAAAAGATTGCATTGCTTTCAAACTGTTTTAGGGGGTCAATCAGAACCTGACACACAATCAGACAATTTCATTACAAAATAAAGCACAGGCAAATATTTCTGTTGAGAACTGATAGAAATGTCTTCAATAAAATATCAGCAAATTGAATGAATAGCACAACTACAAAACAAATGAGCTCTCCATTTATTAATACATGGAACAATTTATATGTGATTATGAAAAAAGAAGTGCATACGACTCCAAAATTAGATTTCTAAAACATCAATACTTTATAGATAGAGAAAACAGTACAGGTTGTCAGGAATTCAGGTGGATTGAGACAGAGGTGAATAGGTAGAATAGAAGAATATCCCAGAGGAACAATTCTGTGTGTTTCCGCACTAGTTGAGGTATTGCATATGTTTATCAAAGTCCTGCAGAAAGCATGAATCTTATCAGCTTTAATTAATAAAAATACATCAATTTTGGTTCATCAGTCATAAAAGGTTTATGTCAATGGCAAACAATATGAAATGAAAGCGAAACAGTGTAGGAACAGTGAGTTAATAGGTGTTTAGAGAAATTTTGCTCACTTTTTCTATACATTTCAAAATAATTTCTTAATTATTAAATGCAGCAATGTAAGATAAAATAACTGAAAGAGAAAAGAAAGAACAATACAAGTATAAGGTGTTTTTATTTTTTCATCCCAGTGAGGCCAAGGAGTGCAATAAAAGCCAAAGAATCAAAGAGTAAATTTGGTCAGAACAATAATACAGTTGATTCTCTTAAACTAAAAAGAGATAATCAAGTAAAACAACAATACTCAAAAAAATACTTTTTTATTAATGCTGCCCAAAGACTAAAAAAAACAGCGATGGAGAATGGTACTTAGAAATGCGTCAACAGATTTACTCTATATTGTGCAGTGTTAATGAGTCCTCTTCTTTAAAAGCATTGAGAAAAATTTCCACTACATTTGATCTTTTCAAAATTTGGTTTTGTGTTTGAAAGCTTTGTTTCACTCATCTACAATTGGGCATAGAGATTTCTGCTTTAATCCATGTAGGGTAGCAGGAACCAGAATTATCCTTTGGCCTTAAAATCCTTAGGAAATGAAGAAAAATATGTGAAGGAGCAATATTGAGAATCTGAAAAACAGTACCCATGACACAGAAGGAAAATAAAGTAGGCCCTAATGATGTGAAATTTTATGGAATTTCCATGTCAAATTATAAAAGAAGAACTCCAAAAGAACATATGCTGATTGTTCAGGAGGCAAAGTTCACCTTGGTGTAGCCACAAAAACTAGAATTCATGGGGGACAGGCAACCGCGCAGTATAGGGTTGAGGTGGGTAAGAGGCTCCACATGTGCTCAGAGGGTCACCCACAATTGCAGAGAGGTTTTCCCTGTCCATTCTGAACCTGTACATTCCTTTTTGCCTCACCCAGCTGACCAGAGAGCCATTGGATCAGAAGGATCTACAAAACATAGAAAGTAAAAAACTCAAGCTGAAAGAGGGAAGATTTAGCAACAACTTCCTCCAACCTAATCTATTATAAGGTTCTAAAATGTATTCCTTTATTAGCACTTGAAAATTATGTCCAATATTAAGACATAAACTCATTTCTTCTTTCTCTGCACAGGTATCCAGGTGCTTGTCACATAAGTTTTGCTGCTCCTTATATGTATGAAATGACATGTACTCAGGATAGGCAATGAACTGGATCTGATTTGATGTAAAATTTCTAGTAACAAAATTTAGAAACTCTTAAATTCACCTGAAATCCCTGGCAACATTTCAATAGGAAACAATAATAAAAATTTTCTATTGTATGTATTAAAATGCCACTTTTAAAACTTCAGACTAGTTCTGGCAACCTGTCCCCTTAATTAGGAATTTTACTAAAGCTTGACAGAGGACCGACTTCATGGTTCCTAACTCCAGGGAATCTGTATCATTACCTCAGTACTTATTACTTTAAATTACAGAAAGTAGGGTAAGTGGCCACAGCACAAGCAAGCAGCCAGAAAGGCAGAGAAGAAGTCAGTGTCTCCTGAGATCCAGCCATGTTGGAACTTAGTGGGCTGAACAAGAAAGCAGAATGTCCTCCTTTCTTGTAATCAGTCATGTCCCCAACAGCATCACATGAGCCAGAAAGAGAACAAATCAGCATCTCCTGAGATTCAGGCATGTGGGAACTTAGTAGTCTGAGTACGAAAGCCACATGCCCTTCATCCTGTAAGCAGCCATGTCACGAGAAAGCAGTGGGTGAGCCAGTTAGAGAACAAGTCAGCATCTCCAGTGAACCTACCTGTGCATGAGCACAGAATCAAATGATCCATCCACCCCCCATCCCCATTTAGCAACTTGATGGTGTTGTGGACAGCTGGAATTGATAGCAAGTAAAGCACATAAAGCAACTAAATGCTTGTATTGTTGTGTTGTGTTGGTTATGCTGACCTGGGGCCAGAGATCTGAGCATCTCTTTGGAGGATGACCATATGGAATATAGCAAATATGGGGGATTTTCTTCTATCTTCTCTTTAAAGGCAAATACTGTTTACACTGTTTATGCTTCATTCTTATTAATTGTTTTGTTGTATTCAATATTCTGTTTTGATAGGTTTTACAATATTCTGTTTTTAGTTTGATTTTGATACACATGGTTGAATTGAAAACTATTACGAAAATAACAACATAGACTATGGTACCTATTACTGTTATCCCTGTATCCTGCTCTGAATTTATATACCAATCTCATTGCACAGTCTTGATTGGCTTTGTCCTGTCTTGTTTTCTTGTATTTTACTACCTTCAAAATAAAAATAAATAATTAAATCACAGAAAGTAATGTACTCAACAGAAGTTATTAACACAATCATGCTTAAATGAAGGATTCAATGCAGGGTTCAACTGATTTACTGTTTGGATGCAGATATTATTAACTTCGATCAGGGCATGTCAGTCCACATTCTTTCCAAGTGACAGCAGAAGCATGCCATGAAGTACTTTCTTTAATCCTTTTTCTCTATCTTTGTTTTTTTCTGTTTCTTTTATTTTTGATCTTGTTTTTATATGAGCATGAACACGATTTCTATTATTCATTTCTGTTCTGATGTGCTCGTCTTCGTACTTTTTCTTCCTCTCTTTCCTTCCTGACTTCTTAACCTCTTCACCAAATTTTCAGTGTTTTTTCTTCATCCTTCAGCATTGTGCGTGATTTCTTCCTCTTCTTCTATTCCTCTATTTTATGCCAAATGATTTTAGAATTTTCCCTCCTTATGGTAGTCACTAAGGTGAGGGCTTATTCACCACATGTAATTTTTTGTTCATTTTAGATTTTGTTGCATAACAAAGTATCTATTTCATACATTTAAAGGTGACAAATTAGGGTTTGCCTCACTTTGTCAGTTTTCAGGCTGTGTTTGATGCTGTTGATATTTCTCATTGATATTGATATTGATATTGATTTCTCATTGATATCATTGGTATTTCTCATTTTTTCCAAAGTGACATAATTCTACCATTTGTTCTTCTTGCTGTACCAACACTGAAGTGCAGCAACTGTATCAGCAATAAAACTGTGGAGTGGAGATTTTGGAAAATGAAGAAAAAACAAGAGTAAAGGTAAAGAGGGCTGAGGCCAGGTGGAACCTTCTCTCTTGGTGGGAGAGAAGAAACCACTTATTGAAAACAGCACATTTATTGATACACTGGGGGTGCTATTTTCAGCTGAAACCCATCTGTCTACCAACTTGTTTGGCTAGCTTGCTATGGGTATTTCCCATTCTTGGTGGTGGAACAACTTGTTCGTGCATCTCACTTCAGACACTCCATGAACTTGTATCTAGGATTACTTTAGCCCCACACATGTGATAAATCTCCAGCTTCAGCCACTCCTCACATTTCCCTGTTTCCTGTTTTGTGGCTTCAAATGGTATGTGGTCTGTAGAAGTTGATAGCTCTATGTTTCAAGAATCTTGCAGAATACATTCTCATTGTTAACACTTTATTCTGAGTGCATTTACTTGTTTATGTCAAAGATTCAAAGTTCAAAAACTAGAATTCCCTCCATTCAGCAGTGTAACTCTTGCCTCACAAGGGTAGTCATTTATCAGTGTAGCTGACAATTGTCAGAATGTGTTAGCAATTTGAGTTTCTTTCATAGAAACTCTTTTAACATGCTTTATTGCATTACTTTACACATTTGTGGTTAGAGTTTTCTGCTGAGTGTTAAAGATCAAATTAAAGTGAGAACCGTATTAATTAACATTTCGTTATCAAGCTCAGCTAAGACTCCAAAGGATTTACTTCAAGACCATGTACAACATCTCTTTTATCTTCTATCTGTGTCAGCCATCTGGATGAGTCACAATCATTGTGTGACCAACCTGAGTTTTGTGAGTTTGGGAAACATTTTTCTCCTAGTAACTCTTCTCAGGCACACTATTCAGCTTCAGTCTTTTCCTCAATGTCTCAACAATCTCCTTGGTCAGAAGACACCAGAGTCTCATGTAGGTATATGATGTCACAACCATGGTTTTTCATGTGTTGGATCCTCATTGAACTCAGAGTGGTAGCGACAGAAACCTAGTAGTACTTCTGGCCCATCTGTCTTTCTATATTTGGGTCTCTAAATCTGCTCTTGACTATACAGAAGAAAGGGATTCTGCCACTACCTTTTAATGATAATTTTAATTGTTATAATTTTATCTTAAAATTGAGCATCTTGCAATATAATATAGAATTATTTTTTTTACCAATCATGGATATACTAGTATTTTAATTACTGTAGAATGTTACAAGGCCATATTTGTGTAGGTATACAAAGAAAAATTGAATTAAGAAGTGATACATAATAGTGTATCATGATAATCAAGATGACATTTCAATAATACATGTAAATTTTCACTTTGACATAAAAAGTTTTCAATTAATTTTATTGATTTTTTTTTGTTTTAAAAATAACAGAACCAAACAGATCAAAATAAAACAAGGCAAAGAACAGGGCTTTGAGGCAAAACAACAGGAAATCCACCATGGCTACAATTATGTCTTTTTTTTTTTTAATAGTTGTCCACACCTTCACATACAACAAGTTAATACGAAACAAAAAAGATAAAAACAATCAAAATAAAAGAATGAGAGCCATATGTGTCTTCAAAAACAGACAATAGGAAATCACTAATGGTTACCGTATTATTTGTTGTTTTCTTGAAAAGAGCCATCCATACCTTAATGGACATTAAATCAAGTAGCTGACAACAGACTAAAACCAATCAAAACCAACTATAAAAGCATTAATAGACTTCAAAACAAATGATAGGAAATCAGCAATGGCTATCATGATGTCGCGTTTTCATCAATTAACCTGTTAATATTATCACATATGCTAAAATCAATTATTGTAAACACATTAGGTGAAGTACTAAACATATATTAGCCTAGATATGTGCATGTATTCTTTTTGTGTTAGAAGGGAAAATGAAACAAAACAGCAAAGTATAAGCAAAATAAACAAAATTCAGATAAATAACTATACTAAAGAGACCAAAAGAATAAAGGATTTCAAAACAAGGTGGTATGAACACAAATGATTTTGTTGTTTTATATAGTTACCCTCAAAAGTCTTCTTCAAATTGCCAGATACAATTAGGCAATATTGATATAACACTGCTGATGTTAACCGTTTTGTTCCAAAAAGTAACGGAATTAGTAGCACATTCGTTTTAGTAACTTTAAGTGTAGGTATATACCTAACGTTATATATTTTTCTTGTTTCTTCTCTCCCTTGTCATGAGTTATTTTTTCCTCTTTTAGCAATCTCTTACACTTTCACAATAGTTACTGAAGATTTTTTATCTTACTTATGCTTTCAATTTCTTCCACTGCAGAGGCAATATGGTAATTACACATGTGAAATTTTTATTTTAATGCATTATTTATACAACATATTGCTGCATCATGCTTCTTGATCAGTTCCACAAGATGTGTAATTTATTGCTGAACTGAGACCATTAACATTAATTGTTAGAACTTCTATTGTTGATAAACCTTTGTCTTGTTATTTTCCTATTATTGGTTTTCTCCTTTTTTCTTTTTGTTTTCATTCTAATTATTTTCCTTTCCTGGTGGATTCATTCTGTTAGAGTTAATGAAGTTGTAGTCCTTATTATCTCATTTTAGAATGTCCTTCAGAACATTTTGGGCTGCTTCTTTGTTGGTTATGAATGTCCTCATATATTTATTGTCATGAAAGTATCTAATTTCTCCACCAATTTTATAAGATAGTCTTTTATGATACATCAGTCTGGGTGGAAAGACGTTTTCCTGTAGAACATGAAAAAAATTTCATTCCAATCTCTCCTTGACTTGAGAGTTATTGCTGAGAAGTCAGCTGTGATTCTGATGGGCTTTGTATTATAGGTCATTTGTTCTAATCCCTAACACATTTTAAGATTCTATTTTTGTGTTGAATTTCTGCAATCTTACCTATGATATGTCTGGAGGTAGACTTTGTTTAGTATTGCTACCTGGAGTTCTGTATGCCTCATTTATTGGTAAGTTAAATTCCTTTTGTCTACCAGGAAAACTTTCTGTCATGATGTCTGTGAACATGCTTTAAACATCATTTGTGGTATCTCCTTAATTACGAGCCTGGCTTCAATATCCGAAATCTTTTACTCACACTGGCCCAATGTACTCTAAATATTTTAAATGGAGTTTGTTTTTCCTCCTGTATATCTGCTTGAATCTATTTTATGGATTCATTTATTTCTTGCATTGTGCTTCGATAATTTCTTTCAGCTCATCAATTTTTATCTGTGTCTGCTGTAACATCACTAAGCATGTTGTGCATTTTTGTAATCTCTGTAGTCACTTGAGAGATTATTTCTGATTTCATTTCATCCAAAGCCTTATTCAATTGCCTTGTTACCACATTGAAGAGACCTCCTATCAGGCTTTAAAGTTTTCCAGCCTCACTGCCCAGGGATTGTTTGGTGACTTGGGTGCCAGGTTGTGTCTTGTTTAAGTGTTGCCTCATTTCTTTCTGTTTTAGTTTAATGCCTAGAGTGATACATGCTGGTTGGCTAATAGTATGAATTGAATTTGTGATCATATAACAGAATGCAATAAACTATATACAATATATGAGTCCATAATAGTTAATTCTGTCCTCAAGTGTTAAAATTCAAAACAGATTAAGGAGAAAATGGGAGTGGGAAAACAGAAAGAGATTACAGTACATTGGAGGACAGAGATGGATCATACCAAGTTGGGGAAACTGACATAGAGGACTTAAAGTGTCAGAAGAGATAAAAGATAGAACAGAACAAACTACACCCACAAGAAAATTAGGACCCACAACCACACTCAGAAAAGAATATAATAAAAGAAAAAGAGAAATAAACACCAATGAATAAAAAAAAAGAAAATAAGCAAACTAATTAAAAAGCAAAATGAAAGAAAACAAAAAATTGTTCACTTCCCGGATTCTGTCTAGATTCACTAGTAGACATCCTAAGGAGATAGTTTTGAGTTGTGCCACTGTTTCCCCTCACACCAGGCACTGCATTATGACAGAGTAGTAGACAGCCTTAACAAGCTTGCCTCAAGACCAGACTCATTGGGATAACCTCAGTCGAAGCAATTTCCATGTGTCTGCTGCCAACTAGGATCTTCTGAAGGAAGCCAGCAGCTGTTCTGGTTCAGGTTCATCTGACTTGACTCCAAAATGGCTCCTGGCAAATCTTTCCCTCCCATACAATGACTAAATCCTTCTCCACTCTGTGCCAGACAGACAGACCTCTATGTCTGCTGCTCACCTCCACTGCTGAGTCTCTGCAAAGACCAGCTGCCACTGTTATCATGACCAAGTGTCCCCAGGTCCAAACATCTCCCCTCACTAGTGTTGATGATTTCCTGATTGTGCAGTAACTAACGTAAGCTTCAATGCCCATATCAGTACAATACCCAAAATTCATATGTTCTGCCCTTTCTTCACTATTTGTATGTTCTGAATAGTATGTAAAATATGTGTACTTAGTTGTACTTCTGTTCTGTAGATTTTGATATTTCTATGTTACAAAGCTACTTTCTTGTACAAAGTCACACAAAAAAAGAAATCATGTGTAACATGAAATCAATTTTCTTCTGTATATCTTCTTGTACAAAAATGGACGATAGCACTCACAGTTGGAAATAAACACACACAAACACACATTCAGGCACACAAAGTGAATTAAGCTGATGATATGCTAGCTCATTAAGTCCAATTTGAATAGGGAACATTTTTTTCCAAGTTGACCCTACTCAAAATACTGAATAAGTTTCTTCATTTATTACATTGTAGAAGCTCCTCTTTCCATGGATGAAACTCTCAGTCTTGTAGTGAAATTCTGAACTGAATGATCATTCTATTTCTGCAGCAATGCCTTTTAAACCAGCTTCCCAGCATGTCTAATCTAAGGTGGAGAACTGCTACTTGCCTCTAATGCAGCCTGAGGGCGTGGTAGAGTTGAATGGGAAAAAAAATTTGCCCAGGATCTTGTGTACAAATAGAATAGAATTCCCTGGCATATACATTGTGCTAATACTATGTTGCTATTTATTGAGATCACAGGATGACAGTATCATTAGTAGGATGTATTACAAGTGGAAAAAGGAAAGTAAAGAGCAACAGGAATCTTTAGTGATTCAGGCATATAGTACCTAAGGATTCAGATCCAGATGTCTTCCACAGAGTTGAGACAAGGCTAATCCATGTGCCTCCTGTGGCAGTCAGATACATTTGTTTTCAGGTGCCTGGCATTGTGGTCTGACACCCCTAATTCTGTTCCATGTTTTACTAGTTTCAATGATGTGTTGATTCAGAGATCACTATGTGTTAACCTTACACATTAATAATCAGTCATGCTGTGTTTAGAGTTGAGTGAAGGAAAGGCAATGGGTGATGCAATTTCCCTATTTGTCACTTCTCTCCTACCATTTCCAGCACCCAGGCCTCCTGGGTAGATAATTTATTTATTGGCTTGTTGTATTCACATAACAGTTAAAAATGTCACAAGATGCCTTCACTAGTAGCTCGAGGATGTGTGACACACAACTTTGGATGATACAGGTAAGTTGGTGCCAGGGTCTTTGGCAGGCCATTCTGTGCTTGCCAAGTGCAGCTGGTGAGTTCCTTGCTTTAAAGGCCTGTAAAGTCATGCAAAATTCTTGTTCATCTTCTGTCATATTTTTTCTTATAAATAAGCAGTGAAACAGTTGATGTCTCCAAAACAATATTCTTCTAGTAATGTTGAATAGGCATTAATCCCCATATAATCCCCATGACATTGAGGGAAGATTGCTTTTTGGGAGTGGGGGCATATCAGCTTTCAAGATTTCACAACTATGACACCAGCTGAAGAAATGAATAAACATTCTGCAGCCTACCTCCTAATGCTTAACAGCTGGCATCTCACTCTTGCAAGAGAGTTAATATAGCACCATATCTCACTGTTTGCCCTTCAGCCTCTCAAGCTGCAGTTCTTGCCTGGCTCCCCTCTAGAATTGCAAGGAAAACATTCTTTTGGTAAATTTGTATATTCAGTTAAATTTCCATCCCTATGAAGCACTTGACACTAAGACACTGTAACCAACATTTGTACTCAGAGAAGCTGAGAATACCGGTGCTGGCCCTGAAAAATCTTATGCCTTAATCCACTTTACTCCATTCATTTCACCATGAGGAAATTACACTTTATATATTATTTTCTATGTTTTTTTTGTTGTCCATTTGAGGCAGTGATAAAAACTCATTTATTTTCCACATTTCATTTACAAGACAGCAATTATTGATATTTTTGAAAAGAAATAAATTAACATTTTATGCTCTCCCTTGTAAAATGATCAGTGAATCAGAAGCAATTGGGATGGCTCCTAAACAGGCATCAAGTCAGGTATGGAGAATTGAGGAATCTGTGTTGTGAAAGTTTTCACGCAGAATTTAGTAATAAAATTTCCTTTTATATTTTTTAATTTTGTTTATGCTTTGTTTTCCTTAATTGGGAGGAGAAAATGGAAGAGAAATAAAACTAGTGTGGGATAATGCCAAAATTTTTTTCCACAATATCTAAGAACCACGTTTCTTTTAAATATATATGCACACTGGGTGAATTATTTTGTCCGGTATTCAACAATGTCAGCCTGCTTCATGGGTGAAAGGGAAGTTTCTATGAGTGAGTACACAAGGATAGGACACATGTATGCCAAATATCTGCAAAAGCCATCAGCAAGCTTAGCCAAAATGGCACTTACCTGGCAAGTACCAGGATGTGAGTTAAACTCATGGAGAAAAAGAGAGAATGAACACTAAAAGCATTTTCATTGTATAATTATTATACAGGTTGTTATCTCATGTTTACATTCTTAAAGATTTACATAACCAGTATATAAGTGGTTACCTGTAGTAAGCCATGATTAAACAAATGGTTCCAAATCTGTACCTGTTCACAAAAACTGGAATCATATCTTTTGGTGTTTTTCGAGAGCTCTGAGCCATTAAAGAGTCTGGTGGTTCCAAAAACACCACTAGTTATTTTTGCAAAAGTCAAAACATCGAGATAGAGTCTCTTGTTTTCTCTTTTTCCTTCTACTCCTCATTTTCATGATAGCATAGAAACATGTATTCTGTTCTTGCAAACATTAAATGTTCACAGTGAGACAGCTCTTTTTGAAATTTGTAATGTGAATTTTAAAAGACCCATGTTTTAGGACAGTTGTAAGGAATAAAATTTGCTTCCTCAACATGAATTCCTCAGAAATACAAAAGTGATTCTACATCTAATTTTCTTTCTTTGCCATTTTCTTAATTCTGAGCATTTTCCTCTCTTTTTCTCCAAGAAAATGATTGGACTGCTCCCTCAAAGGCACAGTTTTTGCTCTACCACTGTGGAAGTGTGTTGTAGTGCTTACACTGCATATCTGTGTCACTGGGCCAGGACAACATGAGCACAGACATGTATCACATGATTGTCCTTTGGTTTCAGCAGCCTGAGTTGTGTGTCATTTATTTCTCCCATCCCCTATGTTAATTAGTGACATTGTATATCCATTGTGTCCATTTCCTGGATGGGCCTGAAGTCAGTAGCACACCCTGAAATTTTCACCAGGTTTTCACTCTATCATACAGACAAAGAATGAGGAGTCAAACAACTGTATAAAGTAAGGTTAAGTTTTATTTATAGAAAAAACGAGAGGGAGAGATTAAAAGCCACCTTGAGAAGTGGGGTGCGCAACATGGGTGACTGCAAAGAAAGTCAGGAAGGAGTCTTTCAGGTATGTAATGAATTTCATGGTTCCTCCTTCTGAGGGTAATACCATCCCATGGATTTGTCTTCCGTATTGCTAAGAGTTTTGGTTTTACTTTGGAATCGACATTGAAAAAAACAAGTATGTACAATGTTATTAAAGCCAGATTTGAAAATGCATGATACAGTACTCCTAAATTCTCAAGATTCCATCTCCTTTTTCTGCCCTTAAGAGGGTTCCCATCTGTCCCTAGAGGGCACAATTACAGTGTTTCCTCATAAAAGAGTGAAATTTCCACAAATTGCCTTATCAAATTATGGTTCACTGGTAGCAAAGGTGGCCACTCTTTAGGTAAGATAAATGCATATGTGGGATGTTAGGACAGTCTCAGATGCATGCATGGGTCTCCCAGGAATGTACGCTGCATGGAAACCAGAGAGTGACAGGCTTTGGCCACTAAATGAGCATGTGACACCACCGTGGACTTCCAATGAGAGGTCCTCAGGATATCAGAAACATGATAGTTGATGAAATCCCGTCTCAGTTTTCAATTGATGTGCACTGTGGAGGTCAGCCAAGATGAGGAATTCCACGGCATTGTCCACAGAGAGGTTACTGCAGATGTGGTTCTCGCACATGAGCTTCAGGTACTCCAGACCAAAGCTGTCTGCAGCATGCAGCAGTTCAGATGCCATAATGCATAGGTTTGGTCCCTTTCCAGTGTAAATAAAATATATCATTTCCTTAAAATCTTCAGGTTCCATGTAACTGATTTCAACATGATTCTTTTTGCTCTCTGACATTTCATGTTCAAACAATGCCATGAAAACTGGAGAGTGGGGTGCTAACATGGCTTTGTGAGCCTGAAATTCCTGGCCACACACAAGCAACAGTCTGTGAGTCAGGAACCCTTCCACAGCCCTCCTAGATCTTCTGACCAGTAGCACTGAGGAAGCTTCACCATTTTCATAATATTCTGGCTGGAATTATTGGTGAAATCTTGTGCTACTTTCACTTCACAGAAGAAGGAAAGCTTCTCATTGGGGAGAAACCCATTTTTGCATCCAAAAGAAACTCTCTAAGGATGAATTTTCTGAATGCCGCATCTTTTCCTTGCACAAATGTATAAGCTTGTTGACTTGAGATCTCTTTTGTTTTCTCTCCTTTGGCATTCAGAATGTAAAAGGTGAATTTTGTGTGAACTTCCCTCTTTGGACAGCTGAGCAGTATCAGGTTTAGGCACAAGTAATACTTGCTTTCTTCATCAACCCCTTGTGGGTATACTCGTAACACCATTTTAGTTTATCAGTTGCTTCAGATGAAAAGATTGAACTTTGAATGTATTTGTCCATTTTCTTTTGTCAAGAGCTAAATTTACTGGCGGTGCCTATGTAGGACAATTTCTTTATTTTAATGTCTGTGGTGCACTGGCTGTCAGTTTCTGGCGCATTCAACATTTATCCTGGAACTGGAGTATTTGGAACACTTGACATTGCCAGCCAGTGTGAAAGTGAAACTAGGTTTCCCAAGTGACAGGACTTCTTCAGCTGCTGGTACAAATTTCCTTTCAGTCAGGAGATCTGGCACAAGGAGGATGATGTAGCCGTGGTGAAGTAGAGAGCCTAACTACCAGATTAAAAAATAATTATTTAGAAATATGTTTGCTAAGATTTCTAGCATATCAGTCAATTACAAGTCATTATTGATCTCTGGAAGGGATAGGTAATCTAAGAAGTCTCCTTTCTGCTGAGAGTGATGGGGTATGCCTGTATTCTCAGCACTGAGGAAAGGGAGGCAGGAGAATTACTAATTGCTCGAGGACAGCTGAAACTACAAGGCAAGACTCTGTCTTATGAAAATCAAAGTTTTAAAAAAGAAATCTCCTTTTTAATGATGCTAAATGACACAGGGCATTAGGTAACATTTTTGATGATACTGGGAATTGTACCTGAAGTCTTTCCTCAGAGTTATGTACCTGCTCCTCTTAGTTGTCTAAAAAAAACATTCTTATGAATTTAGCACATTTGCAAATCAGAGATGAAACTTGCTGTCCTCCTGCTGATGCTTCCTGAATGCTGGCACTACAAAAGTGCACTGGCTTATCCAGCCTGGTTGAGAGATTCTCTAACTACAACAGCCCTTTGGTTTTAAAATTATGAAGCACACCAAGGCTGTGACAAAATTACCTAAAATGACCTACAAAGCAATTAGGCCCTCTGAAAACTTATGGTCATTTTGATATGGGCCTTATTAAGGTCCTTGATTTTTTGCTTCATCTTAAGCTTGCAGTAACGTATTGTACTCCACTCAGAGTTTGTAGCACAAAGGTTTAGAAACTTTGCTGAGAATGAGACAGAAAAATTAAGTAGCTCTCTCTGTTGTCTCTACTCTGAGCATGGGAATTTGCAATTTGGTCAGCAGCATTTTAGGCTTCAGTCTTGCTAACACTCCCACCCCAATTGACTGGGACAGTTCCCTTCAGTATTCTCTGGCGTTTCCATCCTCCACTTCAACATGAGTGCAGATACATCTAGCTGTGAAACTTCCCCACTTTTGGTTCTTTGGTTGATACTGTTGCATTTGAGAAGAGACAGGGCACCTAGGAATAACTAAAAGTACCATGGGAGGGACGTGTTTCCCTTATTTGCATAAACAGCTTGCACAGCAAGTCTTCTAGGAGAGTCACTCATTTGGGCCTTCAGCCTGGCTGACTCAGGTGGGTCATTCTCCAGTGAAGATTAGCATCTAAACAATATTGTACCAATTGAAGAGCTACATTTCTTATGACAAGGGAGGAATGTTGAAATTGAGGCTAAGCAAAGTGACAAAATTTGTCCTTGGTGACAAAGTGCCAACCCTAGAGCTCAAGTGCCCTCTGAATGAACCTAGGAATGTCCAATATCTATTCCTTTTGCTTTCTAACAGAAATGTCATGAAGATGAAATAAAAAAGTGGTGTTTCCAGGAAAGGATCAATGAGTATAATTTAAAATTTGAAAGTCAGCTTAAATCGAGTATCCTGTTCATTCTAGTCCAATATGCCTTACCTTATATATCCCTTGCTGCATCAGTAAGCCCTCATGAAAGAAAATGAGTTAATGCAAAATAAACAACTCTGCAAAAAGTTACAAGATTGACTTACACTGAATGCCTACAAAGTCACATGTGGGAGAGGAAATTTGCGGTCTGCACGTTGGAGACATGAATGACACAGTTGAAATCCTGGAGTCCTGTTGAGTCTGGCCTGAGTTCCTCTCAGGAGACTAAAGTGGCTTTGCTGGAATCCAGGATAGGGAGTCCAAGATCCCAGCAAAGTAGAGATTCTTGAAAGAAACAGAAGCGATCCTTCTTTCTTGTTAGCCGTTTAATACCACTTAGGTAAGGATCTACCTTAGGGTGCATCTTCCCACCCTATTCTAATCCAATTTAACTGTGTGAGTCTTACTAAAATTTTCCTTCTCAGTTAATTCTCCTACCACCTCTCTTTTCTATATATTTAAAAAAAGTGTTTGTTTCGTGGCTTTTTAATTTATTTTTTCTTATTCATTCACTAACGAAGTTAGAATTCTTCTTGAACAACTTCCATCTTAGGGACTGAGCGGTAGGGGAGTTCAGTGGTAGTTTTCATTCCTAAACATGGGGTCCATTTAAACACACACACACACAAATACACACACACACACACACACACACACACACACAAATACACACACACACACACACACACACACACACACTTTTCCTGACCTTGAGAAGAGAAAGGAAATACATCATGTAGTTCAATGTCATATAACTATATGATGATAAAAACTAGTCTATGGAACATAAGAAATTCACTACAAAATTAAGATATGTCAAAAACTACAGCATGGAAAGAAAAAAATCAGAACTCGGTCACTGGAAATTTGCCACTTTTGTGTCTAGTAGAACTATGGAGAACACCTCTGAGCACATTAAAGTAAAGAGCAGCTTTTAAGAAATTCAAGAGGCATTTATTCTTGAAGTTGGGCACCTTTCTTTCTTTCTTTCTTTCTTTCTTTCGTCTCTTTGTTTCTTTCCTTCTTTCTTTCTCTTTTTATTTTCCATCTTTCTATCTTTTGGTCTCTCTTTCTTACTTCTACTCTTCATTTCTTTTTTCTTTCATTTGTTCATTTTTTTCTCACTTCCATCTTTTCTTTCTTTTTTTTTTTATTTTTGAGACAAGGTCTTTCTATGTAGTGTTGAGTGGGCTTGAAATTGTAGTGATCTTTCAGCCTCAGCATCCTGGTTGCTGGGTTTATAGGGGTGTGGTCCCACATCAAAGCAGTCAGGATTCTTGCTAGTTCCAAAGTAGAGACAGAAAGGTGAGCTGGGTGGTGGGGAGAGAAAAGGGTTGTGGGCAGGCTGCGCACCATGGATTGTTATGCTACTCCTTATGCTTATATATAGCTAATGATTATTCAGTGCTTTTACCTTTCCAAAATACATGCACTTTGCTCTTGACAGGGTATGTGTTTCCCCAGAAAAAACTGCTTCTTTCTACCTAGTCCATCTATTTCTTTTGTAGTCTAGGATGTATTCCATTCATATCTTCTCTCGTGGGCATTTGCTTAAATGAGCCTACTGAGGAAAAACTCTGCTCATCATGGAAGCCTCACAGGATTCTCTGTCCTGCACTGCCCATCAGCACACCATAGGACATAAACACAGTGTGTCCTGGCCCAATCAGCACAGCAGCACACAGGTGTCTCTGCCCCCAGCCTTCCCATCTTCTCTCAGGTGGGAGGCAGATGATAAATCACAAAACTCTCCATTTTGATAGCCATATGTATCAAGTCCCCAGATGGACATGGAATGTGATGATATGAAAGAAATATGCTTGAATTTCCTCACAGGACAGACAAGGACACGTAGCACAGTAAGTTCTCTGTCAGAGACATCACCTCCAAATCTGATCTTCTTTTTTATATTCCATCCTCATTCTGTGGAGAACAATCCCTTTAGTTTCAAGTCTAGTGTTCCTTAATTTCTTAAACAAAATATATATTTTAATATGCTATTTATACGTAGACAAAAAGAGCAAAGAAAATAAATGAGAAGTAGAGGTTGCATCCCAATATATTTCATGATGAAGTAGGTGTGCACTTGTAACCTATACAAACAACTTTCAAATTTTTCTTTTTGGAAAAGTCATCTATACTTGGAAGCTCTTACTGAAAGTGAAATTGAATTTAAACTTAAAGGTATGAAGATAATCATAAAATAATGTATTATGTTTTGAGTCTGAATTATGATTTGAGTCCCTCCAAAACCTCATCCAGTCATGGAATCAGGCTTCTAGAGTTTTTGAGTGGCTCATTGTCCAATGCAGGGATTATGAGTATGAGCACTGTACCCAAGAGAGTGTGGCCTGTCTACAAAATAAGGGACAAAATGCATCTTTCCTCTGTACTCCTCACTTTTTCCTCTCATTCCTTTGCTTTTTTCTACTGCCATGACCTGTTGTTGCCCTCTGCCATGTGCCACATTGCCTTGGAGCCAGATGATTTGAAACTGAATCCTTCTCCAAATGTGAGGTAAGTAATCCTTCCTTACATTAACCTTGGATGTTGGCTATTTTGTCTCAGCAACATAAAAAAATGTAACCAAGACATAATGTTACAAAAATATGGAATATTGGTCACATCTTTGAACTCTGACTGTTTCAATCAGATTCCTTGCAGGCTTTTTGAAAGTTCCTCTGAAAGTGCTCATCTCACTCAATAAGTTTTCATGTCTGAATTTCATAATCTAGTATTGATTCTCTTAGCAAAAATGCAGCATTACAGGTTGAATAATTTCCTTTGCCTTTTATGGTTTATTAAATATTATTGCACATTCACATCCCAGAATTTGTCTTGTGATTTGCACCTTGCTGGTTAAAAGAGGGTGTTATCAAGAAAAGGAATAATGTGGTCCAAGTGGCAGAGGGAGAGAAGAAGGATGGCAGAGACAAGTGAGGAACACTAACAATAAAGTATGGTAGGGTATGAAATTTGATACATATGGATGTCAACATGGAGAGCTTTGTGATTTACCATCTGCCTCCCACCTGAGAGAAGATGAGAAACACCTGTGTACTGCTGTGCTGATTGTGCCAGGACACACTGAGTTTTTTCCTGTGAAGTGCAGATGGTCAGGACAGAGAATGCTGTGAGGCTACCATGAAGAGCAGAGTTTTCTCTCAGAAGTCTCATTTGAGTAAATGCCAGTTACACAGAGAAGATATGAAAGGAGTAGATCCTAGACTTCAAAAGAAGTAGATGGGCTAGTTAAAAAGATGAAAAATGCTGTGAGAATAAATGACTGTTAATCCCAGAAACATGACGAGAATCAATTGTGATATGGGTTGTTAGGGTAGCTGTCTATGTGCTATGCCTTTGAGCAAAGTTTGGGAGGTTGGAAACTACATAAATGTTCCAGAGATATACTCCTTAAATCCAGTCACCTCTGAAAAAGCCCCCCCTATGACTGCTTGGGAATGTGTAGACATAAACTCTTACAGGCTTATTAAATTACTAAATGCTAAATATTAAATGCTGAGACAAAATTTCCTCTGGCTCAGACATCAAGAATGCTGGAGTTAAAGGTATATGTCACACAGCTGGTTATATTGGTTATAAGTTCTCTATGCTATTTAGCTTTCTATCACAATAAAACCTGAGAAAACCAATTAAGTAAATGAAATGTTTTGTTTTATTTCTTAGTCTGAGAAGTTTTAGTCCATGTTTGCTTGGCCTGGCTGCACTGGGCCTGTGGTGACCCAGTTCACCATGAAGTGGTTGTGTCACAGAGGATGCTAGTTCACTAGACAGCAGCCAGATGTAAAGAAAGAATTGGGGTTGGGCTGTGGCCCCATATTTTTCTTAAGGACATATCCCAGTGGTTACCTTCCCTGAAATGGACCCTAACATTTCAAAGGTTCGCACCTCACAACTGGGGCTGGGCTGAAACCAAACCTTGGAAAACCCTGTGTTCACAAGGCCTTTGGGAATGTTTCAAATCCAACCTATGCTTCCCTGTCCAGCATGTGAAGAAGTCTGTTTTTGATGGTCAAAGTTTCTGCCAAATTTTGGCCTTGCAGTTACTGGAAAATACAAGCTCAAACTTTTCAGTTGTGTGGAATTGCCTTTATCCTTCCCTATGTGTTGATCCAGGACCTAATTTTTGTTTATATATAAAATTATGTAGTAGAGCTTTTACTTTGTTTCTCTATTTTTCAGCTTTTTAAATAACACTTTTTCTAAATTTGAAGGATAAAACAATTAGCTTTCCATTTAAATATTCCTTGATTTAACAGTCCACAAGCTAAATTAGCACATTATCAAAGAGTGCTTCCATTACATTCTAAATCTTCTTATCATGACCTAAAGTGGCTCCTCATGTTTTTAGGGTTATGGAATATCAGTGGTTGAAAAAAAAAAAAAAGAGACAAAGCTGGAGTAGGTGGAGTCCTTATCCTCCTCATGGGAGGAAAAGTACTGCTCAACCAGGGCAGCATGTTTATACGTACCCTCCACAGAAGAATGGCATTTTCAACCCCACAGCCTAGCAACTTACTTGCCTGACAGGCCTGAGCTCTTGTATTCTTGATACTGCAGCAACTTTTTTACATAGCTTGTTTTGGTCTTCTGTTTTTTTGGGGGGTGTTGGAGCCAGGCTTGCTTTAGCGCCCTACATGTAATCAGGCTCCAGCTTCAATAGCTCCCAACATCCTCTTATTTTTTTTTTCTTTTTCTTTTTCATGCAGGATTTCTTTTCATTTCTTAGTTTAGTTTTGTTTCATTTTGTTTGTGTTCCCTAGAAAGCTAGCCATTTTTAAACTTAAGTATTTATTTGAGAGCAAGTGTTGGGAATGTATCAAGGCAAGTCTTCACATATAGGCTCTTCTAGCTTAAGTAGCCAGTATTACAGGTTTGGGGCATCAAGTCACATACAAGGATTATCACGTGCTGAAGCAACAGCAGCAAAACTAGAGGATCACATAGAGAAGACCTGTCAGTTATATTTTATGTAGGCCATACACAAACTTGAATGTAGCACTCACACATAAAATCACAGCATTGGACCATGAGTCATTCAGGTACACTAGAAGCCCACCTCCACGACTGCATGGGACTTTTGGGGACTACAAGTTTCAAGCCACAACACAGGATCACCCACAGAAACAACTGTTATTGCATTAATCTCTGATAGTCTTCCAGCATAACCCATATGTACTGCTATATTAATGTTGGCATGCAAAGTATGACGGATTTGTTTCTTTAGGTACACCTGACATATTTTTAAAATATTTATATATGTATATATATATATATATATTTGTATACATATGCATATATATATATATATATATATATATATATATATATTTTGTAGCAGTGTGAGAACTCATGAACCTGACATTTGCCAGGCATTCATGTATGCCAGTGAGTTAAATCAACAGTCTTATTTTTCATAATTTTAGTATCTGAAACTAATATAATCATTAACAAACAGTACATTACCAAATATCAGTACAGTACAAAATTACATATTTTCTGCCCTCCCTTAGATATATTTATGTTCTGAATACTCTTTAAGTTATGATAATTTAGGCATACTTTACTTCGGTAACATTTTGACCATTCCAATCTCTGCAGACAACTTCCTATGATAAATGACACTACAAATACTCATGAATAAGGTGAAATGAGTCTCTTTCTGCACAGATCTTTTTACCAAAGTGCACTGCCACACTCACAGGCATCCGTACACTCCAAAATGAGTGTGGTTAAGCTAATAAAATTCTACCACAGCAACTATCTTTCAATTAAAATGTGGAGGAAACTTTATTCAGAAAATTGAATAATTGTCTTCATTTGGTACACTAAGAAGGTTTCACCTTTAATGGAAATAGTTGTCAGTCTTGTAAGAAAAGCTTGAACAGATTTCCATCTAATACATTTCTGCAGAAATGCAGGGTAAGCTGAACTTCTGGAAGTGTAGATGAAATGTGTGAAATGAATGCTTCTGCCTCTAACCAACCAGTGGGGCAGCTGTTACAGTCAATTGGCCCAAAAAAGTCCAGATTCATTTGACTAAGCTATAAGTAAACAAACAAAATAATTACATAGCATACATCTCATAAAAATAATATTTCTGTGTCTATTAAGACTACAGAATGAGAGCAACAGGAACTGTCAGAAGGTAGACAGAAAAAGGAGGAGAAAGAGGAGCAGGAACCTCAATGATTCAGACTTCAAGAACTCAACCAATCAGGCTCTGGTGCCCTCCGTAGTGGTCAGACAGCTCTAGTCAAACTGCCTGCTCTGGTGGACAGATCCCTTTGGGTGAAGATGCCTCCCACTATGGTGAGACCCCACTAACTCCTCTCGCATCCCACACAATCTCTCATTAATGTCAATGATTCACTGTCCTAGTTAACTTACACATCAATAATCAAGACATTTGTGTTTATAGTTGAATGATGGAAAGGGAATGGGTCCCGCAGCTTCACTGTTTCTGACTGTACTGCACCACAAACAACACCTGGACCCCCTGGAAACTTTGTTAATCTGTTTGCTTTAGTCAACTAAGTGTTGAAAAATTTAATAGGATGCCTTGCATTGTCGCTTAAGGATGGTACCCAGGCATCCTTGGATGACACAGATAGGTTTGTGAGGAGACTTCAAGCTTGCCAAGTGCAATTGGTACCTTGTTTCCTTAAAAGGACTGCAAATTGATGAGAAATGTTTGTGGGTCTTTGGCCATCAGCTAGTTTTTATAACATGAGAAATCAAACAGGTCGTATCTTCACTAGAATCTTTTGCTATTGCTTAAAACTGAAATCTATGTGATTGAGCTTGTGACATACAGAGACAATTCTTTCCTGTGTTTCAAAAACATTTTCTGTCAAGAAGATTCTGAAAGAGTGACATCACCCTAAGGAATTGATCAGCCAAACCTCAGCCCACTTGCAAATTCTTAACAGCTGACCTCCTTCTCTTGCCAGAGAACCAAACTAGACCCCAAATCACAATGATCCTGCCTCCAGCCACCTAAAGTGAAGACCTTTTTGGACTTCCTCTTACGTTTGCAGTTAAAACTGTTTCTGTGTTTTTGTTCTTTAGGTTTAATTTGCATCTCTACAAAATCATTTGACACCAGGTCAGTGTGACATACACTTGCACTCTAGGACTCTTGGAGTGTGGTGCTGGTCCTGAATAATTGTAGGCTCTAATGCACTCTGCTCCATTCCTTTCAACAAAAGGAATTTTCACTGTCAGTTATTTTGTTAGTTAATTTGAGTTCGAGATGCAACCCTGTAATTTTAATATGCAAATTTATTTTAAAAAATAGCAAAAAATTATATTTCCAAAAAGAAAACATCTTACATTTGAATGTTCTGCTTTTTAGGTAGAGGGGCTAATGGGAAGTAGTGGGATAGCTCCAACACAGGCAGCTAGTTTGTTATGGGCAACTGAAGAATCTTGATATTGATATTTTCTTGATATTTTAAAAAAGCATTTAATAGTAAATGTTTATTTCTCTTCTCAGTGGCTTTCCTTTGCATTTTCTTGTTTTAAAGAAAAGTGGAGAAGACAAGGCAGGAGAAATGAATTTGTTGAAATGCTTCAAAAACATTTCTGACAATATTTAAGGACCATAGACCTTGTGAAGACAAATGAGTGAAATGTTTTCCTAGCATTCATCATGATTATCTTGTTGCTGGAGCCCTCGAGAAAGAGAGATTTGTGTGAGGAAGGTTGCAAAGTTAAAAACCACACGTATGTATGTAACCAACAAGAGCAGGAAGCATGGGGAATTGTAGAGCAGAAGAGCCACAGGGAGAGCCTCCTATTTCTTTAGTATTTATGCAAGTTGCTATCTCACATTTACATTCTAATAGAGTGCCACTAAAGTAGATGTGTAATTCATGGTTACACATTTTTATCTCACTATGGACCTGTTGAAGACAAGTGAGGTTCTACTCTAATGTGTCCTTCAACACCCATGAAATTGAAATGTTCAGAGTGGTTCCAAAATACCACCAACAATGATTTCTGTTAAAGGTAAAATTGTCAAAAGCACTCATTTTCCTGATAAAACTCCTAATTCCTCCTTTACCTTCCATGCCTCCCTTTTAGGATAGGAAAAGCATGTATACTCTCTGGTTACAATCAGTAACTGTTAACAGTGTGAGGGTTTTCTTGAATCTTGTACAATGAGGAGACATGTTTACTACCACCTTCTTATTGGCATAGTTGGACGGACTAAAATTTGCTCCCCTGGAACATGAATTCTTGTATAATACACAAATTGACTCTATTTGTTTCTCCTTTTTTTCTTTTTGTAAAATGGAACACTTTCCCCTCCCTTTGTTGCAGGAAGCTGATGATCTGTCTGCTCCTTCAGAGGCAGGCAGTTCCTTGCAATATCATTGCTGGGATGTGCAGACTAGTGCCTAGAATGCATGCCAGTGTCCCTCTATCATGGCCCAGGGAGCAAAGAGATTTATCACAGGCCATTCCTATGTTCCAAATGTCCACGTCCTGGCTATTTTTCTTCTCCCATTCCCTAAGTTGCTTAGTACAAATATAAATCTGGGGTGTTGCACCGATGGGTGGGCCTTGAGTTACCTGGCCACCCTCTAATAGTCAGTCTTTAAATGCTACATTGTCGAATAAGGAAAAGAAGTCAAACAACTGTACAAAGTAAGATTAAACTTTATTCACAGAAAAAAATGGAGGAAGAGGCCATGATCCAACCTTCCAAGGGCACCTCTACACCATGGGTGTGTCTGTTTGCTGCTGAATGCATTGATTTTACTTGGGGATCAACACTTCAACAATCAGCATGCCCTATATTATCAAATTCAGGATTGTGACTCCCTCTAAGTTACATTCTAAGGACTTTACAAAGGTTACTCTTCTAAATTCTAAGTTCCTATCTCCTTGTTATTAAAATTGAAAAGTGGTGCCATTTATCCTTATGAATAAACACAATTCAGTGTTTCCTTGTAAAAGCATGAAAGCTCCAAAGATTGTCCTCTCTAGCAAAGGCTCAGTAGTAACCACTCTTACTACTGTTTGGGGAAAAGAAATGGACAGGTCGAAACTTGGTATAGCCTTAAACACTTATATGGCATCCCTAGGAAAACACACTGAATGGAAGCCAGAGACTGGTAGGCTTCAGCCACTAAGTGAGGATGTGACACCACCATGGACTGGTCAGTGTCCAGGTTTTCAGAAATATGTGAGTTGATGAAATCTACTGCACAAACTTTCAACTGATGTGCATTGCGGAAGTCAGCCAAGAAGAGAATTTCTAAGACATTCTCCACAGAGAGGTTGCCACAGAGTGTTTACCACACATGAGTTTGAGGTGCCCCAGGCCATACCTGTCTGCAGCTCCCAGCAAACCAGGTGGCATCCTGCCGAGTTTTGGGGCTTTTCCAGTGTTCCTGAAAAATATTATTTCCTTGAAAACTTCAGGCGCCATATGACTGATTTCAACTCCACTGTTTTTGCTCTCCTGCATTTCATGTACAAACATGGCCCTGAAAACTGGAGAGTGGGCTGCTAAGATGGCTTTGTGAGCCTGGAATTCCTGGCCAGCCACACACAAGCAACAGTCTGCCAACAGGGAATTCTTCCATAGCCCTGCTAGATAACCAGTGCTCAAAAGCCTTCACCATATTCTTGTTATTCAGGCTTAAACTGTCAGTGGAGTCTTGTGCTACTTTCACCTCACAGAAGAGGGTCAGCTTGTCATCAGGGAGTAGCCCATTGGTTGCATTAAAAAGAAAATCTCTAAGGATGGATTTTCTGAATCCCCATTCTATGCCTGGATCGAATCTATGAATTTCTTGACTCGACAGACCTTTGTGGTTCTGTCCTATATCATTCACAATGTAAAATGTGAACTTTGCCCAAGCTTCTCTCATTGGGCAGCTGATCAGTGCCAGACATAGGGACAGGTAATATTTGCTTTCTTTCATTGATCCCTTTTGTATATACTCATAAGCACCATTTCAATTTATCATTTTCTTCATGTGAAAAGTTTGAACTTTCCACAGCATTACCTATTTCCTTTAGGGAAAAGCTAAAGTTACTGATCATCCATATGTAAGAGACTTTCACTACTTTGATCTCTGTGGCATACTGGTTCTCAGCTAATGGCCCACTGGACATTTCGTGAACTCCTGACATCACCAGTGTGAAAGTGAAGAAAGGTTTCCCAGGTTCCTTCCCAGGTCCCAAGAAAGGTTTTGTCACCAGACTGTAGACATGTCACTCCAGTCAGCAGATTCAAGACAAGCAGGGAGATATGGCAGTCACAAACTAGAGAGCATGAGGTGTAGATTTTAAAAAATTAATTAGAGTTATATTTACCAAGATTTACTAAATAATTAGTCACTATTCAGTCCTATCCTGATTCCTTTAAGAAACTGCTTACTGAAGAAATTCACTTTTTAATATTTTTTGTTGAGTACACTGTGAGTTCAGGTGTAACCCTTCCTTTTTGGCTTCCCTTTTATGCCACTTAGGTGGGGATCCATCCTAGAGTGGGTCTTCCTATGCTATTTAAATCCAGTTGATCTAGGCATGCTTTACTCAAATTAATAGATTCAGTTAATATTTACCATCACCATATATGTGTGTAATTTTACCACTCAGATGACTGTGGCTTGAGCATCACTAAGCATTGATTGAGTAGAGCTGGAACTACACAGCAAAATTTAGGCCTATTAGCAGCAAGTTACATCATTAAAAATCTACTTTTGGATGACATTCTATGACACAGTGCATTTTGTTTTGCTTTTGACTACTAAGATTGAGCCTAGAGACTGCTCACTGAGTTACATGTCTTGTCCTTTCATTCTTTATGCGTTTGGGATTCAGTCTAATTAATTCACTAGACTTCCAAAGTCAGGGTATACCTATCAGAGGCCTCCTACTTAAATCCCCAAGAATGCTGGGATTGCAAGAGAACACTAGCATGCCTCCTTGGTCCATTGTATCTCTAGCAAAACCTTCCCAATGCTATTAACATTATGAAGCAGTCCAAGACTATGACAGGTAACTAGAGTGTACTTCAAAGAAACTATGCCTCTGAGGTCATTAATATATGGGCCTAATTAAATACCTTTCCTCATCCCCAATTTTGGCCTATGACAGTGTATTGTACTTCACACAGAATATGGAATTTGATGGGTTAAATCCTTGCTGAGGATGAGAGAGAATATGTGTCTATCTTTCTATTGTCCCTGCTCTGGCCATAGGAGTTTGTGATTGGCCAGCAGATGTCTATCCCACTCAATTGCTCTCCTTTGCTCTCTCTTGGATCTCAACTTACTGGGACAATTCTCTTAAGTGTTTTCTCAGGTTACCAAACCGCTATCCTCCTCTCCTACATGAGAGCAGCCAGGCAAAGCTGCGGAACTTCCCCACTCAAGCCCCTTCAGTTGATAGAGTTGTTATCAAAAACAGATAGGGCACCTGGAAACAACCAAAGTCACTGAGGGAAGGAAGTGGCTTCCTTATTCTCATAAGCAGTATGCACATCAAGCCTTCTAGAGGAGTCACTTACTTGAACACTTTGCCTGGCTGGCACAGGCCTGCCACCTCCAGGGAAGACCAGCAGCTAAAGAAAAATTGAGCCTCAGCAAAGAGAAGCTTGCCTATGACAAGGGAGAAAGTTTTTTCAGGAAAATTGACACAAAACTGTCGTTAATGACATCATGCCAATCTTGGAGCTCACCTACTGTCTGAATGCACTTGAGGATGTACAGTTGATATCCTTATTTTTTTCTAATAGAAATGCTGTGAAGATGAAATAAAGTAAAATAGTGCAGTTCCCACAAGGGTTCATTGATTATTTGTTTACCTAAGCCAATTTGAATCTAGGATACTATTATAGAGACCAATGTACACTATCTAAATTATCCCTACCTGTGGCAGGCAGTGCTCTCTAAGTAAGTAGATTTAGTGCAAAGTAAAAAACAAAAACAAAAACAAAAACAAAAAAACAACTGCAAGAAATTCGAATACTGACTTACACATCCTGCATTCAGAGTCACATATGGGAGACAATAAAAGGCTGTTGGCATGCTGGAGACACAGAGAACACATTTGAAGGTTTGGAGCTGAGTTGAGTACAGTGTGAGTTCTTCTAGAACAGATGTAACCCTTCTTTCTTTGCTTCCCTTTTATGCCACTAAGATTCGGATCCAACCTAGGGTGGGTCTTCCTATGCTATTTAAATCCAATTTGGCTAGGCAGACTTTACTCAAATTAGCAGATTCAGTTAAAACTTACCACCAGTCTTTTGTCTCCTTACTGAAAAGGATTTCTTTTTTCTACTTTTGAATTTCTTTTTTATTTGTCATTTATTTATTTGTTTGAAATTTGAAAGAGTGTCTTGCTTGTAGTCCAAGCAAGCCTTACAATTTCCATCATCATACTGCCTGAGACTGTTGTGTTCTGGGATTGTAAACAAGGCCACTATGCTTTTTTCTTCTATTGCCTAATTTCTAAAGACATAGGGCAGTTTTATGAAATTTGAGTATTCATGAATCAACACCAGCTAGGCAGGATGGTACACTCCCCTAATCCCAGCAATCCAGAGGCTAAGGGTGGAGGATCCTTGCCAATTTAAGACCAGTGAGAACCACACAGCTGGACTCTTTCTAACAAGTATGTAAAATGGATCAATCATAATCAAACTATGCATGAAAGAGTGAAAGAAACACAGAAAAACTTCTGATAGTCTTGAGAGGAAATAAAGTCCTATATCATCAAAAAAAAAACTCTGAAATTCTACAAAGGGAAATGTGAGAATATCAGGTAACACTGCAGGAAGCTTTGTGGATTTGAAGTCCCAAGTAAGAGTACAAGGAATTGAGTAGATTGAATCCTATGAACACTCAAATCTATTGGCCAAAACATGCTTGTAGGAAGAAGTCCCCATTTAGGAGAAACTTCTGGAGAAGTACAGTCCTACTTGAGTTGGTCAAGAACAGAAAGTGCCAAGAATTCAGAAATTTCAGTCCTAAATAAAGAAAAAATGCTATAATCCAGGCATAGTGCCTCATCCCTGTAATCTTAGCACTCAGGATTACTCAGGATGAGGTGGGAGGATTGTTAGAAGTTCGAGGCCAGCCTGGGCTACAAAGTGAGTTCAAGGCCAGCCTGAAATGCATATCAAGACCCCGTCTCAAAAAACGAAAAAAGAAGAAATGATATGAAAACAACCAAAGAGTTTACTGTAGGATGAGTCCAGCTCCTCTTGTTCTACTTGGCATCTACTAGAGAAATAATAATCTCAGGGACTGTGTGTGGTGGATATCAGTGTTAGCTTATATTCTTGCACATGTGTGAAGATTTGGGATTCATTTACACACACACACACACATACATTCACACACACACACATGCACACACGCACACGCACGCACAGAGATATCCAAACACACACTTCATGTCACCCGAACAAGATAAAGTGAGCAGATCATACACTTCAATGCAATGCAGTGTTATTATGATGATAAAGAGGAGTGTGAAATAGAAATAAATCCCTGCATATTGGAGGCACATCAAAGTTACACATATGGAAATAAAAAGTATATTTTAATAAAATATAGCCTATGTATGAAGTAGTATAACAGCTAGAAAAGCTCTGAACATAATGTTGAAAATAGCACAATAACTTAAAGATCCAGAAAATTTAACAATTTCTCAGGACTTTAAAATACCATCCTTGCAGGTTGCTTTTTTTTAAAGTGATGGTGTTTTGGATTAAATCTTGAGCTATCATACCGATTTAGATTATATTGTTTGAAACAAGGTCTCACTAATTTGCTAAATTACTTAGGCTTAGTCAGATATTTTGGCAAACCTATTTCAGTCTACCAGGTGGCTGACATTAAGTAATCTCAGGCTCATGCCTCTTAAATTGAAATTTTAAAACCAAAAATTCTACACAGCATTTTTACCTGCCATTGTTACTTCAAGTACCTTTGGAGTGACTGGTCACATGACTCTGTGCCAGTTAATCCAAATCATCAATTTGATGAGATTAAGAGTCTCCGACTGCATTTTGTTTGGTAGTATCAAGTTTGAGGTTATAAGCAACCACTTTGAAGGCAATAAGATTCACTATGATTCCCATTATGGTTTGACTATTATCTTCTTTTGAAATCATGTAAGGTCTCCAGTGTAGGTTTTATTGATCTTGTTATGTATTATTTTGATCAATTCTATTATACTGACTCTGTTTGGTTTAGTCATATTAGGTTTTATTCACCTCAAAAAAGTAATAAGAACTGTGGGAGTAAAAAAAACTCAAAAAGTATAATTGTTATTAAAAAGAGAGGAAAGGAAGGTGGTCTAAGGGATATAACCGCATGTATGTTTGAGTGTGTAGGACGGAAATCCATATTACTGATCTTTTGTTGGACCATTGAATGGTACGGTCTGCAATCTCGTTATATGAATGTACACTTTATATGCTTTAATTTTAGAATTTGGACAACTGTTTTTAGATGACAATATGTAACCTATTAACTAGTGATATTTTACTGTATTTTTTCTTGAAATTCTGTAGTACTTGTACCATTTACTGTTTTGTTTTTTTTACTTCCTTTTGTTTTTTCTTCTTTAAATAAAGAAAAAAAGAGTCTCCTGACTTGAGGACTATACTTCTGAGGGGATTCATCGATGGATGTTCATAGTTAAATGTGCTGTTAAGAGTTGGGGCCCCCTGGAGCTGAGTTGTAATGGCTGTGTCTGGGGTGGGGGAGAATCTCTTGCTGCTGTTTCTCTTTGATCCTTTCCTTCTTGCCATGAAAACAACAAATTTGCTCTACCAGGAAGTTCTTTTATGAAGTTTTTGCCTGGAGCCACTAAACTCTGAGGATACAAATCAAACTTCTCCTCTCCTATGTTAGGTGATATGTGTCAATTATGTTTGTCTCAACAATGGAAATGCTGACCAGTGGTTCAGCAGTTTGCACAGCTCCCTGAATTTATTGTACATTGCCATGGTTTGGGTATGGTTTGAATTGCTTTTTTTATTTTTATTTTTATTTATTTATTTATTTATTTTGGTACTAGAGATAAAATTCATGTCTATATACTTGCAAACTAGGAGCTTAATCTACTGATTTGTGCTGATTTGAACTCTTAAGTTTCATTTTCCAGGAAGTGGGTTCATAGTGTAGCAGTGATAAAGTAATGAAACCTTAAGAGTTAGAACCTACTATAAGTTAATTAGGATATTAGAGCACTACACTCAGGGATAGAGAAAGTCTGGCTCACACAGGGGAGTAAGTGAAGCTGAAAATGGATCACATGTGTGGCCAAAGCAAGGTTAGTAGGAAGAACAGTGACTTCCTGAGTCAAGTCCAGAGATTACTGGTCTAATTTGAAGACCACTGTGTGCCTGAGACAAGTTATATGGATAAGTTCTTAGATGGAGAGGTTACACATGATACTGAATCTCCCAAAGATACATATAAATGAGCTACAACCAATGGAATGTGACTTCCTCCTGCTCTTTCTCTCTCTCCTCCTGCTTTGTGGTAATTTCCATCAAAAAAGAGGTCTACAAATTGTTTCAGGTTTCTGTACTCTGCCTCTTGTCCTTTTTCCCCATGCTCACACCATTTGTATTCTAGGAAAATTGAAAGTTGCAACTCACAGGTGTGGGTTACATTTCATGAGAATGAATTAATCTCCAAAAGAATGAGTCATCACACTTGAGACTAATGCAGGCCATGAATAATTCAGTAGCAATAACTACTGTTATACCATCCATCCCTAGATTATCACCTGAGACAAATAGATGCCTGAAACATTCTCTTAAATCTCAAGAACAATGAGCTAAGAAAATTACTTCAGAAACTACACTGCTTCAGAAAGCCTTGTTATATCAGCACAAAACACACAGAAATACCAGGACTATTTGAAGAAATGGTTGATTCCACATGGAGTGTAGAGAAAAGATAATGTCTCTGGGATGACTTCTTGCGCTTGAAAACCACAGTAAAAATAAATAGTGATGAAATATACTTGTCTGTAAGAAAGCCCAAGGAAATTCTGTGGATCCCTTTCATTTGCACACTTCCAAATACAACCTAATCCCACCATCACATTTGCTGGACAAAAAGATTAGATAATATGACTTATCTGGGCAACGTGTGCTCAGCTAAACACTAGGAAACCAAAAGCAGAATAGATATTGCTGTTGACAAGCACTTTCTATACCTAAGAAACCAAAAGCAGAATAAATATTCGTGTTGATAAGCAATTTCTACACCTTGTAGTATTCTATTTAATAATCAAGTATAAATTACTGGTTGGACATCTACCCCAAACACTTAAAGAAAAAGAGATAAATAGCAACCAGTTTACAATGTAATAAGATGTGCATAAAGTTCCATATGTGGGTTACATAAAATTTAAACTTTGAACTCAGAAAGAAATGATTAAGGATAATATTGTACCCCCAAAACCAGCCCCCCAAAATGGTGTACAACAATGGGCAAGACATGTTTTGTGAAGAAAAAGGAGCACTGTGGCACCAGTGACACAGTGCACCTGCAATTTGCAAAGCTGTGTAACCTGGTTAAAACATTTTGCAGACTTTTATACAAAGTACAATTAAGAAGAACTTTGTTTCTCTTTGCTTGAAAACAGAGAAGTTTTGCAGGAATATACAATCCTTTGTCAGCTAAGTTGAGCACATAGTTTTAGATAACATCTGTAGTTTTCATAGGAAAACAATGGTTAACATATCAATCAGGTCAGATACCCAGGAATTTACATTCCTTGCAGAGGGGAGAAATGGTTAACACATAAATTAGGTGAGATTCCCAGAAATTTACAGTCCTTTGCAGAGTGGAGCAATGGTTAACATATCAATTAGTTCAGGAAGATGTTGTATACCAAATAGTATGATGGCACTACAGCTATTTTATAACAATGTGGTCAGTGCCCCAGGGTGTTTGAATGTAGAAAATAGTTGTGTCTGCAAAGGGAATTAACAAGTAATTTGGTCATATAACTTGAGCATTGCAAACATAACACAAACATAATGAAGCTCTTTTTGCTTGTGTGCAGCATTTCCCATTGATTTTTTGTCAGTGAACCAAATCATTGACTCATGGGTTTTCCAGACATAGGTATCTGATTATAACCTTGTGTCTTTAAAATCATGAGCTTTATATTTTGACCTCGAGCTTTGACATAGTTTAACAATTTGTTTATAATAAAAGGTCCAATAGTTACACAGATGAGGAGGATTAACAAAGGTCCTGTTCACTGCTGTTATTAAGGTTGTTAACCAAAGGGAGAACAAAAAGCCAACATTTAAACTAGCTCTGTTCTGCCTGCCTCGCTTCTTCTTGCAATCGATTTTTGAGGTCAATCATGACTCCAGAATGATTGGTATACAAGCAACAAGTTTTTTTCTAAAGCCATACAGATACCTCCTTCCTTTAGAGGAGGAGATCAAGACCCCACCGGTTTTTGTAAAACCATGCCAGCCAGTGAATTTAAAGAATCTGAAAGTCATAAGATTACACTGGTGGAGGCGCAGGAAGATGGGGTCTCCCATGTAAGGAAAAGGTAATGATCTCCTTGGGGTCTCCATAAGGGAGAACACATAAGAACAAGATTATTGGATACATTTGGCAATCCTAAGCTTTACAAAGTCCTTGGAGGGAACGACAGTACACTTATCTGTAGGTTGATCACCATCAGATGTCGGGACCAGCTTGAAGTGGGAAGGATGAACTGAGGCAGGCTTTCTAGTGACTTTGACAGAAGTTGGAATGCTGAGGACCACAGTGTGGGGATCTTCCCATCACAGCTCAAGAGATTCACAGTAATGCCTATTGGTGAGGACTAGTGTCCCAGGTTCTACTGCAGGGCATTCATCCTCATAGTGGCCTGCAGTCTGAGGATGTTGTTGTCTGAATAACCATTGGATGGAAATCAGAACTGGCTGAAGGGCCTGGAGTGACTTAATAAGATCTTTATTAGCTAAATCAGCTATTTTTTTCCTCAGAAATCTTAGGAATAAGAGGGTGGGGTCTCCCATACAAAGCCTCTGAAGGGGAAACACCTGCAACATAGGGGGTACATCACCAATACAAAAAAGCAAAAGGAAGGAGACTCACCCAGTTCTCACCAGTTTCCAAGGCCATCCTAGTTATTACCCTTTTTAAAGTCTTTTTTTTATCCTTTCTGCTTGTCTGAACTTTGAGGCCAGTAAACACAATGGAGTTTCCAATGAATCTGCAAAGCTTGGGTTAGCTTTTGAGTTATCTGGGCTATAAAAGCCAGGCCATTGTTGGACCCGATGGATAAGGGGAGGCCAAATCAGGGAAACTGCTATCAGTGTGGTCTCAGACTTAGTAGCCAAAGCTTTGACCCATCCAGTGAAAATTATCTATCATTACTAATAAGTACTTGTCCCGTGGAAGTCCAGGCTTTCTCATTTCTCTGAAATCTACTTCCCAATGTTCTCCAGGCATAGGGCCACGGTAGCCAGTGGTTTCTATTTGTTTCAGTCACGTTGGGTACCTTAATTCACATTGAGGGAATCTGAGACTCACAATTGGGTATGTTTTGATATTAACCCCCAGGGATGGCTCAAAATTGAGCAGCCAGATGCAAGTCTTTTCAAATATAAATAGGCTCTGACAGAGTAGATGAGATCAATAGTCATGTAAGGGCTCTCTCAAACTCCACTTGTTTTGTGACTGCCTTTCAGGAGGTGGTGACTGCCAAATTATTTCCTCATATAACAAGGTCATCTCCTGCAGATGGGCTCTATAATGGATAATAGGCACTTTTCTTGGCATCAAGATGGCAGCCAACAAGTCCAAATATTAGGGAGCATTTTTAGTCTTTTGGCACCCAGAATTCAATAATCCCCATTCCTCATAAATAGCCTCATGAATGTGAGCTGTAGCAAATGCATATCTGCTATCAGTATAGATATTTATATCTTTACCTTCTAACAGCTTGAGGGTCTCAGTGAGAACAATGAGTTCAGGTCCTTTGCCAATGTCCCTGGCTCCATGGTTTGTTCCCACAGAATCTGAAAATGTGTAGTGATGGCAGCTCCCGCAACCTGCTTACCTTGATAGATGTAACTGCTTCCATCAGAGAAATATGATGATTCCCGGATAGTGGCTCATCATTCAAGTCTGGTCCCCAATATAGTTGTGGAGGGTCAAGAAGGGTTTATCATCAGGCAGCAGAGTAGCAGGGTTTAAAGTCACTGTCCCCTTAAAACTGATGGTAGTTGGATCCAGAAGTAATGCTTGATAATGCATGACTTGGGAGTTGGGCAGCCATCAGTCTGGTGGAGCCCTGATGAGAGTCTCCAATGAATGGGAGGGGACAACTAAGAGTTTCTGTTCAAAAGTCAATTTTTGAGCCTCCTCTACCAGGAAGGCCACCAAGGAAATCTCCCTCAGACAAGGTGGCCATGCGACTGCCACATAATTATATCTCTTGGAAAGATAGGTAACAGGCCGCTGCCAGGGTCTCAAACTATGGGTCAGTCCTATGACTCCTAGAAATTTTTGCATTTGCTTTTTAGTCATGGAAATTGAAATCTGTCAGATGGCTTGCACCTGCTGGGAGGAAAGAGTCCATTTTCCTTCCTGGATTTGGTAACTTAAGTAGGTCACATTCTTTTGGCATATTTGGGCCTTTTTGCAGAGACCCTATAGCCCAGCTCATTTAAAGCCCACAGAAGATCTTTAGAAAGTCCTCTTATCAATGCCCCTTCTCTTAGCAATAAGTACATTGACCTTTATCTAAGGACGGATGAAAATTCGTATCAGACTAGGTGAATTTTTCGGCTAGCATTTCCAGCAACTTTGTCTACTTCTGGTGCTAAGGGTCCTCCTGGTTGTCAAATACCTTTTGGGCAATCTCTAATAACTGACTGAGGGACATTTCCTCAAAACCCTCAAATTTTTGCAATTTTTGCTTAATATCAGGGGCTGACTGGGTTACAAAGGCAATATTAATGGTCCTTGCGTTTTTAGGTGCTACCGATGTATAAATGTGATTGGCCTTTTGCAATCTTTTCAGAAAACTCTGAGGGAGACTCATTAGCCAGTTGTCTCACTTCTGCTACCTTGGGCAAATTGGTGGGTTTTCTTGGGTGGCCTTAATGACTATCTAGATGGTGATACCAATGGAGAACCTCCTTACCTCTGGTTGTCCAATTGGTGTGGGACAAAGGGAACACATGGTTTTGGCATTCTGGATCAGAGGACAGGTTTCATCTGGATGGCACACTGCTTTTTTGGCCCACGGTGCCACGTGGCAGCCCATTGTTCTACTGAAATTATGTACTTAACAAAAGAGAGCTTTTTCATAGGTAACAAAATTAACTGTGCCATATAGTCTCCCAGATTTGCACAGCACATCTAAGAACTTGTATTTTATCTTTGTAATCACTAATCACCTTAAGCACAAAAGTTATTCCTTTTAAATTTAGATTAGCTTTTTCCTGCACAAGACCAACTGTTCCTTTAGATGGGGGACCCCAAATTCCTGTCCCAGAAAACATTTCCTCTTTTACATTCTGGCACAGACAGGCATTTTTACTTTAATACAAAACCACCTTCTTTATCCTTCTTTTTCTCATTGTTTAACTTACTACCAGTCAGTTATCTCCTCTCTGGCTTTTGTAGACAACATTAAAACCTTTAACAAATCCTTGAAGTGACTTTCATTTAACAGTGTAAAACATATTTAATCATTTCATGTCATTTCATTACTTTAAAAACTGTAGCTTTCTTAACTGGCTCAATTACAGTATGACCTGGTTTCACTTGTTAAAGTTAATGTTTTTTAAAATCCATATATATATATATATATAATTTTAACCAGAAAGAAAAATACTTTTAAAAGCATGTCGAGCTTGTAAGTAATCAACTGAGAACTAAAATACTAAACAAGGCATCACAAAAACAAGACCAACATTAAAGGCACAAATGAAGTTTTTTCTGTCCACAGTTTAGCAATCTAAAGAAATAATTTTCATTATGAACCTTGAGTCCAATGAGCCACATGGATCCTGCAACAGAAATGGTCCAGGACCCCCTAAGTTAGTAACAAATCCACCAAGTTCAAATGGGAAAAAATATCCCAAAATTAGTAACAGATTCAAATTGGCAGTCAACTCCAAAGTAAAAAACACTGAACATAGAGGCAAATGAGCAAGAAGCCTCAAATCACAAATCAGCGAGCCACCCCAAAGCACAAACAGGTGTAAAGTCCCAAAGCACAATTGGGCCCAAAAGCACAAATGGATGAAAAGCCCAAAGCACAAAGAGGCCCCCAAGCACAAACAGGCCCCAAAGCACAAACAGGCCCTAAAGCACAAATGGGCCCCAAAGTACAAATGGGATCCGAAGCACAAATGGGCCCAAAAGCACAAATGGGCAAGAATCCCAAATCACATATGGGTAAAAAGCCAAAAACAGAAACTGGAAAAAGCCCAAATCACAAAGGGGCAAAAAGGCCCACATTAAAAATGGGCAAAAGCTTAAAACAAGTTTCATAGGAATTTACAATTTATTGTCAGCTAATTGTAGCCCATAATTTTAGATAACATCTCTCCTTTGCAGAGGGGAACAATGCTTAACATATCAATCGGGTCAGATTCCCAGAAATTTACAGTCTTTTGCAGAGGGGAGCAATGGTTAATGTATCAACCAGATTAGATTCCCAAGAGCTTACAATCCTTTGCAGAGAGGATTGATGGTTAACATATCAGTTAAGTCACCCATGAAGATAGTGCATACAGAAGAGTATGATGGTGCTACACCTTTTTATAACAATGTGGTCAGTGCCCCAAGGAGTCTGATTGTAGAAAATATTTGTGTCTGCAAAGGGAATTAACAAGTAATTTGGTTATATAACTTGGGCATTGGTAAACACAACACAAATATAATGAAGCTCTTTTTGCTAGAATACAGCTAAATTACAAATGGGCGAAAAGCCTCCAGGTGTCCCATTCTGACTGAAGTTACAAAGGTGTGCACCCACATGATAAACAGGCTAAAAGACCCAAATACTTACAGATGTTTAGTTGATCAATTGGTGAAATATAATTTGGTTAAGGGTCGCCCATTATTCCCTGATGAACCCCCAAATGTTGTACCCCCAAAACAAGCCCCTGAAAATGGTGTCCAAAAATGGAGCAAGCTATGTTTTGTGAAGAAAAAGGAGCACTGTTTATTTAACCTGGCACCAGTGACACAGTGCAATTGGAGTTTGCAAAGCTGTGTAACCCACTTAAAACATTTTACAGACTTTTATAGAAAGTTCAATTAAGAAGACTTTTGTTTTCCTTTGCTTGAGGACAGAGAAGTTTCACAGGAATTTACAATTCGTTGTCAGCTAATTTTAGCACATAATTTTAAGGTAAACACATCAATCAGATTAGATTCCCAGGAACTTACATCCTTTGCATAGGGGAGCAATGGCTAACTTATCACTTAAATCACCCACGAAAATGTTGCATACAGAACAGTATGATGGTGCTACAGCTTTTTTATAACAATGTGGTTCAGTGCTCCAGGGAGTCTGGTTGTAGAAAATAGTTGTGTCTGCAAAGGGAATAAACAAGTAATTTGGTTATATAATTTGGGCATTGGCAAAAACACACACACACACACACACACACACACACAAATATAATGAAGCTTTTTGCTAGAATACAGCATATAATAATCAATTATAAAATGTTGTGAATAAGTTAGCAGTTTCCCATGTCTTAAAGAGATGGAATAAATGATTCCCAGTAAAACAATGGTGATGGCTTAGAATGATCGACCCAGAATGACCCCAATGAAAAATCACTTTGCCATTTAGTTGGAAATCAGAACTTGGTCATGAGGGTGTATAACACGTCTGAGTATGGTAAAAAACTGGAGCACACATCTGAGTTTGTGAAAGCAGACATAAGATAGCATTGGGGAGAAATCAAGTGATATCTATCCCTGAAGTGGTAGTCTTTCTTCCTTTCTTCTTCCTTCTTTCTATCCTTGCTTCCTTCCTTCCTTCCTTTCTTTCTTTTTCCTTCTTTCCTTCCTTCCTTCCTTCCTTCCTTCCTTCCTTCCTTCCTTCCTTCCTTCATTGCTTCCTTCCTTCCTTCCTTCTTTCCTCCCTCCCTCCATCCCTTCCTTCCCTCTGTCCTTTCATTCTTTTGTTTTTTTGATTCAGGTTAGTATGAAAGAACTTCCTGGTAGAGCAAATTTGTTGTTTTCATGGCAAGAAGGAAATGATCAAAGAGGAACAGCAGCAAAAGATTCTCCCCCACCCCAGGCACAGCCACTGCAACTCAGCTCGAGGGGGCCTCAACTATTAACAGCACATCCAACTATGAACATCCATGGATGAATCCACTCAGAAGTATAGTCCCCAAGTCAGGGCACTCTTAATCTCATCAAATTGATAATTTGGATTAACTGGCACAGAGTCATGTGACCAGTCACTCCAAAGGTACTTGAAGTGGCAGTGGCAGACAAAAGTGCTGTGTGGAGATTTTTGGTTTTAGAACTTCAATTTAATTGGGCTGAACTAATCTCAGCCACCTGGTAATGAAATAGGTTTGCTAAAATATTTGATAAAGCCTAGGCAATTTAGCAACTTAGTAAGACCTTGTTTCCAACAAAACAATCTAAATTTGTCTGATAACCCAAGATATAATCCCTTAAAAAAAGAGCAGCCTGTAAAAATGGTATTTTAAAGTCCTTAGAAATTGATAAATTTTCTGAATCTTTAAGTTGTTACTGTGCTATTTTCCACATTATGCTCAGAGCTTTTCTATCGGATACACTACTTCACATTTTGACTATATTTTATTAAAAATATACTTTTTTCCCCATATGTGTAACTTTGTTGTGCCTCCACTATGCAGTGATGTATTTCTATTTTGTATTCTTGTTTAACGTCATAATAACATTGCATTACTTTGAAGTGTATGAACTTCTTGCTTTATCTTGTTCATGGCACATGAAGTGTGTGTTTGGATAGCTGTGTCTGTGTGTGTGTAAATGGATCCCAAGTCTTCACATATGTGCAAGAATGTAACCTACAATTGATACCCTCCACACACAATCCCTGAGAGAATTATTTCTCTAGTAGAGGCAAAGTGGAACAAGAGTAGCTGGACACATCCTCCTATAAAAACTTTGGTTGTTAAAAAAAAAAAAAAACCTTTGGTTGTTTTCATAGCATTTCTTCTTCATTTATTTTTTGTCTTTTGTTGAGACGGGGTCTTGCTATGCAGTTCAGTCTAGCCTGAACTCACTTTGTAGCCCAGGCTGGGTTCTAACTCATAAGAATCCTCCAACCTCAGCCTGAGTAATCCCGAGAGCTCGGATTACAGGCCTGAGCCACCATGCCCGGTTTATAGCATTTCTTCTTTATTTAGAACTGACATTTCTGAATCACTGGCACTTTCTGTTCTTGATCAACTGAAGTAGGATTGTACTTCTCCAGAAGTTTGTGCTAAACATGGATTTCTTCTCACAAGCATATTTTGGCCACCAGAATTGAGTGTTCATAGGGTTTAGTCTATTCAATTCCTTGTACTCTTACTTGGAACTTCAAATCCACAACGCTTCCTGCAGTGTTGGCCGATATTCTCACATTTCCCTTTGTAGAATTTCTGAGTTTTTGTGATGATATGGAAGTTTAATTCCTCTCAAGGCTATCAGAAGTCTTTCTGTATTTCTTTCACTCCTTCATGCATAGTTTGATTACTGTTGATTCTTTATATGTCCTTATGAGAAAGGGTCTAGCTATGTATTTCTCACTGGTCTTAAATTAGCAAGGATCCTCCAACCTCAACCTCTGGAGTGCTGGGATAAGGGGAGTGTACCGCCCGGCCCAGCTGTTGTGGATTCATAAATACTCAAATTTCAGAATCCTTCCTTACCTCTTTAGAAAATAGGCAATATAAGAAAAAGACACAGTGGCCTTGTTTACAGTCCCAGAACAGTACAGTCTCAAGCAGTAGGATGATGGAAAGTGTAAGGCTTGCTTGGACTACGGGCAAGACACTCTTTCAAATTTCACAAAAAGAAATAAATGAAAAATAAACAAGAAATTCAAAAGTTGCAAAAAGTAATGAGACAAAAGACTGGTGGTGCAAGTATTAACTGAATCTGTTAATTTGAGTAAGCATGTCTAACTCCACGGTATTTAAATAGGAAGACCCATGCTAGGGTGGATCCTCAACTAAGTAGCATAAAAGGGAAGCCAAAAAGGGAGGGTTACATGTGTTCCAGAAGAAATCACCCTGTATTCAACTCAGATCTAAGCCTTCAACAGGGTTCTCTGTGTCTCCAGCCTGACAACAAACTTTTTGTGTCTCCCATATGTGACTCTGCATGCAGGATCAGTAAGTCATTCTTCAAACTTCTTGCAGATTTGATTACATTGCACTAAGTCCATTTATTTAGAGAGTACTGCCTGTCACAGGTAGGGACAATTCAGGTAGTGTACATTGGTCTGTATCATATTATCTTAGATTTAAATAGGCTTAGAAAAACAAATAAGCAATTATTCCTTGTGGGAGTAGCACTATTTCATTTTAATTCATCTTCATAGCATTACTATTAGAAAACAATAAGGATATCGGCTGGACATCCTCAAGGGCAGTCAGACAGTGGGTGAGCTCCAAGATTGGCATGATGTCATTAAGGACAGTTTTCTGTCACTTGTCCTCAAAAATATTTCTCCCTTGTCATGGGCAAACCTCTCTTCCCTGAGGCTCAGTTTTTCTTCAGCTGCTGATCTTCCCTAGTGGTGGCAGGCCTGTGTCAGCCAGCCAAAGTGCACAAGTAAGTCACTCCTCTTAGAAGGCTTAGTGTGCATACTGCTTATGAGAATAAGGAAGCCAGGTCCCTCCCTCAGTGACTTTGTTTGTTTCCAGGTGCCCTATATGTTTTCAATGGCAACTCTATCAGGAGGATGGGCTGGAGTGGGGAAGTTACCCAGATTAGCCTGGCTGCTCTCATGTAGTAGAGGAGGATGTTGGTTTGATAACCCAGGAGGACACTGAAGAGAATTGTCCCTGTCTTTTGGGATCCAAGAGGGAGCAAAGGAGAGCAAGTGAGTGGGATGGACATCTGCTGGCCAAATCACAACCTCCTATGGCCAGAGAAGGGACAATACAGAGAGGTACACCATTTTCTGTCTCATCTTGAGCAAGGTTTTTAACCCATCAAATTTCAAACTCTGTGTGAAGTACAATATAGTATCATAGGCCAAAAGTGGAGATGAGGAAAGTTTTTTAATTAGGCCCATATAACCATGGCTTCAGAGGCACAGTTTCTTTGAAGTACACTCTAGTTATCTGTCAAAATCTTGGACTGCTTCAGAACGTTAATAGCGATGAGAAGTTGTTGTTACAGATACAGTTGACCAAGAAGGCACACTAGCATGCTCTTGTAATCCCAGCATTCTTGGAGATTTAAGTAGGAGGATTCTGATAGGTACACCCTGACTTTGGAAGTCTAGTGAATTAATTAGACTGAATCTCAAACCCATAAAGAATGAAAGGACAAGACATGTAACTCAGTGGGCAGTCTCTAGGCTCTCAATCTCCAGTAGTGAAAAGCAAAACAAAATGCACTGTGTCATAGAATGTCATCAAAAAGTAGATTTTTAATGATGTAATTTGCTGCTAATAGGACTGAATTTTGCTGTGGCGTTCCAGCTCTACTCAATGCTTAGTGATTCTCGTGCCACAGTCATCTGAGTGGTAAAATTACACGCATATATGGTGGTGTAAATATTAACGGAATCTATTAATTTGATTAAAGCATGCCTAGCTCAACTGGATTTAAATAGCATAGGAAGACCCACCCTAGGGTGGATCCCCACCTAAGTGGCATAAAAGGGAAGCCAAAAAGGAAGGGTTACATCTGTTCCAGAAGAACTCACACTGTACTCAACAAAAATATTAAAAAGGGGATTTCTTCAGTGAGCTGTTTTTTAAAGGAATCAAGACAGGACTAAATAGTGACTAATTATTAAGTAAATCTTGGTAAATGGAACTCTGATTAATTAATGTTTTAAATCTACACATCAGGGTCTCTAGACTGCCGTATCTCCCTGCTTTTCTTGGATCTGCTGACTGGAGTGACATGTCTACAGTCTGGTGAAGAAAGAAAACCCGGGAAACCTTTCTTCACTTTCACACTGGTGATGTCAGTAGTTCAAGAAATGTCCAGTGGGCCGGTAGCTGAGAACCAGCATGTCACAAAGATCAAAGTAGTGAAATTCTCCTATGTGTGGTCCATCAGTAACTTTAGCTTTTCCCTAAAGGAAATAGGTAATGCCATTGAAACTTCAAACTTTTCACCTCAAGAAAATCATAAACTGAAATGGTGCTTATGAGTATATCCAAAAAGGATGAATAAAGAAAGCAAAGATTACCTGTCCCTATGTCTGGCATTGATCAGCTGCCCAATGATAGAAGCTTGGGTAAAATTCACATTTTACATTGTGAATGATAAAGGACAGAACACCAAAGGTCTGTAGAGTCAAGAAATTCATAGATTTGATCCAGGCACAGAATAGGGATTCAGAAAATTCATCTTTAGAGATTTTATTTTGGATGCACCCAATGGGCTACTCCCCAATGACAAGCTGACCCTCTTCTGTGAGGTGAAAGTGACACAAGACTTCACCAAAAGTTTTAGCCTGAATAACAAGAATATGGTGAAGGCTTCTGAGCACTGGTTAACAAGTGATCTAGCAGGGCTATGGAAGAATTCCCTGTTGGCAGACTGTTGCTTGTTGGTGTCTGGCCAGGAATTCCAGGCTCACAAAGCCATCTTAGCAGCCTGCTCTCCAGTTTTCAGGGCCATGTTTGAACATGAAATGCAGGAGAGCAAGAATAATCAAGTTAAAATCAGTGATATGGAGCCTGAAGTTTTCAAGGAAATAATGTTCTTAATGTACACAGGAAAGGCACCAAAACTCGGCAGAATGGCACCTGATCTGCTGGCAGCTGCAGACAGGTGTGGCCTGGGGTGCCTGAAGCTCATGTGTGAGAAACACCTCTGCTGCAACCTCTCTGTGGAGAATGTCATAAAAATCCTCATCTTGGTTGAGTTCCACAAGGCACATCAGTTGAAAGTTTGTGCAGTGGATTTCATCAACTTGCATATTTCTGACATCCTGGAGAATGAGCAGTGGAAGTCCTTAGTGGTGTCACACCACCAATTGTTGGCTGAAGCCTATCAGTCTCTGGCTTCCATGCAGTGTGCTTTCCTGGGACCCCCATATAAGCATGTAAGGCTGTCCTGAGATCAACCTGTCCATTTATCTTCCACAAACAGGGGTCACAGTGGATACGACTGCACCTTTGCTAGACAGGACAATCTTTGGAGCTTTCACACTTCTACAAGGAAACACTGAATTGTATTTATTCCTGGGGATAGATGGCACCACTTTTCAATTTTAATAATGAGATAGGAACTTAGAATTTAGAAGAGTAACTTTTGAAAAGTCCTTAGAATGTAACTTAGAGGCAATCAGAATCCTGGCTTTTACAATAAAATGCATTCTTATTGTTTCAATGTTGATCCCAAAGCAAAATCAAAGGATTCACCAGCAAAACAGACACACCTGTGGGGTAGACCTGCCCTAAGAATGTAGGACTATGGTCTCTTCCTCCATTTTTTTTTGTGAATAAAGTTTAATCTTATTTATACAGTTGTATGAATTCTTTTCCTTTTTGTACATTGAAGAGTTAAAAGTCTGGGGAAGTTTGAGGATGGCCAGATGACTAGAGGCCCACCCATGTGCTGGACACCCCAGGTTTACATTGGCACTAATCAACTTCGAGAATGGGAGAAGAACAACACCCAGGATTTGAACATTTGGACCAACGGAATTACCTGCGATGCATCTCTTTGCTCCCTTGTCCATGACAGAGGGACATTGGCATGCATTCTAGGCACTGGCCTGCACATCTCAGGAGTGATAGTGCAAGGAACAGCCTGTCCTGAAGGAGCAGACCAATCATCAGGTTCCTGGACCAAAGGGAGGGAAAAGTGTTCCATTTTAAGAAAAATGAAAAGAAAATGAAACAATAATAGAATCAATTTGTGTATTACACAAGAATTCATGTTCGGGAAGCAAATTATAATCCTTTCAACTTCGCCCATATAAAGGTGCTAGTAAACATGCCTGCCCGTTGTACAAATTTTAAGAGAGTCCTTATACTGTTAACAGTTTTGCTTGCAAGAACAGAATGTACGTGTTTTTCTATCTTAAAAATAAGGGATGGAGGATAAAAGAGGAATTAAGAGTTTTATTTGGAAGATGAATGTTTTGACAATTTTACCTTTAACAGCAATCATTGTTAGTGTTGTTTTGGAACCACTCTGGACATTTCAATTTCATGGGCATTTAAGGACACATTAGAGTAGAGCCACACTTGTCTTTAACAGGTGCATAGTGATATAAAAATGTGTACCCATTTTTTGATGTGAATTACACATCAACTTTAATGACACTCTATGACAATATAAATGTGAGATAGCAACCTGTATAAATTCTAAAGAGTTAGGAGGCTCTCCTTGTGGCTCTTCTGCTCTACACTTCCCCATGCTTCCTGCTCTTGTTGGTTTCATACACGTGTGTTATTCCACATTGCAACCTCATGCACACAAACCTGTCTTTCTTGAGGGATCCACCACCAAGATAGCAGTGATGAATGCTAAAACGTATTTCACTCATTTGTCTTCACAAGGTCTATGGTCCTTAAATATTGTAAGAAACATTTTTGAAGCATTTTGACAAATTTATTTTTCTTACATCCCCTTCTCCCCTTTTCTCTAAAACAAGAAAATGCAAAGGAAAGCCACTGAGAAGAAAAATAAACATTTACTATTAAATGCTTTTTTAAAAATATCAAGATTCTCCAGCTGCCCATAACGAACTAGCTGCCTGTGTTGGAGCTATCCCAGTATCTTTTCATTAGCCACACCTCCTACAAAGCAGAACACTCGAATATAAAGTGTTTTCTTCTTAGAAATATAAATTATTGCTATTTTTAAAAATAAATCTGCATATTAAAATCAGGGTTCCAATCTAACTCAAATTAACTAACAAAGAAATAACTGATACAGTGAAAATACCACTTGTTGAAAGAAATGAAGCAGAGTGCTTTAGAGCCTACAATTGTGCAAGACCAAGGCCACACTCCAAGATTCCTAGAATGCAAGTATATGTCAGAGTAACTTAATGTCAAATGATTTTGGAGAGATAGAAATTAAAAATAAGGCACAAATATACACAAATAGTTTTAATTGCAAAGGTAAATGAAGCCATGCAAGGTCTGCAGTTTAGGTGGCTGGAGGCAGGATCATTGTGATATGAGGTCTAGTTTAGCTCTCTGGCAAGAGTGGGAGGTCAGCTCTTAAGAATTTGCAAGTGGGCTTGGGGATGCATAATCAACTCCTTAGGCTAGTGTCACTCTTTCAGAATGTTTTTGACAGAAAAGTGGTTTGCACCCCAGGAAAGAATTGTCTGTCTGTATCACAAACACAGTCAAGTAGATTTCTGTGTTTTAAACAATAGCAAAACATTCTAGTGAAGATACAACCTGTTTGAATTATCATGCTATAAAAACTAGTTGATGGCAGAAGACCAAAAAGCGTTTCTTATCAATTTTCAGTCCTTTTAAGGAAACAAGGCCCACCTGCATTTGGGAAGACTGGAGTCACCTCACCAGCCTATCTGTGTCATCCAAAGATGCCTGGCTACCATCCTTTTACCTTTAAAAACAATCATTGTTGGTGTTGTTTTGGAACCACTCTGGACATTTAAATTTCATGGTCATTTAAGGACAGGTGAGAGTAGAAACCCAGTTGTTTTCAACAGGTGCATAGTGATATAAAAATAAAGTTATATAAAAATAAAGTAATGTAAAAATACAAGGCATCCTGTTAAATTTTTCAATACTTAGATGACTAAAGCAAACAGATTAACAAAGTTTCCAGGTGGCAGTACAGTTGGACACAGTGAAGCTGAGGGACCCACTCCCCTTCCTTCATTCTACTGTAAACACAAATGTCTTGATTATCGATATGTAAGTTTACTGGGACACTGAGTCACTGAAATTAATGAGAGATTGTGTGGGATGCCAGAGGAATTAGAGGGGTCTCACCATAGTGGGAGGCACCTTCAACCAGAGGGATCTGGTTACCAGAGCAGGCAGTTGGATGACAGCTGTCTGACCACTATGGAGGGCACCTGAGTCTGATTCCTAAAGCAAATGAAGCCTGAATCATTGGGGTTCCTGCTCCTCCTTGTCTTCTTTTTACTGTCTACATTCTGTCAGTTCCTGTTGCTCTCATCTTTTGGTCTCAATAGACAGTAATATTATTTTTATGAGATGTATGCTATGTAATTCTTTTTATTTGTTTACTTATAGCTTAGCCAAAGGAACCTGGTCTATTTTGGGGCCAATTGTCTGTAACAGCTGTCAATTGATGGATTAGAGGTAGCACCAACAGTTTCCCACCATTGATCTATCATTATGGAATCCCGGCTTACCCAGAATTTCTGCACAAAGGTATTAGATGTAAAGATGTTCAAGCTTTTCTTTCAGGCTGACAAATATTTCCATTAAAGACAAAGCACCCTAGTGTACCTAATGAAGACATTTGTTCAATTTTCTGAATAAAGTTTCCTCCACCTTTCAATTGAAAGATAGTTGATGTGGTAGAATTTTATTAGCTTATCTACATTCATATTGGGGGTATGGGTGACTGTGAGTGTGGTGGTGCATTTTTGTAAAAAGATCTCATTTCACCTTTTCAGGAGTATTTGTAGTGTCATTAAGCATAGGAATATTTCTGTGGATATTGGAAATGTCAAAATTTACAGAACTAAAGTATGACTAAGTCATCATAATTTAAAGAGTATTTAGAACATAAACACTGTCTAAGGGAGGGCAAAAAATATATAACTTAGTACTGCACTGATTTTTGTATTTTACTGCTACTTAACAATTATGTTAGTTTTGGATATTAAAATTACAAAAATATAGGACTGTTGATTTAACTTACTGGCATACATGTTTGCCTGACAAGTGTCAGGTCTGTGAGTTCACACCCTGCTACACACACACACACACACACACACACACACACACACATATATATATATACACACACACACACACACACATATATATATATATATATATATATATATATATATATAAAGAGAGAGACAAATACATTAGGTGTACCTAAAGAAACAAATCTGTCATATTTTGCCTGCCAATATTAATATAGCAGTACATATGGATTATCCTGAGAGGACTATCAGAGTTTAATACAATAACAATTGTCTCTTTGGGTGAGCCTTTGTTGTGACTTGAGTCTGGCAGTCCCAAAACCCCATGCAATTATGGAGGTAGGCTTATAGTGTGCCTGAATGACGCATGATCCAAATATGGGATCTTAGGTTTGAGTGCTACATGCAAGGTTTTGGGTGGCCTATATAAAATATAACTGACTTAAAGAGTCTGCTCTATGTGATCCTCTCCTTTTGCTGCTGTTGCTTGTGCAGCTTTCTGCTGCTGAGATATGATGACATCTGCCATGTTTCACTCTGACTTGCAGACTGTGGATTATAGACTGAAGGCTACAAAGATGGTAAGCTGTATTAATCTTTGGGTCCCTAATTTAATGGTCAAATATTTTGTTTCAGCAATGAGACAATAGTAACCAACAGAGAAATTGGCACCAGAGGAATGGAGTCCTATGAATACCTGTCCATTGTTTCAAGAGCCTTTGAGAATTTCTTGTGGCTAGATTTTGGAAAGGTTTACATGTCTCCTAATGGATAAAGCTACATCACATTATACTGTTTTCCATATGAGATTCTGCTTAGAAAACAGAAGACAAGAATTTTGATAGAAATCATGACATTCAAGACCAGTTCAGTATGTTTGATCACCAAAATTGAGTATTTAAATGATCAGACTATGCAATTCCTTCTGCTCTTATTTGGGACCCTGAAGAAGCAAAGCTTGTGTAGTTTTGCCTGTTATTCTCACATTTGCCTTGGGTGGAGGTGCAGAATACAAACTCACTGTTGTCCACTAAACCCTGTGTTACTTACATTGTTCTGTTCTGATCTGCTTTGTTGTGTCCCCTTTTGTCTTAATCTCCTTAAAGTTAAATTTTAAAAAAATGAAAACTAATAGAGACTTCTCAGATTTTAATGTGATTGAACTATTAGGAGTCATTGAGTGGTTTTCATATGAAAGGAAATGAAGAAATAAGCATTTCATAAAGGAAACACAAAGTATATTTATACCGCAGAATAGTACTCTGGCAGGAAGGCTGATAATCGTGACTCACTTGTAGAAAAATGGATGCACATGGGGATCAAAAACTAAGTGACACCATGATATATTTGCACCTATGGTTATAAGCAGCATAATTTGTAACCGCTAAATGCTGCAAACAATCAAAATGCTCCTCAGCTACAGAGTTGAGGTATTTTTAAACAATGGGATACTACTCAGATATAAAAGGATGATCTTGAGGACTTTGAAGGTAAATGGAGGCAACTTGAGACTACCCTCATAAGTGAAATAAACAAGACTCTCATTAGTAAATATCACATTGTCTTTTTACTGTAAAAAACACAGAAAAAGTAATAGATCCAAAACAGATAACGGATACTGTAAAAATGAAAGGGAAAGAAAGTGCTCTAAAGGGTATAACTGTATATATATATATATATATATATATATATATATATATACACATATATATGTCTATATATATGTATATATATGTGTGTGTGTGTGTGTGTGTGTGTTTGTGTGTGTAAGATAGATATACATGTTACTAAATTTTGGTTGAAAACTAAACAGATGGTCTGCACTCTCAATGTTTGAGTGTTTATCCACATTTTATGCTTTGATTTTGCAACTTGAAGAACTAAGTATCATAGATCAGTATGTAATATATCAACTAGGTATTTCTTAGTGTTAATTTTTTGAATTCCTTATTATTCTACTTTTTTCCATTTTATGTTCTTCTTTCTTTGTCTCTTTCAATACAAATAAACGTAAGTGACAAAAGTTGGTCACCAGAAATTAAATATCATATTGTTTGGATGTATGGAAAGATAATTAAGGAACACAATGGAGGATAAATGTAGAGAATTAAGAAGAATTATTTGAAATGGGAAAGGGAAGAAAAGAACAGGAAGAGGAAAGCAAATAAAGCAATGATTGAGTTATAAAATGAAATTATAAATGGTGAAGTTAAAATTGAATGAAGGGGGATGAGAGGAACACGGGGATAAAGCATAATTTTGATATCTTATGCACAGGTGCACATTCTCTATGTTGAATGTGAACAATATACCTGAAAAATATGTAGTACAAGATAATAAAAGAATGAAACAAATGCAAAAGAAATAGATATAATAAAAACATCCAGTACATCTCTAATGTGCCATCTGGAAAACAGTGAGTTGGGATTCAGGGCTCCTTCTATCGCATCCTTGATGACAGGGCTAGCTGGAAAACAACGAGTTTGCATGGGGGACCACCGCCAAAGGCAAATTCAAGAATGACAAAATGTCAAAACTGTGCAAGCTTTGCAAATTCAAAATCCCAACTAAGAGCAGAAGGAACTGAGTACTCTGAATCCTATGGACATTCAATAATAGTGGCCAAAGCTCCTGAACCTGGTTATTAACGCCAGGATTTTTATCAATATTCCAGTCTTCTGTATTCTGAGCAGAATCTCCTATGGAAAATAGCATAAGGCGATCCAGCTATACTCATTCAGAGGACATCTCCAAATCTTTCCAAAAACTTCCCACAAGCAATTCCCAAAGAATGTTGAACCATATGGTCAGGTACGGTCACTACAAAGAACCCATTCCTCTGGTCACAAATTCTCTCTTGATTACCTTTCTCTCAATTCTGACACAAAACACCTGACCTTCTAAATGGAATGGAAAGATTTATTTATCTTACTGTTTTTGGAGTTTTAAATCTATAATCAGCAGTCTGCAAGGTGAGTGACACATGGTAGATGCATCAGATTTCTGCAGCAGAAAGCAGCACAAGCAACAATAGCAAAAGGACAGGATCACAGAGAGATTCTTTCTGTTCCTTATATTGTAAGTAAGCCACACACACACGGGTGTAGCATGTACAACTACAACTACAGCATTGGACCATGAAGTATTCACACACTCTAGAAGCACACTTCCATGATTGCAGAAGTCTCTGTGGGCCTCCAGACTCAAAACATAACACAGACTCATTCACAGAGACAACCACAAGTGCATTAGTCTGTCATAGTGTTCTCAGCATACTGTGAGTGCGCTGCTATATTAATGTTGATATGAAAACCATGAGAGTTTCATTCCTTAGGTCAGACCTGGAATATATGTGCATATATACTTTGGATCATACTCACAACTTCACACTTGCCAGGTAAGCATGTACACCACTGAGCTAAATCACCAGTCCTATTTTTCATAGTTTTAAAATCCAAAACTAATATAAGCTTTAACTTCCATATCAGTAAAATACCCAGAATACATATTTACTGTCCTCTGATAGATACATGTTATAAATACTCTTTAAAATTTGCTCGACTAGCTGTACTTCAGTTCTCTATATCTTGATATTTCAAATCTCCAAAAATACTTTCTTATGCTAAAGAATAATATAAATTATCCTGAATAATGTGAAATAAGATTTGTTTACTGAAGTTCCTTTTAAAAAATGGCCCACTGCACTCCGAGTAACTTACACAAACCTGAGTGTAGTTAAGCTAATAAAATTCAAGCACATTTACTCCAATATTCAATTAAAAGGAAGTGGAAAACTTACCCTAACGAGAAAATTGAATAACTGACTTTATCTGGTACACTGTAGTGGCTCCTCCTTCCATGGAATTACATGTCAGTCTTACAAGAAATCTAGAACAGTTTTCCATGTGATATATATCTGGAGAAAACTTGGTAAGCCACAGATGAATTGTGACCAACTGCTATTTCTGCAACTACCCCACCACCAGGGCTGATGTTACAATTTAATTGGCCAAAAATAGTTTGGTTACTGAGACAAAACAGAAATAAATATAAAAAAGGATTACATAGCATACACCTCATGCAAAGTAATATTTCAATGTCATTGTGGCCACAGGATAATAGCAACAGAAATTGGCAGAATGTAAACAGGAAAGAGAAGGAAAAAGACAGGAACCTTCAATATTTCAGGCTTCACATACATAATGAATCAGACTCAGATGCCTTTCATAGTGGTCAGACAGTTCTAATCCAGCTGCCTGCTCTGGTGGCCAGATGCCTCTGACTCCAGGTGCCTCCCATTGTAATTAGACACCTCTAAGTCCTCTGGTGCCCCACACCATCTCTCCCTAGTGTCAAGGATTCAATGTCTCTGTTAATTTACACAAAGATAGCCAAGATATTGTGTTTATAGTTGAATGAAGGAAAAGGGAAAGTGTCCCTCAGCTTCACTGTTTCTAACTGTACTGCTACCACTAACAACACCATGGAAACTAGTTTATTTATTTGTTTTAGTCATTTAAATGTTGAAAAATGTAACAAGATATGTTCACTTGTATCTTAAGGACAGTAAACAGACATCTTTGAATGACACAGATATGTTGATGAAGAGACTGTAAACTGATGAGAAATGCTTGTTTATCTTCTGGATAAACTTATGTATGCAAGAGCAATCAAACAGATGGTAGGTTCAATATATCCTTTTTCTTTTCATGTTCAAAATATAGAAATCTATGTGACAGGGCTCACTACCCAGAGACAATTTTTCCCCTGTGATTAGAGCACTCTTCACTGATAAAGATTCCAGAACCATGACAATAGCCTAAGGAAATGATTAGCCCTACACAGGATCCCTGCTAACCTTTAACAGCTGATCTCAATCTCTTACAAAAAAGCCAATCTATACCCCAAATCAAAATGACCACCTCAGGACTGGGGATTTAGCTCAGCGGTATAAGCGCCTGCCTTGCATGCAGGCAGTCATGAGTTCAATCCCTGGTACCAGTAAGAAAAGAAAAAGACAAAAAAAAAAAAAAAAAAATGACAACCCTGCAGCCACCTAAATTGCAGTACCTTTGCAATTAAAACTATTTTTGTGAATTTTTCCTTTAGTTTAATTTCAATCTCCACAAAAGCATTTGAAAATAAGTCACTGTGACAATAATTTTTACTTTAAATAGCTGGGAAGACTGGCACTGTGGCTGGATAATCTTACCTGTTGCCTGTATTCCCCAGGGGAATTTTCAATTTGTCCATTATTTTATTGGTTAGTTAATCTGAATTGTGGAACCCTACATTTTCTAATAGGAACACTCTTTTTTTAACAAAATACCATTTATATCTTCAAAAGAACACAATTAACATTTGGATGTTCTGACTTTTAGGAAGAGTGGCTAATGAGAAGAAACTAGGCTGGCTCCTACACAGGCAGTTTCTTAGGCATGGACAGCCTAAGAATCTTGGTTGTTTTTTTTTTTTTTTTTTTTTTTTTTTTTTGGTCTCAAAACATTTAATGATAAATTACTGTTTTTCTTCTTTATGGTTTTCTTTTGTGTCTTCTTCTTTTAAAGCAAAGGAAAAAAAGAATGGAAAAGAAGTAAATTTGGGGGAACACCCAAAAACTTTTCCCACTATATTTAATTACCATAGTTCATGTAAAAAACCAAACACAGACTGAAATTCTTTTTTTAGTATTACTCACTGTTGTCCTGCTTGTGGGGGCCTAGAGATATTTGTGTGAGTGAGTTTGCAATGTTTAAGAACACACATGTGTATGTAACCAGCAACAGCAGGAAGCATCGGGAAGTGTAGAGCAGGAGAGCCAGAGGGAGAGCCTCCTGCCTCTTTAGTATTTATACAGGTTGTTACTTCACATTTACATTCTCATAGAGTGCCATTAAAGTGAATGTGTAAATCATGGTTACACAATTTTACCTCACTATTCACTTTTAAACACAACTGGGGTCCTACTCTCACATGTCCTTAGAAGCCGCTGAGTTTGAAACTCTCACAGTGGTTCCAAAGCAACACCAATAGTGATTTTTGTTAAAGATAAAATACTCAGAACACTCACCTACCAGATAAAATCTCCTCATAATTCTTTTTTGTCCATGCCTCACTTTTAAGATAGGAAAACAGTGTATACTCTGTTCTTGCAAGCAGTAACTGTTAACAGTGTGAGGACTCTCTTCAATCTTGTACAATGAGAAGGCATGTTTACCAGCACGTTTGTATTAGTATAGTTTGAAGGACTGAAATTTGCCCCCCTGAACATGCATTCTTGTGTAATACACAAATTCACCCTATAATCATTTCTCTCTTTTCCTTTTTCTTAATATTCAGCAATTTCCCCTCCTTTTGCTCCAGGAGCCTGATTGCTCTGATTCTTCAGAGGCAGGCAGTTCCATGCACTCTCATTGCTGGGATGTGCAGGCTAGTGCCTAGAATGCATGCCAGGATCTCTCAGTCATGGCCAAGGGAGCAAAGAGATGTATCACAGGCAATTCCTTTGGTGTAAATGTCCAAGTCCTGGATATTTTTCTTCTCTCATCCCTAAGTTGCTTAGTGCCAATATAAATCTGCGGTGTCCAGTCCAAGGGTATGCCTCGAGTCACCTGGCCACCCTCAAATTTTCCCAGATTTTAATTCTGTGATGTATAAAAAAGAAAAGCAGACAAACAACTGTGTAAAGTAAGACTAAATTTTATTTACAGAAAAAAATACCAGAGGAGGAGGCCATTGTACTACCATCTAAGGGCAGCTCTACACAGTGGGTGTTTCTGTTTATCTGATGAATGCTTTGATTTTATTTTGAGTTCAACCTTGCAGCAATCATGGTGCACCATAATGTAAAAGTCAGGTTTTCCATTGCTTCTAAGTTATGCTATAAGGACTTTGCAAAAGTTACTCTTATAAATTCTAAAGGTCCTATCTCCTTGTTATGAAAATTGAAAAGCGGTACTATCTATCCTTAGAGAAGCACAATTCATTGTTTCCTTGTAGAAGTGTGCAAGCTCCAAAGATTGTCCTCTCTATGAAAGGTTCAGTGGCAACCACTGTGACCACTGTTTTGGGAAAATAAACAGACAGGTGGGATCTTAGGACAGCCTTATACGCTTGTATGGGGGCCCCAGAACAGCACACTGGATGGAAGCCAGAGACTGGTAGGCTTCAGCCACCAAGTGAGGGTGTGACACCACTATGGATTTCCACTTGTCAGTCCTCAGGATTTCAGAAATATGCGAATTGATGAAATCCACCGCACAAACTTTCAACTGATAGGCACTATGGATGTCAGCCAAGATGAGGATTTCCAAAACATTCACCACAGAGAGGTTGCAACACAGGTGTTTCTCACACATGAGCTTCAGGTGCTCCAGGCCATACCTGTCTGCAGCTGCCAGCAGATCAGGTGCCATTCTGTCAAGTTTTGGTGCTTTTCCAGTGTACATGAAGAACACTATTTCCTTGAAAACTTCAGGCTCCATATCACTGATTTCAACTCGACTGTTTTTGCTCTCCTGCATTTCATGTACAAACATGGCCTTGAAAACTGGAGAGCGAGCTGCTAAGATGGCTTTGTGAGCCTGGAATTCTTGGCCAGCCACACACAAGCAACAGTCTGCCAACAGGGAATTCTTCCACAGCCCTCCTAGATCACTTGCTAAACAACCTTCACAAGCCTTCACCATATGCTTATTATTTTGGCTAAAACTGTCAGTGGAGTCTAGTGACACATTCACCTCACAAAAGAGGGTCAGCTTGTCATCAGGGAGTAGTCCATTGGTTGGATCTAAAAGAAAATCTCTAAGGATGAATTTTCTGACTCCCAGTTTTGTCCCTGGATCAAATCTTTGAATTTTTTTACTCGACAGACCTTTGGCTTTCTGTCCTTTATCATTCAAAATGTAAAATGTGAATTTTGCCCAAGCTTCTCTCATTGGGCAGCTGATCAGTGCGAGACACAGGGACAGGTATTCTTTGCTTTCTTCATTGATCCCTTTTGGATATACTCGTAAGCACCATTTCAGTTCACCATTTTCTTCAGGTGAAAAGGTTGAACTTTCAATGGCACTACCTATTTCCTTTAGGGAAAAGCTAAAGTTACTGATGGTCCATAGGTAGGAGCATTTCACTACTTCAATCTCTGTGGTGTACTGGTTCTCAGCTACTGGCCCTTTCGACATTTCTTGAACTCCTGACATCAATCAAGCAAAAGTGAAGCAAGGTTTTCTAAGTGATAGGACAAAGATCCTTTTTTTCAGCAGATTGTAGAAATGTCACTCCAGTCAGCAGATCCAAGAGAAGCAGGGAGATATGGCAGTCACAAAGTAGAGAGCCTAAAACGTAGATTTAAAAAACTAATTAGTGAAAGTCACTTTTATCAAGATTTTCTAATTAATTAGTCACTACTCCGTTGTGTCTTGATTACTGTAAGAAATAGCTCACAGAAGAAATCCCCTTTTTAAAATTTTTGTTGTGATATATGTGTGTAATTTTACCACTTGGATGCCCGAGAATCACAAAGCATTGAGCAGAGCTGGAACTCCACAGCAAAATTGAATCCTATATGCATCAGATACTTTATTTAAAAATCTGCTTTTTGGTTATATTCTATGACACAGTGCAATTTTTTTAGTTTTTACTGTTGGAAATTGAGTCAGGAGACTTCCCTTCGAGTTACATGTTTCGTCCTTGTATTTATTTTGGGGTGGAGATTTGGTCTAATTAACTCATTAGACTTCCAAATTAGGAGTGAATTTTCTAGTGTCCTCCTACTTAAGTACCCAAACATTCTGGGATTACCAAAGTGAGCTAGCCTGCCAGTATGGTCAACTGTTTCTCTAACAACACATTCCTGCTGCATTAGCATTCTGAAGCAGTCCAAGGATTTGACACCATTAAACAGAATGTACTTCAAAGAAACTATGCTCTCAGAGGTAAGTGTTATATGGACCTAGTTAAACACTTTTCTTCATCTCCACATTCAGCCTATGCACTGTATTGTACTTCACACAGAATTTTGAATTTGATGGGTTAAAAACCTTGCTGAGGATGAGATAGAAAATGTTGTCTCTCTTTTTCCATTATTCCTGCTCTGGCCATAGGAGGCTGTGATTTGGCCAGCAGATGTCTATGCCACTCCCTTGCTCTCCTTTGCTCCCTCTTGCATCCCAATTGACTGAGACAATACTCTTCAGTATCCTCCCGGGTTACCAAACCACCATTCTCTTCTCCTACATGAGAGCAGTCAGACTAATCTGGGTAATTTCCACACTCCATCCACTTTGGTTGATACAGTTGCATCTGAGAACAAATAGAGCACCTGGAAACAATCAAAGTCACCGAGCAAGGGAAATGGGTTCCTTATTCTCATAAGCAGTATGCACATAAAGTGTTCTAGAGGATTCCCTCATTTGAGCCCTTTGCCTAGCTGACACAGGCCTGTCACCACCATGGAAGACCAGCAGCTGAAAAACAATTGAGCCTAAGGGAAGAGAAGCTTGCCCATGAAAAGGGAGAAATGTTTTTCAGGAGAATTACAGAAAACTTTCCTTAATGACATCATGCCAATCTTGAAGCTACCCACTGTCTTAATGCCGAGGGTTGTCCAATAGTATCCATATTGTTTTCTAACAGAAATGCTGTGAAGATGAAATTAAGTTAAATAGTGCTGCTCCTACAAGGGCTCATTGATTATTAGTTTTTCCTAATACAATTTAATTCTGAGATACTATTTCATATACACAGATGTACACAGATTAAAATATCCCTACCTCTGCCAGGCAGTGCTCTCTAGATAAACAGATTTAGTGCAAAGTAAACCAATCTGTAAGAAGTTCCAAGACTGACTTACAGATCCTGCATGCAGAGTCACATATGAGAGAGATGAAAAGGTTGTTGGCAGGCTGGAGACACAAAGAACCCAGTTGAAATCCTGGAGATGTGCTGAGTTGGATGTGATTTCTTCTCAAACTGCTGTGACCCTTCATCCTTGACTCTCCTTTTATGCCACTTAGGTGAGAATCCACCCTAGGGTGGATATTCCTATGCTATTCAAATCCAATTGAGGTAGGCATGCTTAACTCAAATTAAAAGATTAAGTTAATGCTTAACTCCACCAGCCTTTTGTCTCCTTACAGAACCATATTTCTTTTTGCTACTTTTGAATTTCTTTTTTATTTATCATGTATTTCTTTATTTGAAATTTGAAAGTGTTTTGCTTGTAGTTCAAGCAACCCTTATACTTTCCATTATCCTATTGCTTGAGGCTATTGTGTCCTGGGATTGTAAACAAGACCACTATACCATTTTCTTCTATTTCTTAATTTCTAAAGAGGTAGGGTTGGTTTCTGAAATTTGAGTATTCAAGAATCAACAGCACCCGGGTGTGGTGGTGCACTCCTCTAATCCCAGCACTCCAGACACTGAGGTAGGAGGATCACTGCTATTTTAAAACCAGTGTGAACAACATAGTTAGGCCTTGTCTCAGAGTAATCAGACTATGCATGAAGGGCTGAATGAAGCAAGAAAGTCTTCTGATAAGCTTGAAAGGAATAAAACTGCCATACCATCACAAAAACTCAGAAATTCTCCCAAGAAAAATGTTAGAATAACAGTCAACACTGCAGGAAGCTTTGCGGATTGGGAGTCCCACGTAAGGGCAAAAGGAATTGATTAGCCTGAACACTCAATTCTGGTGGCTAAAACATGCTGGTAGGAAGAAATTCCCATTTAGAAGAAACTTCTGGTGAAGATTTTGAGCTGGTCAGGAACAGAAAGCACCAAGGGATTAGAATTCACAGTCTAAATAAAGAACAAATGCTATGAAATAAGCCAAAGGATGTTCTGTAGGGTGAGTCTAGTTCCTCTTGTTCTACTTTGCTTCTAGTAGAGAAATAATTATGTGAGGGACTGGGTATGTGGGATGTCAGTGTTAGCTTACATTGTTGTACATGTGTGAAGACTTGGGACCATTTATAAACACACACACACACACACACACACACACACACAGATATTTAAACACACATTTCATTTCTATCGAACAAGATAAAGCAAGTAGATCATACACTTCAATGTAATGCAGTGTTATTATGATGATAAACAAGAGTGTGAAATAGAAATGTCACTGCGAATTGGAGGCACACCAAAGTTACACATATGGAGATAAAAAGTATATTTTTAATAACGTGTACCTTAAATACGTAGTAGTATATCAGCTAGAAAAATCTCTAAGCATAATTTTGAAAATATCACAATAACTACTTAAAGATCCAGAAAACTTAACAATTTCTAAGTACTTTAAGAATACTATCGCAGCAGTCATGTAGCTCAGGTTCCTGCATAGGGGCCGGGTGTGCAGTCTTTCTCTTCTGCCCTCGTCCAGCGTCTTTCACCCAACTTGCCTATGTTCATCTTGAATATCAATGTGCCCCGCAGTCCATGTCGGAGAGATTCCTCTCCGAACTCACGCAGCAGCTTGCGCAGGCCACCGGCAAGCCCACCCAGTACATCACAGTGCATGTGCTCCCAGACCAGCTCATGACCTTCACGGGCTCATGGAAGCCATGCATGCTCTGCAGCCTGCACAGCATCCGCAAGATAGGTTAAGTGCTGAATTGCTCCTACAGCAAGCTGTTGTGTGGTCTGTTGTCCTAGTGCCTGTGCATCAGTCCCGATAGGGTTTATATCAACTATTATGACATCAATGCTGCCAACATGAGCTTGAAAAGCTCCACCTTCGCTTGAGGCCGTTTCTGCACCAATGGCTCCAGAGTTCTACAGTGATTTGTAACCCTCTTTCCCAAGGGACACCCCAGCCATGTCAAGACAAATAAATGGTTTGGTGACCAAAAAGAAAAGAATACCATCCTTTCAAGCTGCTTTTATTTTGGAGAGGGAAAGTGTTGGGGATTTAATTGAGGGCTTTCATGCGAATTTAGATTGTTTAGTTTGAAACAAATTCTTGCTAAATTTCGGGGTTTCCTAGGCTTAATCAGATTTTTTTAGCAAATCCATTACAGTCTGCCAGGGTGCTGAGATACTTAGGGACATCTAAATTGAAGTTCTAAAACGAATAACATCCACACAGCATTTTTACCTGCCATTGCCATTTCAAGTACCTTTGGAGTGACTGGTCACACAACTCCTGTGCCAGTTAATCCACATCTTGAATTTGATGAGATTAAGAGTCTCCTGACTTGGGGATTATACTCCTCAGTGGATTCATCCTTGGATGTTCATAGCTGAATGTGCTTTTAAGAGTTGGGGAACCATGAAGCTGAGTTGTTGTGGCTGTGCCTGGAGTGGGGGAGAATCTCTTGCTGCTGTTCATCTTTTCTTCTTTCCTTGTTGCCATGAAAAGAACAAATTTGATGTACAGGGAAGTTCTTCCACAATGTTTCTGCCTTGTAGCCATCCAAACTCTGAGGATACAAACCCAATTACACCTCTCCTGCTTTAAGGTTATATGTGTCCAGTATGTTTGTCTCAACAATGGAAACGCTCAGCAGTTTGTACAGCTGCCTGAACTTATTGCAGATTGCCATGCTGTGGTTATGGTTTGGATTCTTCTTATTTTTTATTTTTGTACCAGAGATCAAATTGATAAGTTTCATTTTCAGGGAACAAGGTTCATAGTGTAGCAGTGATAAAGTAATGTAACTTTAAGAGGTAGAACCTTCTAGAAGTTAATGAAGATATTAGAGTACTACAATCAGGGATAGAGAAAGTCTGGCTGACTCAGGGGAGCAGCTGAAGCTGAAAATGGATCACATGTGGTGCCAAAGAAATGCTAGTATGAAGAACAGTGACTTACTGAGTCAAGTCACAGAGATAACTGCTCTAATCTCAAGATCACTGGGTGCCTGAGACAAATGATGTGAATAAGTTCTTAGATGGAGAGGTTTCACATGATACTGAGTCTCCCAATGGTATTTATAAATGTGCTGCATCCCATGGAATTTGGCTTCTTCCTGCTCCTTCTCTCTCTCCTCCAGTTTTCTCCTCCATCAAGAAAGAGGGCTCCAAATGGTCTCAGGTTTCTGTACTGTGACTCTTGTCCTTTTTCCCCATGCTCACAACATTTGTATTCTAGGAAAGTTGAAAGTTGCAACTCACAGGCCTGTGGAGCTGGCTATGGTGGTTTACTCCTGCAATCCCAGCACTGGGGGAGAGGGTGAATTGGGAGGATCCTTGTGAGTTCAAAACCAGCCTGGGCTACAAAGTGAGCTCAAGGCCAGTCTGAACTGCATAGCTAGACCCCTTCTGAAAAAATACAAAAAAAAAAAAAAAAAAAGCAACTCACAGGTGTGGGTCACATTTCATGAGGCTAGATTAGTCTCCACAAGAATGAGTCATCATTCTTCAGCCTAACCCAGGCCATGAATAATTCAGTCATAGTAACTATGTTTATACCACCTGTATAACTAGAGTCTCACCAAAGACAAATAGATAACTGAACCATTCTCTTAAATCTCAAGAGAATTAAGCTAAGTAAATCACTTTATAAACTATACTGCTTCAGAAAGCCTTGTTATATATGTATAAAACACAGAAAAATACCAAGACTCTTTGAGGAAATGACTGATTCCAGATATAGGGTAGAAAAATGATAAATGTCCCTGAGATGTCTTTGTATATTTGAAAACCACAGTAAAAATTAGTAGTGAGGAAATAATCTTTTCTGTAAGAAAGCCCACAGAAACCATACAGATCCTTTTCATTTGCATATTTCCAAATAGAATTTAATCCCACTATCATACTCTTCAGCCAAAAAGGTCAGATAATATGATCTGTCTGGGCAGCGTGTGCTCAGCTAAACATTAGGAAACCAAAATCAGAATAGATATTGGTGTTGATAAGCAGTTTCTACATCTTGTGTTATTCTATTTAATAGCCAAGTATAAGTTACTGGGTAGAATTCTACTCCAAACACCTAAAGACAAAGGGATAAATAGGATCCTGTTTTCATTTTAAGTAATAAGAAGTGGATAAGTTCCCATATGTGGGTTACATAAAAATTGAACTTTGAACTCAGAAAGCAATGATTAAGGATTATAATTGATTATAGAAAGTTTTGAATACTTTAGCAGTTTTCCATGTCTGGAAGTGATAGAATAAATGTATCCCAGTAAAACAAAGGTGGTGGCTGAGAATGATGGACTCATAATGACCCCAATGACTAAGCATTTTGACATTCAGTTGGAAAGCAGAACTGGATCACAAGAGTATATAACAATTATGAGCCTTGTAGAAAACTGAAGCACACATCTGAGTATGTGAAAGAAGACAGAAGAGAAGCTTTGGAATAAAGCGATGACATCTATCCCTGAAGTGGTAGTCATTCTTCCTTTCTACCTTTCTTCTTCCTTAATTCCTGCCTTCCTTCCTTCTGTCCTTTCATTATTTTCATTTTTTAATTTAGGTTATTATGTAATGCCAAATATCCTTGATATTGCAGTGATATTCCTGCCTCAGTCTCCAGATTGCTGGGATTATATATGTGTGCTACCGCACCCTGCAACTCAGGATTCTTTTTTTTTTTTTTTCATTTTAAAAGGGGATAAATTTAAATACATCAAAACAAAACAAAATTGGACATAAGACCACAATGTGAGAGATATAAATTTTAAAGCTACATGAGCTGAGATATTCACTATCTATCATATTGCCTCTTGTTTCTTCAAAATAGTTGTCCATGTCTTCACAGACAGAGAATTCATACAAAACAACATAGTATAAAACTGATCCAAACAGAATGAGAAAGTCATTTAGGTCTTCAAAATCACACAATAGGGAAGTTACTAATGAGACTCTAGTTTACTTGAAATTAGCTCTCTATTCTTTCATGTATATTGAGGCTCAATTAAATAAAACAGGCTAAAATAAAACCATTAATTAGAACAAAGCAAAATTCAGATAAAAGTATTTGCCTTCAAAGAGATTATAGAAGGAAACCCCCTGCTTACTACATTGCCTATGGTCAACCTCTCAATGGATGTACAGATTACTGCCTCCCACTTGCTAAGAGGTGAAGGGGAGAAGATGTGATGTGTGTTTCTCAGCCTGCATGCTGGCAGGCTCACAGTTGATCATGGTGGGGGGAGAGGTTGCTTGGATTCCCAATGCTACCAGCATGGTGCAGGTCCCAGTAAATGCCAGTGGAACTCAGTATTTTTACTAGTGCCAAAAATTGGGTCCAAGGAGTGAACTGGGTGAAGAGGAGATCTAAGACCTCTGAACAAGGAACATATATGGTTTCTTACTCTAGACTTTAGGTTTAGAGATATTAACTGCCAATATTCACTGTTTGTACCTGTGCAAATCCATGTCCCTTGTTCCTCACACAGAAGACTCAGAAGTTTACCCAGAAGAACCACCGTTCCTTTTCAGCACACCTATTTCTCATGGAGCCTTGAATGTACTCCCTTCACATTACCTCCCTGCAACTGGCATTCACCCACATGTGATCCAGAGGGAAACCCTAAGTTTGACTGATTGGAGTCTCTTACCTGGTTTTCTCATTACCACAGGAAACATAAATACAGTGTGGCCTACTCAGCCCAGTGGCATGCAGTTATTCCTCTCCCCAACCCAGGGCTCACATCTTCTGTCAGAATGGAGGAAGATGATAGACCAGAGAACTCCCCAGAAGGACCACCATATGAATCATGTTCCCCTATTGACATGGAGAATAATGTGAAAAAAATCCAGCTTCCAGAAATTCCTCACAGGGTAGACAAGGGACACATAGCCCAGTAAGTTCTCTATCAGAGATGTCATCAAAAAATCTTTGTCACGTTCTCAATGATTCTTCACACTTTGTAGATCAGACCCTATAATTTCAAGTCTAGTGTACCTTATTTCCTTGAAGAAAATCAACATTTTAATATCATCTGATAGATACACAAAAAAGAGCAAATGGAATAACAGAAATTGATCTTGTTTCCTATAGTCTCTTCTGATCATGTAAGGGTATATTTGTGACCTCCCCAAACTACCTCTAAGTTTTTCTTTTGGGAAAAGGCTACCACAGTGGAAATGTCTTACTGAAAAGGAATTGAAATTGAACCTAAAATATTCTAAAATGAATAGTATGTTTTGTGTCTGAATATTCCTCCAAAATATCATGCAGTCATGAAAGCAGGCTTCTAGGTTTTGTGAATGACTCATGGTCCAAAGCTGGGATTATAGGTGTGAATGCTACACCCAGTTAGGTGTGGCCTTCAAGCAAAATAAAGAACAAGTAGAATATTCTTTCTGTGCTCCATTCATTTAGCTCTTGTTAATTTTTTTTTGTTTTTTGCTGCCATGAAATGTTACCCTTTGCCTTGTACTACGCTACCTTGGAGTCAGTTGAATATAGAGTGAAATGTCCACAAAATGTGATGTAAATAAACTTTTCTTTCTTTGACTTTAGATATTGGATGTCTTGTCTCATCTATGGGAGAAAATAACCAAGACTACTTTTGGTATCAGAAGAGTTGGTTTCTTGCTGTGGATATACCTGAACATGCAATTCAAAAGCCTTTGGAAATATTAGAGCTGAAATCACTTAGACTGTTCTATGTGAGAGATGCCCCTCAGGTAACAAAAGAACACATAGTTGATATAAGATAGAAATCCTGCCAGGAAAAAACAGGCTCTGGAAGTATCTTCTGGGAAAAGGGATGCACTGGTTGTTGAACTCCACAGGATGTGTTTTATTGTTATGGCATTTTAAAGAAATTAACACATGGAACATTCAGTTCCAGAAACAGATGAGGTTTAATTCAAACTGCAAAGATAAGCCCATGTGCCATTAAGACTGCTGACTATGCGGATTCCTTTGTTCACCTCTGTTATAAATCACTATATAAGTCCATTAGTTTAGATGGTTCCCTTGGACCACACCTATGCAGCACTAACTTTGCTTTGGCATTTTAGAAGACCTTCTTACATTTCTGGTAAATTAAAGTGCAAAATGTGAGCAGCAGGCCATTTGGCACCTTGAGATGAACCTATTTGATTTTCTTTTCCATAGCTTTTATTACCATTAATGAAAAGGTGGAGCTTTTGGGGATTTGGCCAAAGTTCACTCACTGTTTCAGTTATAACTTCTAACTAGATATATAAACTATATTTTATTGGTCACAAATAACAGAAATTTTGAAGACCAGTGTTTGTCGGATTTCAAATAGAAAAGGCAGAAAAAGGAAAGAATAGTGGGGGTTATGAATACCCTCATATTTTCCACTTAAGGACGTATTTTTTCCAGGATATACATAGTAGTTTATGAGGTGGTGGTTCCTAATTTGTGTAACTTGTAATAGAGTCATCCAATATGATCATACGTGTCTGATTTTTACAGTTTTGTATCCTATCTTTTATCCACTTAATTTTAGGCATAACCTAAAATTGAGGACATCTATGGTATTAGTATTGGCCGTGTAATTCCTGCTAGGATTGTGTCTACACACACATTCCAATTAAACAATTTGTCCTATTGTCCTTGAGTGTCATAATACAATTTTCCCCTTCCTTTGATTCTTGTTCTGATTTGTCTAAAGTTTCTATGTTTATCCATGAATTGTCTGCATAGAAACTGCTTTTTCTCCTATCAAACCAGAATGTCCTGCTTGTTTCATTAAAAGAAGGCTAATTCCCCTTCTAAACTTGTGTAAAACTACATTTGCTGGGGAGTTCACCTGGTTATGAATCAGTTTAACTACTGACATCACCTGCATCAAGCTCTGTTGTCTGCTGTGGGCTATTCAGCGAAGCCTCCAGAGTCTTGTTTCAGAGTGGGCTAGTGCTCCTGCACTCATTGCAGGTATCCCAGTATGCTTGCCCTCACAATTATTGGCAAAATGGCAGTCTGTCTTTGTCATGTCTGGTGGTTAATCAAAAAACCTCAGTCCTGGGTTCCTCCATGTACAGCTGTTACTCTGTGGATAACCTTTGTTAGGAGGCATGGTACTGCCAAAGTAAAGTATTTTCTTTGATTGAGACATTTGAACAACCCATTAGTAGAGCAAACCAGAACTTCTGATGCTCCCAGTGGGAAGAAAGTCCTAGTCAGGTTTAATGTAATCTGATATTACCCTGTTCCACACAAAATCTTCATCCATAAACAGTCTCTATCATGACTAAAGGTACAGATTCTATGTCTCTGAGGGTACAAATACAGAGTATTTGATTTTGTATATCTATGTTTGAGGAAGCTATAGCTTCATAAAAGGATGGACTTGATCCAATAAACATCAAACAAGTCCTTACTCTGGTGGCCTGTGACATTTTTATAAGTTTATTAGTCCAGTTGAGCAAATTCTATGTTTTACATTTGTTTTGTATATTTCACCCTGCATATCTACCAGGTATGAGGTATTACTTTTTTGGGGTGCCTTAGGTAATAGCTTTGGCATCAGCCTTTCACAAACATGCAACCTGTAGGAGAGTCCCAGAAAAAAGGCAGCAGGTTTTGAGACCAATGTTTCAGTTGTTGGTATGTGAGAAAGAATTCCTTGGTCTGTCCCCCTCCCTATTCTTTGCATATGCGTATGAATGCACCAAATGAGCCCTGGTGCTCAGTTCAATTATTAGTATCCTTGAGTATGATTCAAACCTGCAAACAGAACTTGTCTGACTATCCAGTACAGCAAAATTATCAGTTTTCTCTATATACATGATAGAAGGTGTTATTCTGACCCCACCACTGGGTCAATGGATTTTAGGTATATATTTTTTTTAATTGCTAGGTGTGCCCCACCATACTGCCATATCCAGAATCCTATGATTCTACAGTTCCAGTTTGGACAGTATGCTTATATTTCATTATGATAATTCTTCTTCATCTTTGGATTCATATATAATCCATAAGTCACCAGGTTTATGTCACCTAAATTGTGCTTGTATTTTTGATACCTTACATGCAGGGAAACCTTCTATAAACCCTCTGCTCTGCCATCAGTTGGGGTTCCAAAAAAGCTGATAGGGATAAAAAACATAACAGACTGTTGGCCACAAGAGAGGTGATTTTATAGCCTGGTAAGTCCAATATTGTTTATTTGATGCAATGCTGTTTTCACAGAGATGCACCCAAGTTCATCAGGAGTTGCTGTGTTTACCTGTGAAATGATGTCAAGAAACTTCTACATGATGAGGAACAGGAGAGAAGTCTGGGTTGTGATTCTAAAGTGTAATCCCAGAAGTCTTAATCAGGTTAGCAGTAGGAAAATCACTTTAAACAGTTGAATATTTACTTTAATGAAAATCACTAGATATAAAGAAACAAAAGCAATCTCATCTGGAATCCCTTAATTCTTTAGGGACATAGTCTACAGGACAACAGCAAACACTATGACCACCAGGAGGAAAAGGATCAAGAACCAATAAGATAGCAGTACATTGAAAATATCAATAGTCTGATACAGTGTCTGCTCAGTCCTCATCTGTGCGTTGACTCATCAAATTCTGAGGTGAGTAGGGCGGGACTTTGTACTTTGTCACCTTTATGGAAGCTGTCTCATTGTGTGTAATAGTAATGGATTTCAAGGAGAATCATTAGCATCAGGAAATGGAATTGATAATATTATTTTATGAAGATCACACAGAGTTTAACAGAAAAGGTGCAGGAAGTCTATCCACCACACTAAAGACTCAGAATATTCAGCCAAGGGCCTGAATTCCACAGCAATGTCATGCATGAGCTCAGACAAAATGCTAAAGCCCATTATCCTGCCCCCCATGAGTTTATGTGCCATCCACAAATGGAAGTATGGAGCACACATAAAGGACTCGCACTAACCTATTTTATGGATTCTCATTAGCAAGGCCCAAGGGTCAGCTGTGAAAGCCTGAAAGACTATGCCAGCAGGTTTAAGGAACTGTGCTTGTAGGTTAAGGGTTCTGTGATGAAGCTGAGATGTCATGCCCAAAACAAATACCAGGGCTACCCTGAAAATACCACAGCCACCCTCAGCAACATGGAGGTTATGAGTCCCTCTGATTAATTTATTGTTTATATTTAATTTATTTATTTAGGTAGAATTTTTTAAACAGGCTCTTGTTCTGTAGTGCAAACTAGCCTTACACTTTCTATGTTCGTATTGCCTGAGGCTTTTGTCTGCTGGGAATGTAGACAAGGCCACAGTGCCTGATTCTGAATTCCTAAAGAAGCTGAAATGTGAGTGTTCAGAAATAAACAGTACCAGGGTGTGTTGGCCCACTCCTCTAATCCCAGAGCTCGCTGGAGACCCTGAGGAAGATAGATCACGGCTAATTCGAGACCAGCCTGGACTACAAAGTGAGCCCAAGTCCTGCCTGAATCACATAGCATGACTCTCTCTCAAAAAAGTTTTAAAAAAATCAACAATAATCAAAACTATGCATTCAGAAGAATCCAAAACAAATCCTTTTCTGTAAAGAGATAGAAGATAGGTGGTGTGAGAGTTACTGAATCTGTCAATTTAAGGAAAACATGCCCAGGTCAAGTGAATTAGAATAAGGTGTGAAGCCCCACCCTAGGAGTGGTTCCTCACCTATGTGGATGGCTTAAGAAGGTAGCCAAGAACGGCAGGTCACATGTGTTTGAGGACAACTCGCACCATACAACATAGCTACAGGATTTCAACTGGTTTCTTTGTGTCTCCACTTTGTCAACAACCGTATTTTCTCTCCCATATGTGACTCTGTGGTCAACAACTGTAAGTCAGTCTTCGAACTTCTTGGAGATTTGTTTACTTTGCACTAAATTTGTTTATCTAGAGAGCACTGCTTGGCACAGTTATGGATATTTCAGGTAGTACACATTGGGCTCTATGAAATACTATCCCAGATTTAAATTGCATTAGCTAAAACAAACAATAGATGAGCACTTGTGGGAGCAGCAGTGCTTCACTTTAATTCATCTTCTTGGCATTTGTATTAGAAAATAATAAGAATACCTATTGGACATCCTCAAGGGCATTCAGACAGGGGGTGAGCTCCAAGATTGGCATGATGTCATTGAGGATATTTTCTGTCATTGTCCTGGAAAACATTTTTCTGTTGTCATGGGCAAGCTTCTCTTCCCCTAGGCTCAACTGTTCTTCAGCTGCTGGTCTTTCCTGGCAGTGACAGGCCTATGTCAGCCAGGCAAAGGGCTCAAATGAGGGACTCCTTTAGAAAGCTTGATATGCATACTGCTTCTGAGAATAAGGATCCCTGGTCTCTCCCTCAGTGACTTTGGTTGTTTCCAGTTTCCCTATATGTTCTCAATCTAACGGTATCAACTGAAGGGTCTGGAGTGGGGAAGTTACCCAACTAAGCCTGGCTGCTCTCATGTAGGAGAGGAGGATGGTGTTTTGATAACCAAGGTGGACACCGAAGAGAGATTGTCCCGGTCAATTGGGATGCAAGAGGTGCAAAAGAGAGTAAGTGAGTGGGGTAGACATCTGCTGGCCAAATCACAGCCTCCTATAGCCAGAGCAGGGACAATGGAGAGAGGTAGATACATTTTCTGTCATATTCTAAGCAAGGTTTTTAACCCATCAAAGCCCAAATTCTGTGTGAAGTACAATACATTGTCATAGGCCAAAAGTGGAGATGAGGAAAGATGTCTAATTAGGCCCATATAACAATGACCTCAGAGGGCACAACTTCTTTGTAGTACACTCTAGTTACCTGGGTCAGAGCCTTGGACTGCTTCAGAATGGTAATAGCAATGAGAAGGTGTTGTTAGAGACACAGTTGACTAAGCAGGCATGCTAGCATGCTCTTGTAATCTCAGAATTTTGGTGGATTTAATTAGGAGGACTCTGAAATGTTCACCCCAACTTTGGAAGTCTAGCAAATTAATTAGACCAAATGTCCTCCCCAAAATAAATAAAAGGATGAGACATGTAACTAAGTGGGAAATCTTTAGGCTCAATTTCCAGTAGTAAAAATTAAAACAAAATGCACTGTATCATAAAATATCATCAAAAAGTGGATTATTTAATAAAGTATTTTGCTGCTTATAGGACTGAGTTTTGCTGTGGAATTCCAGCTCTTCTGAATGCTTTTTGATTCTCATGCCTCAGGCATTTGAGTGGTGAAAACACACGCATATATCACAACAAAAATTTTAAAAAGGGGATTTCTTAATGAGCTATTTTTTTTTTTTTATTTAAGAGGAAAAAGAGAAAAACACAAAACAGAACAAAGCAGTGTAAGGTTACACATAATACATAACTACAAAAAAAAAAACATAACAGTAAGAAATCACCTGTTAATAGATTACATAATATCATCTTGGAAATAGTTGCTCAAATCACAGTATCAAAGAATACAAAGTAGACATTCAAACGGAGAGACTGCAAACAGCTGTGTTCAATGATCCAAAAACATTAATATAGTCAGCTATTTAACATCCCTAAACACACTTGTTGTTATATCCGTTAGAGCTCTTTTTTTTTTTCCCCTCCCTCTCTTTTTTATAACAAAATTTATACATTTTGGATTTTATTACTCCTCAGTTCTCATTACTCTCTTGGGGGGGAGAGAATAAAGTCAAATATGACAAAACAAAGCTGTAAGTCCAAACCAAGGATAGACATAGCACATGATGTAGAACAGAGTACAAGGTCATCAACAATGGTTATCAACATTGTCTCTTGTTTCCTTAAAAGGAATTGTCCATCTCATTAGATATTATAAAGCCGGACAAAACAGTGGAGAACAAGACCAATAAAACTTAGGCATTGTGAACATTACAGGACTTCCAAAGGAGACAATAGTCAAACCAGAATGGGCATCTTTGTGAATCTTATTGCCTTCAAATTAGTTGCCTATACCTTCAAACTTGCTACTATCGCACAGAATGGAACAGAGTCTAATCAGTCAAAACAAGATCTTGGGAGTATTACAGGACTTCAAAACAAGTTAATAGGAGATCAAAAAGAGTTACTACTATATATCCTAATTTTTTAAGTTTTTCCCTTAATTAAAATAAACATAAGAAATAGCTAAATAATTTTTTTTAAAGAATAGTAGTTACCATAGTGTCTGTCTTTTTCCTTAAAATATTTGGATAAAACTTCATATACTATAGCTTCAAATATTTCCATATCAAAAAGCCCAGAGTAAAGCCTTTCTAATTAATAAGTGAAAATTTTATAAGGCTTCAAGGCCACATAATGGGGAATCATGATTATCACATATTTTTATATATTTGAATCATTACTTACATTAGGGAAACTATTCGGTATTCATACATGCGAGATTGATTTATTTCACTTATGAGTATGGTCTCAAGCTGCGCCCATTTATTGATAAATATCTCAATGCGATCCTTCTTTATAGCTGAATAATACTCCATTGTATAGAAATACCACAACTTTTTTATCCATTCCTCAGTTGATGGACACTTGGGTTGTTTCCAAGATCTGGCGATTACAAATTGTGCTGCTATAAACATAGGTGCACATATATCCCTGCGGTATGATGCTTTCAGTTCTTCTGGGAATATGCCTAGAAGTGGAATAGCTGGAATAAATGGGATTTCCAATCCCAACTTTTTGAGAAACCTCCAGACAGATCTCCACAAAGGCTGTACCAGTCTACACTCCCACCAACAGTGCAGGAGAGTTCCTTTTTCCCCACAGCCTCTCCAGCATTTGTTGTTGTTGGTTTTCTTGATCCTGGCCATTCTTTCAGGAGTGAGATGGTATCTCAGTGTGGTTTTAATTTGCATTTCTCTAATGACCAATGATGATGAGCATTTTTTCATGTATTTATTTGCCATTTGCATTTCTTCATCTGAGAATTGCGTATTCATCTCAGATGCCCATTTTTGGATTGGATCTTTGAATTTTGAAGGTCTGAGTTTTTTTAATTCTTTATATGTTTTAGACAAGAGTCCCTTGTCTGAGAGAGAGTTCACTAAAATCTTTTCCCAGTTTGTGGGTTTTCTTTTCACTATGCTGGAGATTTCTTTTGACATGCAAAAACTTTTTAATAAGAAGTGGTCCCAGTTATTGATTCTGGGAAGTATTTCCCGTGCAGTTTGAGTCCTATTCATGAATTCTCTACCTACTCCTATGTCTCCAAGGTTTCTACCCAATTTGTCTTCCAATAGATTTAGCGTTTCTGTTTTAATATTCAGATCATTGACCCATTTAGATTTTAATTTAGTACATGGTGATAGACATGGGTCTAGCTTTAGTTTTTGGCAAATGGAGAGCCAGTTTTTCCAGCACCATTTATTAAAGAGACTGTCGTTCTTCCAGTGAACCTGCTTGGCTCCTTTATCGAAGATAAGGTGGTTGAGTGTGTTTGTAGTTGTGGTTGTATCTTCTAATCTATTCCATTGATCTTCAGCTCTGTTTTGATTCCAATACCATGTTGATTTTACTACTGTTGCTTTGTAGTATAATTTCAAGTCAGGGATTGTGATGCCTCCTGCTTTGTCTTTGTTGCTTAGAATTGCTTTTGCGATTCTAGGTCTCTTCTGGTTCCAGATGAAATTTAGGAGTGATTTCTCTAGATCTATAAGGTATGTTGATGGTATTTCTATTGGGATTGCATTGAATCTGTATAAGAGTTTTGGGAGAATGGCCATCTTCACAATGTTTGTTCTTCCTATCCATGAGCAAGGGATGTCTTTCCATTTTCTGAGATCATCTTCAATTTCCTTTTTCAGTGTAATATAGTTTTCACTGTATAAGTCTTTCACTTCTTTCGTAAGAGTAATTCCTAAATATTTCATTTTTTTGCTTGCTAATGTGAATAGTCCAGTTTCCCTTATTTCCCTCTCTGTGGTTTTGTTGTTCGTGTATAGGAATGCTATTGATTTCTGAGTATTGATTTTGTATCCAGCCACATTACTGAATTTATTTATTGTATCTAAGAGTCTTTCAATGGAGCTTAGGGGGTCTTCTATGTAGAGTATCATGTCATCTGCAAACAATGACAACTTAACTTCTTCTTTTCCTATCTTTACCCCTTTTATTTCTCTTTCTTGCCTAATTGCTCTGGCTAGTACTTCCAGTACTATATTAAATAGGAGTGGTGATAAAGGACATCCTTGTCTTGTGCCTGATTTTAAAGTAAAGGCTTTCAATTTTTGGCCATTTAGTATGATGCTGGCTGTTGGTTTGTCATAGATGGCCTTTATTATATTGAGGTAAAGACCATCTATTCCAATTTTCTGTAGAGTTTTTATCATGAATAAATGTTGGACCTTATCGAAGGCTTTTTCTGCATCTATAGAAATGATCATGTGATTCTTATTTTTGGCTTTATTGATATGGTGAATTACATTTATTGATTTGCGTATATTGAACCATCCTTGCATTCCTGGGATGAATCCCACTTGGTCATGGTGTATAATCTTCTTGATGATTTGCTGGATCCTATTTGCCAATATTTTATTGAGGATTTTTGCATCTGTGTTCATTAGGGAGATCGGTCTATAGTTCTCTTTTTTAGTTGGGTCTTTCTCAGGTTTTGGTACTAGAGTGATATTTGCTTCCAGGAATGACTTAGGCAGGATTGCTTCCCTTTCAATTTCATTGAATAGTTTGAGGAGTGTCGGCATTAGGTCTTCTTTGTATTTCTTGTAGAATTCTGCAGTGAATCCATCTGGGCCTGGGCTCTTCTTGGTGGGTAAGGACTTAATTACATTTTCAATTTCAGTAACCGAGATTGGGTTATTCAACAGTTTTACATCCTCTTGATCTAGCTTTGGCACTTCATATGCTTCTAAGAAACTGTCTATTTCTTCTGTGTTATCAAACTTTTGAGAGTAGAGGTTTTCAAAATAGGTGTTGATGATCTTCTGTATTTCTATTGGGTCTGTAGTGACTTCTCCTTTTTCATTTCTTATTGCATGAATTTGAGCTTTTTCTTCCCTTTTTTTAATAAGGTTGGCTAGGGGCTTATCGATTTTATTTATTCTTTCAAAGAACCAACTCTTTGATTTGTTGATCCTTTGGATTGTTTTCTTAGTCTCTATTGCATTGATTTCTGCTCTGATTTTTATAATTTCCTCTCTTCTTTTGGCTTTGGGCTTGACTTGCTCTTCCTTTTCTAGCTGTTTGAGGTGTAGCATCAAGTTATTTATTTGTATTCGTTCTGTTTTCCTGATGTGGGAACTCAGTGCAATAAATTTTCCTCTCAGAACGGCTTTCATTGTATCCCACAGATTCCGGTAAGTTGTATCTGCATTTTCATTTTCTTTTAGGTATTGTTTGATTTCTTCTTTAATTTCTTCTGTGACCCACTGATTACTCAAGAGTGTGTTATTCAGTTTCCATGTGTTTGTGGGATTTTTGCAGTATCTTTTATCATTAATTTCTAATTTCAGAGCGCTGTGATCCGATAACATGCAAGGGATGATTTCAGCTCTTTTGCACTTGTTTAAATATGTTCTATGAGCTAATATATGGTCTATTTTAGAAAATGATCCATGTACTGCTGAGAAGAATGTGTATTCTGATGTTGTTGGGTGGAACATTCTGTATATGTCTATCAAATCCATTTGTTCACAGGTATGATTCAGTTCTGTTATTTCTTTACTCATTTTCTGTCTGGTCGATCTGTCCCTTGGTGTCAATGGCGTATTAAGGTCTCCCGTTACAATTGTGTTACTGATAATTTGAGTTTTCATTTCTGTTAATAATTGTTTTATATAACTGGGCGCTCTGGAGTTTGGTGCGTATATATTTAAGATAGTTATCTCTTCCTCTTGGAGTTTTCCCCTTACGAGTATGTAGTGACCTTCTTTGTCCTTTATGGTCATTGTTGGTTTAAAGTTCACGTTGTCTGCAAACAGAATGGCTACTCCTGCCTTTTTTTGGATTCCTGCTGCATGAAGAATTGTTTTCCATCCTTTGACTTTCAGTCTGTGAGTATCCTTCTGGGTTAGATGGGTTTCCTGTAAACAGCATATGGTTGGATTTTGTTTCTTGATCCATTCTGCTAGTCTGTTTCTTTTGATTGGTGCATTGAGACCATTTACATTAATGGTTATTACTGTTAAATGTTGTTTAATTGTAGGATTCTTATCTCTCTGCTGTTGCATCTTTATCTTTCTGTTCTGTTTAATTATTTGCTTTGCTTAGTGGTTTTTTCCTTTGTGTATCTAAACTGTCTTTCAATATTTTTTGCAGGGTTGGTTTGGTGTTCATGAAGTTTTTCAGCTGTTCTTTGTCATGGAAGTATCGTATTTCACCATCTATTTTAAATGATAGTTTTGCAGGATATATCAGTCTAGGTTGGAAATCATTTTGCTTTAGGATCTGGAATACTTCACTCCATGCTCTTCTTGACTTTATTGTTTGTGATGAGAAGTCTGCTGTGATTCTGATAGGTTTTCCTTTATAAGTGATCTGTCTTTTCTCTCTGACAGCTTTTAATAATCTATTCTTGTGTTGGATTTCTGGGATGGTGATTATTATATGTCTGGGTGTAGTTTTATTTTGGTTATGACTATTTGGAGTTCTATATGCTTCACTGATCCTGATGTCAGTTTCTGATCTCATGCTTGGGAAGTTTTCAGCTATTGCTTCTCTAAATATCCTCTTGATATCCTTTATGTTGTCTCCTTCTTTTTCATTAATCCCTATCATTCTTATGTTATTCTTCTTTGCATCATCTTGCAGTTGTTGAATTGTTGTTTCCTGATTCCTTGTTATTTTTAAAAGATCTTTCCTTTCCTGTTCACTTGCTGCAATCCTGTCTTCAAGGTCTGAAATTCTATCTTCACTTTCATTAAGGCGGTTTTTACAACTTTCAGTGGAGTTTTTTATTTCCTGTATATCTCTGTGCATCTGCATTATGTATTCTGTTTGTTTCTTATATTGCTCGTCTAGGGATTCTATCTTTTTGTTTAATTCCTCCAATTTTTTATCTGTGTTTTCTTTAGATATATTTAGAATCTCTTTCATTTCTTTTATCATTTCTTCTTTTATCTGGGAAATTATTTCGAGTTTGAATTTCTTTAAAGCTTCCTGGAGTTGCTTGTCAACTTCAGTAGCTATTGTGTCTAATATATGAGGAGGATGGGATATATTTTCTTCTAAATACACTTCTCCTAGGGTTTCCTGATATGGGCTGGAGGTTTGAGGTTGTAATTTGGTCTTTCGTTTTGTCATTTTCCTATATTTCTGTGTTTCAAGTGTTATTTGAAAGCCTCCTCAGGATCTGTTGAAAATCCCCTTCTATGTTTGCAGCTACTGAGACTCTGGCACCACTCTACCCCAGGCCATTGGGCCTGCAGAACCAATGGCCCTCCTCTGCTTGTTCAGAACTCCGCGGTTCCAGACAAGCTGGGCCTCAGGGACACTGTGCGCCCACCTGCCCCTTGGTAGATCCACAGCTCTTGGATCGCAGCCGGGTTAGGGTACTCACCACAGACCGCAGTGCCTCAGGAGCCTGTGATCCCTCCCTGCTTGCAGAGATATCCACAAACCTCCAGACAAAGGAAGGGCCTCCTGCGGGCACTCCGGATCTACCCCGCTCCTCCTCTGCACGCAGATGGCTATGCGTGGCTGGGCTCAGGCCGAGGTGCCTCAGGAACCCGGGACCCCTCCTCCTCCAGACAAAGGAAGGGGCCTCTGCAGGCGGCTCCGGATCCGCGCAGCTCCTCCTCCGCACACCGATGGCCAGGCGCGGCTGGGCACAGGCCGAGGTTCCTCAGGAACCCGGGACCCCTCCTCCTCCAGACAAAGGAAGGGGCCTCTGCAGGCTCTCCGGATCCGCGCAGTTCCTCCTCCGCACACCGACGGCCAGGCGCGGCTGGGTACGGGCTGAGGTGCCCCAGGAACCCGGGACCCCTCCTTCCCCAGACAAAGGAAGGAGCCTCTGCAGGCGGCTCCGGATCCGCGCAGCTCCTCCTCCGCACACCGACGGCCAGGCGCGGCTGGGTACGGGCCGAGGTGCCCCAGGAACCCGGGACCCCTCCTTCTCCAGACAAAGGAAGGGGCCTCTGCAGGCGGCTCCGGATCCGCGCAGCTCCTCCTCCGCACACCGACGGCCAGGCGCGGCTGGGTACGGGCCGAGGTGCCCCAGGAACCCGGGACCCCTCCTTCTCCAGACAAAGGAAGGGGCCTCTGCAGGCGGCTCCGGATCCGCGCAGCTCCTCCTCCGCACACCGACGGCCAGGCGCGGCTGGGTACGGGCCGAGGTGCCTCGGGAACCCGGGACCCCTCCTCCTCCAGACAAAGGAAGGGGCCTCTGCAGGCGGCTCGGGATCCGCGCAGCTCCTCCTCCGCACACCGACGGCCAGGCGCGGCTGGGTACGGGCCGAGGTGCCCCAGGAACCCGGGACCCCTCCTCCTCCAGACAAAGGAAGGGGCCTCTGCAGGCGGCTCCGGATCCGCGCAGCTCCTCCTCCGCACACCGACGGCCAGGCGCGGCTGGGTACGGGCCGAGGTGCCTCGGGAACCCGGGACTCCTCCTCCTCCAGACCAATGAGCTATTTTTTTACAGTAAACAAGAAATGAATGAGTAATGACTAATTAATTATGAAATCTTGGTAAACATAACTGATAATTTTTTTTTTAATCTACAAATAAGCTCTCAAGTTGGTGAATGACATAATTCCCTGCTTGTCTTGGATCTGCTCACTGGAGTGATATGTCTACATTTTGGTGAAGAAAGAAATCTTTGTCCTGTGAATTGGGAAATTCTCCTTCACTTTGACATTGCTGATATTAGGAGTTCAAGAAATGTCCAGTGGACCAGTAGCTGACATCCAGTACAGCACAGAGATTAAAGCAGTGAAGTTCTCCTACCTATGGACCATCAGTAACTTTAGCTAATCCAAAGGAAATAGGTAATGCAATTGAAAGCTCAACCTTTTGACCTGAAGAAAATAATAAACTGAAAGGATGCTTACAAGTATATCCAAGAGGAATCAATTGAGAAAGGAGAAATACTCTGTCCCTATGTCAGCTAGAGATCAGCTGCCCAAGGAAAAAAGCTTGGGCAAAATTCAAAGTTTACATTGTGAATGATAAAGGACAGAACACCAGAGGTATGTCGAGTCAAGAAATTCATAGATTTGATCTAGGCACAGAATGGGGAATCCATCCTTAGAGATTTTCTTTTGGATGCAACCAATGGCGTACTCCCTGATTACAAGCTGACCCTCTTCTTTGAAGTGAAAGTGACACAAGACTCCACGGACAGTTTTAGCCTGAATAACAAGAATATGGTGAAGGCTTGTGAGCACTGGTTAACAAGTGATCTAGCAGGGCTGTGGAATAATTCCCTGTTGGCAGACTGTTGCTTGTTTGTGGCTGGCCAGGAATTCCAGGCTCACAAAGTCATGTTAGCAGACTGCTCTCCAGTTTTCACGGCCATGTTTGAACATGAAATGCAAGAGAGCAAAAATAATTGAGTTGAAGTCAGTGATATGGAGCCTGAAGTTTTCACGGAATTAATGTTCTTCATGTACACTGGAAAGGCACCAAAACTCGGCAGAATGGTATCTGATCTGCAGGCAGCTGCAGACAGGTATGACCTGCAGTGTCTGAAGCTAATGTGTGGGAAACACCTCTGTGGCAACCTCTGTGTGGTGAATGTTTTGGAAATTCTCATCTTGGCTGACCACAGTGCCTATGAGTTGAAATTTTGTGCAGTGCATTTCATCAACTTGCATATTTCTGACATCCTGGGGACAGACAAGTGGAAGTCCATAGTGGTGTCGCACCCTCACTTGGTGGCTGAAGCCTACCAGTCTCTGGCTTCGACACAGTGTGTTTCCTGTGTCCTGACCTGTGAGTAAGTCCTTGGAGACCCCAGAGGGCCAATGGTGTTTTGAAGAAATAAGAGACCCAAAGAATGGAGACAAGACAATGCTCCGATCAAGTCTCATTTATTCAAAGAAAGAGAAACAAATATTTAGTGTATAAGGGAAGGGTCTGGGTTCTGACACATCAGCAGTTAACTTAGAAACAGCAGGAAGTTCTAGTGATACTGGAAGCTATAAGGTAATTCCAGTCTCCTGCACAAGGACCCATAAGGCAGGCTAATTAGCATAATTGCTCTAAGGGCCAAACCAATGGGACATGTGACAGGCTAGGTGAGGAGAGTTGGAAACTTAACTACTAAAGAGAAACAACTTTAAGATGCTTGGTGTCTTATTAACATAAGATGACAGTCAATTGCAGTGTTTCCCACATTTGTAAGACTCCCCATACAAGCATGGAAGGCTGTCCTAAGATCCCACCTGACCATTTATCTTCCCAAAACAGTGGTCACAGTGGTTACGACTGAACCTTTGCTGGAGAGGAAAATATTTGGAGCTTTCATACGTTTACAAGGAAACACTGAACTGTGCTTCTCTAGGAATAGATGGCACCACTTTTCAATTTTAATAACAAGGAGATAGGACCTTTAGAATTTAGAAGAGTAACTTTTGCAAAGCACTTATAATGCAACTTAGAGGCAATTGGAAACCTGGATTTTATAATATGGTGCACCATGATTGTTGCAATGATGATCTCAAAGTAAAACCAAAGCATTTAGCAGGGAAACAGACACACCTGTGGACTATAGCTGCCCTTAGCAGGGAGGATCTTGGCCTCTTCCTGCACTTTTTTTCTATACATAAAATGTCATCTCACTTTACAGAATTTTTGGACTGCTCTTCCTTTTTCTACATTGGATAGTTAAAAGTCTGGGAAAATTTGAGTCTGGCCAGGTGACTCAGGGACCACCCATGTGTTGGATGCTCCAAATTTATATTGGCACTAGGCAAATTAGGGAATGAGAGAAGAAAAATACCCAGGACTTTGACATTTGGACCAAAAGAATTACCTGTGATGCATCTCTTTGCTACCTGGGCCATGACTGTGGGACCCTGGCATGCATTCTAGGTACTGCTCTGCACTTCCCAGCAGTGATAGTGCAGAAACTGCCTTCCTGTGAAGAATCAGACAATCATCAGGTTCCGGGAGCAAAGGGAGGGCAAGTGCTCAGTTTTAAGAAAAAGGAAAAGAAAGAGAAACAATAACAGAGTCGTTTTATGTCTACAAAAGTATTCATGTTCAGGGAAGCAAATTTTATTCCATCTAACTATGCCAGTATAAGGGTATAGTAAACATACCTCCTTATTGTACAATATTCAAGAGAGTCCTCACATTGTTAACAGTTACTGTTTGCAAGAACAGAGTATACACTCCTTAGCTATGCTATAAGTGAGAGATGGAAGAAAGAAGAGTGATTAGGAGATTTCATCTGGTAGGTGAGTGTTCTCACTATTTTACCTTTAACAAAAATCACTACTGGTGTTGGTTTGGAACCACTGTGAATCTTTCAAACTCAGGGGTACTTAAGAACATGCGAGAGTAGGAAACCCATTGAGTTCAACAGTGTGTAGTGGGATAAAATTGTATAACTATGAATTACGCATTCACTTCATTGCTACTCTATGAGAGTGTAAATGGGAGATAACAACTTATATAAGTTGCTAGAGGAGACTCTACCTCTGTCTCTTCTGCTGTGCACTTCCCCATACTTCCTGCTGTTTTTGGTCACATGTTCATGTGTGTTCTTTAACGTTGCAACCTCACTCGTACAAATCTCTCTCTTTCTTGGGGCTCCACAAACTGGATATCAGGGAAGAATGCTAAAAGTACATCTTACTCTTTTGCCTTCACTAGATCTATGGTCCTTAAATATTGTCAGAAATGTGTTTTTAAAACATTTCTACAAATTTATTTATCCTACATTCTCTTCTACTCTTTTATTTAAAACAAGAAAATGCCAAGGAAAGTCACTGAGAAGATAACTAAATATTTATCATTAAATGTTTTGAAAAAAATCAAGATTCTTCAGCTGCCCATAACAAACTACCTGCTTGTGTTGGAGCCATCCCAGTATCTTCTCATTAGTCCCTCTTCCTACAAAGCAGAACATCCAAATGTAAATTGTTTTCTTTTGGAAACATAAATTATTGCTATTATTTAAAAAATAAATCTGTATATTAAAATTACAGAGTTCTATCTCTAAGTCAAATTAACTAACAAAGAAATAGCTGGCAAACTGTAAATCCCTCTTGGTGAACGAAATGGAGCACAGTTGATTAGAGCCAACAATTGTGCAGGGCTGATGTCACACTTCCCAGATTCCTAGAGTGCAAATATGTGTGACAGTGACTTAGTGCCAAATGATTTTGTAGAGATGGAAATTAAACCTAAAGCACGAATATACAGAAATAATTTTACTTGCAAAGGGAAAGGGAAGCCAGTCAAGGTCTGCAGTTTAGGTGGATGGAGTCAGGGTCATTGTGATTTGGGTTCCAGTTAGGCTCTCTGGCAAGAGAGGGAGGTCAGCTGTTAAGAATTTGTGTGTGGGCTGGAGATGGCTGATCAGTTCCTCAGGCTGGTGGCCCTGTTTTTTTATCTTTATGGCTGAAAAGTGATTTGAACCCCAGGAAAGATTTGTCTCTGTGTGTCACAAGCCCAGTCACATAGATTGCTGTGTTTTAAACAATAGCAAAAGATTCTAGTGAAGATACCACCTGTTGGACTTCTCATGGTATAAAAACTCCTTGATGGCAGAGGTCCAACAAGTATTTCTAAACAAATTATAGTCCTTTTAAGGAAACAAGCAATTAATTGCACGTGGCAAGTCTGAAGTCACCTCATCATCCTATCTGTGATATTGAAAGATGCCTGGCTACAGTCTTGAGCTACATGGTAAAACATCCTGTTACATTTTCAACACTTAGATGACTAAAGCAAAGAAATTAACAAGGTTTCCAGGGGGCCAAGGTGTTGTTTCTGGTGGCAGTACAGTTAGATACAGTGAAGCTGAGGGACCCATTCCCTTTCCTTCATTCAAGTATAAACACAAATGTCTTTATTATTGATGCATAAGTTAACTGGGACAGTGAATCATTGACATTAATGAGAGACGGTATGGGATGCTAGAAGAGTCAGAGGGGTCTCACCATAGTTGGAGGCACCTGCGGCCAGAGGCATCTGCCACCAGAGCAGGCAGCTTGACTGGAGCTGTCTGATCACTATGGAAGGCACCTGAGTTTGATTCCTAAAGTACATGTAGCCTAAATCATTGAGGTTTCTGCTCCTCTTCCTTCTCCTTTTTTACTTTCTACATTCTGACAATTCTTGTTACTCTTATCTTGTGGTCTCAATTGACACGGTAATATTACTTCTATGAGAATCTATCCTTCAAATTTAGAAAAAGTGTTATTTATGAAGATGAAAAATTAGAGAAACAAAGTAAAATCAATACTACATAATTTTATACATAAACAAAAGAGTAGGTACTGGATCAACATATAGAAAAGGATAAAGGCAATTCCAAACAACTGAAAATTTGGGCTTGTATTTTCAGTGACTGTTTGCAAGGCCAAAGTTGTGCACAAAGTTTGACAATGGAAAATAGACCTCTTCACATGACGGAGAGGGAAACAGGATATGGGTTGAGTTTGAAATAACCTAAAAGAACTTTTGAATACAAGGTTTTCCAAGGTTTGGTTTCATCCCAGCCCCAGTTGTGAGGTGTGAACTTTGAAATGTTAGGGTCTATTTCAGGGAAGGTAACCACTGGGATACATCCCTGAGAAGAATACAGGGACCACAGACCTATGCCAATTTTTTTCTTTCCACCATGGCTACTGTCTAGTGAACTAGATCCTCTACCACACAGCCACTTCATGGTGAACTGGGTCACCACAGGCCCAATGCACACAGGCCAAGCAAATATGGATTAAACTTCTCAATCTGTAAGATAAAATAAAACAATTCTTTTATTAAATGTATTTCCTCAGGTTTTTTGTGACAGAAAGCTAAATAGCATAGAAAAATAATAAGCAATATACCCATCAGTGTGACATATACCTTTAACTCCAGCACTCTTGATTTCTGAGCCAGAAGAAATATTATCTCAGCCTGGGGCATTTAGTAATTTAATAAGCCTGTTACAGATTATGTCTACATATTCCTATGCAGTCATATTTGGGGATTTTTCAGAGGTGGCTGAATCTAAGGAGTATGTCTCTGGAATATTTAGGTAATATTCCTGAACATTGCTCAAAATGCTTACCACATAAACAGCTACTTTAACAACCCACATCGCAATTTATTTCTGTTGTGCTCCTGAGTTTAAACGACATTTATTCCCAAAGCATTTTTCAACTTTCCTCACCGAAATCAATGCTGTTTTCCTCACCCCTCTTGTTCTGTATGATTCTCGAGGATATGGGGTTCTTGCAACCCCTAGTACCTAGATGTGGTAAGTCAGCCTACATTTATTGGTGAATGTGTATACCAGTGTAGACCCATCTATTTCTTCTGTAGTCCAGAATCTACTGCATTTATATATTCTCTGTAGCTGAAATTTACTCAAATGAGCCTGCTGAGGGAAAACTCTGCTCGTCATGGTAGCCTCACAGGATTTTCTGTCCTGCATTGCCCATCAGCACTTGATAGGAAAAATAGACAGTGTGTCCTGGACCACTCAGCACGGCAGCACACAGGTGATTCTGCCCCCTGCCCTCCCATACTCTCTCACATGGGAGGCAGATGATAAACCACAAAGCTCTCCATGTTGACACCAATATGCATCAAGTTTCATACTCTCACATACTTTATTGTTAGTGTTTCTGGCCTGTATCTGCCATTCTCCTTCTCTGCCACTTTCACTTCGACCAAGTTATTCTTTTTCTTGACAAAACCCTCTTTTAACCAGCAAAGTGTAAGTCACAAGACAAATTCTGAGATGTGAATGTGCAAAAACATTTAATAAACCATAAAAGGAGAAGGAAATTATTCAACCTGAAACGCTGAAATTTTGCTAAGAGAATCAATACTAGATAGGAAAATTCAGACCTGAACACTTATTGCATGAGATTAACACTTCCAGAGGAGCTTCCAAAAAGCCAGAGAAGAACCTGATTGATGAAAGAGACAGAGTTTAATAATGAGACCAATATTCCATAGTTTTGCAACATTATGTCTTGGTTATATTTTTTATGATGCTGAGACAAAATAGCCAACACTCAAGGTTAATGTAGGGAAGTATTATATCCCTCACATTCGGAGGAGGATTCAGTCTAAAATTGCCTGGTTCCCAGGCAGTATGGCAAATGGCGGAGGGCAGCAACAGGTCTTGGAGCAGGAAACAGCACAAGGAATGAGAGGAAAAAGGGAGGAGCGTGGAGGAAAGATGCATTTTGTCCCTTATTTTGTATGCACTCCACACTCTCTTGAGTATAGTTTTGATACTGGTGATTCCTGAACACACATTTCAGCATCTTGCCCTGCCTCATTAGAAATTTAGAAATAGAGAAGCCAAGCACAGTCATGATATCTGCAATTCTAGCACTCAGAAACCTGAAGCAGGAGGATCAGTAAAGTAAAAAAAAAAAAAAAATCTAGTTTGGAATAGAGAGCAAGATGATGCCTCCAAAATGTTAACATTGTTAGTTGTTGAATAAGAATAAAATAAATTCAAAAGCCATGAAACAATCACTTTTCTCTAAATATATAGAAAAGAGAGGTGGTAGGAAATGTAACTGAGAATGAAACTTTTAGTAAGGCTCACCAGGTTGATTTGGATTAGAATAGGGTGGGAAGATCAACCCTGAGGTGGATCCTTACCTGAGTGGTATAAAGGGCTAACAAGAAGGAAGGGTAGCTTCTGTTTCGTTCAAGGATCTCTACCTTGCTAGGACCTTAGACTCCCTATTCTAGATTCCATCAAAACCACTTCAGTCTCCTGAGAGGTACTCAGGCCAGACTCAACAGGACCCCAGTATTTCAACTGTGTCATTTATATCTCCAACATGCAGACTGAAATTTTTCCTCTCATACATGTGATTTTTTGGGTGTTAATTGTAAGTAAGTCATGTAACTTTTTGCAGATTTGTTTATATTGCATTAAATCATTTTCCTTCATGTGGGTTTACTGATGTAGGTAGGGATATTTGAGATAGGTCATATTGGACTAGAAGGAACAGGATCCTCGATTTAAGCTGAATTTACAAGTTGAAATTACACTCAATTTTGAAACATAACGCCAGTTTATTTTATTTCATCTTAATGACATTTATGTTAGAAAGCAATAAGAATACATTTTGGCCATCCCCAGGTTCATTCAGAGAGTACTTGAGCTCTAGGTTTGGCATTTTGACACCAAGGACAAATTTAGTCACTTGATTATCCTCAATTTCAACTATCCTCCCTTGTAAAAAGAAACATTGCTCTTCAACTGGTACAATATTTTTTAGATGCTGATCTTCACTGGAGAATGACACACTTGAGTCAGACAAGCTGAAGGCCCAAATAAAGGAGTCTCCTAGAATGTTGCTGTGCAAGCTGTTTATGAGAATCATGGAAACACGTCCCTCCCATGATGCTTTTAGTTATTCCTAGGTGCCTTGTATCTTCTCAAATGCAACAGTATCAACCAAAGAACCAAAAGTGGGGAAGTTTCACAGCTAGATGTATCTGCACTCATGTTGAAGTGGAGGATGGAAACGCCAGAGAATACTGAAGGGAACTGTCCCAGTCAATTGGGGTGGGAGAGTTAGCAAGACTGAAGCATAAAAAGCTGCTGACCAAACTGCAAATTCCCATGCTCAGATTAGAGACAACAGAGAGAGCTACTTAATTTTTCTGTCTCATTCTCAGCAAAGTTTCTAAACCTTTGTGCTACAAACTCTGAGTGGAGTACAATATGTTACTGCAAGCTTAAGATGAAGCAAAAAATCAAGGATCTTAATAAGGCCGGTATCACAATGACCATAAATTTTCAGAGAGCCTAATTGCTTTGTAGGTCATTTTAGGTAATTGTGTTACAGCCTTGGTGTGCTTCATAATGTTAAAACCAAACGGCTCTTGTAGTTAGAGAACCTCTTAACCAGGCTGGATATGCCTGTGAACTTTTGTAGTGCCAGCATTTAGGAAGCATCAGCAGGAGGACTGCAAGTTTCATCTCTGATTTGCAAATGTGCTAAATTCATAAGAATTTTTTTTTAAACAACTAAGAGGAGCAGATTCATAACTCTGAGGAAAGGTTTCAGGTACAATTCCCAGTATCATCAAAAATGTTACCTAATGCCCTGCGTCATTTAGCATCATTAAAAGGAGATTTCCTTTTTAAAACTTTGATTTTCACAAGGCAGGGTTTGCCTTGTAGTTCTAGCTGTCTGCGAGCAGTTAGCAATTCTCCTGCCTCCATTTTCTCAGGGCTGAGATTACAGGCATGCCCCACCACTCCCAGTAGAAAGGAGATTTCATAGATTACCTATCCCTTCCAGTGATCAATAATGACATGTAATTGACTGATATGCTAAAAATCTTAGTAAATATATTTCTACATTATTATGTTAATCTGTTAGGCTCTCTACTTCACAACTCCTATGTCATCCTCCTTGTGCCAGATTTCCTGATTGAAAGAAAATTTGTACCAACAGTTGAAAAGAGAAATTTTTGTTGTCACTTGGGAAACTTAGTTTCACTTTCACCCTGACTGGTGAAGTCAAGTGTTCCAAATGCTCCAGCCACAGGAAAATGTTGAAAGCACCAGAACCTGACTGGCACTGCACCACAAAATTTAAAATAATGAAATTGTTTCCCACAACATCTAAGAACCACAGTTCTTTTCAAGATATATGCACAGAGTGCATTGTTTTGTCCCATTTTCAACAATGTCAGCCTGCTTCATGTGTATAAGGGAGGTTTCTATGTGTGAGTACACAAGGTTAGGACACATGTATGCCAAATATCTGCAAAGCCATCAGAAAGGTTAGCCAAATAGGCACTTACTGGCAAGTACAAGGCTGTGAGATCAACCCATGGAAAGAAGAGAAAGAGAGAAAATGAACACCTTTAGCATTTTTATTGTATAATTATATACATTATATGCATTAAAGAAAATTTGTACCAACAGTTGAAGAGAGAAATTTTTGTTGTCACTTGGGAAACTTAGTTTCACTTTCACCCTGACTGGTGATGTCAAGTGTTCCAAATGCTCCAGCCACAGGAAAATGTTGAATGCACCAGAACCTGACTGGCACTGCACCACAAAATTTAAAATAATGAAATTGTTCTACATATGGCAAAACTAAATTCCTTTAGTTTTGCCTAAAGGAAATGGACAAATACATTCAAACTCCAACCTTTTCATCTGAAGCAAATGATAAACTAAAATGTTGCTTATGAGTATACCCACAAGGGATTGATGAAGAAAGCAAAGATTACCTGTCACTATACCTGATATTGCTCAGATGTTCAAAGAGGGAATTTCATGCAAAATTCATCTTTTACATTCTGAATGCCAAAGGAGAGAAAACAAAAGAGATCTCAAGTCAACAAGCTTATAAATTTGTGCAAGAAAAAGACTGGGGATACAGAAAATTCATCTTAAAGAGTTTATTTTGGATGCAAACAATGGATTTCTCCCCAGTGACATCCTTTCCTTCTTCTGTGAAGTGAAAGTAGCACAAGATCCCACCAATAATTCCAGCCAGAATCTGAAAAATGTGAAGGTTCCTGAGGGCTGCTTGGGAGAAGATCTAGGAGGGCTATGGAAGCATTCCCACTTCACAGACTGTTGCTTGTGTGTGGCTGGACAGGAATTCCAGGCTCACAAAGCCATCTTAGCAGCCTGCTCTTCAGTTTTCATGGCTTTGTTTGAACATGAAATGCAAGTGTGCAAAAAGAATCATGCTGAAATCAGTGACATGGAACCTGAAGTTTTAAGGAAATGATATACTTTGTTTACATTAGAAAGGCACCAAAACTAGGGATGATGGCATCTGAACTTCTGGATGCTGCAGTCAGGTTTGGTCTGGAGTGCCTGAAGCTCAGGTGTGAGAACCACCTCTGCAGCAATCTCACCTTTTAGAATATCGTGGAAATCCTCATCTTGGCTGATGTCCACAGTGCACATCAGTTGAAAGCTGAGACAGTATTTCATCAACTATCATGTTTCTGACATCCTGGAGACCTCTCCGTGGAAGTCCGTGGTGATGTCATACACTCATTTAGTGGCTGACGCCTTTCACTCTCTGGTTTCCACACAGTGTACTTTCCTGGGACCCCATGCAAGTGTCTGAGACCGTCCTAAGATCTGACCTATCCATTTGGCATCTTAAAAACTAGCCACATTTGCTAATAGTGAATCACAATTTTATAGGGCTGTCAGGAGAAATTTCACTCTTTTATAAGGAAGCACTGAATTGTGGCTCTCTAGGGACAGATGGGAACCCACTTAATGTCAGAAAATGCAGGTGGGATCTTGAGAATTTAGGAGTACTGGGTCATGCATTCTCAAGTCTCCCTCAGCAAAGAGGAAGACAAACCTGTGGGATGTAACTACCTTCACAAGGAGGAACCATGAACTTCGTCACATAACTGCAAGACTCCTTCCCGGCTTTCTTTGCAGTCACCCATATTCTCACACCCTACTTCTCAAAGTGGCTTTTTTCTCTCCCTGTCCTTTTTCTATAAATAAAACTGAACCTTACTTTATACAGTTGTATGACACCTCCTTCTTTGTCTGTGTGTTAGAGTGAAAATATGGGGAAAATTTCAGGGTGTGCCGGTGACTTCAGGCCCATCCAGGGAATGGACACAATGGATGAACTGTGTCACTAATTAACATAGGGAATGGGAGAAATAAATGACACACAACTCAGGCTGCTGAAACCAAGGGACAATCACATGATGCGTGTCTCTGCTCATGTTGTCCTGGCCCAGTGACACAGACATGCACCATAAGCACTATCACACATTCCCGCAGTGGTAGAGCAAAAACTGTCGTCCTGAGGGAGCAGTCCAATCATGTTCCTGGAGAAAAAGGAGAGGAAAGTGCTCAGAATTAAGAAAATGGCAAAGAAATGGGATTAAATGTAGAATCCTTTTGTGTATTTCTGAGGTATTCATGTTGAGAAGCAAATTTTATTCCTTACAACTGCCCTAAAACGTGTTTACAAATTCACATTACAAATTTCAAAACGAGCTCTCTCACTGTGAACATTTAATGTTTGAAAGAACAGAATATATATTTCTATACTATCCTGAAAGTGAGGAGTAGAAGAAAAAAGAGAAAACAGGAGACCCTATCTCAATGTTTTGACTTTTGCAAAAATCACTAGTGGTGGTGTTTTGGAACTACTAGACTCTTTAATGGCTCTGAGCTCTCTAAAAAACCCTAAAGATATGATTCCAGGTTTAGTGAACAGGTACACATTTGGAACCATTTGTTTAACTATGGCTTACTACAGGTCACCACTTATACATTGGTTGTGTACATCTTTTAAGAGTATAAAAATGAGATAACTACCTGTATAATAATTATACAATAAAAATGCTAAAGGTGTTCATTTTCTCTCTTCCTCTTCTTTCCATGGGTTGATCTCACAGCCTTGTACTTGCCAAGTAAGTGCCTCTTTGCCTAGCCTTACTGATGGCTTTTGCAGATATTTGTCATACATGTGTCCTATCCTTGTGTACTCACACATAGAAACCTCCCTTATACACATGAAGCAGGCTGACATTGTTGAAAATGGGACAAAACAATGCACTCTGTGCATATATCTTGAAATGACCTGTGGTTCTTAGATGTTGTGGGAAAAATTTTTGGCCTTATCCCACTCTAGCTTTATTTCTCTTCCATTCTCTCCTCCCAATTAAGGCACATAAAACACAAACAAAATTAAAAAATTTAAAAGGGGAATTTTATTATGAACTTCTCTGTGAAAACTTTCACAACACAGCTTCCTCAGCTGTCCATACCTGGCTTGCTGCCTGTGTAGGAGCCATCTCAGTTGCTTCTGATTCACTTCTCTTTCTACAAAGGAAAACATAAATGTTAATTTATTTCTTTTAAAAAATATAAATAATTACTATCTTGTAAATGAAATGTGGAAATTAAAAAGTATGAGTTTCTATCACTGCCTCAAATGAACAAAAAAAAAACATAGAAAATGAGCATGTCAGAAAAGAAATGAATAGTAGAAATCATGTTCATACTCACATAAAAACAAGAACAAAAATAAAGCAAAACTAACACAGAAAAAACAAAGATAGAAAGGAAAAAAGAAAGTCTACTTCATGGCATGCTTCTGCTGTCACTTGGAAAGAATATTGACTGACATAACCCTGATCCAAGTTAATAATATCTGCAAAAAAAGATAAATCAATTGAATTCTGTGTATCCTTTCATCTAAACAAGATTGTGTTAATAACTTCTGTTGAGTACATTACATTCTGTGATATATTTATTTATTTATTTATTCATTTATTTATTTTTATTCTGAAGGTAGTAAAAATACAACAAAACAAAACAAGGCAATGCCAATCAAGACCGTGCAATGAGATTGGTATATAACTTCAGAGTGGGATACAGGGATATCAGTAATAGGTACCATAGTATATCCTATTATTTTCATAATAGTTGTCCATTCAATCAGGTGTAACAAAATCAAACCAAAAACAGAATACTACAAAACCTATCAAGACAGTATATTGAATAGAACAAACATTTAATAAGAATGAAGCAAAAACAGTGTAACCATATTTGCCTTCAAAGAGAAGATAGAAAGAAATCCCCCATAAATGCTATATTGCATATGATACTCCCAAGAGATCCTCAGACCTCTGTCCCCAGGTCAGCACAACCAACACAACACAACAAGACAAGCATTTAGTTGCTTTCTGTGCCTTAGCTGCTATCAATTCCAGCTGTCCTCAAAACCATCCAGTTGCTAAATGGGGGTGGAGGTGGATGGAACATTTGATTCTCAGCTCATGCAGAGATAGGTTCACATGAGATGTTGACTTCTTCTCTAACTGGCTCACCAACTGCTTTCTCATGACATGGGTGCTTACCAAGATGGAGGGCATGTGGCTTTCTTATTCAGACTACTAAGTTCCCACATGCCTGGATCTCAGGAGATGCTGACTTGTTGTCCTCCTGGCTCACCTGCTGCTTTTGGGGAAATGATTGCTGCAAAAAAGGATGACATGCTGCTTTCTTACTTAGCCAAATATGTTCCAACATGGCTGGATCTCAGAAGACACTGACTTCTGTTCCTGGCTTGTTGGCTGCTTGCTCATGCTGTGGCCACTTACCCTACTTTCTGTCATTTAAAGTAATAAGTACTAGGGTAATACACAGATTCCCTGGAGTGAGGAACCATGAAGTTGGTCCTCTGTCAAGCTCCTACTGAAAGTCCTAATTAAGGAGACAGGTTTCCAGAACTAGCCTTAAATTCCAAAGGTGGTATATCAGTACTTGTAATAGAAAATTTTAATTGTGATTATTACATCCTATTGAAATGTTTCCGGGGCTTTCAGGTGAATTTAAGTTTCTAGATTTTGTTACTAGCAATTTTACATCAAATCAGATCTAGTTCATTGACTATACAGAGTACTTGTCTTTTCATACCTATAAGGAGCAGCAAAGCTTATAGGACAAGCACCTGGATACCTATGCAGAGAAAAAAGAAATGAGTTTATGTGTAAATATTGGACATAATTTTCAAATGCTAATAAAGGAATACAGTTTAGAACCATAAAAAAGATTAGGTTGGAAGAAGGTGTTGGTAAATCTTCCCTCTTTCAGCTTAAGAATTTACTTTATAAGTTCTGCAGATCCTTCTAATTTAATGGCTCTCTGGTCAGCTGGGTGAGGCAAAAAGAAATGTACAGGTTCAGAATGGACAGGGAAAACCACTCTGCAATTGTGGGTGACCCTCTGAGCACATGTGGAGCCTCTTACCCACCCTAAACCTGTACTGTGTTGTTGCCTTTTTCCACTCCTTTCCCCCATGAATTCTAGGAATTGTGGCTACACCAAGGTGAACTTTGCCTCCTGAACAATCAGGGTGTGCTTTGTTGGGTTTCTTCTTTTATAATTTGACATGGAAAGTCTATAAAATTTCACATCATTAGAGCCTACTTCAATTCCCTTCTTTGTCATGGGTAGTTTTTCAGATTCTCAGTATTGCACCTTCACATATTTTTCTACATTTCCTAAGGATTTTAGGGCAGAAGGATAATCCTGGTTCATGATACCATGCATGGATGAAAGCTGAAATCTCCATGCCCATTTCTAGATGAGTGAAGCAAATGTTCCAAACACAAAACCAATTTTTAAAAAGATCAAATGTAGTAGAAATTTTCTCAATGCTTTTAAGGAAAGCAGAGGACACATTAACACTGCACAAAATAGAGTAAATTTGTTGACAAATTTCTAAGTACCATTCTCCATCATTGTTTTTAGTCTCTGGGATGCATTAATAAAAATTTTTTTTCAATATTGTTGATTTACTTGATTATCTCTTTTTAGTTTAAAAGGATCATCTCTATTATTTTTTTGACCAATTTACTCTTTGATTATTTGGATTTTATTGCACTCCTTGGCTTCACTGGGACAAAAAAAATAAAAACAACTTATACTTGTATTGTTCTTTCTTTTCTCTTTCAGTTATTTTATCTTACATTGCTGCATTTAATAATTAAGAAATTATTTTGAAATGTATAGAAAATTGAGCAAAATTTCTCTAAACACCTATTAATTCATTCTCTGTATACAGTTTACTTTTCCTTTCATAACTAATGTTTTCTATTCATATAAACCTTTTATGATTGATGAAGCAACATTGTTATATTATTATTGATTAAAGCTGATAAGATTCATCTTTTCTGCAGGACTTTGGTAAACATATGTAACACATCAACTAGTGTAGAACTACACAGAATTGTTCCTTTGGATATTTTTTATTTTACCTATTCACCTCTGTGTCAATCCACCTGAATTCCTGACAACCTGTACTGTTTTCTCCATTTATAAAGCATTGATGTTTTAGGAATCTAATTTTTGGAGTCCTATGCATTCTCTTTTTCATAATAATATATAAATTGTTCAGGATATTCAAAAATGGAGAGCTCATTTGTTTTGTAGTGGTGCTTTACATTCAATTTGCTGATATTTTGTTAGAGATTTTTATATCAGTTATCAAAAGAAATATTTGCCTGTACTTAATTTTGTAATGAAATTGTCTGACTGTGTGTCAGGTTATGATTGATCACCTAAAACAGTTTGAAAGAAATGCAATCTTTTCTAACTTTTGGCACAGTTTGAGAAACATTGCAGTTGTTCTTTAAATAATATATGCTGAAAAAGCCTCAAGTCCTGAATTTTCCTTGACTAGAGATTTTATTCATTCATTCATCTGTGTTTCTGGATTTAGGTTGTAGTATTTCCATTCTCCTTCATTCCCTTGCATTTCCCTCTCATTCTCTCTCTTCTTTTTCCTTTCTTTTTTATTTTCTTTTGAGACAAAGTGTTGCTATACAGTTCAGGTTTCCGTAGATTCCAACATATAGAAGATGCTGGCAACTAAATCATGGTAATCCTAACCAGGTGTAGAAGTAATCCTCACAGTTTTGCCAGTTCTGGAATTAAGGCATGGACTATGATGCCTGGATCAGCTTATAAAATTCTGCTTCACAGATGAAATTGAGGAATAAATTAGGTAGTTTTTACAGTTGAAGGATAATGATGTACAGCATACCTGAATTTATGGGACACAATGATTGCGGTCCTAAGAATGAAATTTATAACAGTAAATGCTCATATCAGCAAAAGAGTGCCAGCAGATACAAATAACTTAATGTGAATTCTCAAATTCAGGGGAAAGAAAAGCGTGCTAATCCAAAATCTCATACAATGGAAAAAATTATAAAGATCAGAACAGAAATGAATACAGTGGAGACAAAAAAGGAATAAAAAGAAAGAATGAATCAAAGAGTTGGTTCTTTGAAAACGTAAAAAAAAAAAATTGACAAAACCTTAGTCAACCTTATCAAAAGAAGGCAAGAAAAGACTCTTGTCCAGACAATTATGAGTGAAACAGGCAAAATCACAACAAACTGTAAACATCAAGAAAATCATCTAGACCTACTTAAAATTTTACCTTCTAGATGGCCAAGGAACTTCCGAGCTTCCTACCACACCCCCAGTGAACCTTTCTCTATCCTGAAAACAGGGTGGGCTGAGGTGATTGTCCCCACACCATCCTATGTCCCAGGAGTTTAAAACCATTTCTCCCAATGGCCAAGTAACTTCTGAGCTTGCTGCCACAATGGACCTTCTCTGCAAGATTGAGCCTAACTGATTCAACCCCAGTGGTCCTCTCACTTTGGCAAGTGGGGTGGCTGGAGTCTCAGGAGCTGAGGGCATAGAAGACAATTTCCAACAGGCCCAGCGAAGGCTTAGAACAGCACTTGAAACACAGAAGTATAGTAAAATGACAAAATGAAAGATCAAAATACAATTTCAAACTTCCAACCCATCCCAAGAAACCTTAGCACTATGTACTTAGCAGAACGTATATGCTGTGAAGCTGAAATACTTGAAAACATAGCAACTGAATAAAGAAGCAATTCTGGATAGCTTTAGAGGAATTCAAACTAGAAAAAATCTTCCAGGAAAAGAAGAAATGATGAAAGAAATGAAAGAAATGCTGAACACATCTAAAGAAGACACATTTAAAAAATTAAAAGAACAAAACAAAAAATAGTATCCCTGAATGAAGAATTTAAGAAACAAACAGAATACATGAAGCAGATTCAAAGGGATATACAGGAAATTAAAAGTTTCATTGAAAGTGTTCAAAACTACCTCAATGAAAGTGAAGATAGAATTTCAGACCTTGAAGAGAAGATAGCAGTTAGTGAACAGGAAATGAAAGATCTTTTAAAAATAACAAGAAGCCAGGAAATAACAATTCAACAGCTGCAAAATGATGCAAAAGAACAATAACATAAGATTAATAGGAATAAATGAAAAAGAAGGGGACAACACAAAGGATATCTAGAAGATATTTAGAGATGTAATACCAGAAAATTTCCCAAACTTGAGAATGGAAACTGATATTAGACCAGTGAAGCATATAGAACTCCAAATATCCATAACTAAAATAAAACCACACTCAGACATGTAATAATCATCATCACAGAAATCCAACAAAGAATGCAATATTAACAGCTGTCAGAGAAAAAAGACAAATCATCAATAAAGGACAACCTATAAGAATTACAGTGAACTTCTCAGCACAAACAATAAAGAAAAAAAGATCATGGAATGAAGTATTGCATTTCCTACAACAAAATGATTTCCAGCCTAGAATGCTATACCCTGAAAAGCGGTCCTTCAAAATGGATGTAGAAATAACATACTTCCATGACAGAAAACAGGTGAAGAACTTCATGATCACTAAGCCAAACCTGCAAAGAATACTGAAAAACAGTTTAGATACACTTAGGGAAAAAAACCCTGAGGAAATCAGTCAATTTAACAGAATGGAAAGATAAAGATGCAATAGCAGAAAGATAACATATCAACAAGAAACCAATATATAACAGTTATAACCATTAATATAAATGGTCTCAATTTACAAATTACAAGAAACAGACTGGCAGAATGGATCAAGAAACAACACACACCCATATGCTGTCTACAAGTAACCAATCTAACCAAAAGGAAACTCACAGTCTGAAAGTCAAAGGATGGAAAACAATACTTCATGCAACAAGAACCCCCCCCCAAAAAAAGAAAGTGGGTTAGCTATTCTACTTGCAGACAATGTGAACTTCAAACTCAGAATGATCAGAAAAGATAAAGAAGGTCATTACATACTGGTTGGGGGTAAAACTTCAAGATTAAGAGATAACAATGTTAAATTTATATGCACCAAATTCGAGAGCACCAAGTTATACAAAGAAAGAATTAATAGAAATGAAAATTCAAATTATCAATAACACAATTACAACAGGAGACATTAATACACAATTGACGCCAAGGTCCAGATCAACCAGACAGAAAATCAGCAAACAAATGACAGAACTGAATCACATCAGTGAACAAATGGACTTGATAGACATATACACAGTGTTCCATCCGACAACATCAGAATACACATTTTTCTCAATAGTACGTGGGACATTCTCTAAAATAGACCACATATTAGTCCACAGAACATATTTAAATAAATGCAAAAGAGTTGAAATTATCCCATGAAAGATATGAGATCATAGAGAGATGAAAGTAGACATTACAGACAAAAGAAACTGCAAAAATGCCACAAAGACATGGAACCTGAAAAACACACTCTTGCACATTGGGTCCCAGGGGAAATTAAAGAAGAAATTAAAGAATACTTACAAGCAAACAAAAATACAAATAAAACTTACCAGAATCTGTGGGATGCAATGAAAGCAGTCCTCAGAGAAAAATTTATTGAATTGAGTTCCTACATCAGGAAAACAGAACGAATACAAATAAATAACCTGATGCTACACCTCAAACATCTAGAAAAAGAAGAGAAGGTCTAGCCCAGAGCCAAAAAAGAGAGGAAATTATTAAAATCAGAGCAGAAATTAAATACAATAGAGACTAAGAAAAAACTCCAAAGAATCAATGGATCAAAGAGTTGGTTCTTTGAAAAAATAAATAAAATTGATAACCCCTAGTCGATCTTATTGTAAAAAGGGAACAAAAAGCTCAAATTTCATGCAATAAGGTACAAAAAGGTTGAAATCAACACAGACTCTGTAGAAATGCAGAAGATCATCAACACTTGTTTTGAAAACCTCTACTCTCATAGATTTGATAACACAGAAGAAACAGTCAGATTCCTGGAAACAAACGAAGTACCAAAGCTAAGTCAAGAAGATGTAAAACTGCTGAATAACCTAATTTCTATTAGTGAAATTGACAATGTAATTAAGGGCTAACCTAGAAAGAAGAAGCCAGGTCCAGATGGATGCACTGCAGAATTCTACAAGAAATAAAAAGAACACTTGCCAAACCTCCTCAAAATTTTCAATGAAATCGAAAGGGAAGCAATCCTTCCTAAGTCATACTTAGAAGCAAATAATACTCTAGTACCAAACCTGAGAAAGACCCAAAGAGAACTACAGGTCAATCTCCTTCAAGAACACAGACTCAAAAATGCTCAATAAAATATTGGCAAATAGGATGCAGCAAATCATCAAGAAGTGTATACACCATGACCAAGTGGGATTCATTCTAGGCATGCAGGGATGGTTCAACATATGTAAATCAGTAAATGTAACCCACCATATCAGTAAAGCCAAAAGTAAGAATCACATGATAATTTCTATAGATGCAGAAAAAGCTTTTGATAAGTTCCAACATTCATTCATGATAATAACCTTACAGAAAATTGGGATAGATGGTCTTCACTTCAATATGATAAAGGCCATCTATGATGAACCAACAGCAAGTATCATACTAATTGTCCAAAAAATGAAGGCCTTTACCTTAAAATCAGGCACAACACAAGGATATCCCTTATCATTGCTCCTATTTAACATAGTAGGAAAAATACTAGCCAAAGCAATTAGACAAGAGAGAGAAATCAAAGGGGCAAAGATAGGAAAAGAAGCAGTTGAATTATCATTATTTGCAGATGACATGATACTCTATATTGAAGACCTCCAAAACTGAATTGAAAGACTCCTAGATATAATAAATGAATTCTGCAATGTAGGTGGATACAAAATCAATACTCAAAAATTAATAGCATTCCTATACACTAATAACAAAATCACAGAGGAGAGAAATAAGAGAAGGCACATCTTCAAACTAGCATCCACAAAAATGAAATACTTAAAAAATATTCTCATGAACGATGCAAAAGATCTATATACTGAAAATTATGATACACTGAAAAATGAAATTAAAGAGGATCTCAGAAAATGGAAAGACATTCCTTTCTCATGGTTAGGAAGAACAAATATTTTTAAAATGGCCATTCTCACAAAAATGTTATACAGATTCAATGAAATCCCCATAAAATATCATCAACATACTCATAGATCTAGAAAAGTCACTCCTAAAATTCATCTGGAGTGAGAAGAGATCTAGAATACCAAAGACAGTTCTAAACAGCAAAGGCAAGGCAGGAGGAATCTCAATCCCTGTCTTGAAGATATACTACAAAGCAACTGTATTATAATCATCATGGTATTGGAATGAAAACAGACCCAAAGATCAATGGATTATATTAGAAGATATAAACAAAACTAAAATCACATTCAACCACCTTATGTTTGATAAAGAGGCATGACAAGTTCACTTGTAGAAGGACAGTCTCTTTAATAAATGGTGTTGGGAAAAACTGGCTCTCCATATGCCGAAAATTAAAACTAGACCCATGCCTATCACCAAGTATGAAATAAAGATCTAAATGGATCAAAGATGCAAATATTAAAACAGAAACACTAAATCTATTCGAGGACAAATTGTGTTAAAACCCTGAAGACATAAGAGTAGGTATAGAATTCCTGAACAGGAATCAAATTACATGGGACATACTTCCCAGAATCAAAAACTGGGATCACCTTTTATTAAAAACTTTTTGCACATCAAAATAAATATCCAGCATAGTGAAAACAAAACACAAAAACTGGGAAAAAATCTTAGTGAACTCTCCCTCAGACAAAGGACTTCCATCTAAAACATAAAAATACTTTTTAAAAAAATCTAACCTTCAATATTCAAAGATCCCATTCAAAAATTGGCATCTGAAATGAATACACAGTTCTCAGATGAGGAAATACAAATGATAAAGAAATACAAATGGCAAACAAATACTTGAAAAGTGTAACTCATTAAACAAATACAAATTAAAACTACACAGAGATTCCATCTCCTGAAAGAATGGTCAGGATGAAGAAAACTACCAACAACAAATGCTGGAGCGGCTATGTGGAAAAAGGAACACTCCTGCACTGGTGGTGGGAGTGAAGACTGGTGCAACTATTGTGGAGGTCACTCTGGAGATTTCTCAAAACCTGGGATTGGAAGTCCCATTTGTTCCAACTATTCCACTTCTAGACATGTTCCCAAAAGAATGGAAAACATCATAGCACAATATATATGTTCACCCATGTATATAGCAGCACAGTTTGTCACAATTTGTAATAGCCAGATCTTGGAAACAACCTAAGTGTCCATCACCAGAGGAATGGATTAAAAGGCTGTGGGGATTTTATACATGGAGTTCTACTCAGCCATATAGAATGATCACTTTGAGATATTTATAAATAAATGGATGCAGCTTCAGATCATCCTCATAAGTTAAATAAATCAAACTCACATGTATAAATTCCAAATAGTTTCCCTGTGTAAGTAGTGGTAAGAATATATAAAGGAATGTGGTAATAATGAATCCTCATTACATTGCTTTGAAGCCTTTAAAATGTTTTCATTCATTAGTTAGAATTGATTTATTCTGGGTTGTTTCATTTTGTTGTCTGTGATGGTATGAACAGGTATTTTGAATAAAACAAGCCATTATAATATCTAGTGCTGATTCAATATCATCTTGTTTTGAAGTCCTAAGAAGCTTTTTTGCTTCTCTCTCCATCGGTTTTATCATGTTGTATCTTAGTAGTTTTATTTCATGTGATTTTATAAACAAAATATTTTATGTACAAAGAGATAGTAAAATCACCTTTGTTAATTTCGAATAGTTTCCCTAATGTAAGTAATGATTCAAATATATAAAAATATGTGGTAATCATGATTCCCCATTAGGTGGCCTTGGAGCCTTATAAAGTTTTCACTCATTAATTAGAAAGGCTTTATTCTGGGCTTCTTGATATGAAAATATTTGAAGCTAGAGTATATGAAGTTTTATCCAAATATTTCAAGGAAAAAGACACTATGGTAACTACTATTAAGTCAGGTTATAAGGTGGTGAAGTACTAGGTTGTTGAAACAGTCATGCTGTGACCTCTATTGTTATATTGTTATGTCCTGTTTTATCTCAATCTCCCCCTTATTGTTTTAAAAAAATTATTTAGTCATTTCTTATGTTTGTCTTAATTAAAGAAAAAATTCAAAAAATTAGGATATATAAATAGTAACTCTTTTTGATTTCCTATTAACTTGTTTTGAAGTCCTGTAGTACTCCCACGATCTTGTTTTGACTGATTAGACTCTGTTCCATTCTATATGATAGTATCAAGTTTGAAGACATAGACAACTACTTTGAAGACAATAAGATTCACAAAGATACCCATTCTGGTTTGACTATTGTCTTCTTTGGAAGTCCTGTAATGTTTACAATGCCTAAGTTTATTGGTCTTGTTCTCTACTGTTTTGTCCAACTTTATAATATCTAATGAGATAGACAATTCTTTTTAAGGAAACAAGGAACAACGTTGATAACCATTGTTGATAAACTTGTACTCTGTTCTACACCATGTGCTATGTCTATCCTTGGTATTGACTGACAGCTTTGTTTTGCCATATTTGACTGTATTCTTTCCCCCACCAAAAAAGTAATAAGCACTAAGGAGTAATAAAATCCAAAATGTGTAAATTTTGTTGTAAAAAAGACAGGGGGAAAAAAAAAGAAAAAGAGCTCTAACGGATATAACAGCAAGTGTGTTTAGGGGTGTTAAATAGCTGACTATATCAAAGTTTTTGGATCATTGAACACAGCTGTTTGCAGTCTCCCTGTTTGAATGTCCACCTTGTATTCTTTGATACTGTGATTTGAGGAACTATTTTCAAGATGATAATATGTAATCTACTAACAGGTGATTTCTTACTGTTATTTTTTTTTGTTTGTTTGTTTTGTTTTTTTTGTTTTGTTTTGTTTTGTTTTGTTTTTGTAGTCCTGTATTACGTGTACCCTTACACCGCTTTGGTTTGTTTTGTTTTTCTCTTTTTCCTCTTAAATAAAAAAAAAAAATTCTGTTAGTTAATTCTGAATACTCTTTAATATATTCATTCTCTTGAATGGTTTTATACTATCATGTTATGTCTGATACTACAGTGTATGAAGGTATACTCAAACATTTCAAGCAAAGAGACACTATGGCAGACACTGTTATGTTGGGTTGTCTTATGGAGAAACACTGTGATACTTAAATTGTTCTCTTGTGACCTGCTTTGTTATGTCCTCTTATATCTTAAATTTTTAGATTAAAAAAAGAAAATTTCCATTATAGTAAGAAAAAATACAAAAGAAATGGTCATATTTCATGTTACATATGAATTACCACAGCTAAATCAAGAAGATATAAAAATTAAATCACTACATAAAATCAAAGATGGAGTTAAAAACTATTAACAAAGAAAAGCCAGGCCCTGATGGATTCATTGCTGAATTCTACAAGAAATTTAATGAAGACTGAAGCCCAGTCCTTCTCAATTCTTTAATTAAATTGCAAAGATATCAGCACTCCCAGTTCATTCAGATAGCTAGCATTACTGTGATTACAAAACCACAAGAGGACTTAAATAAGAAAGAAAATTATATGCTAATCTTATTTATGAATATTGATGCAAAAATACTGAACATTGTATTGGAAAATGGACTGCAGTAAATCATCAAAAAGATTGTGCAACATGATCATGTGGGACTCATCCCAGGGATGCAAGTATTTTTCAACATACATAAAACCATAAAATAATACACATTGTTAACAGATCCAATGACAAAATTCATATGATCATCTTGATAGATGCAGAAAAAACTTTGAAATACCCAGCATCCATTCAGGATAAAAAAAAAACTAAAGAAAAATTGGAATAGAGGGTCTTAATTTCAATCCAACCAAGGCTTTCTATAAAAAAACTAGCAGCCAACATCATACTAAATGAACATAAACTGAAAGCTTTCATGTTAAAAACAGGAACAAGACAAGGATGCCATCTGTCTCCACTTTTATTCAGCACAGTCTTGGAAAATTTAGGTGAAGTGATTAGAAAAAGAAAGAAATAAAATGAAGAAAGATAAGGAAAGAAGCTGTTAAACTATTACTATCTGCAGGTCATATGATACTCTATTTAGGGGACCCCAAAAGCTCAACCAAAAGACACCTAGATTTAATAAGCTAATTAAATGTCATAACTGGATACAAAGTCAACAATGAAAAATCAACAGCCTTCTTGTAAATGAATCACACACTCACTGAGAGAGAATCCAGTGATTCAATAACTTTTACAATAGCATCAAAAATGATGAAATACCTAGGAATCAGTCTAACAAAGGATGCAAAGATCTGTACGTTGAAAACCATAACTCTCTCTAAAAGGGAACTAAAGAGCATATTAGAAAATGGAGATTTATCACATGCTCTTATGTAGGAAGAAGTAATTTAGTGAAAATGGCTTTACTTCCAAAGCTGTTACACAGATTCAATGTAATGTCAATCAAAATTCTAATAGCATGCCTCACAGCATTACAGAAAACAATCCTAAAATTCATCTGGAACCAAAAGAGACCTAGAGTAGCAAAGGCAATCCTGGGCAACAAAGAGAAGACAGGGAGGAACACAATACTTGACTTGAAACTAAAAAAAAAAAAAAAAAAAAAAAAAAAAAGACCCCGAAATCAATGGAATACTTTGGAAGATGCAGAAATAACTTCAAAGTGACATGCTAAGCCACCTTATCTTTCACAAAGATGCCAAATACTTTCACTGGAAGAAAGAGAACCTATTTAATAAATGTCTCGGCAAAACCTGGGTTTACACATGCCAAAGACTAAAACTGGACAAATATCATTCACCTTGTACTAAATTGAGATAAAAATGGAAAAAAGAACTTAACATAAAACAGAAACAATGAATCTGCTTGAAGACAGAGTAAGTAAAACTCTTGAAGACATTCATATGTGCAAAGACTTTATAAAGAAAACCCAGAGTGCACAGGAACTATCACAAAGAACAAACACATGGGAGCTCATCCTACCAAAAAGCTTATGAACAGCAAAAGAATCCATGGATACAGTAAAGGGACAACCCATATATATGTGAAAAAACTCTCAACCTCACTGGTCATTCAAGAGATGCAAATTAAAACAGAACTGAGATTTTACCCCATCCCAGAAAGAATGGCTGTTATCAAGAAATCAACCAATAAAAAATTCTGGAGGGATTGTGTGGAAACAGTAATATTTTTCACTCTTGGTGTGAATGCAGAGTGGTGCAACAGCTGTCAAAATCTCTGTGGAATTTTCTCAGAAAGCTGAGTTTAGCTGTCCAATTCAACCCAGCTATTCCCCTTCTGAGTATCTTCCCAAAAGAATGAAAACACCTTAGGGGCTGGGGATTTAGCTCAGCGGCATAAGCACCTGCCTTGCAAGCAGGCGGTCGTGAGTTTGATCCCTGGTACCGATAAAAATGAAAAAGACCAAAAAAAAAAAATAGCATTTAAAGAATGAAAACACCTTACCACAGTGATATATGTGCACCCATGTTTATAGCAGCACAATTTCTAATAGTCAGATATTGAATCCAAACTACATGTCTATCTACTGAGTGATGGATAAATAAGATGTGGTATTTTTTGCAATGGATTACTACTCAGTCATAAAAATTATAAATATGCACATTTATAGATAACTGGATGCACCTTAACAGCATACTTATTAGTGAAATAAATAAGACATGCACATGCAAACATCATATTGTTTCATTAACATGGCAAGCTGAAAGTAAAAGCATATATATATATATATATATATATATATATATCAGTTATGATACTGATTTAACTAAGCTCACTGAAGAGAAAGATTTGTAATGCTATTTTTCAACAGTGGAAGGTAGATGTCTTGTTCCCTTCTGGAACGGTTTGGAGATGAGAATGCACATTGCATGTACCATTGTTACCCCTGATGGTTATACATTAAAATTTATGTTGTGAATTTTTACTTCTTTTTTATATTTATCTTTGGATATAATGGATTTGAAAAGAAAGAGAGAGAGAGAGAGAGAGAGAGAGAGAGAGAGAGAGAGAAAGAGAAAGAAAGAGAAAGAGAAAGAAAGAAAGAAAGAAAGAAAGAAAGAAAGAAAGAAAGAAAGGAAGGAAGGAAGGATGGACACAGGCCCTTTTATGAGTATTCTGAGTCTAGTATTGTGGATAGGTTTCTTGCATCTTTTTCTGTTAAACTCTGGATGACCATCATAAATAATGTTATAAATTCCATGTTTGGATGGTAATGGCTCTCTTGAAATCCATTACTACAACAAGCAATGAAACAGCTCCCCTAAAGAACACAATGAAATGACAAAGTACCCAAAATCCTGCCCTCATCAGCTTAGAAGCTGAGGAGTCAATGCACAGATGAAGATTGAGGAGACACTGTACACTAGACTATAGTTATCTTCAATGTCCTGCTATCCAAATTGGGTTCTTGATCCTATTCCTCTTGGATGTCATGGTGTTTGCTGTTGACCTTGGGACAATGTCCCTAGGGAAGTGGGAAATTCCAGAGGAGATTGCTTTTGTTCTATTATCCCTACTTGTTTTTATTAAACTAAATATTCAACTATTTGAAATGATTTTCCTAGTGCTAGCCTGATTAATACTTCTGGGATTACACTTAACAGTCACAACCTAGGTTTCACCTTTCCTGCTCTTCATCCTGCAGGTGAAGTTTCATGACATTATTTCACAGATAAAAATAGCCAGTCCTGATGAACTTGGATAAACCCCTCTGAATATAGCATTGAATCCCCAAAAGTAAACAATATTGGAATTAACCAGGCTATAAAAGCAGGATTTCTCTCTGTTGTGTTTTTTTCCCCATAGGCTATTTTTGGAACCCCAACAGAAGGCAGAACAGAAGGTCTATAGAAGACTTCCCTGCATGGAAGGTACTAAAGGACACTTAAGCATAATTTAGGTGACATAAACCTGGTGACTTATGGATTATATATGAATCCTAAGATGAAGCAGAATTATAATATTAAAAGAGAAGCATACTGTCCAAAGTGATGTTGTAGGACCATAGGATTCTGGGTATGGCATTATGGGGGGTTATACTTACAATTAGAAAAAAAAAGTGACTAAAATCCAATGACCCAGGGGTGGGCTCAGAATAACAAGTTCTAACATGTATATAGAGAATAGTTACAACGTTGCAGAACTGCATAGTCAGACAAGTTCTGTTTGCGGGTTTGAATCATACTCAAGGATATTAATAATCCAATTTGAGCAAGAAGGCTCATTTAGGGCATTCAAATATATATGCAAATATACGGAAGGGAACAGAGCAAAGAATTCTTTCTTACATACCAAGGACTGAAATTTTGGTCCGAAACCCTGCTGCATTTTTTCTTACACTCTCCTGCATGTTGCATGTTGTGTAAGCCTGATGCAAATATATTACCTAAGGCACCCCTAAAAGAAATACCTCACCCCTGCTATATATGCAAGATGACCCAGACCAAAAAGTGCAAAATCTAGGATTTACTTTATAGGACTAATAAACTTCTAAAAATGTCACACCCCATGATAGTAAGGAACTTCTGGATGATTAGTAGACCAAATTAAACTTTTATGAACCTATAGCTTCCTCAATCATAGTTATACCCAGTCAAATACCCTGTTACCTGGAAGACTGAGAACCCATACCTTTATTCATGATAGAGACTGTTTATGAACAAGAATTTCATGTAGGACAGGGTGACAATGAGGTTACATGAAACCAGACTAGGGTTCAGGATTCCACCTACTGGGAGGCTCAAGAGTTGTTTTCTCTACTAATGGGTTGTTCAAATGCCTCAACCATAGACCAAATTTTTACTATGACACTACCTTGCCTACTACCAAAGCTCATTCACAGAGTAACAGCTATACATGTAGGGAGTCACGACTGATGCCTTTTGGTTAACCACTAGACACGACAAAGCAGACTGCTCTACTGCGAGTAATTGTAAGGGCATGCATCCTGTGACACTTGCAATTAGTGCAGGAGCACTAGCCCATTCTGAAACATGACTCTAGAGGCTTCACTGAATAACACACAGCATACAACAGAGCATCATGTGGGGGTAGTCAGTCATTAAACTGTTTCATAACCAGGTGAACTCCCTGGCAAATGTATATTTAAACAAATTTAGAAAGGGACTTAGCCTTCTTTTAATGGAACAAGCAGGGAATTCTACTTTAATAAGAGAAACTGCAGTTTCTATGCAAACAATTAATGGATAAACATAGAACCTTTAGAGAAATCAGGACAAGAATCAAAGGGGAAAAATGCACAATGATACTCATGGACAATATGATATTGTTCAATTGGAATGTGTAACTAGACTCAATCCTAGAAGGAATCACAGGGCCAATATTTAATATCATAGTTGTCCTCAAATTTAGGTCATGCCTAAAATTAACTGGATAACACATAGGACTCAAAGTAGTATATATCAAGGACATATGATAATATTGGATGACTGTAATACCAGTCAGCTGAACTAGTAACCACCACCTCATGAAGGTCTAGCTATGTCCTAGAAAATAATATATTGTTGAGTGGAGAATGTGAGGGCATTCACATCCCCCAGTACTGTTTCTCTTTTCTGCTTTTGCACTAGAAATACCACAAATCCTGGTCTTCAAAATTCCTCTTACTTTGTGGTTTATATGGATATCTAGTTAGCAAACAGAACTGAAATACTAAGTGAACTTTGGCCAAATCCCCAAAGTCTGCTCCTCTGCAATAACTGGTCATAAAAGCTATGGAAAAGGAAAAAAAAAGTGTTTTCATCTCAAGCCACCAAAAGGCAAGTTTTCTTACATTTTGCATAGTGATTAACCAGACATGTAAGAAACTCTTCTAAGATTCCAAAGCAAAATAAGTACTGTATCAGTGGGATTCATGGCAACCCTCTAAACTTGTGGACTTGTATAGCAATTTATAACCGAAGTGAAAAAAGGCATCAGTGTAGTCACCAGTCTTAATGTCACATGGCTGACATGCACTGTTTAAATTATACCTCACCTGTTTGTGGAACTAAGTGTCCCAAGCGTTAATATCTTGAAAATGCCATAACAATAAAACACAACCTGTGGAGTCCAACATACAGTGAAGTCCTTTTCCCAGAAGAAACTTGCAGAGCCTGTATTTTTTTTTCCTGAAAGGATTTCTATCTTGTATCAGCTGTGTGTTCTTTTGTGATCTGAGGTGCATCTCTCACATAGATCAACCTAAAGGATTTCAGCTCTACTATTTCCAAAGGCTTTTGAACTGCATGTTCAGGTATAGACACCACAACAACCCAACTCTTTGGGTACCAAATGTAATGTTGGGTATTTTCTCCCACTAATGAGACAAGATAACCAATATTTAAAATCAAGGAAGGAAAGGTATGTTTATATCACATTTTGTGGACATTTCACTCTATAATCAACTGACTCCACGGGAGAGTAGTGCATGGTAAAGGGCAACATTTCATGGCAGCAAAAATCAATGAAATCAACAAGAGCAAAATGAATGAAGCATGGGAAGAAAATTCTTCCTGCTCTTTATTTTGCTTGTAGACCACATGGACTTGTGTGTAGTGACACTCACACCTTTAATCTCAGCTTTGGACCATGAGTCATTCACAAAATCCGGAAGCCTGCTTCCATGACTGCATGAGATTTTGGAGGAATTTTCAGACTCACACCAAACACTTCATTTTACAAGTGTCTTAGAATGTTTTAGGTTCAATTTTAATTACTTCTCAGTAGGATATTTCCAATGTAGTATCCTTTTCCAACAAGAAAGATTTATACGTAGTATGGGTAGGTCACAGATACACTCTCACATGATCAGAAGTGACATGGGAAATAAGACCTATTTTTGTTATTCTTTTTGTTCTTTTTTTGTCTACCTGTAATATGTTATTAAATGCAGATTTTGTTTAATGACATAAGGTACACTAGATTCGAAATTATAGGGTATGAGCCACAAAGAGTGAAGAATTATTCAGAAAATGAAGTGGATTGTTGATCACATCTCTGACAGTGTACTTAGTGGCGTATGTGTCCCTTTTCTGTCCTGCTAGTCACTTGTATAAGCCTAATTTTGACATTATCACTCCCCATTTCCATTGGGAAACTTGATTCATATGGTTGTCCACATTTGGCATTCTCTGATCTATCATCTACTTTCCATCTGAGAGAAGATGAGAGGCTGTGGGATGGGGTAGGAACACCAGAATGCTAGTAACTGAGTAGGTTATCAAAGACTGTGTTTGTTTGTTTCTTGTGGTAATGAGAAAAGCAGGACAGAGAGGGCAATGATTCAAACTTTAGAGTTTCCCTTAGGATCACATGTTGGTGAATGTCAGTTGCAGGGAGGTTATAGGAAGGAAATAGATTCAAGACTATTAGAAATAGGTTGGCTGGCCAGGTGTGGTGGCTCATGCGTGTAATGCCAGCACTCTGGAGGCTGAGGTGGGAGGATCATTGCAAGTTCAAGAGCAGACAGGACTACAAAGTGAGCTCAAGTCCAGCCTGAACTGCAAAATTAGACCCTGTCTCAAAAAAGGACCAAAAAAAAAAAAAAAGAAAAGAAAAGAAAGAAAGAAAAAGAAAAAAGAAATAGGTTGGCTGAGGGGAAGAGGTGGTTCTTCTTTGTAAACTGATCCAGTGTCAGGAGCAAGGGACATGGATTTGGGATAGTTACAAACAATGAATATTAGCAGACTGTCTCTAAACCTAAAGTATAGGGTAAGAAATCACTGTATGCTACTTGCCCAGAGCTCTTAGATCTCCTCCTCCCCCAGTTCACTCTTTGGGCCCAACTTGTGGAACTAGTAAGAATCCAGAGTTGCAGGGTGTGGTAGCACAGATCTATAAGCCCAGCACTCAGGAGGAGAATTTCTCTTTCCCTGAGTGTAGTGCTCTCATATTCTAATTCACATTTTCAAGGACAATTGGCACTACATAATAACTTGAATCAAAAAACCAAAGAATGAAGGAAAGGAAGGAAGTAAATATGGAGGGAAGAAGAAAGAAAGAAGAAATGAATAAAGGAACAAAGAAAGGAAGGAAGGAAGGAGAGAAGATAAAAAAGAAGAAAGGAAGAAATAAAGACTATAATTTATGGGTAGATCTCTCCTGCTTTCTTCCAAAGCTTCTGTTCTGTCTGCTTTCAGATACTCACATGAGTCCTCCAGTTTTCTACCAGGCTCAGCATCATTATATATCCTCAAGGTCCAGTTGTGCTTTCCATGTAAACGGCAAAATGCTCAGTCATTGGGGTTATTATGCATCCATCTTTCTCAAAAACTACCCTTGCTGTAATGAAACACATTAGTTTCATCACTTCACGACATGGGAACCTGGTAAATTATTCACAACATTGTATAATCCACTATTATCCTTAATCATTGCTTTCTGGGTTCAGATTTTAAATTTTATCTAATCCAAATAAGGTAATTTATCCACTTCTTATTACTTATGTTGAAAACTTATTACTTATTTAAACTTATTACTTATATTGGAGTAGAAGTCTACCCAGTACTTTACATTGATTATTAAATAGAGTAGCACAAGGGGTAGAAACTGCTTATCAACACTGTTGTAGTCAGGGGTTGTACACAGAGAACAATTCAGGTGGGACATGGAGTTTATAATATTTTTATAATAGTCACCAGAAGTTAACGCAGGAGAATACAGGAAATCTATCCGCAACACCAATGACATAGATTATTTAGTCAAGAGCCTAAACCCCACGGTAATGTCCCACGTGAGTCCAGATAAAAACCCAGAGCTCAGGACAATGCCTCCAGGAGTCCAACTGGAAGTCCAGGGCCCAGAAGGACTCACGACAGTCTCTTTTACGGATTCATGCCGGGAAGACCCAAGGGTCAGCGGTGGAAGCCAGAAAGTCCATGCCAGGAGGATGAAGGAGCTGTGCTAGTGGGATGAGGGTTCTACACTGGAGCTGAGAAATCACACTCACAACAAAGAGTGGGGCTGTCCTGAAAGGAACTGCAGCTGTCCTCAGCGACATGGAGGCCCCGAGCTCCTCCAACGACAAGCACAGTCGGGAACGTGCCAGGAAGCAGCGTAAGGAGTTCACCCTGGAGACCAGGCAGCACATGTCTTCCCCTCCAGAGCCAGGAAGCAATGCTCGATGTGAAGACCAAAGCTTCTCCAGGAGAACCAACAGCTCAGACAGCAACTTGTAGGAGAACTAACAATGACTCCATAATGCCTCGATCCCTCTCTACACCTCTCTTCTTCTCCACCTATTTATCCTGGCAACCCTTCTCAGGTGGAGAATCTTCTCTCAATGCATACTGATGTAATCCAGCTGGCGTTAAGTTGACCACCAGTTATCAAACCATAACAAACACCAATACCTATTCTTCTTTTGGTTTCCTAGTTTAAGCTGAGCATAGGCTGCCCAGATAGTTCATACTACCTAACCTTTGTGGCCAGACAGTTTGATTATGGGATTAAGTTCTATTTGGAAGTATGCAGATGAAAGAGATCCACACAATTTCTGTGGCCTTTCTTAGAGAAGAGTGTTTCCTCACTATTCATTTTTACTGTGGTTTTCAAACATGAGAAGACATCTCAGGGACATCTATCTTTTGCCTACCTTATATCTGGAAACAGTCATATCCTCAAAGAGTCCTGGTATTTTTGCATGTTTTGTGCTAAATAAAAAGCTTTGTGAAGTGGTGTAGTTTATGAAGTGATTTTGTCAGCTCATTGCTTCTGAGATTTAAGAGAACAGTACATGCATCAATTTCTTTCTGATGAGGCTCTAGTGGTAACTGGTATAACAATAGTTATTATTACTGAATTATTAATGGCCTGGGTTAGGATCAAGTGTGATGACTATTCTTGTGGAAACTAATCCATTTTCATGAAATGTGACCCACTCCTGTGATTTGCAACTTTCAAGTTTCCTAGGATACAAATGGTGTGAGCATGGAGAAAAAGCACAAGAGTCAAGAGTACAAAAACCTGAGACCATTTGGAGCCCTCTTTCCTGATGGAAAGTACAATGAATCAGGAGGAGAGAAAGAAGGAGCTAGAGGAAACCACATGGGAGCTCCATGGGATGCAGCACATTTATTTATACAGTTGGGAGATTCAGTATCATATGAAACCTCTCCACCAAAGAGCTTATCCACATCACCTGCCTCAGGCACCCAGTGATTTTGGGATAAGAGCAGCTATCCCTGTGACTTGACTCAGGAAGTCCCTGTTCTTCAGACTAGCCTTGCTTTGGCACCACATATGATCCATTTTTAGCTTCAGCTGCTCTGCTGAGTTAGCCAGACTTTTACTTTCCCTGAGTGTAATGCTGTCATAGTCTAATTAATTTCCAGAATGTTCTAACTCTTAAGGCTTTATTACTTTATCCCTGCCACACTGTGAACCCAATTCACAGAATAAGAGTCCCATCCTAGAATACGAGTTCAGATATGTAGGGGATTTATCTCAGCAGCACAAGCTCCTGCTTTACAAGAAAGTAGTTTTGAATCCATCTCTGGTATGGAAAAAAAGAGTTCAAACCATACCCAAACCATGACAATCTGCAATACGTTCAGGTAGCTTTACAAAATGCTGAGCCACTTGTCAGCATTTCCTTGCTGAGACAAAACTACTTGACACACATAACCTAAAGTACAAGTGGTAGACTTTGGTTTGTATACTCAGAGTTTGGGTGTTCCAAGGCACAAACATCATGGAAGAACTTCCTGGATGTGCAAATTTGTTCTTATCATGGCAACAAGGAAAGGATCAAAATGAACAGCTGCAAGAGATACTCCCCCACCCCAATCTCTTCCACAATATGCAAGATCCATGGGGCGCCAACTCTTAACATTACACTCAACTGTGAACATCCATGGATGATTACACTGAGGGTTGCAGTTGCCAAGTCAGCCTACTTGTAATCTCATCAAGTTGATGATGTGGATTAACTGGCACAAGAGTCATGTGACCAGTTATTCCAAAGGTACTTGAAGTAGCAGTGGCAGATAAAAATGCACTGTGGAGATTTTGGGTTTCAGAACTTCAATTCAGGTGTGGATAAGTAATCTCAGCACCCTGGTAGACTGAGATGGTTTGCCAAAAATTGGATTAAGCCTAAGCAACTCAGCTAATTAGTGAGATCTTTTTTTTCCAACTAAACAATCGAAATTGGTATGAAAGTCCAAGATTTAATCCCCAAAACCATCTTCCTCAAAAAAAAAAAATTCAGCCCTTAAGGATGGTATTATTAAAGTCATTAGGTATTGTTAAATTTTCTACATCTTTAAGTTGTTATTGTGCTATTTTAAAATTTATGCTCAGAGCTTTCCTAGCAGATATACTACTTCAATTTTAGGCTATATTTTTCATTAAAAATATTCCTTTTTATCATCATTGGTGTTACTTTGTGTGCCTCCAACGTGCAATGATTTGATTCTATTTCACAATCTTGCTTATAATCATAATAATACAGCACTACATTGCAGTGTTTGATCTACTTCCTCTGTGTTATTCAGGTATCATGCATTGTGTGTTTGGATATATCTCTCTCTCTCTCTCTCTCTCTCTGTGTGTGTGTGTGTGTGTGTGTGTGTGTGTGAGTGTGTGTAAATGGCTTCCAAGTGTTCATACATGTGCAAGACTGTAAGCTATCACTGATATCCCTACACACCCAGGCCCTGAGATAATTATTTCTCTACTAGTGGCAAAGTAGAACAAGAGTAACTGGACTCACCCTACAGTAAACACTTTTGTTGATTTCATAGCTTTTCTTATTTATTTAGGACTGTAACTTCTGGTTCCTTGGCCTTTTCTGTTCTTGACCAGCTGAAGTAGGATTGTAGTTCCCCAGAAGTTTCTCCAAAATGTGGTCTTTTTCCTACATGCATGTTTTGGCAACCTGCGTTGAGTGTTCTTAGGGTTCACAGTACTCAATTCCTTCTGCTCTTACCTGGGACTTCAAATCCACAAAGCTTCCTGCAGTGCTGCCTGTTATTCTCACATTTTCCCAGGGAGGATTTCTGAGATTTTGTGATTATATGAGAGATTATTTTCCTCTCAAGCCTATTGGAAGTACTTCTGTTTCCTTCATTCCAACATAACTAGTTTGATTAGTGTTTATTTGTGTGTGTGTGTGTGTGTGTGTGTGTGTGTGTGTGTGTGTTTGTTCTTTTTGACACAGGCTCTAGCTATGTGGTTCACATTGGTCATACATTTGTTAGGATCCTCCTACCTCAGGCTCTGGATTTCCAGGATTAAAGGCATGTACTACTATGCCTGGCTGCTGCTGTTGATTCCTGAATACTCAAATTCCAGAAACCTGCCCTACCTCTTTACAAACTAGAAAATAGAAGAATTAGGCATAGTGGAGTTGTCTTAAATCCCGGAATACAACAGTCTCAGGATCATGGAAGGCATACAAATAGCTTGCACTACATAACAAGACACTGTTTCAAAATTTTTAACTAAGTAAATTAATGAAAATTATAAAGAAATTCAGCAGCAGCAAAAGAAATCCTTTTCATTAAGAAGACAGAACACAGGTAGAGAAAGAATGAACTGAAATCTGTTAATCTGAGTAAAACATGCTGAGCTCAAGTGGATTAGAGTACTTTGCAAAGATCCCCCTTAAGGTGGATCCTTATCTAAGTGGTATCATAGGGAATCCAAGAAGGGTGGGTCACATCTGTTTGAGAAGAACTCACCCTGTTTTCAACACAACTCCAAGATTTGAACTGGGTTCTTTGTGTCTCCAGAGTGCAAACAGCCTTTCTGACTCTACTGTATGTGACTCTGTGTGCCGCAACTCTAAGTTAAGCATTTAAATCTTGTAAATTTGATTACTAGCACTTAATGTGTTTACCTAGCAAGCACTGTCTAACACAGATAGGGATATTTCAGGTAGTGTACCTGGGGCTCTATGAAATAGAATCCCAGATATAAATTGTCTTAAGAAAAATAAATAACACGTCTGAGCTCTTGCCAAAACAGCATGATTTTACTTCATCTCATTTTTATAAATTTCTTTTAGAAAACCACAAGGATACCTATTAGATATCACCAGGGGCATTAAGATAGCAAGTGAACACCAAGATTGGCATGATGTCACTAAGGAAAGTTTTCTGTCACTTACTTGTCCTGAAAATTTCTCCCTTGGCATGGGCAAGCTTGGCATCCCTTAAGCACAAGATTTCTTTAGCTGCTGGTCTTTCCTTGTGACAACAGACCTGGGTGAGTTGGGCAGAGGGCTCAAATGAGGGATTATTAGAATGCTTGATGTGCACTGGGATAAAGAAATAAGAAACACAGTTCCCTCCCTCACTGCTTTTATCTATTCTTCATGGTGCCCTATCTAGTCTCAAATGCAACAGTATCAGCTGAAGGGGCAGGAGTGGGCAAGTTACCTGCCTTGGCCTGGTTGTACCCATGTAGGAGAGGAGGATGGCGATTTGATAACACAGAATTCTGAAAAGAATTGTGTGAGTCAATTGGCATGCAACAGGGAGCAAAGGAGAACAAGTGGGAAGGAGAGGCATCTGCTTGCCAAATTAAAACTTTCTATGGCCAAGGAAGGGACTGAGAGATAGTCACATTTTCTGCCTAATCCTCACCAAACTTTTTATCCCGTTACACTCCAAAATCTAAGTTAAGAAGAATATAGTGCCATAGGCAGAAAATGGCGATCAAATACAGTGTTCAATTAGGTATTATCACAACAAACCCCATACATTTTCAGAGGGCACCATTTATTTGAAGTACACTCCAGTTATCTGTGTCACAGCCCTAGACTGCTTTGGAAGATTAACAGCAATGAGAAGGTGTGTTAGAAAAACAGGTGACCAAACAGGCATGCTGGTACACACTTCCAATCCCAGCATTTCTGGGGAATTTAGCATGAAGGCTCGGAAATGTAAATCCCATCTTTGTAAGTCTAATAAATAAATTGGACCAAATCTTCTCATCCAAATAAATAACTGGATGAGAGACATAAATCAGTGGCAAGTCTATCAATCTCCAGTAGCAACAAACAAAACATAATCGACTGTGTCATAAAATATTACTAACATAGATCTAAATCCAGAAATAGTGGCGGGGAGGCCACAACGAATGGAGCAGAGAACAAAATGAAGAAGACAAACTGACAGCTACTGACAGAAAAAGAGCTCAACAGAAATGAGGCAGAGAAGATTGGATGATAGGAACAGCTATTTTGGAGAAAATGACACCTTAATAGGTAATACTGATTTAGTATCATCTTGTTTTGAAGTCTCATCTAGCTTTTGTTCTTCTGTCTCCATTGGTCTAAATAGGTTGTATCTTATTGGATTTTATTATGTACGATAGTATAAGCAAAAACCTTTTAAAGACAAGGAGATTATACAGAAACCATTGTTCATTTTCTGTTAGTCGATTCTAAATAGCCTGTAATGCTGTCATTCTCTTAAATGGTTTTACATTGTTTTGATATATTTAATGCTACAGTATATGAAGTTGTACTCAAGGATTTCAAGGAAAGAGACAATATGGTAACTACTTTTAGGTCAGGATTATCTGGTGGTGAAACACTATTCTGCTTAAATGGTTATGTTTTGATCTACGCTGTTTTGCTGTTATGCCCTCTTTTATCTCAATCTCCACTCCATTATTTACTTTTTTATTTTTACCCTTTTAATTAAGGGAAAAATAAATAAAAATAGCAGGATATATTATAGTAACCCACTTTGACTTTCCATTATCTCGATTTAAAGCCCTGTATTACTCTCACCATCTTGTTTTTGACTGATGTTCCCCTATTCTGTTTTGCTGGATAGTATCAGGTTTGAAAGTTTAGGCAACAGCTGTGAAGATAATGAGATTCATTATGACGCCCATTCTCGTTGACTTTTATCTACTTTTGAAGACCTACAATGTCTCCAATGTTTTGGCTTTGTCGGTTCTGTTCTTTACTGTTTTGTTCAATTTTATTATAACTAATGATATAGGCAATTCTATTAGAGATAGCGGGAGGCATTATGGTAACCAATGTTGATCACCTTGTGTTATGTTTTTACATTATCTATTATGTCCACCCTTTTGATTTGACCGACTCTGTTCTGTCACATTTGGTTTTACTCTCTTCCAAAAAAGTAATAAGAACTATGGGAGCAAAGAAACCCAAAATGTGTAATAGTCATTGTACAAAAGAGAGGAAAAGAAAGTGCTTTAAACTATATAACCGCATGTATATTTAAGTGTATAAGATAGAAAATGATATCACTGAGTTTTATTGGATCAATGAACAGAACTGTTTGCAGTATCATTGTTGGAATGTCCACTTTACAAGCTTTAATTTTGTGACTTGAACAATTATTTCTAAGATGACAATATGTAATCCATTAACTAGTGATTTCCTGTTTATTTTTTTTTCTGTAAATCTGTATAACTTGTACCCTTTCTCTGCTTTTTTTCTCTCCTTAAATAAAATTTAAAAAAAATTTTTTTTTGCTGCTAATGGAACTGAATCTTACTGTGGAGTTCCAGCTTTCCTTGAATAGTTAGCAATTCTTCTTCCTTGCTCTCCAGAGTGGTTCAATTACAGGAAAATATCATGATAACAAGCAAAAAGGAGACTTCTTAGGTGAGCTTTTTCTTCCAGGAATCAATAAATAACTGAGTAGTGACTGATACACTAGCAAATCTTGGTAAATCTAATTCTAATTAAATATTGTAATCTACAAATCAGGCTCTGTACTTCATGACTGCAATATCTCTATACTTGTCTAGGATCTGCTGACTGGTGTGACATTTTTAAATCTAGTGAAGAAAGAAATCATTTCTCTGTGACATGGGAAAACTTCTTTCTCTTTTGCACTAGTGATGGCAGAGGTTCAAGAAATGTCAAATGGGCCAAGTAGCTGAGAAGTTGTACACCAAGATCAAAGTAGTGAAATCTTCCTACCTGTGGACCATCAGTAACTTTAGCTTTTGCCTAAGGGAGAGAGGTCATGGCATTGAAAGTTCAACCTTTTCATCTGAACCAAATGATAAACTGAGATGGTGCTTACGAGTATATCCAAGTGTGGTTGATGAAGAAAGCAAAGTTTACCTGTCCCTGTGCCTGGCACTGATCAGCTGTCCAATGAGAGACACTTGGCAAAATTCATATTTTACATTGTAAATGATAAAGGACAGAACACCAAAGGTGTATCAAGTCATGAAATTTTTAGTTTTGAGCCAGGCACAGACTGGGGATTCAGAAATTTCATGCTGAGAGAGTTTCTTTTAGATGAAAGCAATGGGCTTCTCCCAGGTCACAAGCTGACTTTCTGGTGTGAGGTGAAAGTGGCACAAGACTCCACCAACATCTCTAGCCAGAATGACTTGAATATGGATGTTCCTGAGTGCTCCTTGACAGATGATCTAGCAGGGATGTGGAAGAATTCCCTGTTGGCAGACTGTTGCTTGCGTGTGGCTGTGCAGGAATTCCATGTTTACAATGCCATCTTAGCAGCTTGCTTCCCAGTTTTTAGGGCCCTGTTTTAAAATGAAATGCAGGAGAATAACAAGGTTGAGTTGAAATTAGTAACATGGAGCCTGAGGTTTTCAATGCAGTAATTTTCTTCATCTACACTGGAAAGGAACCAAACCTGTGCAGAATTGCATCTGATCTGCTGGCAGCTGCAGATAGGTTTGATCTGGAGCCCCTGAAGCTCATTTGTGAAAACCATCTTTGCAGCAGCCTCACTGTGGAGAATTCCCTGGAATTCCTCATGTAGGCTGACCACCACAGTGCACATCAATTGAAAATTTGGAACTTGGATTTCATCAGCTATTATGTTTCTGACATTCTGGAGACATCCAAGTGGAAGTGCCTGGTGGTGTCTCACCCTCACTTGTTGGCTGAAGCTTACCAGTCTCTGGTTGCCATGCAGCGTGCTTTCCTGGGTCCCTTATGCAAGTGTCCAAGGCTGGCCTAATAAACCATCTCTTCTCTTATCTTTCCAAACAATGGTAATTGTTGTTTCCATTGAACCTTTGTTAGATCAGGCAATCTGTGGAGCTCTATCCAATTGGAGCCTCTCCAATCTGTGGATATCTTACTGCAGTATGAGGAAATATTGAATTGTCCCTCTCTAGGGTTAGATGGAGCACCGTTTCAATTTTAAAGAAAAATGGATCATTTAGAATTTGGGAGAAGAGTAACTTTTTTGGAGTTCTAAGTATGCAACTTAGAGATGACAGGAAACATGGCTGATATAATGTCTTGTACCCTGATTGTGACAATGTGAATCCGAAACTAAAATAAAATTCTTCAGTGAGGAGACACAAAATCTCATGGGGTGGAGCTGCCTTAAGAGGAGGAATCATGACCATACTCCATAAATGTAGGTTTCCAGGCCTTTTTCCCTACCACACAGCTCTGGGACCTGTACTCTACAGAGTACATTTATATGTCACCCTCTCTTTATGCTGTAAATAAAATTTAATCTTTTTTGTACAGTTGTTTGATTTCTCTTCTTTTAGAAATTTCTACATCTGGCAGGCAAATGTTTGGCAAAATCTGATGGTGGTCTGGTGACTAGAGGCCACCCATATGATTGATAACCCAGATTTATATAGCACGAAGCAGTTTGGGGTATTGGAGAAGAAAATTACCCAGGACTTAGGCATTGGGAACAAAGGAATTCCCTGTGATGCTTCTCTTTGCTGCTTTTGCCATGCCTGAGGGACACTGGCATGCATTCTAACCAGTAGTCTGCACATGCCAGCATTGATAGTGCAGAAACTGCCTGCCTCTAAAGGAGCAGACCAATCATCAGGCCCCTGGATTAAAGGGAAGGAAAATTGCTCAGCTTTAAGAAAATGGAAAAGTAAAAGAAAAACAAAACTGCAGGGTCAGTTTGTGCATTCCACAAAAATTAATGTTCAGGGAAGCAAATTTTATTCTTTCCAACTGTTCCAGTACAAGAGTGTTAGGAATAATGCCTCTTCATTGTACAACATTCAAGAAAGTCCCCACATTATTAGCAATTACTAACTGTAAGAACAGAATATACACTGTTGTCCTCTCTTGAAAGTGAGGCCTGATGGCATAAAGGAGGAATAAAGAGATTTTTTTCTGGTAGGTGAGTGTTCAGACAAATTTATATTTAACGAAAATCACTATTGTTGTTGATTTAGAAATACTCTGAAAGTTTCAAAGCTCAGGGGGATGTAAGGACAGGGGAGAGTTTGACCCCACTTGTGTTGCACAGGTGCGTAGTTAGATAAATTATGCAACCATGAGTCAGCACATGTACTTCAATGGCACTGTATGAGAATGGAAATGTGAGATAGCACCCTGTATAAATAGTAAAGGGGCAGGAGGCTCTCCCTCAGGCTCTCCTGCTGCACTCTTTTCCATGCTTCCTGCAGTTACTGGTTACATAGATATGTGTGTTCTTAAACCTTGCAACCTCACTCACACAAATATTTCTAGTCCTCCACAAGCAGGATCACCGTGAGTAATACTGAAAAAATATTTCACTCTGTGTTTGTTTTTTTTTGCATGAACTATTGTACTTAAATATAGTGGGAAAAGTTTTGGGGCCTTCCCCAGATATTTATTTTCCATTCTTTTCCCACTTAGCTTTAAAACAAGAAAACCATAAAGAAGAAAAACATAAATTTTATCATTAAATGTTTTGAGAAAAAAAAAAATCACAGCCAAGATTCTTCAACTGTCCATGCCTCACAAGCTGGCTATAGAGGAGCCAGCCTAGTTTCTTCTCATTAGCCACTCTTCCTACAAGGCAGAACATCCAAATGTTAATTGTGTTCTTTTCAGAAATATAAATGTTATTTTGTAAAAAAAAATTGTAAATTACAAATTTTAGGATTCCATAGTTCAAGTTAACTAACAAACAAAATAATGGACAAATTGAAAATTCTCACTGGTGAAATACAGAGAGCAGGTACGATTATCTAGGACCAGAGCAAGATTTCCCAGCTTTTTGAGTAAAAATAATTGCCACAGTGATTTAGTTTCAAATGCTTTTGTAGAGATGGAAATTAAACCAAAGGACAAATTCTCAAAAATATTTTAATTTCAAAGGTAAAGGAAAGGCAGTAAGGACTGCAGTTTAGGTGGTGAGTGGGGGTCATTATATTTGGGGTCTATATTGGCCCTCTTGCAAGAGATAGAGATCAGCTGTTAAGGATAACCAGTGAGCCTGAGTAGTGCTGACCAATTCCTTAGGCTACTGTCATGTTTCTGGAATATTTATGAGTGAAAAGTGGTCTAATCACAGGGAAATAATTGTCTCTGTGTAGTGAGCCCTGTCACATAGAATTCTGTATTTTAAAAGTAAAAAGCAAAAGGTAATATTGAAGGTACTAACTGTTTGATTGCTCATGCATAAAAAAATTCATGGCAGAAGATGAACAAGCATTTCTCATCAATTTACAGTCCTTTTAAGGAAACAAACCACCAACTGCACTTAGCAAGCCTGCAGTCACAACATCGAGTTATCTGTGTCATCCTAAGATGTCTGTCTACTGTCTTTGAGCTATAAGTATCCTGTTACATTTTTCAACATTTAAATGACTAAAACAAATAAATAAATAAACTAGTTTCCCAGGATGCCTAAGTGTTGTTAGTGGTGGTAGTATAGTGAGAAACAGTGAAGCTGAGGGACACATTACCTTTTCTTCACTGAACTATAAACACAATATCTTGGTTATTTTTCAGTCATTGAAAGAAGACAATGAATCCTTGACACTGAGACACTGAATCCTTGACACTAGGGAGAGATGGTTTGAGACACCAGAGAACTTAGTGGTGTCTGATCACAATGGGAGACACCTGGAGCCAGAGGCATCTGGCCACCAGAGCAGGCAGCTGGTTTAGAGCGGGCTGACCACTATGGAAGGCACTTGAGTGTGATTCATTATGTGAAGCCTGAAATATTGAATGTTCCTGCTTCTCTTTCTCCTCCTTTTTCCTGTTTACATTCTGCCAATTTCTGCTGCTATTATCCTACGGCTACAATTGACATTGTAATATTATTTTGTATGAGGTGTATACTAGGTAATTCGTTTCTATATTTATTTCTGTTTTGCCCCAGCAACGCAGAATATTTTTGGCCAGTTTAACTGTAACATCAGCCTTTGTGGTGGAGTAGAGGTAAAAAGAGCAGTTTGCCACCATTCATTTGTAGTTCCAGAATCCTAGCTTACCAAGTGTTTCTGCAGACATGTATTATATGGAAAGTTGTTCAAAACTTCTTGCAAGACTGACATGTACTTCCACGGAAGGAAGAGCCTTCCCTGTGTACCAGATAAAGTCAGTTATTCAATTTTCTGGTTATGGTAAATTTTCCTCCACCTTTTAATTGAAAATTGGAGTAAATGTGGTGGAATTTTATTAGCTTAACTACACTCAGGTTTCTATTAGCTACTTTGAATGCAGTGGTGCACTTTTTAAAAGGAGCTGTACACATGAAAACTTAGTGGACCTTATTAAAGATTATGTGTATTGTCCTTTACCATAAGAAAGTATTTTTGGAGTTGGAAATACCAAAATTTAGAGAACTGAAGTACAGCTAGTTGATCAAATTTTAAAGAGTATTTGGAACATGTGTCTATCCGAGGGCAGAAAATATATAATGTGAGTATTGAACTGATATGGAAGTTAAAGCTTATGTTAGTTTTCAATATTAAAACAATTGAAAAATAGGACTGGTATTTAGCTCAGTGGTGTACATGCTTACATGGCACGTTTAAGGTTGTGAGTATGATCCAAGGTATATATCCACAAATATACCAGGTCTGCCCTCAAGAATAAAACTCATAATTTTCATACCAGCATTAATATAGCAGAGCACTTACAGTATGCTTAGAACACTATTAGAGATTAATGCATAGTGGTTGTCTGTGTGAATGAGCCTGTGTTATGTTTTGAATCTGGAGGCCCACAGAAACTCCTGCAATCACAGAAGTGTGCTTCTATAATTTGTGAATGACTCAAGGTCCATTGATGTAGTTGTGGGTGTGAGTACTACACCCAAGTGTGTGTGGCCTACTTATAATATAAGGAACCAAAAGAATCTCTCTGTGATCCTGTCCTTTTGCTATTGTTGCTAGTGCTGTTTTCTGCTGCTGAGATCTGATGCCATCTAGCATGTTCTACTTTAATTTGCAGAATTCTGATTATAGACTTAAAACTCCAAAGACAGTAAGATAGATAAATTTTTCCATCCCTAATTTACAGGATCATGTATTTTGTGTCAGCATTGAGAGAAAAGTAACCAACAGAGAATTTTGACCAGAGGAATGGCGTCTTTGTTGTGACTGTACCTGACCATGTGGTTCAACATTCTTTGGGAATGGCTTCTGGGAAGATTTTTGAAAGATTTGGAGATGTCCTCTGAATGAGTAAAGCTGGATCACCTTATGTTACTTTACATAGGAGATTCTGTGCAGAATACAGAAGACTGAAATATTGATAGAAATCCTGACCTTAAAGACCAGGTTCAGGAGCTTTTACCACCACAATTGAGTGCTCATAGGATTCAGACTATTCAATTCCTTCTACTCTTAGTTGGAATTTTGAATTTGCAAAGCTTGCACAGTTTTGTCATTTTGTCATTCTTGCATTTGCCTTTGGAGGAGGTCTCCAGTGCAAACTAATTGTTTTGCAGCTAGCCATATCATCAGGGATGCAATAGAGGGAGACCTGAGGACCAACTCACTTTTTTCCAGATGGCACATTTGAGATGTACTGGAAGTTTTTATTACATTTATTTCTTTTGTATTTGTCTTATTATTTTATTTTCTCATACTAAAATTTTTCAGGTGTATTTTTCACATTCATCATAGAGAATGTGCACCAGAGCATAAGATTTCAAAATTATGCTTTATGCCCATGTTCTTCTCATCTCCCTTCATTTAATCGTCCCCACACCATTTACAATAATTTCCATTTTATAACTCAATTGTTGCTTCATTTCCCTTCCTTCGCCTCCTCTCTTCTTCCCTTCCCCATTTCAAAGAATTCTTCTTAATTCTCAGCATTTATCATGCATTGCATTCCTTTATTACCCTTTCCATGCATCCAACAAAGGAAAAAGTATGATATTTAAACTCTGATGACCCAATTCTGTTAGTTGGGTTTGTTTGTACTTAAAGAGAAAGAAAGAAGAAAAGAAAATAAAAAATATAATGATAAGTAATTCCAAAAGAAATAACACCAAATAATAGTTGACGTATTGCATACTGGCTTATTAGAAGTAGTTGTTCAAGTTGCAGAATCAAAGCATAAAATGTGGATAAACACCCAAACATTCACAATGGAGACCATCTGTTCAATGTTCCACCAAAAATTTAGTAACATTGTCATCTATCTTACACACATATACAGTTATATCCTTTATAGCACTTTCCTTCCCTTTCATTATTACAGTTTTTATTATCTATTTTGGACGTATTACTATTTCAACTTTTTTTTTACACTAGAACGATACCGAGATATTTACTAATATGTGTCTTGTTTATTTCACTTCTGAGGATAGTCTCAAGTTGCATCCATTACCTAAGAAGTCCTCAAGATCACCCTTTTTATAGCTGAGTAGTATTCCATTGCTGAAAATACGTCAAATTTTTCAACTACTCTGTTGTTGATGAGAATTTCGGTTGTTTGCAAGATGAAGCTATTATAAATTATGCTCCTATAACTATGGGTGCAAATATACACTGGTGTCACTTAGTTTTTGATCCCCATGTCATCTATTTTTCTACAAATGAGTCAAGATTATCAGCCTTGCTGCCAGAGTACTATTCTGTGGTATAAATATTCTTTGCATTTTCTTCATTGAATGTTTATTTCTTCATTTCCATTCATATGGCAACCATTCAATGACTCCTAATATTTCAATCATATTAAAATCTGAGAGGTCTCTGTTAATTTTCTTGCTTTTAAAATTTTATTATAAGGAGATTAAGACAAAAGGGGACAGAACAAAGTAGATCAGAACAGAACAATATAAGTCACACAGAATTTATTGTTCAATAGAGTTTGTATTCTGCACCTCCACCCAAGGCAAATGTGAGAATAACAGGCAAAACTACACAAGCTTTGCTTATTCAGGTCAAAGCAGAAGGAATTGAATAATCAGATCCTTTTAATACTCAGTTCCAGTGATCAAACCTGAACTGGGCTTGAATGTCAGGATTTCTATCAAAATTTAGGTCTTCTGTGTTCTGAACCGAATTTCATGGGGAAAACGATATAATTTGATGTAGTGTTAGGCATTAGGGGACATCTCTAAACCATTTCAAAATCTTACCACAAGACATCCTCAAAGGCTCTTGAAATACATGGGTAGGTAGTTAAAGCAAGGACCCCATTCCTCTGGTGCCAAATTCTCTGTTGGTTACTATTGTCTTATTGATGAAACAAAATATTTGACCTTTAAATTAATTCAGTTTACCATCTTTGGTGTCTTCAGTCTATAAAACACAGTCTGCAAGTCAGAGTGACACATGGCATATGGCATCAGATCTCAGCAGCAGAGAGCAGCTCAATCAACAGCAGCAAAAGGAAAGGATCACATAGAGAAGACTCCTTCACATATATTTTATGTAGGCCGAATATACACTTAAGTGCAGCACTCACACCCAAACACCCGGCAGTTTGGACCATGAGTCTATAAGACACACAAGAAGCCCACCTCCATTATTGTAATAGAAGCTTGAACAGGTTTCTATGTAATGCCTTTCTGCAGAGATGCTTGGTAAGCCAGGCTTCTGGAATGATAGATGAAGGTTGAGAGACTGATGCTTCTGCCTTTAACCCACCTATGGGGCTGCTGTCACAGTCAGTTGTCCTGGTTCCTTTGGCAAAGATATACATAAACAAATAAAAAAGAATTACATAGCATACGGCTCATAAAAAGTAACATTCTCTGTCTATTGAAATCACAGGATGAGAGGAGCAGGCACTGGCAGAATGTAGACAGTATAAAGGAGGAGAAAGAGGAGCAGGATCCTCAATGATTCAGGCTTAATATACTTTAGGAATCACACTCAGGTGCCCTTCATAGTGATCAGACAGCTCTATTTCAAGTGCCTGCTCTGGTGGCCAGATCCCTCTGGCTGAAGGTGCCTCCCACTACGGGGAGTACCTTCTAACTCCACTGACATCCCACACCATATCAATTTCAATGATTCACTGTTCCAGTTAACTTACACATTGGTAATCAAGACATCTGTGATTATAGTAGAATGATGGAAAGGGAGTGGGTCTCTCGCAGCTTCTCTGTTTCTAACTGTACTGCCACCACAAACAACACCTTGGCCCACTAGAAACATTGTTATTTTGTTTGTTTAGTCATCTAAGTGTTGAAAAATTTGACAGGGTTCTTTGAAATGTAGCTCAAGGATAGTAGCAAGGCATCTTTGCATAACACACACAGGTTTGATGAGGTGACTTCAGACTTGCCAAGTGCAGTTAGCGGCTTGTTTCCTTAAAAGGACTGCAAATTGATTAGAAATGCCTGTTGGTCTTCTGCTATCAACTCATTTTATAGCACGAGAAATGAAACAGTTGGTAGCTTCACTACAATATCTGCTATTGTTTAAAACACAGAAATCTATGTGATGGGGCTTGGGACATACAGAGACAATTCTTTCCTGGGGTTCAAACACATTTTCTGTCAAGAAGATTCTGAAAGGTTGACACTACCCTAGGGAACTGATCAACCATCCCCAATCCCACTAGCAAATTCTCAACAGCTGACCTCCCTTTCTTGCCAGAGTGCCAAACTAGACCCCAAATCACAATGATCCTGCTATAGCCACCTAAACTTCAGACCTTGCCTGGCTTCCCTTTACCTTTGCAATTAAAACCATTTCTTTATATTTGTGCTTTAGTTTTAATGTCTGCCTCTACAAAATCACTTGACACTAGGCCACTGTGACACATACTTACACTCTAGGAATCTCGGAATTGTGGCACTGCTTCTGCACAATCATAGACTCTAACCCACTCTGCTCCAATTCTTTCACCAAGAGGGATTTTCAATTTATCAGTTGTTTTTTTTGCTGGTTAATTAGAGATAGAGATAAAATCCTGTAATTTTACTATGCAGATTTATTTTTAGATAACAGCAATAATTTATATTTCCAAGAAGAAAACAATTAACATTTGGATGTTCTTTGTAAGAAGAGGTGCTAAGCAGAAAATACTGAGATGGCTCCTTCACAGGCAGCTAGGTTGCTATAAGCAGCTGAAGAAATGTGATATTTTTAAAAAGCATTTATTAGGAAATACGTATTTTTTTTTCTCTATGGACTTCCTTTGCATTTTCTTGTTTTGAAGAAAAAGTGGGAAGTGAATGTAGGAGAAATCAACTTATTGAAATGCTTCAAAAACTTTTCTGATAATATTTAAGGACCATAGATCTTGTGAAGACAAGTGAATGAAATGGTTTTTTAGCATTCATCACTGTTATCTTGTATGTGGAGCCCCCAAGAGAGTGAGATTTATGTGAGTGAGTTGGCAAGGTTGGAGAACACACAAGTGTGTGTAACCAACAAGAACAGGAAACATAGGGAATTATAGAGCAACAGAGCCAGTGGAAGAGCCTCCTGCCTCTTCAGTATTTATATTAATTTCTATCTCACATTTGCATTATCATAGAGTGCCATTAAAGTGAATGTGAAATTCACGGTTACACAATTTTATCTCATTATGCAACTGTTGAAGACAAGTGGGTTTCTACTCTCATGTGTCCTTAAATGCCTGTGAAACTGAAATGTTTAGACTGGTTCCAAAACAACACCAACAGTGATTTCTGGTAAAGGTAAAATTCTCAAGACAATCCCTTACAAGTTAGAACTCCTAATTCCTCTTTTATCCTCCATTCCTCACTTTTAAGATAGGAAAAGATTGTATACTCTGTTCTTACAAGCAGTAACTGTTAGCAGTTACTGGACTAGGACTCTCTCGAATCTTGTACAATGAGGAGGCATATTTACTGTCACCTTTGTATTAGTATAGTTGGAGGGAATAAATTTGCACCCCTGAACATGAATTCTTGTGTAACACACAAATTGATTCTATTATTGTTTATTTCTTTTCCTTTTTCTTAAAATGTAACACTTTCCCCTCCCTTTGCTCCAGGATCCTGATGATTGGTCTGCTTCTTCAGAGGCAGTCAGTTCCATTCAATGTCACTGCTGGGAAGTGTAGACAAGTGCCTAGAATGGATGCCAGTGCCCCTCATTCACTGCCAAGTGAGGAAAGAGATGCATCACAGGCAATTCCTATGGTCCAAATATCCACGTCCTGGGTATTTTTCTTCTCACATTCCCTAAGTTGCTTAGTGCCAATATAAATCTGTGGTGTCCAGCCCATGGGTGTGCCATGAGTCACCTGGCCTACCTCTAATTTTTCCAGACCTTGAACTCACCAATGTAGAAGGAAGAAGAAAAGGAATTTAACCTATCAATAATTGAGGCAATTATTTCTCCAGGTAGCAATGATTAAATGAGTTCTACCTGCCCATTTGTAATAGACAAGTTTTCAGACAATGAAACAAAAATAGAGTATTAAAATCTGTTAGGGAGGGCCTGGGGGTTTTTCTCAGCAGGATAAGCACCTGCCTGGCAAGCACTAGTCCTGAGTTCTATCCCTGGTAACAATAAAAATGAAAAACACAAAAAAAAAAATTCTGTTAGGGATTAGGACTGTTGTACTCCTCCCAATAAGGTCCCCAAGTACTTGAGGGTATGTAACACTTCTGAGTCTGGTGGAAAACTGGAGCACACATCTGAGAATGTAAAACAGAAAAAGTAAAGCTTTGGAAGAAAGCCAGTGATATCTATTCCTGAAGTGGTAGCCCTTCTTAAGGTCTACCTTCCTTCCTTCGTTCCTTCCTTCATTCCATCGTTGTTTCCTTCCTTCCATCCTCATTCCTTCTGTGCTTTCATTCCTTTGGTTCTTGATTCAGGTTGGTATTTAATCCCACATGTCCTTGAAACTGCAATGATTTTCCTGCCTCAGCATTGTGAGTGCTGGGATTAAAGATGTGTGCGACCGCACCCTGCAAATCAGCATTGTTGTTTTGTGTCAAAGGGGATAAAATTAAACACAATGGAACAGAGCAAAATTGGACATAAGAACTCAATGTAAAAACACAAATTTCAAAACTACATAATCTGAGATCTTCCCTATCTATCATATTGTCTCTTGTTTTCTTCCAAATAGTTGTCCATGTCTTACAATACAGAGAATTCATACTGAGCAACCTAGGATAAAATTAATCCAAACAGTATGAGAAAGGAGTTTTAGGTCTTTAAAATCAGACAATAAGGAAGTCACTAATGGCTGTGCTAGAATCTCTGCTTTGCTTCAAAATACCTGTGCATACTTTCATGTATGTGGAAACTCAGTTAAACACAACCAGGTTTAAAAAAAGACCTTATTATATAGAAAAAAGCAAAACATGGATAAAAGTATTGGGCTTTAAAGAGATGATGGAAGGAAATCCCCTCCTTACTACATTGCCTAGGGTCAACCTCTCAAGGGACTTCCAGATTACTGGCTCCCACTTGCTAATGGGAGGGGGGAGAAGATGTGATGTTTGTTTCTCAGCCTACAGGCTGGCAGGCTCACAGCTGCTCACGGTGGGGAGAGGCTTTGCTTGGACTCCGGGCACTCCCAGCATGACCCATGTCCCAAGAAATGCCAGTGGAACTCAGTATTGTTACTAGTTCCAAACATTGGGTCCAAGGAGTGAACTGGGTTAGTAGGAGATCTAAGAGCTCTGAGCAAGTAGCATTTACAGTTATCCCACACTAGACGTTACATTTAGAGACATTCTACCAATATTCCCTGTTTGTACCTTTCCCAAATCCATGTCTCTTGCTCCTGACACTGTATCAGATTAACCAGAAGAACCACCTCTTCACTCCCAGTACACCTATTTCTCATGGAGCCTTGAATCTGCTCCTTTCACATTACTTCCCTGCAACTGGCTTTCACCCACATGCGATCCCAAGGGAAAAGTTGCCTTATTTCCCTCTCTGTCCTGCTTTGCTCCTTACCACCAGAAAGGAATACACACAGAGGGCCTACTGAGAACAGTGGCATGTTGGAGTTACTATCCTCCACCCCGGCCTCTCATCTTCTGTCAATGCTAGGAAGGCGATAGACCAGAGAACTCCCCCATATGAATGAGAACAAAGAAATTCTGGGATAGTAAAACAGACGGTTTTCATAAACATATAGAAAAGACAGGTAGGATGAAAATTGACTGACTCTCACATTTTGAGTGAGACACACCTAGGGCAATTGGATTAGAATAGGGTGGAAAGAACCACCATAGGGTGGATCCTGTCCTAAGAGTTATAAAAGGGATACCAAGAAGGAAGAATCCTTTTGGTTTCCATGATGAGGCTGTTCCCTGCTCGAAACTTGGAAAACATATCCTTGCTTCCAGCCCAGATGAATTAGCATCCTGAAAGGAACTCAGAAGGGACTCAACAAGGCTTCATATTTTCAGGTCTGTGCCTTTTGGTGAGCTATTTCTTTGAGTGATCAAGAAACATTTCAGAATTGACTTATATACTAGGAAATCTCAGTCAGCTTATTTCTAAATAAGTATTTCTTTTAATCTATAAATTAGGCTCTCTACTTGTGATTGCCATACTGCCCTGCCTGTCTTGGAAGTGCTGACTGCAGTGAAATTTGTGCCATCTGGTGAAGAAGAAATTTGATTCCTGTGACTTGACAAGCTTGCTGCACTTTCACTCTGCTGATGTTAAGGGTTTCCAGTACCGCAGGCCCAGCAGAAATGTCACAGGGGCCAGCAGTGGACAGCAGATACACCACAGACATCAAAGTAGTGAACGTGTCCTTTTTGTGGACCATTGATAACATTAGATTTTTCCTAAAGGAAATAGATGACTGCATTCAAAGTTCAATCTTTTCAGCTGAAGGAAATGATCAAGTGAAATGGCGCTTACTAGTCTACCCAAATGGGCTTGATGCAGAAAGCAAAGATTATGTGTCCCTATACCTGGGAATGATCTGCTGTCCAAGGAGGGTAGCTTGGGCAAAATTCACCTTTTCCATTCTGAATGCCAAAGGAGAGAAAACAAAAGAGCTCTCAAGTCAACAAGCTTATACATTTGTGCAAGGAAAGTGCTGGGGATTCAAAAATTTCATCCTTAGAGAGTTTCTTTTGGATCCAAACAATGGGCTTCTCTCCAATGACAAGCTTTCCTTCTTCTGTGAAGTGAAAGTAGCACAAGATCCCACCAATCATTCCAGCCAGAATATTATGAAGCTGGTTAAGGTTCCTGAGGACTGCTTGGCAGAGGATCTAGGAGGACTGTGGGAGCGATCCCAGCTCACAGACTGTTGCTTGTGTGTGGCTGGCCAGGAATTCCAGGCTCACAAAGCCATCTTAGCAGCTCGCTCTCCAGTTTTCATGGCATTGTTGGAACATGAAAAGCAAGGGAGCAAAAAGAATCGTGTTGAAATCAGTGACATGGATCCTGAAGTTTTTAAGGAAATGATATACTTTATGTACACTGGAAAGGCACCAAACCTAGGGATGATGGCAACTGAACTGCTGGAGGCTGCAACCAGGTTTGGTCTGGAGCACCTGAAGCTCATGTGTGAGAACCACCTCTGCAGCAACCTCTCTGTGGAAAATGCCGTGGAAAGCCTCATCTTGGCTGACCTCCACAGTGCACATCAGTTGAAAACCCGGACACTGGATTTCATCAATTGTTATGTTTCTGACATCCTGGAGACCTCTGAGTGGAAGGCCATGGTGGTGTCACACCCTCACTTGGTGGCCGAAGCCTATCACTCTCTGGTTTCCATGCAGTGTGCATTCATGGTACCCCCATGCAAGCGTCTGAGACTGTCCTAAGATCCCACATCTCCATTTATCTTCCCAAATACTGGCCACATTTGCTGCCACGGAACCATAATATGCTAGGGCAATCTGTGGAAACTTCACTCTTCTACGTGGAAATATTAAATTGTGCCTATCTAGGGGAGAGAAGGGACCACCGTCTTAAGATCAGAAAAAGGAAATGAGATCTTGAGAATTTAGAAGTCGTGTATCATGCATTCTCAAATCTATGTTTTATAATATTATGCAAAGTGGTTTTTTTACAATGTCCATGCCAAACTGAAACCAAAACTCCTGGCAATGTTGCAGACCAACCTGGGGTGGGGCTACCCTTAGAGGCAGGGACCATGAACTTCACTCTGTAAATGCAAGACTCCTTCCTGGCTTTCTGCACCATCATGCATCCCTGGGCACCCCACTTGTAACATGGGCTTTTTACTGTCCCACACTTTTCTCTATAAATAAACCTGAATCTTAATTTATACAGTTGTTTGACCCCTCATCCTTTTTCTGTATGATAGATAAAGAAGCTAAGAAAAATTTCAGAGTGTGCTGATGATTTCAGCCCCATCCACAGGATGAACACAATGGATGGACAATGTCACTAATTAACATAGTAGATGGGAGAAATAAATGACCCAGAACTCAGGCTGCTGAAGCCAAAGGACCTTCCCATAATGCAAGTCTTTGCTCATGTTGTCCTGTCCCAGTGATACAGACAGGCAGCACAAGCACTACAGCACATTCCCTCAAAATCTAGGCCTCTGAGCCAGCAGTCCAATCATGGTCGTGGAGAAAAAAGAGAGGAAAGTGCTCAGATTTATGAAAATGGCAAAAAAGAGAATTAAATGTAGAAACATTTTATGTATTTCAGAGGAATGCACGTTGAGGAAGCAAAATTTTTTACTTACAACTGCACTGAGAAATGGGTGTTGGCAAATTAACATTATAAAACTCTAAAAGAGCTTTCTCACTGTGAACATTTAATATCCATAAAAATAGAATACATGTTTCTATTGTATAATGAAGAATAGAAGTAAAATTAAAAGTGAGAACATAGTGGGTTTCATCTCAAACTTTGGGCTTTTGTAAAAATCGCTAGTGGTGTTATTCTGGAATCACCTAGACTATGTAATGGCTCAGAGCTTTTAAAAATATCTAAGGAAATGAATCCCCTTGTCTTGAACAGGTACAGATTTCCAAACATTTGTTTAATCAGGGCTTACAGCTGGTAACCCTTTATATGCTGGTTATGTAAATCTTCATGAATGTCAATATTCGATAACAATCTGTATAACAATTATGCAGTAAAATCACTAAGAGTTCTCTCTCTCTCTCTCTCTATGTTTCTCTCTCTCTATGTTTCTCTCTCTCTATGTTTCTCTCTCTCTCTCTGTCTGTCTATCTGTCTGTGTGTCTATCTGTCTATCTATCTCTGTTTCTCTTGGTATTTATCATGGCTTGAACTCACAACTCACAACCTGGTTATTGCCAGGCAAGTGCTTCTTTGTCTCAGTTTACTGCCTGACTTTTGCAGATATTTGGTATACATATGTCCTAGTCTTGTGTCCTCACTCCTAGAAGTGTCACTTTTTACCCTCAAGCAGGCTGAGATGGTTGAAAATGAGACAAAATAATTCACTCTGTGTGCATATTTCCTGAAAAGAACTATGGTTCTCAGATGTTGTGGGAATATGTGTTTTGGTATTATCCCCCTCACGTCTTATTTCACTTCCATTCTCTCCTCCTCCGTAAAGAGAATAAAACAGGAAAAACTTTAAAAGAGGCAAAAAGGAAATCTTTTATTAATTTTGGTGTGAAAACTTTGAGGACACAGATTCCTCAGCTGTCCATACCTGACTTGCTGATTATGTAGGAGTCATCCCAGTTGCTTTGGAATTGCTTTTCATTCTATAATGGAGAACATTCAAATGTTAATTTTTTTCTTTCCAAATATGTAAATAATTATTATCTTTTAAATGAAATGTGGAAATTAAAATGTATGAGTTTCTATCATTGCCTCAAATGAACAACAAAAAACATTGAAAATAACTTACAAAGTGTAATTTCCTCATCGTGAAATGAATGGAGCAAAGTGGATTAGGCCATAAGATTTTTCAGGGTAAGCACAGGTCTTCTCAGCTTCTCTGACTACAAATATGTGTTACAGTGAATTATTGTCAAGTACTTCATAGTGATGGAAGTTATACTTAATGTGCAAATTGATCAAAGGTATGTTTTCCTTGTAATTCTAGAGAGGAACCAGGCAAGATTTGCAACTGAAGTGGCTGAAGGGCAAACAGTCAGGTATGGCGCTATATTAACGCTGTTTGGAGAATGACATGCCAGCTGTTAAGCATTAGCAGTTAGGACTGAGAATGCCTGTTCATTCCCTCAGTTGGTGTCACAGTTGTGAACTCTTGAAGGCTGATGTGCTCCCATTTCCAGAAAACAATCATCCCTCTGTGATGTCAGGATTCTATGGAAGTTATTGCCAATCCAACATTACTAGCAGAAGAGTTTTTGGAAGACACCACTTGTTTGACTGCTTATTTCTAAGAAAAATATATGACAGAAGATGAACAAGAATTTGCCATAACTTTACAGGCATTCTGAAGCAAGGAAATCACCAACTGCATTTGGCAAGCACTGAAGGGCCTGCCAAAGTCCCTGGAGGCACCGACTTACCTGTATCATCCAAAGTTGTGTGTCACACATTCTCCAGCTACTAGTGAAGGCATCTTGTGACACTTCCAACTCTTATGTGCAAACAACACACTAATAAATAAAGTATCTATCCAGGAGTCCCAGATGATGAAAGTGGTAGGAGACTAGTGACAAATAGTAAAATTGCATGACCCATTTCCTTTCCTTCATTCCACTCTAATCACAGTATGACTGATTATTTATGTGTATAGTTAGCATGCAGTGATCTCTCAGTCAGCAAATCACAAACCCTAGTAAAACATGGAACAGTGTTAGAGGTTTCTAACCAAAATGGGATGCAATAGGAGCCAAATATATCTGACCTTAACAGCAGGCACATGTATGAGCCTCATCACACCTCTGTGGAAGACATCTGGGTCTAAATTCTTAGGTCCTATAACACTGAATCTTTCAAGATTCTGTTCCTCTTTACTTTCCATTTTGCACTTGTTATTCATCCTACTGTCATCTTGTAATCTCAATAAACAGCAACTTACTACGTCTCACAAGGTATATGCCAGGCAATACTCTTGTATCTGTACACAAGAATGTGGAAAAATTTTGGCCCATTCAGTTCTAACACAGCTCTAGGGCTGGATTAGAAACAAAAGCAGCATTTTCCCACCTTTCATCAGCCTGGTTTAAAAGGCATTGCTACACAAAGAGAATTCATGAAAAAAATGTACAAAATGTTCCTACAAGGCTGATGACTTTTTCCATGCAAATGGAATTCCACAGTGTTTCAAGGAAGAAACATATTCAATATTCTAAGAAGGGTTAATTTTTGAAAAATTTTACCCTATTTAAAAGGGACTTCAAGAGCTTGCATTTCATTAGCTTAAATATAATTTGTGTGTGTGTGTGTGTGTCTCTGTGTGTGTGTTTTTGTCTCTAATAGTGTTCTGCTCATATTTATAAAAAAAGATGTGGAGAAGAAAATTTATTGCAAATTACCCATGATTTCTATTTTTCTTGTCATTTTGTATGAGAAAGTATCTTTTTAATGTAGAAATATCAAAATCTACACAATAGAATTACAACTAGTGCACATATCTTGCATACAATTCAGGACCTATAATTAACTAAGAGAGCGCAGCAATGATGATTGTTGGGTATTGTACTGAGATGGGCATTGAAACTATTTCGGTTATGCTAGTTATTGCAGAATCTGGAAATCATCAACACTACTGAGGGGAGATGTTTGGACCTGGGGATTCTTGTTCATGGTAACAGTGGCAGCTGGTGAGACCAGTGTACATTGCTGAGAGACTCAGCAGTGTAGGTAAGCAACAGGCCTCGAGGTCTTCACTGTCTGGCACAGAATGGAGAAGGATTTTGTCATTCAGCGGGAGGGAATGTTTGGCGGGAGCCATGTTGAAGTGAAGTCAGATGAACCTTAACCAGAACACCTGCAAGCCTCCTTTGGAAGATCCTAGTTGGGTGCAGACACATGGAAATTGATTGGACTGAGCTTATTCCAATGAGTCTCATCTTGAGGCAGGCTGGCTAATGCTGTCTACTACTCCATCATAAGTCAGGGCCTGGTTTGAAGGGAAAGAGTGGCAGGACTCAGAACACTGTATCCATAGGGCATCTAATAATGAATCCAGAGAGAATCCTGGAAGAGAACGATTTTTTTTTCATTCATTTTCTTTTTTGTTTGGTATTTTCTTGTTTTATTCATCTGCTTTTTATTTCTCCTTTATTTTGTTCTTAATTTCTGAGGGTGACTGTGAGTCCTAACTTCCTTGTGGGTATGCTTTTTTTGGATTTAAAGTTTTCTCTTTCAAATCTCTTTTAGTCTTCTGCATTAGTTTTCCCCATTCGGTGGGATCCATCTATCAGCTCTGTTTTATTGTAATCTCTTTCCCTTTTGCCATTACTCTGCTTTCTCCAAAATATATTTTGAATCTTAACCCTTGAGGACAGATTGGACATATCATGAATTTATATATTGTTCATCATTGTTTGCATTCTGTTCTATCTTCACAAATTCAGTTCATACTGCTAGAAAACTGGCAAGTATCACTCTAGGAATTCAACTGAAACAGACAAGACATGAGAACACACAAATCTGACTAATCCTCTGGTACCCAGGCCACCAAAGCAAACCTGGGGGGAAATGAGGTTGGAAAATTTGAAAACCTAATGGAAGGTTACTTCAATGTGGCAACAAGGCAATTGAATGAGGCTGTGGAAAATATTAAATCAGAAGTAATCTCTCCAGTAACTACAAGCAACAACAGAGATTACCAAAATACACAACATTCTTAATGATGTTAGTGCAGACACACACACAAAAAAGACGAGCTTACAAGAATTATTCAAGCACAACCTAAGAAATAAATGATCCCATTAAATAGCTTCAAGCAGATATCCAAGAGAAATAAAAATCCATTTTAAAAATTCAGAGCACTTTAGGCCAGTTTGAGGAAAGGACTTCAGATACTGAGTTCAGGCTGGCACTTAGTGACAAAGAGAGAAGACAAATGACATTAAAAGCAATTTGCAGACATCATGACAGAAAGCTTTCCTGGTACAGAAAAGGAATTTAACCTACCATTAATTGAGGCAGTTATTTCTCCAGTTAGCAATGATTAAATGAATTCTACCTGCCCATGTGTAATAGACAAGTTTGCAGACAATAAAAACAAAAATAGAGTATTAAAATCTGTTAGGGAGGGCCTCGGGGGTTTATCTCAGCAGGATAAGCACCTGCCTGGCAAGCACTAGTCCTGAGTTCTATCCCTGGTACCAATACAAATGAAAAAGACAAAAAAAAATCTGTTAGGGATTAGGACTGTTGTTCTCCTCCCAATAAGGTCCCCAAGTACATGAGGGTATGTAACACTTCTGAGTCTGGTGGAAAACTGGAGCACACTCTGAGTATGTAAAATAGAAAAAAGCAAAGCTTTGGAAGAAAGCCAGTGATATCTATTCCTGAAGTGGTAGCCCTTCTTCATGTCTTCCTTCCTTCCATCCATCCTTCCTTCCTTCCTTCCTTCCTTCCTTCTTTCATTCCTTCCTTCCTTCCTTTCTTCCTTCCATCCTCATTCCTTCTATGCTTTCATTCCTTTGGTTTTTGATTCAGGTTGGTATTTAATCCCACATGTCCTTGAAACTGCAATGATTTTCCTGCCTCAGCATTGTGAGTGCTGGGATTAAAGATGTGTGCGACCGCACCCTGCAAATCAGCATTGTTGTTTTGTGTCAAAGGGGATAAAATTAAACACAATGGAACAGAGCAAAATTGGACATAAGAACTCAATGTAAAAACACAAATTTCAAAACTACATAATCTGAGATCTTCCCTATCTATCATATTGTCTCTTGTTTTCTTCCAAATAGTTGTCCATGGCTTAAAATACAGAGAATTCATACTGAGCAACCTAGGATAAAATTAATCCAAACAGTATGAGAAAGGAGTTTTAGGTCTTTAAAATCAGACAATAAGGAAGTCACTAACGGCTGTGCTAGAATCTCTGGTTTGCTTCAAAATACCTGTGCATACTTTCATGTATGTGGAAACTCAGTTAAACACAACCAGCTTTAAAAAAAAAGACCATATTTTATAGAACAAACCAAAACATGGATAAAAGTATTGGGCTTCAAAGAGATGATAGAAGGAAATCCCCTCCTTACTACATTGCCTAGGGTCAACCTCTCAAGGGACGTCCAGATTACTGGCTCCGACATGCTAATGGGATAGGGGGAGAAGATGTGATGTTTGTTTCTCAGCCTGCAGGCTGGCAGACTCACAGCTGCTCATGGTGGGGAGAGGGTTTGCCTGGACTCCTGGCACTCCCAGCATGACCCATGTCCCAGGAAATGCCAGTGGAACTCAGTAATATTACTGTTTCCAAACATTGGGTCCAAGGAGTGAACTAGGTTAGTAGGAGATCTAAAAGCTCTGAGGAAGTAGCATTTACAGTTGTCCCACACTAGACTTTAGGTTTAGAGACATTCTGCCAATATTCACTGTTTGTGCCTGTCCCAAATCCATGTCCCTTGCTCCCGACACTGTATCAGATTACCCAGAAGAACCACCTCTTCACTCCCAGCACACCTATTTCTCATGGAGCCTTGAATCTGCTCCCTTCACATTACTTCCCTGCAACTGGCTTTCACCCACATGTGATCCCAAGGGAAAAGGTGCCTTATTGACCGATCTGTCCTGCTTTGCTCCTTACCACCAGAAAGGAATAAACACAGAGGGCCTACTGAGAACAGTGGCATGCTGGAGTTACTATCCTCCACCCTAGCCTCTCATCTTCTGGAAATGGCAGGAAGACGATAGACCAGAGAACTCCCCCATATGAATGAGACAAAAGAAATTCTGGGCTAGTCAAACAGACTGTTTTCATAAACATATAGAAAAGACAGGTAGGATGAAAATTGACTGACTCTCACATTTTGAGTGAGACACACCTAGGGCAATTGGATTAGAATAGGGTGGGAAGAACCACCATAGGGTGGATCCTGTCCTAAGAGTTATAAAAGGGACACCAAGAAGGAAGAATCCTTTCTGTTTCCATGATGAGGTGGTTCCCTGCTTGAAACTTGGAATTCATATCCTTGCTTCCAGCCCAGATGAATTAGCCTCCTGAAAGGAACTCAGACGGGACTCAACAAGGCTTCGTATTTTAAGGTCTGTGCATTTTGGTGAGCTATTTCTTTGAGTGATCAAGAAACTTTTCAGAATTGACTTATATACTAGGAAATCTCAGTCAGCTTATTTCTAAATAAGTATTTCTTTTAATCTATAAACTAGGCTCTCTACTTGTGATTGCCATACTGCCCTGCCTGTCTTGGAACTGCTGACTGCAGTGAAATTTGTGCCATCTGGTGAAGAAGAAATTTGATTCGTGTGACTTGACAAGCTTGCTGCACTTTCACTCTGCTGATGTTAATGGTTTCCAGTACCGCAGGCCCAGCAGAAATGTCACAGGGGCCCACAGTGGACAGCAGGTACACCACAGACATCAAAGTAGTGAACGTGTCCTTTTTGTGGACCATTGATAACATTAGATTTTGCCTAAAGGAAATAGATGACTGCATTCAAAGTTCAATCTTTTCAGCTGAAGGAAATGATCAAGTGAAATGGTGCTTACGACTCTACCCAAATGGTCTTGATGAACAAAGCAAAGATTATGTGTGCTTATACCTGGGAATGATCTGCTGTCCAAGGAGGGTAGCTCATGCAAAATTCACCTTTTCCATTCTGAATGCCAAAGGAGAGAAAACCAAGGTGCTCTCAAGTCCACAAGCTTATACATTTGTGCGAGGAAAGGACTGGGGATTCAAACATTTCATCCTTAGAGAGTTTCTTTTGGATCCAAACAATGGGCTTCTCTCCAATGACAAGCTTTCCTTCTTCTGTGAAGTGAAAGTAGCACAAGATCCCACCAATCATTCCAGCCAGAATATTAGGAAGCTGGTTAAGGTTCCTGAGGGCTGCTTGGCAGAGGATCTAGGAGGACTGTGGGAGCGATCCCAGCTCTCAGACTGTTGCTTGTGTGTGGCTGGCCAGGAATTCCAGGCTCACAAAGCCATCTTAGCAGCTCGCTCTCCAGTTTTCATGGCGTTGTTGGAACATGAAAAGCAAGGAAGCAAAAAGAATCGTGTTGAAATCAGTGACATGGATCCTGAAGTTTTTAAGGAAATGATATACTTTATGTACACTGGAAAGGCACCAAACCTAGGGATCATGGCAACTGAACTGCTGGAGGCTGCAAGCAGGTTTGGTCTGGAGCGCCTGAAGCTCATGTGTGAGAACCACCTGTGCAGCAACCTCTCTGTGGAGAATGCCGTGGAAATCCTCATCTTGGCTGACCTCCACAGTGCACATCAGTTGAAAACCCGGACACTGGATTTCATCAATTTTCATGTTTCTGACATCCTGGAGACCTCTGAGTGGAAGGCCATGGTGGTGTCCCACCCTCACTTGGTGGCCGAAGCCTATCACTCTCTGGTTTCCATGCAGTGTGCATTCCTGGTACCCCCATGCAAGCGTGTGAGACTGTCCTAAGATCCCACATCTCCATTTATCTTCCCAAAACCCTGGCCACATTTGCTGCCCCTGAACCATAATATGCTAGGGAAATCCGTGGAAACTTCACTCTTCTATGTGGAAATATTAAATTGTGCCTCTCTAGGGGAGAGAAGGGACCACCGTCTTAAGGTCAGAAAAAGGAAATGCGATACTGAGAATTTAGAAGTCGTGTATCATGCATTTTCAAATCTGTGTTTTATAATATTGAGCAAAGTGGGTTTTTACAGTGTCGATGCCAAACGGAAACCAAAACTCCTGTCAATGTTGAAGGCAGACCTGGGGTGGGGCTACCCTTAGAGGCAGGGACCATGAACTTCACTCTGTAAATGCAAGACTCCTTCCTGGCTTTCTGCACCATCATGCATCCCTGGGCACCCCACTTGTAACACGGGCTTTTTGCTGTCCCTCACTTTTCTCTGTAAATAAACCTGAATCTTACTTTGTACAGTTGTTTGGCTCCTCATCCTTTTTCTGTGTGTTAGATTCAGAAGCTAAGAAAAATTTCAGTGTGCTGATGATTTCAGGCCCATCCACGGGATGAACACAGTGGATGTACAATGTCACTAATTAACATAGTAGATGGCAGAAATAAATGACCCAGAACTCAGGCTGCTGAAACCAAAGGACAATCACACAATGCAAGTCTTTGCTCATGTTGTCCTGTCCCAGTGACACAGACAGGCAGCACAAGCACTACAGCACATTCCCGCAAAATCTAGGCCTCTGAGCGAGCAGTCCAATCATGGTCCTGGAGAAAAAAGAGAGGAAAATGCTCAGATTTACGAAAATGGCATGAAAGAGAATTAAAAGTAGAAGTGTTTTATGTATTTCAGAGGAATTCATGTTGAGGAAGCAAAATTTATTACTTACAACTGCACTGAGAAATGGCTGTTGGCAAATTCACACTATAAATCTCAAAAAGAGCTTTCTCACTGTGAACATTTAATATTCATAAGAATAGAATACATGTTTCTATGGTATTATGAAGAATAGAATTAAAATTAAAAATGAAAACGTAGTGGGTTTCATCTCAAAGTTTGGGCTTTTGTAAAAATCATTAGTGGTGTTACTCTGGAATCACCTAGAATCTGTAATGGCTCAGAGCTTCTAAAAATATATAAAGAAATGGATCCCCTTGTCTTGAACAGGTACAGATTTCAAAACATTTGTTTAATCAGGGCTTACAGCTGGTAACCCTTTATGTGCTGGTTGTGTAAATCTTCATGAATGTCAATATGGGATAACAACCTGTATAACAACTATGCAGTAAAATCACTAAGAGTTTTGTCTCTCTCTCTTTCTCTCTCTCTCTCTCTCTCTCTCTCTCTCTATATATATATATATATATATATGTCTATCTGTCTGTCTGTATGTCTGTCTATCTATCTCTATCTCTCTCAGTCTTTATCATGGCTTGAACTCACAACTCACAACCTGGTCATTGCCAGGCAAGTGCTTCTTTGGCTCAGTTTACTGCCTGACTTTTGCAGATATTTGGCATACATATGTCCTATTCTTGTGTCCTTACTCCTAGAAGTGTCCCTTTCTCACCTCAAGCTGGCTGAGATTGTTGAAAATGAGACAAAATAATTCACTCTGTGTGCATATTTCTTGAAAAGAACTATGGTTCTTAGATGTTGTGGGAATATGTGTTTTGGTATTATCACCCTCAAGTTTTATTTCACGTCCATTCTCTCCTCCTCATTAAAGAGAATAAAACAGGAAAAGCTTTAAAGGAGGAAAAAAGGAAAATTTTTATTAATTTTTTGTGTGAAAACTTTCAGAACACAGATTCCTCAGCTGTCCATACCTGCCTTGCTGATTAGGTAGGAGTCATCCCAGTTGCTTGGGAATCGCTGTTCATCCTACAAGGGAGAACATTCAAATGTTAATTTTTTTCTTTCCAAATATATGAATAATTATTATCTTTTAAATGAAATGTGGAAATTAAAAAGTATGAGTTTCTATCACTGCATCAAATGAACAGCAAAAAACATTGAAAATAACTTACAAAGTATAATTTCCTCATAGTGAAATGAATGGAGCAAAGTGGATTAGGGCAGAAGATTTTTCAGGGCAAGCACAGGTCTTCTCAGCTTCTCTGAGTACAAATATGTGTTACAGTGACTTATTGTCAAGTGCTTCATAGAAACAGAAGTTATATTGAATGTACAAATTGACCAAAAGAATGTTTTCCTTGCAATTCTACAGAGGAACCAGGCAAGAATTGCAGCTTAAGTGGCTGAAGGGCAACCAGTGAGATATGGCGCTATATTAACACTCTTGTGAGAATGACATGCCAGCTGTTAAGCATTAGGAGTTAGGACTGAGAATGCCTGTTCATTCCCTCAGTTGGTGTCACAGTTGTGAACTCTTGAAGGCTGAAGTGCTCCCGTTCCCAGAAAACAATCATCCCTCTGCGATGTTGGGATTCGATGGGGGTTAATGCTAATCCAACATTACTAGCAGAAGACTTTTTTGAAGAAACCACTTGTTTGACTGCTTAATTCTAAGAAAAATATATGACAGAAGATGAACAAGAATTTGCCATAACTTTACAGGCATTCTGAAGCAAGGAAATCACCAACTGCATTTGGCAAGCACTGAAAGGCCTGCCAAAGTCCCCGGAGGCACCAATTTACCTGTATCATCCAAAGTTGTGTGTCACACATTCTCGAGCTACTAGTGAAGGCATCTTGTGACACTTCCAACTCTTATGTGCAAACAACACACTAATAAATAAAGTATCTATCCAGGAGTCCCGGATGATGAAAGTGGTAGGAGACTAGTGACAAATAGTAAACTTGCATGAACCATTTCTTTTCCTTCATTCAAGTCTAATCACAATATGACTGATTATTTATGTGTATAGTTAGCATGTAGTGATCTCTCACTCAGAAAATCAACAACCCTAGGAAAACATGGAACAGATTTAGAGTTTTCTAACCAAAATGGGAAGCAACAGGAGCCAAATGTACCTGACCTTGAAAGCAAGCACATGGATTAGCCTTATCACACCTTTGTGGAAGACATCTCGGTCTAAATTCTTAGGTACTGTAACCCTGAATCTTTAAAGTTTCTATTCCTCTTTACTTTCCATTTTGCACTTGTAATTCATCCTACTGTCATCTTGTAATCTCAATAAACTGCAACTTACTATGTATCACATGTTATATGCCAGGCAATACTCTTGTATCTGTACACAAGAATGTGGAAAAATTTTTGCTCCTTCAGTTCTAACATAGCTCTAGGGCTGGATTAGAAACAAAAGCAGCATTTTCCCACCTTTCATTAGCCTGGTTTAAAAGGCATTGCTACACAAAGAGAATTCATGAAAAAATGTACAAAATGTTCCTACAAGGCTGATGACATTTTCCATGCAAATGGAATTCCACAGTGTATCCAAGGAAGAAACTTATACAATATTCTAAGAAGGGTTAATTTTGGAAAAATTTTACCCTATTTAAAAGGAAATTCAAGAGCTTGCATTTCATTAGCTTTACTACATTTTGTGTGTGTGTTTGTGTGCGTGTGTGTGTGTGCGTGTGTATCTCTAATAGTGAGTGTTATGCTCATATTTGTAAAAGTAGCTATAGAGAAGAAAATTTATTACAAATTACCCATGATTTCTATTTTTCTTGTCATTTTGTACAAGAAAGTATCTTCTTAATGTAGAAGTATCAAAATCTACACAACTGAATTACAACTAGTGCACATATTTTGTATAAAATTCAGAACCTAAAATTAACTAAGAGAGCACAGCAATGATGATTGTTGGGTATTGCACTGATAGGGGCATTGAACCTATTTTGGTTATGCTAGTTATTGCAGAATCAGGAAATCATCAACACTGGTGAGGGGAGATGTTTGGACCTGGGGACTCTTGTTCCTGGTAACAGTGACAGCTAGTGAGGCCAGTGGACAATGCTGAGAGGCTCAGCAGTGTAGGTAAGCAGCAGACATCGAGGTCTTTACTGTCTGGCACAGAATGGAGAAGGATTTTGTCATTCAGCAGGAGGGAATGTTTGGCGGGAGCCATGTTGAAGTGAAGTCAGATGAACCTTAACCAGAACAGCTGCTGGCTTCCTTTAGAAGACCCTAGTTGGGTGCAGACACATGGAAATTGATTGGAATGAGCTTATTCAAATGAGCCTCCTCTTGAGGCAGGCTGGCTAATGCTGTCTACTACTCCATCATAAGGCAGTGCCTGGTTTGAAGTAAAAGAATGGCGGAACTCAGAACACTGTATCCATAGGGCATCTAATAATGAATCCAGAGAGAATCCTGGAAGAGAACGATTTTTTTTTCATTCATTTTTCTTTTTGGTTTGGTATTTTCTTGTTTTATTCATCTGCTTTTAATTTCTCCTTTATTTTGTTCTTAATTTCTGCGGGTGACTGTGATTCCTAACTTCCCTGTGGGTATGCTTTTGTTTGGATTTCAATTTTTCTCTTTCAAATCTCATTTAGTCTTCTGCATTAGTTTCCCCCAGTAGGTGGGATCCATCTACCATCTCCGTTGTATTGTAATCTCTTTCCCTTTGGCCATTACTCTTCTTCCTCTGAAATATATTTTGAATCTTAACCCTTGAGGACAGATTGGACATATCATGAATTCATATATTGTTTATGATTGTTTGCATTCTGTTTTATCTTCCCGAATTCAGTTCATACTGTTAGGAAACTAGCAAGTATCACTCCAAGAATTCAACTGAAACAGAAAAGACATGAGAACACACAAATCAGACTAATCCTCTGGCACCCAGGCCAATAAAGCAAACCTGGGGGGAAATGAGGTTGCAAAATTTGAAAACCCAATGGTAGGTTACTTCAATGTGGCAACAAGGCAATTGAATGAGGCTGTGGAATATATTAAAACACAAGTAATCTCTCAAGTAACCACAACTAACTACAGAGATTACCAAAATACACAACCTTCTTAGTGATGTTAGTTCAGACACAGCCCAAAAAAAAAGGCGAGCTTTCAAGAACTGTTGAAGCACAACCTAAGAAATAAATGAACCCATTAAATAGATTCAAGCCGATATGCAAGAGAAAAAAATCCATTTTAAAAATTCAGAGCACTTTAGGCCAGTTTGAGGAAAGGACTTCACATACTGAGTACAGGCTGGCACTTAGTGACGAGGAGAGACAACAAATGACATTAAAAGCACTTTGTAGACATCATGACAGAAAGCTTTCCTGGTACAGAAGAGGAATTTAACCTACCAATAATTGAGGCAATTATTTCTCCAGTTAGCACTGATTAAAAGAATTCTACCTGCCCATGTGCAATAGACAAGTTTGCAGACATTCAAATAAAAATAGAGTATTAAAATCTGTTAGGGATGGGCTGGGGATTTCTCTCAGTAGCATAAGCAATTTCCTGGCAAGCTGTAGTCCTGAGTTCTATCCCTGGTAACAATAAAAATGAAAAAGAGAAAAAAAATATCTGTTAGGGATGAGGACTGTTGTGCTCCTTCCAATAAGGTCCCCAAGTACATGAGGGTATGTAACACTTGTGAGGCTGGAGGAAAACTGGATCACACTCTGAGTATGTAAAACAGAAAAAAGAGAAGCTTTGGAAGAAAGCCAGTGATATCTATCCCTGAAGTGGTAGCCCTTCTTACTGTCTACCTACCTTCCTTCCTTCCTTCCTGCTTTTCTTCCTTCCTTTCTTCCTTCCTTTCTTGCTTCCTTCTTTCGTTCCTTGCTTCCTTCCATCCCTCATTCCCTCTGTCCTTTCATTCTTTTGGTTTTTAATTCAAGTTAGTATTTAATCCCACATGTCCTTGAAACTGCAATGATATTCCTGCCTCAGCTTTGAGAGTGCTGGGATTAATGATGTGTTCGCCCACACCCTGCAAATCAGCATTGTTATTTTTTGTGAAAGGAGATAAAATTAAACACAACAAAACAGAGCAAAATTGGACATAATAACGCAATGTAAGAGATATAAATTTCAAAACTAGATAATCTGAAATCTTCCCTATCTATCATGTTGTCTATTTTTTTCTTCCAAATAGTTGTCCATGTCTTGAAACACAGAATTCATACTGAGAAACCTAGTATAAAATTAATCCAAACAGTCTGAGAAAGGAGTTTTAGGTCTTTAAAATCAGACAAAAAGGAAGTCACTAATGGCTGTGCTAGAATCGGTTGTTTGCTTCAAAATGCCTATGCATACTTTCATGTATGTGGAAACTCAGTTAAACACAACCAGCTTTAAAAAAAAAGACCATATTTTATAGAACAAACCAAAAGATGGATAAAAGTATTGGGCTTCAAAGAGATGATAGAAGGAAATCCCCTCCTTACTACATTGCCTAGGGTCAACCTCTCAAGGGACGTCCAGATTACTGGCTCCGACATGCTAATGGGATAGGGGGAGAAGATGTGATGTTTGTTTCTCAGCCTGCAGGCTGGCAGACTCACAGCTGCTCATGGTGGGGAGAGGGTTTGCCTGGACTCCTGGCACTCCCAGCATGACCCATGTCCCAGGAAATGCCAGTGGAACTCAGTAATATTACTGTTTCCAAACATTGGGTCCAAGGAGTGAACTAGGTTAGTAGGAGATCTAAAAGCTCTGAGGAAGTAGCATTTACAGTTGTCCCACACTAGACTTTAGGTTTAGAGACATTCTGCCAATATTCACTGTTTGTGCCTGTCCCAAATCCATGTCCCTTGCTCCCGACACTGTATCAGATTACCCAGAAGAACCACCTCTTCACTCCCAGCACACCTATTTCTCATGGAGCCTTGAATCTGCTCCCTTCACATTACTTCCCTGCAACTGGCTTTCACCCACATGTGATCCCAAGGGAAAAGGTGCCTTATTGACCGATCTGTCCTGCTTTGCTCCTTACCACCAGAAAGGAATAAACACAGAGGGCCTACTGAGAACAGTGGCATGCTGGAGTTACTATCCTCCACCCTAGCCTCTCATCTTCTGGAAATGGCAGGAAGACGATAGACCAGAGAACTCCCCCATATGAATGAGACAAAAGAAATTCTGGGCTAGTCAAACAGACTGTTTTCATAAACATATAGAAAAGACAGGTAGGATGAAAATTGACTGACTCTCACATTTTGAGTGAGACACACCTAGGGCAATTGGATTAGAATAGGGTGGGAAGAACCACCATAGGGTGGATCCTGTCCTAAGAGTTATAAAAGGGACACCAAGAAGGAAGAATCCTTTCTGTTTCCATGATGAGGTGGTTCCCTGCTTGAAACTTGGAATTCATATCCTTGCTTCCAGCCCAGATGAATTAGCCTCCTGAAAGGAACTCAGACGGGACTCAACAAGGCTTCGTATTTTAAGGTCTGTGCATTTTGGTGAGCTATTTCTTTGAGTGATCAAGAAACTTTTCAGAATTGACTTATATACTAGGAAATCTCAGTCAGCTTATTTCTAAATAAGTATTTCTTTTAATCTATAAACTAGGCTCTCTACTTGTGATTGCCATACTGCCCTGCCTGTCTTGGAACTGCTGACTGCAGTGAAATTTGTGCCATCTGGTGAAGAAGAAATTTGATTCGTGTGACTTGACAAGCTTGCTGCACTTTCACTCTGCTGATGTTAATGGTTTCCAGTACCGCAGGCCCAGCAGAAATGTCACAGGGGCCCACAGTGGACAGCAGGTACACCACAGACATCAAAGTAGTGAACGTGTCCTTTTTGTGGACCATTGATAACATTAGATTTTGCCTAAAGGAAATAGATGACTGCATTCAAAGTTCAATCTTTTCAGCTGAAGGAAATGATCAAGTGAAATGGTGCTTACGACTCTACCCAAATGGTCTTGATGAACAAAGCAAAGATTATGTGTGCTTATACCTGGGAATGATCTGCTGTCCAAGGAGGGTAGCTCATGCAAAATTCACCTTTTCCATTCTGAATGCCAAAGGAGAGAAAACCAAGGTGCTCTCAAGTCCACAAGCTTATACATTTGTGCGAGGAAAGGACTGGGGATTCAAACATTTCATCCTTAGAGAGTTTCTTTTGGATCCAAACAATGGGCTTCTCTCCAATGACAAGCTTTCCTTCTTCTGTGAAGTGAAAGTAGCACAAGATCCCACCAATCATTCCAGCCAGAATATTAGGAAGCTGGTTAAGGTTCCTGAGGGCTGCTTGGCAGAGGATCTAGGAGGACTGTGGGAGCGATCCCAGCTCTCAGACTGTTGCTTGTGTGTGGCTGGCCAGGAATTCCAGGCTCACAAAGCCATCTTAGCAGCTCGCTCTCCAGTTTTCATGGCGTTGTTGGAACATGAAAAGCAAGGAAGCAAAAAGAATCGTGTTGAAATCAGTGACATGGATCCTGAAGTTTTTAAGGAAATGATATACTTTATGTACACTGGAAAGGCACCAAACCTAGGGATCATGGCAACTGAACTGCTGGAGGCTGCAAGCAGGTTTGGTCTGGAGCGCCTGAAGCTCATGTGTGAGAACCACCTGTGCAGCAACCTCTCTGTGGAGAATGCCGTGGAAATCCTCATCTTGGCTGACCTCCACAGTGCACATCAGTTGAAAACCCGGACACTGGATTTCATCAATTTTCATGTTTCTGACATCCTGGAGACCTCTGAGTGGAAGGCCATGGTGGTGTCCCACCCTCACTTGGTGGCCGAAGCCTATCACTCTCTGGTTTCCATGCAGTGTGCATTCCTGGTACCCCCATGCAAGCGTGTGAGACTGTCCTAAGATCCCACATCTCCATTTATCTTCCCAAAACCCTGGCCACATTTGCTGCCCCTGAACCATAATATGCTAGGGAAATCCGTGGAAACTTCACTCTTCTATGTGGAAATATTAAATTGTGCCTCTCTAGGGGAGAGAAGGGACCACCGTCTTAAGGTCAGAAAAAGGAAATGCGATACTGAGAATTTAGAAGTCGTGTATCATGCATTTTCAAATCTGTGTTTTATAATATTGAGCAAAGTGGGTTTTTACAGTGTCGATGCCAAACGGAAACCAAAACTCCTGTCAATGTTGAAGGCAGACCTGGGGTGGGGCTACCCTTAGAGGCAGGGACCATGAACTTCACTCTGTAAATGCAAGACTCCTTCCTGGCTTTCTGCACCATCATGCATCCCTGGGCACCCCACTTGTAACACGGGCTTTTTGCTGTCCCTCACTTTTCTCTGTAAATAAACCTGAATCTTACTTTGTACAGTTGTTTGGCTCCTCATCCTTTTTCTGTGTGTTAGATTCAGAAGCTAAGAAAAATTTCAGTGTGCTGATGATTTCAGGCCCATCCACGGGATGAACACAGTGGATGTACAATGTCACTAATTAACATAGTAGATGGCAGAAATAAATGACCCAGAACTCAGGCTGCTGAAGCCAAAGGACAATCACACAATGCAAGTCTTTGCTCATGTTGTCCTGTCCCAGTGACACAGACAGGCAGCACAAGCACTACAGCACATTCCCGCAAAATCTAGGCCTCTGAGCGAGCAGTCCAATCATGGTCCTGGAGAAAAAAGAGAGGAAAATGCTCAGATTTACGAAAATGGCATGAAAGAGAATTAAAAGTAGAAGTGTTTTATGTATTTCAGAGGAATTCATGTTGAGGAAGCAAAATTTATTACTTACAACTGCACTGAGAAATGGCTGTTGGCAAATTCACACTATAAATCTCAAAAAGAGCTTTCTCACTGTGAACATTTAATATTCATAAGAATAGAATACATGTTTCTATGGTATTATGAAGAATAGAATTAAAATTAAAAATGAAAACGTAGTGGGTTTCATCTCAAAGTTTGGGCTTTTGTAAAAATCATTAGTGGTGTTACTCTGGAATCACCTAGAATCTGTAATGGCTCAGAGCTTCTAAAAATATATAAAGAAATGGATCCCCTTGTCTTGAACAGGTACAGATTTCAAAACATTTGTTTAATCAGGGCTTACAGCTGGTAACCCTTTATGTGCTGGTTGTGTAAATCTTCATGAATGTCAATATGGGATAACAACCTGTATAACAACTATGCAGTAAAATCACTAAGAGTTTTGTCTCTCTCTCTTTCTCTCTCTCTCTCTCTCTCTCTCTCTCTCTCTATATATATATATATATATATATATATATATATATATATATATGTCTATCTGTCTGTCTGTATGTCTGTCTATCTATCTCTATCTCTCTCAGTCTTTATCATGGCTTGAACTCACAACTCACAACCTGGTCATTGCCAGGCAAGTGCTTCTTTGGCTCAGTTTACTGCCTGACTTTTGCAGATATTTGGCATACATATGTCCTATTCTTGTGTCCTTACTCCTAGAAGTGTCCTTTTCTCACCTCAAGCTGGCTGAGATTGTTGAAAATGAGACAAAATAATTCACTCTGTGTGCATATTTCTTGAAAAGAACTATGGTTCTTAGATGTTGTGGGAATATGTGTTTTGGTATTATCACCCTCAAGTTTTATTTCACGTCCATTCTCTCCTCCTCATTAAAGAGAATAAAACAGGAAAAGCTTTAAAGGAGGAAAAAAGGAAAATTTTTATTAATTTTTTGTGTGAAAACTTTCAGAACACAGATTCCTCAGCTGTCCATACCTGACTTGCTGATTAGGTAGGAGTCATCCCAGTTGCTTGGGAATCGCTGTTCATCCTACAAGGGAGAACATTCAAATGTTAATTTTTTTTCTTTCCAAATATGTAAATAATTATTATCTTTTACATGAAATGTGGAAATTAAAAAGTATGAGTTTCTATCACTGCATCAAATGAACAACAAAAAACATTGAAAATAACTTACAAAGTGTAATTTCCTCATAGTGAAATGAATGGAGCAAAGTGGATTAGGGCAGAAGATTTTTCAGGGCAAGCACAGGTCTTCTCAGCTTCTCTGAGTACAAATATGTGTTACAGTGACTTATTGTCAAGTGCTTCATAGAAACAGAAGTTATATTGAATGTACAAATTGACCAAAAGAATGTTTTCCTTGCAATTCTACAGAGGAACCAGGCAAGAATTGCAGCTTAAGTGGCTGAAGGGCAACCAGTGAGATATGGCGCTATATTAACACTCTTGTGAGAATGACATGCCAGCTGTTAAGCATTAGGAGTTAGGACTGAGAATGCCTGTTCATTCCCTCAGTTGGTGTCACAGTTGTGAACTCTTGAAGGCTGAAGTGCTCCCGTTCCCAGAAAACAATCATCCCTCTGCGATGTTGGGATTCGATGGGGGTTAATGCTAATCCAACATTACTAGCAGAAGACTTTTTTGAAGAAACCACTTGTTTGACTGCTTAATTCTAAGAAAAATATATGACAGAAGATGAACAAGAATTTGCCATAACTTTACAGGCATTCTGAAGCAAGGAAATCACCAACTGCATTTGGCAAGCACTGAAAGGCCTGCCAAAGTCCCCGGAGGCACCAATTTACCTGTATCATCCAAAGTTGTGTGTCACACATTCTCGAGCTACGAGTGAAGGCATCTTGTGACACTTCCAACTCTTATGTGCAAACAACACACTAATAAATAAAGTATCTATCCAGGAGTCCCGGATGATGAAAGTGGTAGGAGACTAGTGACAAATAGTAAACTTGCATGAACCATTTCGTTTCCTTCATTCAAGTCTAATCACAATATGACTGATTATTTATGTGTATAGTTAGCATGTAGTGATCTCTCACTCAGAAAATCAACAACCCTAGGAAAACATGGAACAGATTTAGAGTTTTCTAACCAAAATGGGAAGCAACAGGAGCCAAATGTACCTGACCTTGAAAGCAGGCACATGGATTAGCCTTATCACACCTCTGTGGAAGACATCTCGGTCTAAATTCTTAGGTACTGTAACCCTGAATCTTTAAAGTTTCTATTCCTCTTTACTTTCCATTTTGCACTTGTAATTCATCCTACTGTCATCTTGTAATCTCAATAAACCGCAACTTACTATGTATCACAAGGTATATGCCAGGCAATACTCTTGTATCTGTACACAAGAATGTGGAAAAATTTTTGCCCCTTCAGTTCTAACATAGCTCTAGGGCTGGATTAGAAACAAAAGCAGCATTTTCCCACCTTTCATTAGCCTGGTTTAAAAGGCATTGCTACACAAAGAGAATTCATGAAAAAATGTACAAAATGTTCCTACAAGGCTGATGACATTTTCCATGCAAATGGAATTCCACAGTGTATCCAAGGAAGAAACTTATACAATATTCTAAGAAGGGTTAATTTTGGAAAAATTTTACCCTATTTAAAAGGAAATTCAAGAGCTTGCATTTCATTAGCTTTACTACATTTTGTGTGTGTGTTTGTGTGCCTGTGTGTGTGTGTGTGTGTGTATCTCTAATAGTGAGTGTTATGCTCATATTTGTAAAAGTAGCTATAGAGAAGAAAATTTATTACAAATTACCCATGATTTCTATTTTTCTTGTCATTTTGTACAAGAAAGTATCTTCTTAATGTAGAAGTATCAAAATCTACACAACTGAATTACAACTAGTGCACATATTTTGTATAAAATTCAGAACCTAAAATTAACTAAGAGAGCACAGCAATGATGATTGTTGGGTATTGCACTGATAGGGGCATTGAACCTATTTTGGTTATGCTAGTTATTGCAGAATCAGGAAATCATCAACACTAGTGAGGGGAGATGTTTGGACCTGGGGACTCTTGTTCCTGGTAACAGTGATAGCTAGTGAGGCCAGTGGACAATGCTGAGAGGCTCAGCAGTGTAGGTAAGCAGCAGACATCGAGGTCTTTACTGTCTGGCACAGAATGGAGAAGGATTTTGTCATTCAGCGGGAGGGAATGTTTGGCGGGAGCCATGTTGAAGTGAAGCCAGATGAACCTTAACCAGAACAGCTGCTGGCTTCCTTTAGAAGACCCTAGTTGGGTGCAGACACATGGAAATTGATTGGAATGAGCTTATTCAAATGAGCCTCCTCTTGAGGCAGGCTGGCTAATGCTGTCTACTACTCCATCATAAGGCAGTGCCTGGTTTGAAGGGAAAGAATGGCGGAACTCAGAACACTGTATCCATAGGGCATCTAATAATGAATCCAGAGAGAATCCTGGAAGAGAACGATTTTTTTTTCATTCATTTTTCTTTTTGGTTTGGTATTTTCTTGTTTTATTCATCTGCTTTTAATTTCTCCTTTATTTTGTTCTTAATTTCTGCGGGTGACTGTGATTCCTAACTTCCCTGTGGGTATGCTTTTGTTTGGATTTCAATTTTTCTCTTTCAAATCTCATTTAGTCTTCTGCATTAGTTTCCCCCAGTAGGTGGGATCCATCTACCATCTCCGTTGTATTGTAATCTCTTTCCCTTTGGCCATTACTCTTCTTCCTCTGAAATATATTTTGAATCTTAACCCTTGAGGACAGATTGGACATATCATGAATTCATATATTGTTTATGATTGTTTGCATTCTGTTTTATCTTCCCGAATTCAGTTCATACTGTTAGGAAACTAGCAAGTATCACTCCAAGAATTCAACTGAAACAGAAAAGACATGAGAACACACAAATCAGACTAATCCTCTGGCACCCAGGCCAATAAAGCAAACCTGGGGGGAAATGAGGTTGCAAAATTTGAAAACCCAATAAACCCAATAGTAGGTTACTTCAATGTGGCAACAAGGCAATTGAATGAGGCTGTGGAATATATTAAAACACAAGTAATCTCTCAAGTAACCACAACTAACTACAGAGATTACCAAAATACACAACCTTCTTAGTGATGTTAGTTCAGACACAGCCCAAAAAAAAAGGCGAGCTTACAAGAACTGTTGAAGCACAACCTAAGAAATAAATGAACCCATTAAATAGATTCAAGCCGATATGCAAGAGAAAAAAATCCATTTTAAAAATTCAGAGCACTTTAGGCCAGTTTGAGGAAAGGACTTCACATACTGAGTACAGGCTGGCACTTAGTGACGAGGAGAGACAACAAATGACATTAAAAGCACTTTGTAGACATCATGACAGAAAGCTTTCCTGGTACAGAAGAGGAATTTAACCTACCAATAATTGAGGCAATTATTTCTCCAGTTAGCACTGATTAAAAGAATTCTACCTGCCCATGTGTAATAGACAAGTTTGCAGACATTCAAATAAAAATAGAGTATTAAAATCTGTTAGGGATGGGCTGGGGATTTCTCTCAGTAGCATAAGCAATTTCCTGGCAAGCTGTAGTCCTGAGTTCTATCCCTGGTAACAATAAAAATGAAAAAGAGAAAAAAAAAATATCTGTTAGGGATGAGGACTGTTGTGCTCTTTCCAATAAGGTCCCCAAGTACATGAGGGTATGTAACACTTGTGAGGCTGGAGGAAAACTGGATCACACTCTGAGTATGTAAAACAGAAAAAAGAGAAGCTTTGGAAGAAAGCCAGTGATATCTATCCCTGAAGTGGTAGCCCTTCTTACTGTCTACCTACCTTCCTTCCTTCCTTCCTTCTTTTCTTCCTTCCTTTCTTCCTTCCTTTCTTGCTTCCTTCTTTCGTTCCTTGCTTCCTTCCATCCCTCATTCCCTCTGTCCTTTCATTCTTTTGGTTTTTAATTCAAGTTAGTATTTAATCCCACATGTCCTTGAAACTGCAATGATATTCCTGCCTCAGCTTTGAGAGTGCTGGGATTAATGATGTGTTCGCCCACACCCTGCAAATCAGCATTGTTATTTTTGTGAAAGGAGATAAAATTAAACACAACAAAACAGAGCAAAATTGGACATAATAACGCAATGTAAGAGATATAAATTTCAAAACTAGATAATCTGAAATCTTCCCTATCTATCATGTTGTCTATTTTTTTCTTCCAAATAGTTGTCCATGTCTTGAAACACAGAATTCATACTGAGAAACCTAGTATAAAATTAATCCAAACAGTCTGAGAAAGGAGTTTTAGGTCTTTAAAATCAGACAAAAAGGAAGTCACTAATGGCTGTGCTAGAATCGGTTGTTTGCTTCAAAATGCCTATGCATACTTTCATGTATGTGGAAACTCAGTTAAACACAACCAGCTTTAAAAAAAAAGACCATATTTTATAGAACAAACCAAAAGATGGATAAAAGTATTGGGCTTCAAAGAGATGATAGAAGGAAATCCCCTCCTTACTACATTGCCTAGGGTCAACCTCTCAAGGGACGTCCAGATTACTGGCTCCGACATGCTAATGGGATAGGGGGAGAAGATGTGATGTTTGTTTCTCAGCCTGCAGGCTGGCAGACTCACAGCTGCTCATGGTGGGGAGAGGGTTTGCCTGGACTCCTGGCACTCCCAGCATGACCCATGTCCCAGGAAATGCCAGTGGAACTCAGTAATATTACTGTTTCCAAACATTGGGTCCAAGGAGTGAACTAGGTTAGTAGGAGATCTAAAAGCTCTGAGGAAGTAGCATTTACAGTTGTCCCACACTAGACTTTAGGTTTAGAGACATTCTGCCAATATTCACTGTTTGTGCCTGTCCCAAATCCATGTCCCTTGCTCCCGACACTGTATCAGATTACCCAGAAGAACCACCTCTTCACTCCCAGCACACCTATTTCTCATGGAGCCTTGAATCTGCTCCCTTCACATTACTTCCCTGCAACTGGCTTTCACCCACATGTGATCCCAAGGGAAAAGGTGCCTTATTGACCGATCTGTCCTGCTTTGCTCCTTACCACCAGAAAGGAATAAACACAGAGGGCCTACTGAGAACAGTGGCATGCTGGAGTTACTATCCTCCACCCTAGCCTCTCATCTTCTGGAAATGGCAGGAAGACGATAGACCAGAGAACTCCCCCATATGAATGAGACAAAAGAAATTCTGGGCTAGTCAAACAGACTGTTTTCATAAACATATAGAAAAGACAGGTAGGATGAAAATTGACTGACTCTCACATTTTGAGTGAGACACACCTAGGGCAATTGGATTAGAATAGGGTGGGAAGCACCACCATAGGGTGGATCCTGTCCTAAGAGTTATAAAAGGGACACCAAGAAGGAAGAATCCTTTCTGTTTCCATGATGAGGTGGTTCCCTGCTTGAAACTTGGAATTCATATCCTTGCTTCCAGCCCAGATGAATTAGCCTCCTGAAAGGAACTCAGACGGGACTCAACAAGGCTTCGTATTTTAAGGTCTGTGCATTTTGGTGAGCTATTTCTTTGAGTGATCAAGAAACTTTTCAGAATTGACTTATATACTAGGAAATCTCAGTCAGCTTATTTCTAAATAAGTATTTCTTTTAATCTATAAACTAGGCTCTCTACTTGTGATTGCCATACTGCCCTGCCTGTCTTGGAACTGCTGACTGCAGTGAAATTTGTGCCATCTGGTGAAGAAGAAATTTGATTCGTGTGACTTGACAAGCTTGCTGCACTTTCACTCTGCTGATGTTAATGGTTTCCAGTACCGCAGGCCCAGCAGAAATGTCACAGGGGCCCACAGTGGACAGCAGGTACACCACAGACATCAAAGTAGTGAACGTGTCCTTTTTGTGGACCATTGATAACATTAGATTTTGCCTAAAGGAAATAGATGACTGCATTCAAAGTTCAATCTTTTCAGCTGAAGGAAATGATCAAGTGAAATGGTGCTTACGACTCTACCCAAATGGTCTTGATGAACAAAGCAAAGATTATGTGTGCTTATACCTGGGAATGATCTGCTGTCCAAGGAGGGTAGCTCATGCAAAATTCACCTTTTCCATTCTGAATGCCAAAGGAGAGAAAACCAAGGTGCTCTCAAGTCCACAAGCTTATACATTTGTGCGAGGAAAGGACTGGGGATTCAAACATTTCATCCTTAGAGAGTTTCTTTTGGATCCAAACAATGGGCTTCTCTCCAATGACAAGCTTTCCTTCTTCTGTGAAGTGAAAGTAGCACAAGATCCCACCAATCATTCCAGCCAGAATATTAGGAAGCTGGTTAAGGTTCCTGAGGGCTGCTTGGCAGAGGATCTAGGAGGACTGTGGGAGCGATCCCAGCTCTCAGACTGTTGCTTGTGTGTGGCTGGCCAGGAATTCCAGGCTCACAAAGCCATCTTAGCAGCTCGCTCTCCAGTTTTCATGGCGTTGTTGGAACATGAAAAGCAAGGAAGCAAAAAGAATCGTGTTGAAATCAGTGACATGGATCCTGAAGTTTTTAAGGAAATGATATACTTTATGTACACTGGAAAGGCACCAAACCTAGGGATCATGGCAACTGAACTGCTGGAGGCTGCAAGCAGGTTTGGTCTGGAGCGCCTGAAGCTCATGTGTGAGAACCACCTGTGCAGCAACCTCTCTGTGGAGAATGCCGTGGAAATCCTCATCTTGGCTGACCTCCACAGTGCACATCAGTTGAAAACCCGGACACTGGATTTCATCAATTTTCATGTTTCTGACATCCTGGAGACCTCTGAGTGGAAGGCCATGGTGGTGTCCCACCCTCACTTGGTGGCCGAAGCCTATCACTCTCTGGTTTCCATGCAGTGTGCATTCCTGGTACCCCCATGCAAGCGTGTGAGACTGTCCTGAGATCCCACATCTATCTCCATTTATCTTCCCAAAACCCTGGCCACATTTGCTGCCCCTGAACCATAATATGCTAGGGAAATCCGTGGAAACTTCACTCTTCTATGTGGAAATATTAAATTGTGCCTCTCTAGGGGAGAGAAGGGACCACCGTCTTAAGGTCAGAAAAAGGAAATGCGATACTGAGAATTTAGAAGTCGTGTATCATGCATTTTCAAATCTGTGTTTTATAATATTGAGCAAAGTGGGTTTTTACAGTGTCGATGCCAAACGGAAACCAAAACTCCTGTCAATGTTGAAGGCAGACCTGGGGTGGGGCTACCCTTAGAGGCAGGGACCATGAACTTCACTCTGTAAATGCAAGACTCCTTCCTGGCTTTCTGCACCATCATGCATCCCTGGGCACCCCACTTGTAACACGGGCTTTTTGCTGTCCCTCACTTTTCTCTGTAAATAAACCTGAATCTTACTTTGTACAGTTGTTTGGCTCCTCATCCTTTTTCTGTGTGTTAGATTCAGAAGCTAAGAAAAATTTCAGTGTGCTGATGATTTCAGGCCCATCCACGGGATGAACACAGTGGATGTACAATGTCACTAATTAACATAGTAGATGGCAGAAATAAATGACCCAGAACTCAGGCTGCTGAAGCCAAAGGACAATCACACAATGCAAGTCTTTGCTCATGTTGTCCTGTCCCAGTGACACAGACAGGCAGCACAAGCACTACAGCACATTCCCGCAAAATCTAGGCCTCTGAGCGAGCAGTCCAATCATGGTCCTGGAGAAAAAAGAGAGGAAAATGCTCAGATTTACGAAAATGGCATGAAAGAGAATTAAAAGTAGAAGTGTTTTATGTATTTCAGAGGAATTCATGTTGAGGAAGCAAAATTTATTACTTACAACTGCACTGAGAAATGGCTGTTGGCAAATTCACACTATAAATCTCAAAAAGAGCTTTCTCACTGTGAACATTTAATATTCATAAGAATAGAATACATGTTTCTATGGTATTATGAAGAATAGAATTAAAATTAAAAATGAAAACGTAGTGGGTTTCATCTCAAAGTTTGGGCTTTTGTAAAAATCATTAGTGGTGTTACTCTGGAATCACCTAGAATCTGTAATGGCTCAGAGCTTCTAAAAATATATAAAGAAATGGATCCCCTTGTCTTGAACAGGTACAGATTTCAAAACATTTGTTAAATCAGGGCTTACAGCTGGTAACCCTTTATGTGCTGGTTGTGTAAATCTTCATGAATGTCAATATGGGATAACAACCTGTATAACAACTATGCAGTAAAATCACTAAGAGTTTTGTCTCTCTCTCTTTCTCTCTCTCTCTCTCTCTCTCTCTCTCTCTATATATATATATATATATATATATATATATATATATGTCTATCTGTCTGTCTGTATGTCTGTCTATCTATCTCTATCTCTCTCAGTCTTTATCATATCTTGAACTCACAACTCACAACCTGGTCATTGCCAGGCAAGTGCTTCTTTGGCTCAGTTTACTGCCTGACTTTTGCAGATATTTGGCATACATATGTCCTATTCTTGTGTCCTTACTCCTAGAAGTGTCCTTTTCTCACCTCAAGCTGGCTGAGATTGTTGAAAATGAGACAAAATAATTCACTCTGTGTGCATATTTCTTGAAAAGAACTATGGTTCTTAGATGTTGTGGGAATATGTGTTTTGGTATTATCACCCTCAAGTTTTATTTCACGTCCATTCTCTCCTCCTCATTAAAGAGAATAAAACAGGAAAAGCTTTAAAGGAGGAAAAAAGGAAAATTTTTATTAATTTTTTGTGTGAAAACTTTCAGAACACAGATTCCTCAGCTGTCCATACCTGACTTGCTGATTAGGTAGGAGTCATCCCAGTTGCTTGGGAATCGCTGTTCATCCTACAAGGGAGAACATTCAAATGTTAATTTTTTTTCTTTCCAAATATGTAAATAATTATTATCTTTTACATGAAATGTGGAAATTAAAAAGTATGAGTTTCTATCACTGCATCAAATGAACAACAAAAAACATTGAAAATAACTTACAAAGTGTAATTTCCTCATAGTGAAATGAATGGAGCAAAGTGGATTAGGGCAGAAGATTTTTCAGGGCAAGCACAGGTCTTCTCAGCTTCTCTGAGTACAAATATGTGTTACAGTGACTTATTGTCAAGTGCTTCATAGAAACAGAAGTTATATTGAATGTACAAATTGACCAAAAGAATGTTTTCCTTGCAATTCTACAGAGGAACCAGGCAAGAATTGCAGCTTAAGTGGCTGAAGGGCAACCAGTGAGATATGGCGCTATATTAACACTCTTGTGAGAATGACATGCCAGCTGTTAAGCATTAGGAGTTAGGACTGAGAATGCCTGTTCATTCCCTCAGTTGGTGTCACAGTTGTGAACTCTTGAAGGCTGAAGTGCTCCCGTTCCCAGAAAACAATCATCCCTCTGCGATGTTGGGATTCGATGGGGGTTAATGCTAATCCAACATTACTAGCAGAAGACTTTTTTGAAGAAACCACTTGTTTGACTGCTTAATTCTAAGAAAAATATATGACAGAAGATGAACAAGAATTTGCCATAACTTTACAGGCATTCTGAAGCAAGGAAATCACCAACTGCATTTGGCAAGCACTGAAAGGCCTGCCAAAGTCCCCGGAGGCACCAATTTACCTGTATCATCCAAAGTTGTGTGTCACACATTCTCGAGCTACGAGTGAAGGCATCTTGTGACACTTCCAACTCTTATGTGCAAACAACACACTAATAAATAAAGTATCTATCCAGGAGTCCCGGATGATGAAAGTGGTAGGAGACTAGTGACAAATAGTAAACTTGCATGAACCATTTCGTTTCCTTCATTCAAGTCTAATCACAATATGACTGATTATTTATGTGTATAGTTAGCATGTAGTGATCTCTCACTCAGAAAATCAACAACCCTAGGAAAACATGGAACAGATTTAGAGTTTTCTAACCAAAATGGGAAGCAACAGGAGCCAAATGTACCTGACCTTGAAAGCAGGCACATGGATTAGCCTTATCACACCTCTGTGGAAGACATCTCGGTCTAAATTCTTAGGTACTGTAACCCTGAATCTTTAAAGTTTCTATTCCTCTTTACTTTCCATTTTGCACTTGTAATTCATCCTACTGTCATCTTGTAATCTCAATAAACCGCAACTTACTATGTATCACAAGGTATATGCCAGGCAATACTCTTGTATCTGTACACAAGAATGTGGAAAAATTTTTGCCCCTTCAGTTCTAACATAGCTCTAGGGCTGGATTAGAAACAAAAGCAGCATTTTCCCACCTTTCATTAGCCTGGTTTAAAAGGCATTGCTACACAAAGAGAATTCATGAAAAAATGTACAAAATGTTCCTACAAGGCTGATGACATTTTCCATGCAAATGGAATTCCACAGTGTATCCAAGGAAGAAACTTATACAATATTCTAAGAAGGGTTAATTTTGGAAAAATTTTACCCTATTTAAAAGGAAATTCAAGAGCTTGCATTTCATTAGCTTTACTACATTTTGTGTGTGTGTTTGTGTGCCTGTGTGTGTGTGTGTGTGTGTGTATCTCTAATAGTGAGTGTTATGCTCATATTTGTAAAAGTAGCTATAGAGAAGAAAATTTATTACAAATTACCCATGATTTCTATTTTTCTCGTCATTTTGTACAAGAAAGTATCTTCTTAATGTAGAAGTATCAAAATCTACACAACTGAATTACAACTAGTGCACATATTTTGTATAAAATTCAGAACCTAAAATTAACTAAGAGAGCACAGCAATGATGATTGTTGGGTATTGCACTGATAGGGGCATTGAACCTATTTTGGTTATGCTAGTTATTGCAGAATCAGGAAATCATCAACACTAGTGAGGGGAGATGTTTGGACCTGGGGACTCTTGTTCCTGGTAACAGTGATAGCTAGTGAGGCCAGTGGACAATGCTGAGAGGCTCAGCAGTGTAGGTAAGCAGCAGACATCGAGGTCTTTACTGTCTGGCACAGAATGGAGAAGGATTTTGTCATTCAGCGGGAGGGAATGTTTGGCGGGAGCCATGTTGAAGTGAAGCCAGATGAACCTTAACCAGAACAGCTGCTGGCTTCCTTTAGAAGACCCTAGTTGGGTGCAGACACATGGAAATTGATTGGAATGAGCTTATTCAAATGAGCCTCCTCTTGAGGCAGGCTGGCTAATGCTGTCTACTACTCCATCATAAGGCAGTGCCTGGTTTGAAGGGAAAGAATGGCGGAACTCAGAACACTGTATCCATAGGGCATCTAATAATGAATCCAGAGAGAATCCTGGAAGAGAACGATTTTTTTTTCATTCATTTTTCTTTTTGGTTTGGTATTTTCTTGTTTTATTCATCTGCTTTTAATTTCTCCTTTATTTTGTTCTTAATTTCTGCGGGTGACTGTGATTCCTAACTTCCCTGTGGGTATGCTTTTGTTTGGATTTCAATTTTTCTCTTTCAAATCTCATTTAGTCTTCTGCATTAGTTTCCCCCAGTAGGTGGGATCCATCTACCATCTCCGTTGTATTGTAATCTCTTTCCCTTTGGCCATTACTCTTCTTCCTCTGAAATATATTTTGAATCTTAACCCTTGAGGACAGATTGGACATATCATGAATTCATATATTGTTTATGATTGTTTGCATTCTGTTTTATCTTCCCGAATTCAGTTCATACTGTTAGGAATCTAGCAAGTATCACTCCAAGAATTCAACTGAAACAGAAAAGACATGAGAACACACAAATCAGACTAATCCTCTGGCACCCAGGCCAATAAAGCAAACCTGGGGGGAAATGAGGTTGCAAAATTTGAAAACCCAATAAACCCAATAGTAGGTTACTTCAATGTGGCAACAAGGCAATTGAATGAGGCTGTGGAATATATTAAAACAGAAGTAATCTCTCAAGTAACCACAACTAACTACAGAGATTACCAAAATACACAACCTTCTTAGTGATGTTAGTTCAGACACAGCCCAAAAAAAAAGGCGAGCTTTCAAGAACTGTTGAAGCACAACCTAAGAAATAAATGAACCCATTAAATAGATTCAAGCCGATATGCAAGAGAAAAAAATCCATTTTAAAAATTCAGAGCACTTTAGGCCAGTTTGAGGAAAGGACTTCACATACTGAGTACAGGCTGGCACTTAGTGACGAGGAGAGACAACAAATGACATTAAAAGCACTTTGTAGACATCATGACAGAAAGCTTTCCTGGTACAGAAGAGGAATTTAACCTACCAATAATTGAGGCAATTATTTCTCCAGTTAGCACTGATTAAAAGAATTCTACCTGCCCATGTGTAATAGACAAGTTTGCAGACATTCAAATAAAAATAGAGTATTAAAATCTGTTAGGGATGGGCTGGGGATTTCTCTCAGTAGCATAAGCAATTTCCTGGCAAGCTGTAGTCCTGAGTTCTATCCCTGGTAACAATAAAAATGAAAAAGAGAAAAAAAAATATCTGTTAGGGATGAGGACTGTTGTGCTCCTTCCAATAAGGTCCCCAAGTACATGAGGGTATGTAACACTTGTGAGGCTGGAGGAAAACTGGATCACACTCTGAGTATGTAAAACAGAAAAAAGAGAAGCTTTGGAAGAAAGCCAGTGATATCTATCCCTGAAGTGGTAGCCCTTCTTACTGTCTACCTACCTTCCTTCCTTCCTTCCTTCTTTTCTTCCTTCCTTTCTTCCTTCCTTTCTTGCTTCCTTCTTTCGTTCCTTGCTTCCTTCCATCCCTCATTCCCTCTGTCCTTTCATTCTTTTGGTTTTTAATTCAAGTTAGTATTTAATCCCACATGTCCTTGAAACTGCAATGATATTCCTGCCTCAGCTTTGAGAGTGCTGGGATTAATGATGTGTTCGCCCACACCCTGCAAATCAGCATTGTTATTTTTGTGAAAGGAGATAAAATTAAACACAACAAAACAGAGCAAAATTGGACATAATAACGCAATGTAAGAGATATAAATTTCAAAACTAGATAATCTGAAATCTTCCCTATCTATCATGTTGTCTATTTTTTTCTTCCAAATAGTTGTCCATGTCTTGAAACACAGAATTCATACTGAGAAACCTAGTATAAAATTAATCCAAACAGTCTGAGAAAGGAGTTTTAGGTCTTTAAAATCAGACAAAAAGGAAGTCACTAATGGCTGTGCTAGAATCGGTTGTTTGCTTCAAAATGCCTATGCATACTTTCATGTATGTGGAAACTCAGTTAAACACAACCAGCTTTAAAAAAAAAGACCATATTTTATAGAACAAACCAAAAGATGGATAAAAGTATTGGGCTTCAAAGAGATGATAGAAGGAAATCCCCTCCTTACTACATTGCCTAGGGTCAACCTCTCAAGGGACGTCCAGATTACTGGCTCCGACATGCTAATGGGATAGGGGGAGAAGATGTGATGTTTGTTTCTCAGCCTGCAGGCTGGCAGACTCACAGCTGCTCATGGTGGGGAGAGGGTTTGCCTGGACTCCTGGCACTCCCAGCATGACCCATGTCCCAGGAAATGCCAGTGGAACTCAGTAATATTACTGTTTCCAAACATTGGGTCCAAGGAGTGAACTAGGTTAGTAGGAGATCTAAAAGCTCTGAGGAAGTAGCATTTACAGTTGTCCCACACTAGACTTTAGGTTTAGAGACATTCTGCCAATATTCACTGTTTGTGCCTGTCCCAAATCCATGTCCCTTGCTCCCGACACTGTATCAGATTACCCAGAAGAACCACCTCTTCACTCCCAGCACACCTATTTCTCATGGAGCCTTGAATCTGCTCCCTTCACATTACTTCCCTGCAACTGGCTTTCACCCACATGTGATCCCAAGGGAAAAGGTGCCTTATTGACCGATCTGTCCTGCTTTGCTCCTTACCACCAGAAAGGAATAAACACAGAGGGCCTACTGAGAACAGTGGCATGCTGGAGTTACTATCCTCCACCCTAGCCTCTCATCTTCTGGAAATGGCAGGAAGACGATAGACCAGAGAACTCCCCCATATGAATGAGACAAAAGAAATTCTGGGCTAGTCAAACAGACTGTTTTCATAAACATATAGAAAAGACAGGTAGGATGAAAATTGACTGACTCTCACATTTTGAGTGAGACACACCTAGGGCAATTGGATTAGAATAGGGTGGGAAGAACCACCATAGGGTGGATCCTGTCCTAAGAGTTATAAAAGGGACACCAAGAAGGAAGAATCCTTTCTGTTTCCATGATGAGGTGGTTCCCTGCTTGAAACTTGGAATTCATATCCTTGCTTCCAGCCCAGATGAATTAGCCTCCTGAAAGGAACTCAGACGGGACTCAACAAGGCTTCGTATTTTAAGGTCTGTGCATTTTGGTGAGCTATTTCTTTGAGTGATCAAGAAACTTTTCAGAATTGACTTATATACTAGGAAATCTCAGTCAGCTTATTTCTAAATAAGTATTTCTTTTAATCTATAAACTAGGCTCTCTACTTGTGATTGCCATACTGCCCTGCCTGTCTTGGAACTGCTGACTGCAGTGAAATTTGTGCCATCTGGTGAAGAAGAAATTTGATTCGTGTGACTTGACAAGCTTGCTGCACTTTCACTCTGCTGATGTTAATGGTTTCCAGTACCGCAGGCCCAGCAGAAATGTCACAGGGGCCCACAGTGGACAGCAGGTACACCACAGACATCAAAGTAGTGAACGTGTCCTTTTTGTGGACCATTGATAACATTAGATTTTGCCTAAAGGAAATAGATGACTGCATTCAAAGTTCAATCTTTTCAGCTGAAGGAAATGATCAAGTGAAATGGTGCTTACGACTCTACCCAAATGGTCTTGATGAACAAAGCAAAGATTATGTGTGCTTATACCTGGGAATGATCTGCTGTCCAAGGAGGGTAGCTCATGCAAAATTCACCTTTTCCATTCTGAATGCCAAAGGAGAGAAAACCAAGGTGCTCTCAAGTCCACAAGCTTATACATTTGTGCGAGGAAAGGACTGGGGATTCAAACATTTCATCCTTAGAGAGTTTCTTTTGGATCCAAACAATGGGCTTCTCTCCAATGACAAGCTTTCCTTCTTCTGTGAAGTGAAAGTAGCACAAGATCCCACCAATCATTCCAGCCAGAATATTAGGAAGCTGGTTAAGGTTCCTGAGGGCTGCTTGGCAGAGGATCTAGGAGGACTGTGGGAGCGATCCCAGCTCTCAGACTGTTGCTTGTGTGTGGCTGGCCAGGAATTCCAGGCTCACAAAGCCATCTTAGCAGCTCGCTCTCCAGTTTTCATGGCGTTGTTGGAACATGAAAAGCAAGGAAGCAAAAAGAATCGTGTTGAAATCAGTGACATGGATCCTGAAGTTTTTAAGGAAATGATATACTTTATGTACACTGGAAAGGCACCAAACCTAGGGATCATGGCAACTGAACTGCTGGAGGCTGCAAGCAGGTTTGGTCTGGAGCGCCTGAAGCTCATGTGTGAGAACCACCTGTGCAGCAACCTCTCTGTGGAGAATGCCGTGGAAATCCTCATCTTGGCTGACCTCCACAGTGCACATCAGTTGAAAACCTGGACACTGGATTTCATCAATTTTCATGTTTCTGACATCCTGGAGACCTCTGAGTGGAAGGCCATGGTGGTGTCCCACCCTCACTTGGTGGCCGAAGCCTATCACTCTCTGGTTTCCATGCAGTGTGCATTCATGGTACCCCCATGCAAGCGTGTGAGACTGTCCTGAGATCCCACATCTATCTCCATTTATCTTCCCAAAACCCTGGCCACATTTGCTGCCCCTGAACCATAATATGCTAGGGAAATCCGTGGAAACTTCACTCTTCTATGTGGAAATATTAAATTGTGCCTCTCTAGGGGAGAGAAGGGACCACCGTCTTAAGGTCAGAAAAAGGAAATGCGATACTGAGAATTTAGAAGTCGTGTATCATGCATTTTCAAATCTGTGTTTTATAATATTGAGCAAAGTGGGTTTTTACAGTGTCGATGCCAAACGGAAACCAAAACTCCTGTCAATGTTGAAGGCAGACCTGGGGTGGGGCTACCCTTAGAGGCAGGGACCATGAACTTCACTCTGTAAATGCAAGACTCCTTCCTGGCTTTCTGCACCATCATGCATCCCTGGGCACCCCACTTGTAACACGGGCTTTTTGCTGTCCCTCACTTTTCTCTGTAAATAAACCTGAATCTTACTTTGTACAGTTGTTTGGCTCCTCATCCTTTTTCTGTGTGTTAGATTCAGAAGCTAAGAAAAATTTCAGTGTGCTGATGATTTCAGGCCCATCCACGGGATGAACACAGTGGATGTACAATGTCACTAATTAACATAGTAGATGGCAGAAATAAATGACCCAGAACTCAGGCTGCTGAAGCCAAAGGACAATCACACAATGCAAGTCTTTGCTCATGTTGTCCTGTCCCAGTGACACAGACAGGCAGCACAAGCACTACAGCACATTCCCGCAAAATCTAGGCCTCTGAGCGAGCAGTCCAATCATGGTCCTGGAGAAAAAAGAGAGGAAAATGCTCAGATTTACGAAAATGGCATGAAAGAGAATTAAAAGTAGAAGTGTTTTATGTATTTCAGAGGAATTCATGTTGAGGAAGCAAAATTTATTACTTACAACTGCACTGAGAAATGGCTGTTGGCAAATTCACACTATAAATCTCAAAAAGAGCTTTCTCACTGTGAACATTTAATATTCATAAGAATAGAATACATGTTTCTATGGTATTATGAAGAATAGAATTAAAATTAAAAATGAAAACGTAGTGGGTTTCATCTCAAAGTTTGGGCTTTTGTAAAAATCATTAGTGGTGTTACTCTGGAATCACCTAGAATCTGTAATGGCTCAGAGCTTCTAAAAATATATAAAGAAATGGATCCCCTTGTCTTGAACAGGTACAGATTTCAAAACATTTGTTTAATCAGGGCTTACAGCTGGTAACCCTTTATGTGCTGGTTGTGTAAATCTTCATGAATGTCAATATGGGATAACAACCTGTATAACAACTATGCAGTAAAATCACTAAGAGTTTTGTCTCTCTCTCTTTCTCTCTCTCTCTCTCTCTCTCTCTCTCTCTCTCTCTATATATATATATATATATATGTCTATCTGTCTGTCTGTATGTCTGTCTATCTATCTCTATCTCTCTCAGTCTTTATCATGGCTTGAACTCACAACTCACAACCTGGTCATTGCCAGGCAAGTGCTTCTTTGGCTCAGTTTACTGCCTGACTTTTGCAGATATTTGGCATACATATGTCCTATTCTTGTGTCCTTACTCCTAGAAGTGTCCTTTTCTCACCTCAAGCTGGCTGAGATTGTTGAAAATGAGACAAAATAATTCACTCTGTGTGCATATTTCTTGAAAAGAACTATGGTTCTTAGATGTTGTGGGAATATGTGTTTTGGTATTATCACCCTCAAGTTTTATTTCACGTCCATTCTCTCCTCCTCATTAAAGAGAATAAAACAGGAAAAGCTTTAAAGGAGGAAAAAAGGAAAATTTTTATTAATTTTTTGTGTGAAAACTTTCAGAACACAGATTCCTCAGCTGTCCATACCTGACTTGCTGATTAGGTAGGAGTCATCCCAGTTGCTTGGGAATCGCTGTTCATCCTACAAGGGAGAACATTCAAATGTTAATTTTTTTTCTTTCCAAATATGTAAATAATTATTATCTTTTACATGAAATGTGGAAATTAAAAAGTATGAGTTTCTATCACTGCCTCAAATGAACAGCAAAAAACATTGAAAATAACTTACAAAGTGTAATTTCCTCATAGTGAAATGAATGGAGCAAAGTGGATTAGGGCAGAAGATTTTTCAGGGCAAGCACAGGTCTTCTCAGCTTCTCTGAGTACAAATATGTGTTACAGTGACTTATTGTCAAGTGCTTCATAGAAACAGAAGTTATATTGAATGTACAAATTGACCAAAAGAATGTTTTCCTTGCAATTCTACAGAGGAACCAGGCAAGAATTGCAGCTTAAGTGGCTGAAGGGCAACCAGTGAGATATGGCGCTATATTAACACTCTTGTGAGAATGACATGCCAGCTGTTAAGCATTAGGAGTTAGGACTGAGAATGCCTGTTCATTCCCTCAGTTGGTGTCACAGTTGTGAACTCTTGAAGGCTGAAGTGCTCCCGTTCCCAGAAAACAATCATCCCTCTGCGATGTTGGGATTCGATGGGGGTTAATGCTAATCCAACATTACTAGCAGAAGACTTTTTTGAAGAAACCACTTGTTTGACTGCTTAATTCTAAGAAACATATATGACAGAAGATGAACAAGAATTTGCCATAACTTTACAGGCATTCTGAAGCAAGGAAATCACCAACTGCATTTGGCAAGCACTGAAAGGCCTGCCAAAGTCCCCGGAGGCACCAATTTACCTGTATCATCCAAAGTTGTGTGTCACACATTCTCGAGCTACGAGTGAAGGCATCTTGTGACACTTCCAACTCTTATGTGCAAACAACACACTAATAAATAAAGTATCTATCCAGGAGTCCCGGATGATGAAAGTGGTAGGAGACTAGTGACAAATAGTAAACTTGCATGAACCATTTCGTTTCCTTCATTCAAGTCTAATCACAATATGACTGATTATTTATGTGTATAGTTAGCATGTAGTGATCTCTCACTCAGAAAATCAACAACCCTAGGAAAACATGGAACAGATTTAGAGTTTTCTAACCAAAATGGGAAGCAACAGGAGCCAAATGTACCTGACCTTGAAAGCAGGCACATGGATTAGCCTTATCACACCTCTGTGGAAGACATCTCGGTCTAAATTCTTAGGTACTGTAACCCTGAATCTTTAAAGTTTCTATTCCTCTTTACTTTCCATTTTGCACTTGTAATTCATCCTACTGTCATCTTGTAATCTCAATAAACCGCAACTTACTATGTATCACAAGGTATATGCCAGGCAATACTCTTGTATCTGTACACAAGAATGTGGAAAAATTTTTGCCCCTTCAGTTCTAACATAGCTCTAGGGCTGGATTAGAAACAAAAGCAGCATTTTCCCACCTTTCATTAGCCTGGTTTAAAAGGCATTGCTACACAAAGAGAATTCATGAAAAAATGTACAAAATGTTCCTACAAGGCTGATGACATTTTCCATGCAAATGGAATTCCACAGTGTATCCAAGGAAGAAACTTATACAATATTCTAAGAAGGGTTAATTTTGGAAAAATTTTACCCTATTTAAAAGGAAATTCAAGAGCTTGCATTTCATTAGCTTTACTACATTTTGTGTGTGTGTTTGTGTGCCTGTGTGTGTGTGTGTGTGTGTGTATCTCTAATAGTGAGTGTTATGCTCATATTTGTAAAAGTAGCTATAGAGAAGAAAATTTATTACAAATTACCCATGATTTCTATTTTTCTTGTCATTTTGTACAAGAAAGTATCTTCTTAATGTAGAAGTATCAAAATCTACACAACTGAATTACAACTAGTGCACATATTTTGTATAAAATTCAGAACCTAAAATTAACTAAGAGAGCACAGCAATGATGATTGTTGGGTATTGCACTGATAGGGGCATTGAACCTATTTTGGTTATGCTAGTTATTGCAGAATCAGGAAATCATCAACACTAGTGAGGGGAGATGTTTGGACCTGGGGACTCTTGTTCCTGGTAACAGTGATAGCTAGTGAGGCCAGTGGACAATGCTGAGAGGCTCAGCAGTGTAGGTAAGCAGCAGACATCGAGGTCTTTACTGTCTGGCACAGAATGGAGAAGGATTTTGTCATTCAGCGGGAGGGAATGTTTGGCGGGAGCCATGTTGAAGTGAAGCCAGATGAACCTTAACCAGAACAGCTGCTGGCTTCCTTTAGAAGACCCTAGTTGGGTGCAGACACATGGAAATTGATTGGAATGAGCTTATTCAAATGAGCCTCCTCTTGAGGCAGGCTGGCTAATGCTGTCTACTACTCCATCATAAGGCAGTGCCTGGTTTGAAGGGAAAGAATGGCGGAACTCAGAACACTGTATCCATAGGGCATCTAATAATGAATCCAGAGAGAATCCTGGAAGAGAACGATTTTTTTTTCATTCATTTTTCTTTTTGGTTTGGTATTTTCTTGTTTTATTCATCTGCTTTTAATTTCTCCTTTATTTTGTTCTTAATTTCTGCGGGTGACTGTGATTCCTAACTTCCCTGTGGGTATGCTTTTGTTTGGATTTCAATTTTTCTCTTTCAAATCTCATTTAGTCTTCTGCATTAGTTTCCCCCAGTAGGTGGGATCCATCTACCATCTCCGTTGTATTGTAATCTCTTTCCCTTTGGCCATTACTCTTCTTCCTCTGAAATATATTTTGAATCTTAACCCTTGAGGACAGATTGGACAAATCATGAATTCATATATTGTTTATGATTGTTTGCATTCTGTTTTATCGTCCCGAATTCAGATCATACTGTTAGGAAACTACCAAGTATCACTCCAGGAATTCAGTTGAAACAGAAAAGACATGAGAACACACAAATCAGACTAATCCTCTGGCACCCAGGCCAATAAAGCAAACCTGGGGGGAAATGAGGTTGCAAAATTTGAAAACCCAATGGTAGGTTACTTCAATGTGGCAACAAGGCAATTGAATGAGGCTGTGGAATATATTAAAACAGAAGTAATCTCTCAAGTAACCACAACTAACTACAGAGATTACCAAAATACACAACCTTCTTAGTGATGTTAGTTCAGACACAGCCCAAAAAAAAAGGCGAGCTTACAAGAACTGTTGAAGCACAACCTAAGAAATAAATGAACCCATTAAATAGATTCAAGCCGATATGCAAGAGAAAAAAATCCATTTTAAAAATTCAGAGCACTTTAGGCCAGTTTGAGGAAAGGACTTCACATACTGAGTACAGGCTGGCACTTAGTGACGAGGAGAGACAACAAATGACATTAAAAGCACTTTGTAGACATCATGACAGAAAGCTTTCCTGGTACAGAAGAGGAATTTAACCTACCAATAATTGAGGCAATTATTTCTCCAGTTAGCACTGATTAAAAGAATTCTACCTGCCCATGTGTAATAGACAAGTTTGCAGACATTCAAATAAAAATAGAGTATTAAAATCTGTTAGGGATGGGCTGGGGATTTCTCTCAGTAGCATAAGCAATTTCCTGGCAAGCTGTAGTCCTGAGTTCTATCCCTGGTAACAATAAAAATGAAAAAGAGAAAAAAAAATATCTGTTAGGGATGAGGACTGTTGTGCTCCTTCCAATAAGGTCCCCAAGTACATGAGGGTATGTAACACTTGTGAGGCTGGAGGAAAACTGGATCACACTCTGAGTATGTAAAACAGAAAAAAGAGAAGCTTTGGAAGAAAGCCAGTGATATCTATCCCTGAAGTGGTAGCCCTTCTTACTGTCTACCTACCTTCCTTCCTTCCTTCCTTCTTTTCTTCCTTCCTTTCTTCCTTCCTTTCTTGCTTCCTTCTTTCGTTCCTTGCTTCCTTCCATCCCTCATTCCCTCTGTCCTTTCATTCTTTTGGTTTTTAATTCAAGTTAGTATTTAATCCCACATGTCCTTGAAACTGCAATGATATTCCTGCCTCAGCTTTGAGAGTGCTGGGATTAATGATGTGTTCGCCCACACCCTGCAAATCAGCATTGTTATTTTTGTGAAAGGAGATAAAATTAAACACAACAAAACAGAGCAAAATTGGACATAATAACGCAATGTAAGAGATATAAATTTCAAAACTAGATAATCTGAAATCTTCCCTATCTATCATGTTGTCTATTTTTTTCTTCCAAATAGTTGTCCATGTCTTGAAACACAGAATTCATACTGAGAAACCTAGTATAAAATTAATCCAAACAGTCTGAGAAAGGAGTTTTAGGTCTTTAAAATCAGACAAAAAGGAAGTCACTAATGGCTGTGCTAGAATCGGTTGTTTGCTTCAAAATGCCTATGCATACTTTCATGTATGTGGAAACTCAGTTAAACACAACCAGCTTTAAAAAAAAAGACCATATTTTATAGAACAAACCAAAAGATGGATAAAAGTATTGGGCTTCAAAGAGATGATAGAAGGAAATCCCCTCCTTACTACATTGCCTAGGGTCAACCTCTCAAGGGACGTCCAGATTACTGGCTCCGACATGCTAATGGGATAGGGGGAGAAGATGTGATGTTTGTTTCTCAGCCTGCAGGCTGGCAGACTCACAGCTGCTCATGGTGGGGAGAGGGTTTGCCTGGACTCCTGGCACTCCCAGCATGACCCATGTCCCAGGAAATGCCAGTGGAACTCAGTAATATTACTGTTTCCAAACATTGGGTCCAAGGAGTGAACTAGGTTAGTAGGAGATCTAAAAGCTCTGAGGAAGTAGCATTTACAGTTGTCCCACACTAGACTTTAGGTTTAGAGACATTCTGCCAATATTCACTGTTTGTGCCTGTCCCAAATCCATGTCCCTTGCTCCCGACACTGTATCAGATTACCCAGAAGAACCACCTCTTCACTCCCAGCACACCTATTTCTCATGGAGCCTTGAATCTGCTCCCTTCACATTACTTCCCTGCAACTGGCTTTCACCCACATGTGATCCCAAGGGAAAAGGTGCCTTATTGACCGATCTGTCCTGCTTTGCTCCTTACCACCAGAAAGGAATAAACACAGAGGGCCTACTGAGAACAGTGGCATGCTGGAGTTACTATCCTCCACCCTAGCCTCTCATCTTCTGGAAATGGCAGGAAGACGATAGACCAGAGAACTCCCCCATATGAATGAGACAAAAGAAATTCTGGGCTAGTCAAACAGACTGTTTTCATAAACATATAGAAAAGACAGGTAGGATGAAAATTGACTGACTCTCACATTTTGAGTGAGACACACCTAGGGCAATTGGATTAGAATAGGGTGGGAAGAACCACCATAGGGTGGATCCTGTCCTAAGAGTTATAAAAGGGACACCAAGAAGGAAGAATCCTTTCTGTTTCCATGATGAGGTGGTTCCCTGCTTGAAACTTGGAATTCATATCCTTGCTTCCAGCCCAGATGAATTAGCCTCCTGAAAGGAACTCAGACGGGACTCAACAAGGCTTCGTATTTTAAGGTCTGTGCATTTTGGTGAGCTATTTCTTTGAGTGATCAAGAAACTTTTCAGAATTGACTTATATACTAGGAAATCTCAGTCAGCTTATTTCTAAATAAGTATTTCTTTTAATCTATAAACTAGGCTCTCTACTTGTGATTGCCATACTGCCCTGCCTGTCTTGGAACTGCTGACTGCAGTGAAATTTGTGCCATCTGGTGAAGAAGAAATTTGATTCGTGTGACTTGACAAGCTTGCTGCACTTTCACTCTGCTGATGTTAATGGTTTCCAGTACCGCAGGCCCAGCAGAAATGTCACAGGGGCCCACAGTGGACAGCAGGTACACCACAGACATCAAAGTAGTGAACGTGTCCTTTTTGTGGACCATTGATAACATTAGATTTTGCCTAAAGGAAATAGATGACTGCATTCAAAGTTCAATCTTTTCAGCTGAAGGAAATGATCAAGTGAAATGGTGCTTACGACTCTACCCAAATGGTCTTGATGAACAAAGCAAAGATTATGTGTGCTTATACCTGGGAATGATCTGCTGTCCAAGGAGGGTAGCTCATGCAAAATTCACCTTTTCCATTCTGAATGCCAAAGGAGAGAAAACCAAGGTGCTCTCAAGTCCACAAGCTTATACATTTGTGCGAGGAAAGGACTGGGGATTCAAACATTTCATCCTTAGAGAGTTTCTTTTGGATCCAAACAATGGGCTTCTCTCCAATGACAAGCTTTCCTTCTTCTGTGAAGTGAAAGTAGCACAAGATCCCACCAATCATTCCAGCCAGAATATTAGGAAGCTGGTTAAGGTTCCTGAGGGCTGCTTGGCAGAGGATCTAGGAGGACTGTGGGAGCGATCCCAGCTCTCAGACTGTTGCTTGTGTGTGGCTGGCCAGGAATTCCAGGCTCACAAAGCCATCTTAGCAGCTCGCTCTCCAGTTTTCATGGCGTTGTTGGAACATGAAAAGCAAGGAAGCAAAAAGAATCGTGTTGAAATCAGTGACATGGATCCTGAAGTTTTTAAGGAAATGATATACTTTATGTACACTGGAAAGGCACCAAACCTAGGGATCATGGCAACTGAACTGCTGGAGGCTGCAAGCAGGTTTGGTCTGGAGCGCCTGAAGCTCATGTGTGAGAACCACCTGTGCAGCAACCTCTCTGTGGAGAATGCCATGGAAATCCTCATCTTGGCTGACCTCCACAGTGCACATCAGTTGAAAACCCGGACACTGGATTTCATCAATTTTCATGTTTCTGACATCCTGGAGACCTCTGAGTGGAAGGCCATGGTGGTGTCCCACCCTCACTTGGTGGCCGAAGCCTATCACTCTCTGGTTTCCATGCAGTGTGCATTCCTGGTACCCCCATGCAAGCGTGTGAGACTGTCCTAAGATCCCACATCTCCATTTATCTTCCCAAAACCCTGGCCACATTTGCTGCCCCTGAACCATAATATGCTAGGGAAATCCGTGGAAACTTCACTCTTCTATGTGGAAATATTAAATTGTGCCTCTCTAGGGGAGAGAAGGGACCACCGTCTTAAGGTCAGAAAAAGGAAATGCGATACTGAGAATTTAGAAGTCGTGTATCATGCATTTTCAAATCTGTGTTTTATAATATTGAGCAAAGTGGGTTTTTACAGTGTCGATGCCAAACGGAAACCAAAACTCCTGTCAATGTTGAAGGCAGACCTGGGGTGGGGCTACCCTTAGAGGCAGGGACCATGAACTTCACTCTGTAAATGCAAGACTCCTTCCTGGCTTTCTGCACCATCATGCATCCCTGGGCACCCCACTTGTAACACGGGCTTTTTGCTGTCCCTCACTTTTCTCTGTAAATAAACCTGAATCTTACTTTGTACAGTTGTTTGGCTCCTCATCCTTTTTCTGTGTGTTAGATTCAGAAGCTAAGAAAAATTTCAGTGTGCTGATGATTTCAGGCCCATCCACGGGATGAACACAGTGGATGTACAATGTCACTAATTAACATAGTAGATGGCAGAAATAAATGACCCAGAACTCAGGCTGCTGAAGCCAAAGGACAATCACACAATGCAAGTCTTTGCTCATGTTGTCCTGTCCCAGTGACACAGACAGGCAGCACAAGCACTACAGCACATTCCCGCAAAATCTAGGCCTCTGAGCGAGCAGTCCAATCATGGTCCTGGAGAAAAAAGAGAGGAAAATGCTCAGATTTACGAAAATGGCATGAAAGAGAATTAAAAGTAGAAGTGTTTTATGTATTTCAGAGGAATTCATGTTGAGGAAGCAAAATTTATTACTTACAACTGCACTGAGAAATGGCTGTTGGCAAATTCACACTATAAATCTCAAAAAGAGCTTTCTCACTGTGAACATTTAATATTCATAAGAATAGAATACATGTTTCTATGGTATTATGAAGAATAGAATTAAAATTAAAAATGAAAACGTAGTGGGTTTCATCTCAAAGTTTGGGCTTTTGTAAAAATCATTAGTGGTGTTACTCTGGAATCACCTAGAATCTGTAATGGCTCAGAGCTTCTAAAAATATATAAAGAAATGGATCCCCTTGTCTTGAACAGGTACAGATTTCAAAACATTTGTTTAATCAGGGCTTACAGCTGGTAACCCTTTATGTGCTGGTTGTGTAAATCTTCATGAATGTCAATATGGGATAACAACCTGTATAACAACTATGCAGTAAAATCACTAAGAGTTTTGTCTCTCTCTCTTTCTCTCTCTCTCTCTCTCTCTCTCTCTCTCTCTCTCTATATATATATATATATATATATATATATGTCTATCTGTCTGTCTGTATGTCTGTCTATCTATCTCTATCTCTCTCAGTCTTTATCATGGCTTGAACTCACAACTCACAACCTGGTCATTGCCAGGCAAGTGCTTCTTTGGCTCAGTTTACTGCCTGACTTTTGCAGATATTTGGCATACATATGTCCTATTCTTGTGTCCTTACTCCTAGAAGTGTCCTTTTCTCACCTCAAGCTGGCTGAGATTGTTGAAAATGAGACAAAATAATTCACTCTGTGTGCATATTTCTTGAAAAGAACTATGGTTCTTAGATGTTGTGGGAATATGTGTTTTGGTATTATCACCCTCAAGTTTTATTTCACGTCCATTCTCTCCTCCTCATTAAAGAGAATAAAACAGGAAAAGCTTTAAAGGAGGAAAAAAGGAAAATTTTTATTAATTTTTTGTGTGAAAACTTTCAGAACACAGATTCCTCAGCTGTCCATACCTGACTTGCTGATTAGGTAGGAGTCATCCCAGTTGCTTGGGAATCGCTGTTCATCCTACAAGGGAGAACATTCAAATGTTAATTTTTTTTCTTTCCAAATATGTAAATAATTATTATCTTTTACATGAAATGTGGAAATTAAAAAGTATGAGTTTCTATCACTGCATCAAATGAACAACAAAAAACATTGAAAATAACTTACAAAGTGTAATTTCCTCATAGTGAAATGAATGGAGCAAAGTGGATTAGGGCAGAAGATTTTTCAGGGCAAGCACAGGTCTTCTCAGCTTCTCTGAGTACAAATATGTGTTACAGTGACTTATTGTCAAGTGCTTCATAGAAACAGAAGTTATATTGAATGTACAAATTGACCAAAAGAATGTTTTCCTTGCAATTCTAGAGAGGAACCAGGCAAGAACTGCAGCTTAAGTGGCTGAAGGGCAACCAGTGAGATATGGCGCTATATTAACACTCTTGTGAGAATGACATGCCAGCTGTTAAGCATTAGGAGTTAGGACTGAGAATGCCTGTTCATTCCCTCAGTTGGTGTCACAGTTGTGAACTCTTGAAGGCTGAAGTGCTCCCGTTCCCAGAAAACAATCATCCCTCTGCGATGTTGGGATTCGATGGGGGTTAATGCTAATCCAACATTACTAGCAGAAGACTTTTTTGAAGAAACCACTTGTTTGACTGCTTAATTCTAAGAAACATATATGACAGAAGATGAACAAGAATTTGCCATAACTTTACAGGCATTCTGAAGCAAGGAAATCACCAACTGCATTTGGCAAGCACTGAAAGGCCTGCCAAAGTCCCCGGAGGCACCAATTTACCTGTATCATCCAAAGTTGTGTGTCACACATTCTCGAGCTACTAGTGAAGGCATCTTGTGACACTTCCAACTCTTATGTGCAAACAACACACTAATAAATAAAGTATCTATCCAGGAGTCCCGGATGATGAAAGTGGTAGGAGACTAGTGACAAATAGTAAACTTGCATGAACCATTTCGTTTCCTTCATTCAAGTCTAATCACAATATGACTGATTATTTATGTGTATAGTTAGCATGTAGTGATCTCTCACTCAGAAAATCAACAACCCTAGGAAAACATGGAACAGATTTAGAGTTTTCTAACCAAAATGGGAAGCAACAGGAGCCAAATGTACCTGACCTTGAAAGCAGGCACATGGATTAGCCTTATCACACCTCTGTGGAAGACATCTCGGTCTAAATTCTTAGGTACTGTAACCCTGAATCTTTAAAGTTTCTATTCCTCTTTACTTTCCATTTTGCACTTGTAATTCATCCTACTGTCATCTTGTAATCTCAATAAACCGCAACTTACTATGTATCACAAGGTATATGCCAGGCAATACTCTTGTATCTGTACACAAGAATGTGGAAAAATTTTTGCCCCTTCAGTTCTAACATAGCTCTAGGGCTGGATTAGAAACAAAAGCAGCATTTTCCCACCTTTCATTAGCCTGGTTTAAAAGGCATTGCTACACAAAGAGAATTCATGAAAAAATGTACAAAATGTTCCTACAAGGCTGATGACATTTTCCATGCAAATGGAATTCCACAGTGTATCCAAGGAAGAAACTTATACAATATTCTAAGAAGGGTTAATTTTGGAAAAATTTTACCCTATTTAAAAGGAAATTCAAGAGCTTGCATTTCATTAGCTTTACTACATTTTGTGTGTGTGTTTGTGTGCCTGTGTGTGTGTGTGTGTGTGTATCTCTAATAGTGAGTGTTATGCTCATATTTGTAAAAGTAGCTATAGAGAAGAAAATTTATTACAAATTACCCATGATTTCTATTTTTCTTGTCATTTTGTACAAGAAAGTATCTTCTTAATGTAGAAGTATCAAAATCTACACAACTGAATTACAACTAGTGCACATATTTTGTATAAAATTCAGAACCTAAAATTAACTAAGAGAGCACAGCAATGATGATTGTTGGGTATTGCACTGATAGGGGCATTGAACCTATTTTGGTTATGCTAGTTATTGCAGAATCAGGAAATCATCAACACTAGTGAGGGGAGATGTTTGGACCTGGGGACTCTTGTTCCTGGTAACAGTGATAGCTAGTGAGGCCAGTGGACAATGCTGAGAGGCTCAGCAGTGTAGCTAAGCAGCAGACATCGAGGTCTTTACTGTCTGGCACAGAATGGAGAAGGATTTTGTCATTCAGCGGGAGGGAATGTTTGGCGGGAGCCATGTTGAAGTGAAGCCAGATGAACCTTAACCAGAACAGCTGCTGGCTTCCTTTAGAAGACCCTAGTTGGGTGCAGACACATGGAAATTGATTGGAATGAGCTTATTCAAATGAGCCTCCTCTTGAGGCAGGCTGGCTAATGCTGTCTACTACTCCATCATAAGGCAGTGCCTGGTTTGAAGGGAAAGAATGGCGGAACTCAGAACACTGTATCCATAGGGCATCTAATAATGAATCCAGAGAGAATCCTGGAAGAGAACGATTTTTTTTTCATTCATTTTTCTTTTTGGTTTGGTATTTTCTTGTTTTATTCATCTGCTTTTAATTTCTCCTTTATTTTGTTCTTAATTTCTGCGGGTGACTGTGATTCCTAACTTCCCTGTGGGTATGCTTTTGTTTGGATTTCAATTTTTCTCTTTCAAATCTCATTTAGTCTTCTGCATTAGTTTCCCCCAGTAGGTGGGATCCATCTACCATCTCCGTTGTATTGTAATCTCTTTCCCTTTGGCCATTACTCTTCTTCCTCTGAAATATATTTTGAATCTTAACCCTTGAGGACAGATTGGACAAATCATGAATTCATATATTGTTTATGATTGTTTGCATTCTGTTTTATCTTCCCGAATTCAGTTCATACTGTTAGGAAACTAGCAAGTATCACTCCAAGAATTCAACTGAAACAGAAAAGACATGAGAACACACAAATCAGACTAATCCTCTGGCACCCAGGCCAATAAAGCAAACCTGGGGGGAAATGAGGTTGCAAAATTTGAAAACCCAATAAACCCAATAGTAGGTTACTTCAATGTGGCAACAAGGCAATTGAATGAGGCTGTGGAATATATTAAAACAGAAGTAATCTCTCAAGTAACCACAACTAACTACAGAGATTACCAAAATACACAACCTTCTTAGTGATGTTAGTTCAGACACAGCCCAAAAAAAAAGGCGAGCTTACAAGAACTGTTGAAGCACAACCTAAGAAATAAATGAACCCATTAAATAGATTCAAGCCGATATGCAAGAGAAAAAAATCCATTTTAAAAATTCAGAGCACTTTAGGCCAGTTTGAGGAAAGGACTTCACATACTGAGTACAGGCTGGCACTTAGTGACGAGGAGAGACAACAAATGACATTAAAAGCACTTTGTAGACATCATGACAGAAAGCTTTCCTGGTACAGAAGAGGAATTTAACCTACCAATAATTGAGGCAATTATTTCTCCAGTTAGCACTGATTAAAAGAATTCTACCTGCCCATGTGTAATAGACAAGTTTGCAGACATTCAAATAAAAATAGAGTATTAAAATCTGTTAGGGATGGGCTGGGGATTTCTCTCAGTAGCATAAGCAATTTCCTGGCAAGCTGTAGTCCTGAGTTCTATCCCTGGTAACAATAAAAATGAAAAAGAGAAAAAAAAATATCTGTTAGGGATGAGGACTGTTGTGCTCCTTCCAATAAGGTCCCCAAGTACATGAGGGTATGTAACACTTGTGAGGCTGGAGGAAAACTGGATCACACTCTGAGTATGTAAAACAGAAAAAAGAGAAGCTTTGGAAGAAAGCCAGTGATATCTATCCCTGAAGTGGTAGCCCTTCTTACTGTCTACCTACCTTCCTTCCTTCCTTCCTTCTTTTCTTCCTTCCTTTCTTCCTTCCTTTCTTGCTTCCTTCTTTCGTTCCTTGCTTCCTTCCATCCCTCATTCCCTCTGTCCTTTCATTCTTTTGGTTTTTAATTCAAGTTAGTATTTAATCCCACATGTCCTTGAAACTGCAATGATATTCCTGCCTCAGCTTTGAGAGTGCTGGGATTAATGATGTGTTCGCCCACACCCTGCAAATCAGCATTGTTATTTTTGTGAAAGGAGATAAAATTAAACACAACAAAACAGAGCAAAATTGGACATAATAACGCAATGTAAGAGATATAAATTTCAAAACTAGATAATCTGAAATCTTCCCTATCTATCATGTTGTCTATTTTTTTCTTCCAAATAGTTGTCCATGTCTTGAAACACAGAATTCATACTGAGAAACCTAGTATAAAATTAATCCAAACAGTCTGAGAAAGGAGTTTTAGGTCTTTAAAATCAGACAAAAAGGAAGTCACTAATGGCTGTGCTAGAATCGGTTGTTTGCTTCAAAATGCCTATGCATACTTTCATGTATGTGGAAACTCAGTTAAACACAACCAGCTTTAAAAAAAAAGACCATATTTTATAGAACAAACCAAAACATGGATAAAAGTATTGGGCTTCAAAGAGATGATAGAAGGAAATCCCCTCCTTACTACATTGCCTAGGGTCAACCTCTCAAGGGACGTCCAGATTACTGGCTCCGACATGCTAATGGGATAGGGGGAGAAGATGTGATGTTTGTTTCTCAGCCTGCAGGCTGGCAGACTCACAGCTGCTCATGGTGGGGAGAGGGTTTGCCTGGACTCCTGGCACTCCCAGCATGACCCATGTCCCAGGAAATGCCAGTGGAACTCAGTAATATTACTGTTTCCAAACATTGGGTCCAAGGAGTGAACTAGGTTAGTAGGAGATCTAAAAGCTCTGAGGAAGTAGCATTTACAGTTGTCCCACACTAGACTTTAGGTTTAGAGACATTCTGCCAATATTCACTGTTTGTGCCTGTCCCAAATCCATGTCCCTTGCTCCCGACACTGTATCAGATTACCCAGAAGAACCACCTCTTCACTCCCAGCACACCTATTTCTCATGGAGCCTTGAATCTGCTCCCTTCACATTACTTCCCTGCAACTGGCTTTCACCCACATGTGATCCCAAGGGAAAAGGTGCCTTATTGACCGATCTGTCCTGCTTTGCTCCTTACCACCAGAAAGGAATAAACACAGAGGGCCTACTGAGAACAGTGGCATGCTGGAGTTACTATCCTCCACCCTAGCCTCTCATCTTCTGGAAATGGCAGGAAGACGATAGACCAGAGAACTCCCCCATATGAATGAGACAAAAGAAATTCTGGGCTAGTCAAACAGACTGTTTTCATAAACATATAGAAAAGACAGGTAGGATGAAAATTGACTGACTCTCACATTTTGAGTGAGACACACCTAGGGCAATTGGATTAGAATAGGGTGGGAAGAACCACCATAGGGTGGATCCTGTCCTAAGAGTTATAAAAGGGACACCAAGAAGGAAGAATCCTTTCTGTTTCCATGATGAGGTGGTTCCCTGCTTGAAACTTGGAATTCATATCCTTGCTTCCAGCCCAGATGAATTAGCCTCCTGAAAGGAACTCAGACGGGACTCAACAAGGCTTCGTATTTTAAGGTCTGTGCATTTTGGTGAGCTATTTCTTTGAGTGATCAAGAAACTTTTCAGAATTGACTTATATACTAGGAAATCTCAGTCAGCTTATTTCTAAATAAGTATTTCTTTTAATCTATAAACTAGGCTCTCTACTTGTGATTGCCATACTGCCCTGCCTGTCTTGGAACTGCTGACTGCAGTGAAATTTGTGCCATCTGGTGAAGAAGAAATTTGATTCGTGTGACTTGACAAGCTTGCTGCACTTTCACTCTGCTGATGTTAATGGTTTCCAGTACCGCAGGCCCAGCAGAAATGTCACAGGGGCCCACAGTGGACAGCAGGTACACCACAGACATCAAAGTAGTGAACGTGTCCTTTTTGTGGACCATTGATAACATTAGATTTTGCCTAAAGGAAATAGATGACTGCATTCAAAGTTCAATCTTTTCAGCTGAAGGAAATGATCAAGTGAAATGGTGCTTACGACTCTACCCAAATGGTCTTGATGAACAAAGCAAAGATTATGTGTGCTTATACCTGGGAATGATCTGCTGTCCAAGGAGGGTAGCTCATGCAAAATTCACCTTTTCCATTCTGAATGCCAAAGGAGAGAAAACCAAGGTGCTCTCAAGTCCACAAGCTTATACATTTGTGCGAGGAAAGGACTGGGGATTCAAACATTTCATCCTTAGAGAGTTTCTTTTGGATCCAAACAATGGGCTTATCTCCAATGACAAGCTTTCCTTCTTCTGTGAAGTGAAAGTAGCACAAGATCCCACCAATCATTCCAGCCAGAATATTAGGAAGCTGGTTAAGGTTCCTGAGGGCTGCTTGGCAGAGGATCTAGGAGGACTGTGGGAGCGATCCCAGCTCTCAGACTGTTGCTTGTGTGTGGCTGGCCAGGAATTCCAGGCTCACAAAGCCATCTTAGCAGCTCGCTCTCCAGTTTTCATGGCGTTGTTGGAACATGAAAAGCAAGGAAGCAAAAAGAATCGTGTTGAAATCAGTGACATGGATCCTGAAGTTTTTAAGGAAATGATATACTTTATGTACACTGGAAAGGCACCAAACCTAGGGAGAATGGCAACTGAACTGCTGGAGGCTGCAAGCAGGTTTGGTCTGGAGCGCCTGAAGCTCATGTGTGAGAACCACCTGTGCAGCAACCTCTCTGTGGAGAATGCCGTGGAAATCCTCATCTTGGCTGACCTCCACAGTGCACATCAGTTGAAAACCCGGACACTGGATTTCATCAATTTTCATGTTTCTGACATCCTGGAGACCTCTGAGTGGAAGGCCATGGTGGTGTCCCACCCTCACTTGGTGGCCGAAGCCTATCACTCTCTGGTTTCCATGCAGTGTGCATTCATGGTACCCCCATGCAAGCGTATGAGACTGTCCTAAGATCCCACATCTCCATTTATCTTCCCAAAACCCTGGCCACATTTGCTGCCCCTGAACCATAATATGCTAGGGCAATCCGTGGAAACTTCTCTCTTCTATGTGGAAATATTAAATTGTGCCACTCTAGGGGAGAGAAGGGACCACCGTCTTAAGGTCAGAAAAAGGAAATGCGATACTGAGAATTTAGAAGTCGTGTATCATGCATTTTCAAATCTGTGTTTTATAATATTGAGCAAAGTGGGTTTTTACAGTGTCGATGCCAAACGGAAACCAAAACTCCTGTCAATGTTGAAGGCAGACCTGGGGTGGGGCTACCCTTAGAGGCAGGTACCATGAACTTCACTCTGTAAATGCAAGACTCCTTCCTGGCTTTCTGCACCATCATGCATCCCTGGGCACCCCACTTGTAACACGGGCTTTTTGCTGTCCCTCACTTTTCTCTGTAAATAAACCTGAATCTTACTTTGTACAGTTGTTTGGCTCCTCATCCTTTTTCTGTATGTTAGATTCAGAAGCTAAGAAAAATTTCAGTGTGCTGATGATTTCAGGCCCATCCACGGGATGAACACAGTGGATGTACAATGTCACTAATTAACATAGTAGATGGCAGAAATAAATGACCCAGAACTCAGGCTGCTGAAGCCAAAGGACAATCACACAATGCAAGTCTTTGCTCATGTTGTCCTGTCCCAGTGACACAGACAGGCAGCACAAGCACTACAGCACATTCCCGCAAAATCTAGGCCTCTGAGCGAGCAGTCCAATCATGGTCCTGGAGAAAAAAGAGAGGAAAATGCTCAGATTTACGAAAATGGCATGAAAGAGAATTAAAAGTAGAAGTGTTTTATGTATTTCAGAGGAATTCATGTTGAGGAAGCAAAATTTATTACTTACAACTGCACTGAGAAATGGCTGTTGGCAAATTCACACTATAAATCTCAAAAAGAGCTTTCTCACTGTGAACATTTAATATTCATAAGAATAGAATACATGTTTCTATGGTATTATGAAGAATAGAATTAAAATTAAAAATGAAAACGTAGTGGGTTTCATCTCAAAGTTTGGGCTTTTGTAAAAATCATTAGTGGTGTTACTCTGGAATCACCTAGAATCTGTAATGGCTCAGAGCTTCTAAAAATATATAAAGAAATGGATCCCCTTGTCTTGAACAGGTACAGATTTCAAAACATTTGTTTAATCAGGGCTTACAGCTGGTAACCCTTTATGTGCTGGTTGTGTAAATCTTCATGAATGTCAATATGGGATAACAACCTGTATAACAACTATGCAGTAAAATCACTAAGAGTTTTGTCTCTCTCTCTTTCTCTCTCTCTCTCTCTCTCCCTCTCTCTCTCTCTCTCTCTCTCTCTATATATATATATATATATATATATATATATATATATATGTCTATCTGTCTGTCTGTCTGTCTGTCTATCTATCTCTATCTCTCTCAGTCTTTATCATATCTTGAACTCACAACTCACAACCTGGTTATTGCCAGGCAAGTGCTTCTTTGGCTCAGTTTACTGCCTGACTTTTGCAGATATTTGGCATACATATGTCCTATACTTGTGTCCTTACTCCTAGAAGTGTCCCTTTCTCACCTCAAGCCGGCTGAGATTGTTGAAAATGAGACAAAATAATTCACTCTGTGTGCATATTTCTTGAAAAGAACTATGGTTCTTAGATGTTGTGGGAATATGTGTTTTGGTATTATCACCCTCAAGTTTTATTTCACGTCCATTCTCTCCTCCTCATTAAAGAGAATAAAACAGGAAAAGCTTTAAAGGAGGAAAAAAGGAAAATTTTTATTAATTTTTTGTGTGAAAACTTTCAGAACACAGATTCCTCAGCTGTCCATACCTGACTTGCTGATTAGGTAGGAGTCATCCCAGTTGCTTGGGAATCGCTGTTCATCCTACAAGGGAGAACATTCAAATGTTAATTTTTTTTCTTTCCAAATATGTAAATAATTATTATCTTTTACATGAAATGTGGAAATTAAAAAGTATGAGTTTCTATCACTGCCTCAAATGAACAGCAAAAAACATTGAAAATAACTTACAAAGTGTAATTTCCTCATAGTGAAATGAATGGAGCAAAGTGGATTAGGGCAGAAGATTTTTCAGGGCAAGCACAGGTCTTCTCAGCTTCTCTGAGTACAAATATGTGTTACAGTGACTTATTGTCAAGTGCTTCATAGAAACAGAAGTTATATTGAATGTACAAATTGACCAAAAGAATGTTTTCCTTGCAATTCTACAGAGGAACCAGGCAAGAATTGCAGCTTAAGTGGCTGAAGGGCAACCAGTGAGATATGGCGCTATATTAACACTCTTGTGAGAATGACATGCCAGCTGTTAAGCATTAGGAGTTAGGACTGAGAATGCCTGTTCATTCCCTCAGTTGGTGTCACAGTTGTGAACTCTTGAAGGCTGAAGTGCTCCCGTTCCCAGAAAACAATCATCCCTCTGTGATGTTGGGATTCGATGGGGGTTAATGCTAATCCAACATTACTAGCAGAAGACTTTTTTGAAGAAACCACTTGTTTGACTGCTTAATTCTAAGAAAAATATATGACAGAAGATGAACAAGAATTTGCCATAACTTTACAGGCATTCTGAAGCAAGGAAATCACCAACTGCATTTGGCAAGCACTGAAAGGCCTGCCAAAGTTCCCGGAGGCACCAATTTACCTGTATCATCCAAAGTAGTGTGTCACACATTCTCGAGCTACTAGTGAAGGCATCTTGTGACACTTCTAACTCTTATGTGCAAACAACACACTAATAAATAAAGTATCTATCCAGGAGTCCGGGATGATGAAAGTGGTAGGAGACTAGTGACAAATAGTAAAATTGCATGAACCATTTCGTTTCCTTCATTCAACTCTAATCACAATATGACTGATTATTTATGTGTATAGTTAGCATGTAGTGATCTGTCAGTCAGAAAATCAACAACCCTAGGAAAACATGGAAGAGATTTAGAGTTTTCTAACCAAAATGGGAAGCAACAGGAGCCAAATGTACCTGACCTTGAAAGCAGGCACATGGATTAGCCTTATCACACCTCTGTGGAAGACATCTCGGTCTAAATTCTTAGGTACTGTAACCCTGAATCTTTAAAGTTTCTATTCCTCTTTACTTTCCATTTTGCACTTGTCATTCATCCTACTGTCATCTTGTAATCTCAATAAACCGCAACTTACTATGTATCACAAGGTATATGCCAGGCAATACTTTTGTATCTATGCACAAGAATTTAGAAAAATTTTTGCCCCTTCAGTTCTAACACAGCTCTAGGGCTGGATTATAAACAAAAGCAGCATTTTCCCACCTTTCATCAGCCTGGTTTAAAAGGCATTGCTACACAAAAAGAATTCATGAAAAAATGTACAAAATGTTCCTACAAGGCTGATGACATTTTCCATGCAAATGGAATTCCACAGTGTATCCAAGGAAGAAACTTATACAATATTCTAAGAAGGGTTAATTTTGGAAAAATTTTACCCTATTTAAAAGGCACATGAAGAACTTGCATTTCGTTAGCTTTACTACATTTTTTGTGTGTGTTTGTGTGTGTGTGTGTGTGTGTGTGTATCTCTAATAGTGAGCGTTATGCTCATATTTATAAAAGTAGCTATAGAGAAGAAAATTTATTACAAATTACCCATGATTTCTATTTTTCTTGTCATTTTGTACAAGAAAGTGTCTTCTTAATGTAGAAATATCAAAATCTACACAACTGAATTACAACCAGTGCACATATTTTGTATAAAATTCAGAACCTAAAATTAACTAAAGAGCACAGCAATGATGATTGTTGGGTATTGTACTGATAGGGGCATTGAAGCTATTTTGGTTATGCTAGTTATTGCAGAATCAGGAAGTCATCAACACTAGTGAGGGGAGATGTTTGGACCTGGGGACTCTTGTTCCTGGTAACAGTGGCAGCTAGTGAGCCCAGTGGACAATGCTGAGAGACTCGACATTGTAGGTAAGCAGCAGACATCGAGGTCTTTACTTTCTGGCACAGAATAGAGAAGGATTTTGTCATTCAGCGGGAGGGAATGTTTGGCGGGAGCCATGTTGAAGTGAAGTCAGATGAACCTTAATCAAAATAGCTGCTGGCTTCCTTTACAAGACCCTAGTTGGGTGCAGACACATGGAAATTGATTGGAATGAGCTTATTCAAATGAGCCTCCTCTTGAGGCATGCTGGCTAATGCTGTCTACTACTCCATCATAAGGCAGTGCCTGGTTTGAAGGGAAAGAATGGCGGAACTCAGAACACTGTATCCATAGGGCATCTAATAATGAATCCAGAGAGAATCCTGGAAGAGAACGATTTTTTTTTCATTCATTTTTCTTTTTGGTTTGGTATTTTCTTGTTTTATTCATCTGCTTTTAATTTCTCCTTTATTTTGTTCTTAATTTCTGCGGGTGACTGTGATTCCTAACTTCCCTGTGGGTATGCTTTTGTTTGGATTTCAATTTTTCTCTTTCAAATCTCATTTAGTCGTCTGCATCAGTTTCCCCCAGTAGGTGGGATCCATCTACCATCTCCGTTGTATTGTAATCTCTTTCCCTTTGGCCATTACTCTTCTTCCTCTGAAATATATTTTGAATCTTAACCCTTGAGGACAGATTGGACAAATCATGAATTCATATATTGTTTATGATTGTTTGCATTCTGTTTTATCGTCCCGAATTCAGATCATACTGTTAGGAAACTACCAAGTATCACTCCAGGAATTCAGTTGAAACAGAAAAGACATGAGAACACACAAATCAGACTAATCCTCTGGCACCCAGGCCAATAAAGCAAACCTGGGGGGAAATGAGGTTGCAAAATTTGAAAACCCAATGGTAGGTTACTTCAATGTGGCAACAAGGCAATTGAATGAGGCTGTGGAATATATTAAAACAGAAGTAATCTCTCAAGTAACCACAACTAACTACAGAGATTACCAAAATACACAACATTCTTAGTGATGTTAGTTCAGACACAGCCAAAAAAAAAAAGGCGAGCTTACAAGAACTGTTGAAGCACAACCTAAGAAATAAATGAACGCTTTAAATAGATTCAAGCCGATATGCAAGAGAAAAAAATCCATTTTAAAAATTCAGAGCACTTTAGGCCAGTTTGAGGAAAGGACTTCACATACTGAGTACAGGCTGGCACTTAGTGACGAGGAGAGACAACAAATGACATTAAAAGCACTTTGTAGACATCATGACAGAAAGCTTTCCTGGTACAGAAGAGGAATTTAAACTACCAATAATTGAGGCAATTATTTCTCCAGTTAGCAGTGATTAAAAGAATTCTACCTGCCCATGTGTAATAGACAAGTTTGCAGACATTCAATAAAAAATAGAGTATTAAATTCTGTTAGGGATGGGCTGGGGATTTCTCTCAGTAGCATAAGCAACTTCCTGGCAAGCAGTAGTCCTGAGTTCTATCCCTGGTAACAATAAAAATGAAAAAGAGAAAACAAAAATATCTGTTAGGCATGAGGACTGTTGTGCTCCTTCCAATAAGGTCCCCAAGTACATGAGGGAATGTAACACTTGTGAGGCTGGAGGAAAACTGGATCACACTCTGAGTATGTAAAACAGAACAAAGAGAAGCTTTGGAAGAAAGCCAGTGATATCTATCCCTGAAGTGGTAGCCCTTCTTACTGTCTACCTTCCTTCCTTCCTTCCTTCCTTCCTTCCTTCCTTCCTTCCTTCCTTCCTTCCTTCTTTGCTTCCTTCTTTCCTTCCTTCCTTCCTTCCATTCCTCATTCCCTCTGTCCTTTCATTCTTTTGATTTTTAATTCAAGTTAGTATTTAATCCCACATGTCCTTGAAACTGCAATGATATTCCTGCCTCAGCTTTGAGAGTGCTGGGATTAATGATGTGTTCGCCCACACCCTGCAAATCAGCATTGTTATTTTGTGTGAAAGGAGATAAAATTAAACACAACAAAACAGAGCAAAATTGGACATAAGAACTCAATGTAAGAGATATAAATTTCAAAACTAGATAATCTGAAATCTTCCCTATCTATCATGTTGTCTCTTGTTTTCTTCCAAATAGTTGTCCATGTCTTGCCACACAGAGAATTCATACTGAGCAACCTAGTATAAAATTAATCCAAACAGTCTGAGAAATGAGTTTTAGGTCTTTAAAATCAGACAAAAAGGAAGTCACTAATGGCTGTGCTAGAATCTGTTGTTTGCTTCAAAATGCCTGTGCATACTTTCATGTATGTGGAAACTCAGTTAAACACAACCAGCTTAAAAAAAAAAGACCATATTATATAGAACAAACCAAAACATGGATAAAAGTATCGGGCTTCAAAGAGATGATAGAAGGAAATCCCCTCCTTACTACATTGCCTAGGGTCAACCTCTCAAGGGACGTCCAGATTACTGGCTCCGACTTGCTAATGGGAGAGGGGGAGAAGATGTGATGTTTGTTTCTCAGCCTGCAGGCTGGCAGACTCACAGCTGCTCATGGTGGGGAGAGGGTTTGCCTGGACTCCTGGCACTCCCAGCATGACCCATGTCCCAGGAAATGCCAGTGGAACTCAGTAACATTACTATTTCCAAACATTGGGTCCAAGGAGTGAACTAGGTTAGTAGGAGATCTAAGAGCTCTGAGGAAGTAGCATTTACAGTTGTCCCACCCTAGACTTTAGGTTTAGAGACATTCTGCCAATCTTCACTGTTTGTACCTGTCCCAAATCCATGTCCCTTGCTCCGGACACTGTATCAGATTACCCAGAAGAACCACCTCTTCACTCCCAGCACACCTATTTCTCATGGAGCCTTGAATCTGCTCCCTTCACATTACTTCCCTGCAACTGGCTTTCACCCATATGTGATCCCAAGGGAAAAGGTGCCTTATTGACCGATCTGTCCTGCTTTGCTCCTTACCACCAGAAAGGAATAAACACAGAGGGCCTACTGAGAACAGTGGCATGCTGGAGTTACTATCCTCCACCCTAGCCTCTCATCTTCTGGAAATGGTAGGAAGACGATAGACCAGAGAACTCCCCCATATGAATGAGACAAAAGAAATTCTGGGCTAGTCAAACAGACTGTTTTCATAAACATATAGAAAAGACAGGTAGGATGAAAATTGACTGACTCTCACATTTTGAGTGAGACACACCTAGGGCAGTTGGATTAGAATAGGGTGGGAAGATGTTGGGAGCCGCGTCTGTGATAGCTCGCCTTGCGCGGCGGACGTGCGGCCTGTGGTAAAGAGCAAAGCCTGAGGTAGATTACCCCTCCCATCGAATATGTTAGTTTCCTGCTTACCGCGTAAACAACCCGCTCAACAATATAGTCTGCCTGGCAACTGGTGATGTTAGCCAATCAGCTTGCCTTGCTTACTTTAACATGATTGGACACTGTACCCGTATATATACCGGTGCCACCCCTGGGCGGAAGAAGAAGCCAGGTAGAAGCCCAGAAGTAAAAGCCCAAAAGGAGCCGCGGAGAGCGGACCGGTAGAGGCTTTGGGGCAGACTGAAGCACAAAAGGAGCCGCGGGGAGCGGACCAGAGGAGGCTTCAGCTGGGAGAACCCAGGGCAGGCTGTACGGAGAAGGAAAATAAAAAGAAAAGGTTGTCCACTACCAGACTTTGTCGTGTGTCCTTCCTGCCGGCCGGGAGCGGACATCGACATTTGGAGGCCCGCCCGGGGACTGATCACCCCCAAGACGTGGAAGTGGACAACGCTCCAGTACAGAGCTGGGAGACAGGTGAGTTGGGGATAAGCCTGGGCTCTGGGTGGCGCGCACCTACAGGGCTTTTAGACTCCCCTCAGGCTCACGCGTAAGTGGTGGATTCCTTGGGCCTCACGCGGTGAGTAACATATTAAAAAATGGGAAACATGCTAGGTAGCAACACTAAGAGCGAGGGTGGTTGTGGAGAAAGCTCTCAAGAGCTTACAAAAGTACGCAGGGTATTTGAGCAGGCCCAGTCAGGGAGCTCCCGAGAGGGGCCCGTCAAGGGGAACAAGGATGCTAAGGAGGAGGACGGGGCTCTAGCCTCGGAGTCGTCTGACTCCGAGGACGAGGGAAAGTTGAATGGCAAGGAGGCCAAAGAGACCAGCTGTCAGGAGCCTAAATCGCTCAATAAGGAGTCGCAGGGTTCTTTTCCAGCGTTGCCCCGCGAATTGCGCTCTGCTCAACCTGGTCTGCGGAGGAGTAGAGAGCTCCTGAGCGCTCCCCGGCGCGAGAGGGAGGCGAAGCCTTCCGCCCCACCTTGGGGGCCGTTTCCGGAGGCGATTCCTCGCCACGAGGCGGCCGCCTGGGAGCTCCCTCCCCTTTCGCCAGAACAGGAAGTGATGCACGGGCCCCCATTTTCCGCCCAATCACGGCCGCCGTCTTATGCTCCGCCGCCGGCGGGTCGGTATTTTTACAGGCGGCTTTGGCAGGGGGGACGCTTGTCTCATGAGGTACATCCACCTGGGATAGATAGTGGCCCCTACGGGATATTTCCTGTACAAGTAGCTATGGGCCAGGGACGCAATGTATGGGAGCCTTTTGAGATAAAGCAGATTAGAGAACTTAAAAATGCAGTTACAACCTTTGGGCCGACTGCGCCTTACACCATTGCCATGCTGGAGAATCTGTCTTCTGGGCCCCTCACCCCCGCGGACTGGATTCAGCTGGCAAAGGCGTGTCTGCCCTCGGGCAGTTACCTGGATTGGTGAGCCTGGTACGCAGAGTTCTCTGCAGAGCAGGCTGAGAGAAACGCCAATCGGGGAAACCGGGGGTGGAACAAGGAAATGCTTATGGGAGAAGGTCGGCACGCTGATGACCAGACCCAGTTCCCCGGCGCTGTCTATGAACAAATCAATGCCATAGGGCTCCGCGCCTGGAAACAGGTAAGTGGTGCCGGAACAGCCTCCTTGTGTCTTTCAAAAATAATTCAGGGTACCACAGAGCCATTTGTTGACTTTGTGGCCCGAATGCAAGATGCTGCCGATAAGATATTTCCTGATCCGGGAGTGGCTCAACCGCTGGTAAGACAGCTGATTTTTGAGCAATGTACAAAGGAGTGCAAGGCAGCGATAGCTCCTCATAAGAACAAGGACCTCAACGCCTGGATTAGGATATGCAGAGAGATAGGGGGGCCGCTCTCCAACTCGGGAGTGGCTGCTCTCCTGGCCGCGGCTGTACAGCAGAGGGGACCTCGCGGGTTAGAAGGGGAATGTAAGGCTAAAGGGTGTTTTGCCTGCGGGGAGCCAGGACACATTAAATGTCATTGCCCAAACAATGCAGATGCTAGGCCTCGCCCTAGGAATGAAGAACCATATGTTTGTGGGCGATGCAAAAAGGGATCACACAAAGCTGAGGAGTGTAGGTCGGTCTTTGATGCTCAGGGCAACCGTATTTGTGGACGAGATGCTAGAGGGCCAAAAAACGGCCAGAGGGGGCCCCCTTCACAGGCGGGCCCCGCCCCAGAGACAGGACAGCTCAGGATGGCAGCCTTCAACAAGGGCCACCCCTGGGTCAGCAGGTGTGGACCTCAGTGTCGCCTCCAGACTTATACAGAAGGTCACCATTAGGACGGATGGCGTTAGGACCCTAAATGACATGCAAAAGCTATTGGGAGACATTAATTGGATTAGGCCATATTTACATATACCAAATTCAGATCTCAAACCCCTGTTCGACCTTCTGAAGGGAGACCCAGATATAGCCTCCCACAGGAGGCTCACTCCTGAGGCAAGAGCTGCCTTACAGAGAGTGGAAAAAGCCTTAGGTGGGGCTACCTTACACAGAATTGAACCAGGGCGACCCTTTGATGTCTGTTTGCTACAGACTAGTCTACAGCCTACAGCGGTGATTTGGCAGAAAGGACCACTACTGTGGATACACCCTAAGGTCTCACCTGCAAAAGTCATAGAGCATTACCCGGAGGCAGTCGCTTCATTGGCCCTTGAAGCGCATGATAGAGCTGTCCAACATTTTGGCTCAGGACCACAAGCCATCCGAGTACCCTATACCGCCAGCCAGATCAAGACCCTGGCTGCCTGCATAGATACCTGGGCCATTCTGAGATGTGTTTTCCATGGGGATATAAACAATCAATACCCTAAAGACCCTATCTTGTCATTTGTCACTCAGCACCCTATAATTTTTCCAAAGGTTACTGCCTCTGAGCCATTAGTCCCAGCAACTACAATATACACAGATGGCTCCAAGACGGGGATAGGCGCCTATGTGATCCTAGGCAAGCCCCCGGTTACCATACAATTTGAACCAGATCAGCCTCAGGTGGTAGAACTACAGATCGTTAAAATGATTCTTGAACGGTTCTCAGAAGCCATTAACATTGTCTCCGATTCTAGGTATGTGGTCAATGCTATGCAAGTGCTTGAGACTGCCAGTTTAATTAGATCCACTTCCACAGTGGCTGGACTGTTCTTGTCTATCCAGACATTGCTTCAGAACAGACACCATAAGGTCTTCACCACCCACATAAGAGCACATACATCCCTGCCGGGGCCCATGGCACAGGGGAATGCGGCTGCTGACACTGCCACTCGCCCGTTATGGATTTTTACCTTACTAACACCAATCGAGCGAGCCCGTGCCTTCCATGATAAATTTCATGTTAATGCCAGGACACTAGCAAACCATTTCCATGTTTCTAGAGCAGATGCACGAGATATCGTGCGACTATGTGACTCCTGTGCCACATACAAACCTGCCATACCGATGGGAGTAAACCCTCGAGGTTTGATCCCTGGTGATGTTTGGCAGATGGACATCACACATATACAGGAGTTTGGGACTCTTAAATATGTTCATGTTTCCACAGACACCTGTTCTCACGTCATATTCGCAACAGCAGAAACAGGTGAAAAAGTGTCTAATGTGATCAATCATTGCCTGGCAGCTTGGGCCGCATGGGGCAAACCAAAAATATTAAAAACTGATAATGGACCAGCCTATATAGGCAAAGCCTTCAATGAGTTCTGCAAAATGATGGAGGTTCAATTAAAACATGGTATCCCATACAATCCCCAAGGTCAAGGAATCATTGAGAGGGCTCATAGAAGCCTCAAAGAAATTTTACAAAAACAAAAAGGGGGAGTAGGCCAAGGCCTGGCCCCAAAGGCACGATTATCCATGGCACTATTCACACACAATTTTTTAAATTTAAATAATGATAATTGCTCCCCAGCTGTGGAGCACTGCAACCCTTCCCCCAACCATAAAGGGTGGGTGAAGTGGAAAGATGTCCTGACAGGACAATGGATGGGCCCGGATCCAGTGGTCAGCTGGAACCGAGGCGCGGTTTGTGTTTTCCCACAGGAACCGGGACGAGAACCACTGTGGATACCGGAGAGACTGACATGGGCAACAAAGCCCTCGACTGAAGATCAGACCTGCCCTACTGGAGATCCATCACAGACCAACCAATAAGATGAATAGAAATAGCGGTAGCCCGAAATGGACAAGAAGATCCTCAGGCATATGCATGGCTTGCTCAATTGGCCCACGACCGAGTCTAGATATGGCGGGCATCCCTCATTCTCCTCCATAAGGTGACAATACACAGCAGGGTAGGTGAGTCCATGACGGGTAAGAGCGTGCCTCCCCAGCATGACTCGACCTAAGCCAGGCCCTACCCCATCCTGCACGTAAGCCGCTGGACTGTTAGATGCTGCCCAGTTCTAAATTTCTCTCCGAGGGGATTTCTTTACGGAGAGGAAATGAGTGCAAGCTTGTGTGCATCCAGGTTCCGTCCAGTTTGTGCCTGGCCCTAGAAAAAGGACGAGGGCCTCAGGGCCTTGGCAGACCATGGCATGGCCAACCAGGGTCTAAGCCAAGGAACTACGGTGGACCTACACATAGGGCATAAGCCTCTGCACCCAGTCCAGGAAGGGCTACGATGCGCACATTCATAAAAAATAAAATAGGGGGAGATGTTGGGAGCCGCGTCTGTGATAGCTCGCCTTGCGCGGCGGACGTGCGGCCTGTGGTAAAGAGCAAAGCCTGAGGTAGATTACCCCTCCCATCGAATATGTTAGTTTCCTGCTTACCGCGTAAACAACCCGCTCAACAATATAGTCTGCCTGGCAACTGATGATGTTAGCCAATCAGCTTGCCTTGCTTACTTTAACATGATTGGACACTGTACCCGTATATATACCGGTGCCACCCCTGGGCGGAAGAAGAAGCCAGGTAGAAGCCCAGAAGTAAAAGCCCAAAAGGAGCCGCGGAGAGCGGACCGGTAGAGGCTTTGGGGCAGACTGAAGCACAAAAGGAGCCGCGGGGAGCGGACCAGAGGAGGCTTCAGCTGGGAGAACCCAGGGCAGGCTGTACGGAGAAGGAAAATAAAAAGAAAAGGTTGTCCACTACCAGACTTTGTCGTGTGTCCTTCCTGCCGGCCGGGAGCGGACATCGAAAGGAAGAACCACCATAGGGTGGATCCTGTCCTAAGAGTTATAAAAGGGACACCAAGAAGGAAGAATCCTTTCTGTTTCCATGATGAGGTGGTTCCGTGTTTGAAACTTGGAATTCATATCCTTGCTTCCAGCCCAGATGAATTAGCCTCCTGAAAGGAACTCAGACGGGACTCAACAAGGCTTCATATTTTAAGGTCTGTGCATTTTGGTGAGCTATTTCTTTGAGTGATCAAGAAACATTTCAGAATTGACTTATATACTAGGAAATCTCAGTCAGCTTATTTCTAAATAAGTATTTCTTTTAATCTATAAACTAGGCTCTCTACTTGTGATTGCCATACTGCCCTGCCTGTCTTGGAAGTGCTGACTGCAGTGAAATTTGTGCCATCTGGTGAAGAAGAAATTTGATTCCTGTGACTTGACAAGCTTGCTGCACTTTCACTCTGCTGATGTTAATGGTTTCCAGTACCGCAGGCCCAGCAGAAATGTCACAGGGGCCCACAGTGGACAGCAGGTACACCACAGAAATCAAAGTAGTGAAAGTGTCCTTTTTGTGGACCATTGATAACATTAGATTTTGCCTAAAGGAAATAGATGACTGCATTCAAAGTTCAATCTTTTCAGCTGAAGGAAATGATCAAGTGAAATGGTGCTTACGACTCTACCCAAATGGTCTTGATGAACAAAGCAAAGATTATGTGTCCCTATACCTGGGAATGATCTGCTGTCCAAGGAGGGTAGCTCATGCAAAATTCACCTTTTCCATTCTGAATGCCAAAGGAGAGAAAACCAAGGTGCTCTCAAGTCCACAAGCTTATACATTTGTGCGAGGAAAGGACTGGGGATTCAAACATTTCATCCTTAGAGAGTTTCTTTTGGATCCAAACAATGGGCTTCTCTCCAATGACAAGCTTTCCTTCTTCTGTGAAGTGAAAGTAGCACAAGATCCCACCAATCATTCCAGCCAGAATATTAGGAAGCTAGTTAAGGTTCCTGAGGGCTGCTTGGCAGAGGATCTAGGAGGACTGTGGGAGCGATCCCAGCTCTCAGACTGTTGCTTGTGTGTGGCTGGCCAGGAATTCCAAGCTCACAAAGCCATCTTAGCAGCTTGCTCTCCAGTTTTCATGGCATTGTTGGAACATGAAAAGCAAGGAAGCAAAAAGAATTGTGTTGAAATCAGTGACATGGATCCTGAAGTTTTTAAGGAAATGATATACTTTATGTACACTGGAAAGGCACCAAACCTAGGGATAATGGCAACTGAACTGCTGGAGGCTGCAACCAGGATTGGTCTGGAGCACCTGAAGCTCATGTGTGAGAACCACCTGTGCAGCAACCTCTCTGTGGAGAATGCCGTGGAAATCCTCATCTTGGCTGACCTCCACAGTGCACATGAGTTGAAAACCTGGACAATGGATTTCAACAATTTTCATGTTTCTGACATCCTGGAGACCTCTGAGTGGAAGGCCATGGTGGTGTCCCACCCTCACTTGGTGGCCGAAGCCTATCACTCTCTGGTTTCCATGCAGTGTGCATTCCTGGTACCCCCATGCAAGCATCTGAGACTGTCCTGAGATCCCACATCTCCATTTATCTTCCCAAAACCCTGGCCACATTTGCTGCCCCTGAACCATAATATGCTAGGGCAATCCGTGGAAACTTCACTCTTCTATGTGGAAATATTAAATTGTGCCTCTCTAGGGGAGAGAAGGGACCACCGTCTTAAGGTCAGAAAAAGAAAATTCGATACTGAGAATTTAGAAGTCGTGTATCATGCATTTTCAAATCTGTGTTTTATAATATTGTGCAAAGTGGGTTTTTACAGTGTCGATGCCAAACTGAAACCAAAACTCCTGTCAATGTTGAAGGCAGACCTGGGGTGGGGCTACCCTTAGAGGCAGGGACCATGAACTTCACTCTGTAAATGCAAGACTCCTTCCTGGCTTTCTGCACCATCATGCATCCCTGGGCACCCAACTTGTAACACGGGCTTTTTGCTGTCCCTCACTTTTCTCTGTAAATAAACCTGAATCTTACTTTGTACAGTTGTTTGGCTCCTCATCCTTTTTCTGTATGTTAGATTCAGAAGCTAAGAAAAATTTCAGTGTGCTGATGATTTCAGGCCCATCCACGGGATGAACACAGTGGATGTACAATGTCACTAATTAACATAGTAGATGGGAGAAATAAACGACCCAGAACTCAGGCTGCTGAAGCCAAAGGACAATCACACAATGCAAGTCTTTGCTCATGTTGTCCTGTCCCAGTGACACAGACAGGCAGCACAAGCACTACAGCACATTCCCACAAAATCTAGGCCTCTGAGCGAGCAGTCCAATCATGGTCCTGGAGAAAAAAGAGAGGAAAATGCTCAGATTTACGAAAATGGCATAAAAGAGAATTAAAAGTAGAAGTGTTTTATGTATTCCAGAGGAATTCATGTTGAGGAAGCAAAATTTATTACTTACAACTGCACTGAGAAATGGCTGTTGGCAAATTCACACTATAAATCTCAAAAAGAGCTTCTCACTGTGAACATTTAATATTCATAAGAATAGAATACATGTTTCTATGGTATTATGAAGAATAGAATTAAAATTAAAAATGAAAACGTAGTGGGTTTCATCTCAAAGTTTGGGCTTTTGTAAAAATCATTAGTGGTGTTACTCTGGAATCACCTAGAATCTCTTATGGCTCAGAGCTTCTAAAAATATATAAAGAAATGGATCCCCTTGTCTTGAACAGGTATAGATTTCAAAACATTTGTTTAATCAGGGCTTACAGCTGGTAACCCTTTATGTGCTGGTTGTGTAAATCTTCATGAATGTCAATATGGGATAACAACATGTATAACAATTATGCAGTAAAATCACTAAGAGTTTTGTCTCTTTCTCTTTCTCTCTCTCTCTCTCTCTCTCTCTCTCTCTATATATATATATATATATATATATCTGTCTATCTGTCTGTCTGTCTGTCTGTCTGTCTATCTATCTCTATCTCTCTCAGTCTTTATCATGGCTTGAACTCACAACTCACAACCTGGTTATTGCCAGGCAAGTGCTTCTTTGGCTCAGTTTACTGCCTGACTTTTGCAGATATTTGGCATACATATGTCCTATTCTTGTGTCCTTGCTCCTAGAAGTGTCCCTTTCTCACCTCAAGCCGGCTGAGATTGTTGAAAATGAGACAAAATAATTCACTCTGTGTGCATATTTCTTGAAAAGAACTATGGTTCTTAGATGTTGTGGGAATATGTGTTTTGGTATTATCACCCTCAAGTTTTATTTCACATCCATTCTCTCCTCCTCATTAAAGAGAATAAAACAGGAAAAGCTTTAAAGGAGGAAAAAAGGAAATTTTTTATTAATTTTTTGTGTGAAAACTTTCAGAACACAGATTCCTCAGCTGTCCATACCTGACTTGCTGCTTATGTAGGAGTCATCCCAGTTGCTTGGGAATGGCTGTTCATCCTACAAGGGAGAACATTCAAATGTTAATTTTTTTTTCTTTCCAAATATGTAAATAATTATCTTTTACCTGAAATATGGAAATTAAAAAGTATGAGTTTCTATCACTCCATCAAATGACCAACAAAAAACATTGAAAAAAACTTACAAAGTGTAATTTCCTCATAGTGAAATGAATGGAGCAAAGTGGATTAGGGCAGAAGATTTTTCAGGGCAAGCACAGGTCTTCTCAGCTTCTCTGAGTACAAATATGTGTTACAGTGACTTATTGTCAAGTGCTTCATAGAAACAGAAGTTATATTGAATGTACAAATTGACCAAAAGAATGTTTTCCTTGCAATTCTACAGAGGAACCAGCCAAGAATTGCAGCTTAAGTGGCTAAAGGGCAACCAGTGAGATATGGCGCTATATTAACACTCCTGTGAGAATGACATGCCAGCTGTTAAGCATTAGGAGTTAGGACTGAGAATGCCTGTTCATTCCCTCAGTTGGTGTCACAGTTGTGAACTCTTGAAGGCTGATGTGCTCCCATTTCCAGAAAACAATCATCCCTCTGCGATGTTGGGATTCGATGGGGGTTAATGCTAATCCAACATTACTCTCAGAAGACTTTTTTGAAGAAACCACTTGTTTGACTGCTTAATTCTAAGAAAAACATATGACAGAAGATGAACAAGAATTTGCCATAACTTTACAGGCATTCTGAAGCAAGGAAATCACCAACTGCATTTGGCAAGCACTGAAAGGCCTGCCAAAGTCCCCGGAGGCACCAATTTACCTGTATCATCCAAATTGTGTGTCACACATTCTCGAGCTACTAGTGAAGGCATCTTGTGACACTTCCAACTCTTATGTGCAAACAACACACTAATAAATAAAGTATCTATCCAGGAGTCCGGGATGATGAAAGTGGTAGGAGACTAGTGACAAATAGTAAAATTGCATGACCCATTTTGTTTCCTTCATTCAACTCTAATCACAATATGACTGATTATTTATATGTATAGTTAGCATGTAGTGATCTCTCAGTCAGCAAATCAACAACCCTAGGAAAACATGGAACAGATTTAGAGTTTTCTAACCAAAATGGGAAGCAACAGGAGCCAAATGTACCTGACCTTGAAAGCAGGCACATGGATTAGCCTTATCACACCTCTGTGGAAGACATCTCGGTCTAAATTCTTAGGTACTGTAACCCTGAATCTTTAAAGTTTCTATTCCTCTTTACTTTCCATTTTGCACTTGTAATTCATCCTACTGTCATCTTGTAATCTCAATAAACCGCAACTTACTATGTATCACAAGGTATATGCCAGGCAATACTCTTGTATCTGTACACAAGAATGTGGAAAAAATTTCTGCCCCTTCAGTTCTAACATAGCTCTAGGGCTGGATTAGAAACAAAAGCAGCATTTTCCCACCTATCATTAGCCTGGTTTAAAAGGCATTGCTACACAAAGAGAATTTATGAAAAAATGTACAAAATGTTCCTACAAGGCTGATGACATTTTCCATGCAAATGGAATTCCACAGTGTATCCAAGGAAGAAACTTATACAATATTCTAAGAAGGGTTAATTTTGGAAAAATTTTACCCTATTTAAAAGGAAATTCAAGAGCTTGCATTTCATTAGCTTTACTACATTTTGTGTGTGTGTTTGTGTGCGTGTGTGTGTGTGTGTGTGTGTATCTCTAATAGTGAGTGTTATGCTCATATTTGTAAAAGTAGCTATAGAGAAGAAAATTTATTACAAATTACCCATGATTTCTATTTTTCTTGTCATTTTGTACAAGAAAGTATCTTCTTAATGTAGAAGTATCAAAATCTACACAACTGAATTACAACTAGTGCACATATTTTGTATAAAATTCAGAACCTAAAATTAACTAAGAGAGCACAGCAATGATGATTGTTGGGTATTGCACTGATAGGGGCATTGAACCTATTTTGGTTATGCTAGTTATTGCAGAATCAGGAAATCATCAACACTAGTGAGGGGAGATGTTTGGACCTGGGGACTCTTGTTCCTGGTAACAGTGACAGCTAGTGAGGCCAGTGGACAATGCTGAGAGGCTCAGCAGTGTAGGTAAGCAGCAGACATCGAGGTCTTTACTGTCTGGCACAGAATGGAGAAGGATTTTGTCATTCAGCTGGAGGGAATGTTTGGCGGGAGCCATGTTGAAGTGAAGTCAGATGAACCTTAACCAGAACAGCTGCTGGCTTCCTTTAGAAGACCCTAGGTGGGTGCAGACACATGGAAATTGATTGGAATGAGCTTATTCAAATGAGCCTCCTCTTGAGGCAGGCTGGCTAATGCTGTCTACTACTCCATCATAAGGCAGTGCCTGGTTTGAAGGGAAAGAATGGCGGAACTCAGAACACTGTATCCATAGGGCATCTAATAATGAATCCAGAGAGAATCCTGGAAGAGAACGATTTTTTTTTCATTCATTTTTCTTTTTGGTTTGGTATTTTCTTGTTTTATTCATCTGCTTTTAATTTCTCCTTTATTTTGTTCTAAATTTCTGCGGGTGACTGTGATTCCTAACTTCCTTGTGGGTATGCTTTTGTTTGGATTTCAATTTTTCTCTTTCAAATCTCATTTAGTCTTCTGCATTAGTTTCCCCCAGTAGGTGGGATCCATCTACCATCTCCGTTGTATTGTAATCTCTTTCCCTTTGGCCATTACTCTTCTTCCTCTGAAATATATTTTGAAGCTTATCCCTTGAAAACAGATTGGACATATCATGAATTCATATATTGTTTATGATTGTTTGCATTCTGTTTTATCTTTCCGAATTCAGTTCATACTGTTAGGAAACTAGCAAGTATCACTCCAGGAATTCAATTGAAACAGAAAAGACATGAGAACACACAAATCAGACTAATCCTCTGGCACCCAGGCCAATAAAGCAAACCTGGGGGGAAATGAGGTTGCAAAATTTGAAAACCCAATGGTAGGTTACTTCAGTGTGGCAACAAGGCAATTGAATGAGGCTGTGGAATATATTAAATCAGAAGTAAACTCTCAAGTAACCACAACTAACTACAGAGATTACCAAAATACACAACAATCTTAGTGATGTTAGTTCAGACACAGCCAAAAAAAAAGGCGAGCTTACAAGAACTGTTGAAGCACAACCTAAGAAATAAATGAACGCTTTAAATAGATTCAAGCCGATATGCAAGAGAAAAAAATCCATTTTAAAAATTCAGAGCACTTTAGGCCAGTTTGAGGAAAGGACTTCACATACTGAGTACAGGCTGGCTTTTAGTGACGAGGAGAGACAACAAATGACATTAAAAGCACTTTGTAGACATCATGACAGAAAGCTTTCCTGGTACAGAAGAGGAATTTAACCTACCAATAATTGAGGCAATTATTTCTCCAGTTAGCACTGATTAAAAGAATTCTACCTGCCCATGTGTAATAGACAAGTTTGCAGACATTCAAATAAAAATAGAGTATTAAAATCTGTTAGGGATGGGCTGGGGATTTCTCTCAGTAGCATAAGCAACTTCCTGGCAAGCAGTAGTCCTGAGTTCTATCCCTGGTAACAATAAAAACGAAAAAGAGAAAACAAAAATATCTGTTAGGGATGAGGACTGTTGTGCTCCTTCCAATAAGGTCCCCAAGTACATGAGGTTATGTAACACTTCTGAGGCTGGAGGAAAACTGGATCACACTCTGATTATGTAAAACAGAAAAAAGAGAAGCTTTGGAGGAAAGCCAGTGATATCTATCACTGAAGTTGTAGCCCTTCTTACTGTCTTCCTTCCATCCTTCCTTCCTTCCTTCCTTCCTTCCTTCCTTGCTTCTTTCCTTCCTTGATTCCTTCCATCCCTCATTCCCTCTGTCCTTTCATTCTTTTGGTTTTTAATTCAAGTTAGTATTTAATCCCACATGTCCTTGAAACTGCAATGATATTCCTGCCTCAGCTTTGAGAGTGCTGGGATTAATGATGAGTTTTCCTACACTCTGCAAATCAGCATTGTTATTTTTTGTGAAAGGAGATAAAATTAAACACAACAAAACAGTGGAAAATTGGATATTATAACTCAATGTAAGAGATATAAATTTCAAAACTAGATAATCTGAAATCTTCCCTTTCTATCATGTTGTCTCTTGTTTTCTTCCAAACAGTTGTCCATGTCTTTCCACACAGAGAATTCATACTGAGCAACCTAGTATAAAATTAATCCAAACAGTCTGAGAAAGGAGTTTTAGGTCTTTAAAATCAGACAAAAAGGAAGTCACTAAATGGCTGTGCTAGAATCGGTTGTTTGCTTCAAAATGCCTGTGCATACTTTCATGTATGTGGAAACTCAGTTAAACACAACCAGCTTAAAAAAAAAAAGACCATATTATATAGAACAAACCAAAACATGGATAAAAGTATCGGGCTTCAAAGAGATGATAGAAGGAAATCCCCTCCTTACTACATTGCCTAGGGTCAACCTCTCAAGGGACGTCCAGATTACTGGCTCCGACTTGTTAATGGGATAGGGGGACCAGATGTGATGTTTCTTTCTCAGCCTGCAGGCTGGCAGACTCACAGCTGCTCATGGTGGGGAGAGGGTTTGCCTGGACTCCTGGCACTCCCAGCATGACCCATGTCCCAGGAAATGCCAGTGGAACTCAGTAATGTTACTATTTCCAAACATTGGGTCCAAGGAGTGAACTAGGTTAGTAGGAGATCTAAAAGCTCTGAGGAAGTAGCATTTACAGTTGTCCCACACTAGACTTTAGGTTTAGAGACATTCTACCAATATTCACTCTTTGTGCCTGTCCCAAATCCATGTCCCTTGCTCCCGACACTGTATCAGATTACCCAGAAGAACCACCTCTTCACTCCCAGCACACCTATTTCTCATGGAGCCTTGAATCTGCTCCCTTCACATTACTTCCCTGCAACTGGCTTTCACCCACATGTGATCCCAAGGGAAAAGGTGCCTTATTGACCGATCTGTCCTGCTTTGCTCCTTACCACCAGAAAGGAATAAACACAGAGGGCCTACTGAGAACAGTGGCATGCTGGAGTTACTATCCTCCACCCTAGCCTCTCATCTTCTGGAAATGGCAGGAAGACGATAGACCAGAGAACTCCCCCATATGAATGAGACAAAAGAAATTCTGGGCTAGTCAAACAGACTGTTTTCATAAACATATAGAAAAGACAGGTAGGATGAAAATTGACTGACTCTCACATTTTGAGTGAGACACACCTAGGGCAATTGGATTAGAATAGGGTGGGAAGAACCACCATAGGGTGGATCCTGTCCTAAGAGTTATAAAAGGGACACCAAGAAGGAAGAATCCTTTCTGTTTCCATGATGAGGTGGTTCCCTGCTTGAAACTTGGAATTCATATCCTTGCTTCCAGCCCAGATGAATTAGCCTCCTGAAAGCAACTCAGACGGGACTCAACAAGGCTTCGTATTTTAAGGTCTGTGCATTTTGGTGAGCTATTTCTTTGAGTGATCAAGAAACTTTTCAGAATTGACTTATATACTAGGAAATCTCAGTCAGCTTATTTCTAAATAAGTATTTCTTTTAATCTATAAACTAGGCTCTCCACTTGTGATTGCCATACTGCCCTGCCTGTCTTGGAACTGCTGACTGCAGTGAAATTTGTGCCATCTGGTGAAGAAGAAATTTGATTCCTGTGACTTGACAAGCTTGCTGCACTTTCACTCTGCTGATGTTAATGGTTTCCAGTACCGCAGGCCCAGCAGAAATGTCACAGGGGCCAGCAGTGGACAGCAGGTACAACACAGACATCAAAGTAGTGAACGTGTCCTTTTTGTGGACCATTGATAACATTAGATTTTGCCTAAAGGAAATAGATGACTGCATTCAAAGTTCAATCTTTTCAGCTGAAGGAAATGATCAAGTGAAATGGTGCTTACGACTCTACCCAAATGGTCTTGATGAACAAAGCAAAGATTATGTGTGCTTATACCTGGGAATGATCTTCTGTCCAAGGAGGGTAGCTCATGCAAAATTCACCTTTTCAATTCTGAATGCCAAAGGAGAGAAAACCAAGGTGCTCTCAAGTCCACAAGCTTATACATTTGTGCGAGGAAAGGAGTGGGGATTCAAACATTTCACCCTTAGAGAGTTTCTTTTGGATCCAAACAATGGGCTTCTCTCCAATGACAAGCTTTCCTTCTTCTGTGAAGTGAAAGTAGCACAAGATCCCACCAATCATTCCAGCCAGAATATTAGGAAGCTGGTTAAGGTTCCTGAGCGCTGCTTGGCAGAGGATCTAGGAGGACTGTGGGAGCGATCCCAGCTCTCAGACTGTTGCTTGTGTGTGGCTGGCCAGGAATTCCAGGCTCACAAAGCCATCTTAGCAGCTCGCTCTCCAGTTTTCATGGCGTTGTTGGAACATGAAAAGCAAGGAAGCAAAAAGAATCGTGTTGAAATCAGTGACATGGATCCTGAAGTTTTTAAGGAAATGATATACTTTATGTACACTGGAAAGGCACCAAACCTAGGGATCATGGCAACTGAACTGCTGGAGGCTGCAAGCAGGTTTGGTCTGGAGCACCTGAAGTTCATGTGTGAGAACCACCTGTGCAGCAACCTCTCTGTGGAGAATGCCGTGGAAATCCTCATCTTGGCTGACCTCCACAGTGCACATCAGTTGAAAACCCGGACACTGGATTTCATCAATTTTCATGTTTCTGACATCCTGGAGACCTCTGAGTGGAAGGCCATGGTGGTGTCCCACCCTCACTTGGTGGCCGAAGCCTATCACTCTCTGGTTTCCATGCAGTGTGCATTCATGGTACCCCCATTCAAGCGTGTGAGACTGTCCTGAGATCCCACATCTATCTCCATTTATCTTCCCAAAACCCTGGCCACATTTGCTGCCCCTGAACCATAATATGCTAGGGCAATCCGTGGAAACTTCACTCTTCTATGTGGAAATATTAAATTGTGCCTCTCTAGGGGAGAGAAGGGACCACCGTCTTAAGGTCAGAAAAAGGAAATGCGATATTGAGAATTTAGAAGTCGTGTATCATGCATTTTCAAATCTGTGTTTTATAATATTGTGCAAAGTGGGTTTTTACAATGTCGATGCCAAACTGAAACCAAAACTCCTGTCAATGTTGAAGGCAGACCTGGGGTGGGGCTACCCTTAGAGGCAGGGACCATGAACTTCACTCTGTAAATGCAAGACTCCTTCCTGGCTTTCTGCACCATCATGCATCCCTGGGCACCCCACTTGTAACACGGGCTTTTTGCTGTCCCTCACTTTTCTCTGTAAATAAACCTGAATCTTACTTTGTACAGTTGTTTGGCTCCTCATCCTTTTTCTGTATGTTAGATTCAGAAGCTAAGAAAAATTTCAGTGTGCAGATGATTTCAGGCCCATCCACGGGATGAACACAGTGGATGTACAATGTCACTAATTAACATAGTAGATGGCAGAAATAAATGACCCAGAACTCAGGCTGCTGAATCCAAAGGACAATCACACAATGCAAGTCTTTGCTCATGTTGTCCTGTCCCAGTGACACAGACAGGCAGCACAAGCACTACAGCACATTCCCGCAAAATCTAGGCCTCTGAGCGAGCAGTCCAATCATGGTCCTGGAGAAAAAAGAGAGGAAAATGCTCAGATTTATGAAAATGGCATGAAAGAGAATTAAAAGTAGAAGTGTTTTATGTATTTCAGAGGAATTCATGTTGAGGAAGCAAAATTTATTACTTAAAACTGCACTGAGAAATGGCTGTTGGCAAATTCACACTATAAATCTCAAAAAGAGCTTTCTCACTGTGAACATTTAATATTCGTAAGAATAGAATACATGTTTCTATGGTATTATGAAGAATAGAAGTAAAATTAAAAATGAAAACGTAGTGGGTTTCATCTCAAAGTTTGGGCTTTTGTAAAAATCATTAGTGGTGTTACTCTGGAATCACCTAGAATCTGTAATAGCTCAGAGCTTTTAAAATTATCTAAAGAAATGGATCCCCTTGTCTTGAACAGGTACAGGTTTCAAAACATTTGTTTAATCAGGGCTTACAGCTGGTAACCCTTTATGTGCTGGTTGTGTAAATCTTCATGAATGTCAATATGGGATAACAACCTGTATAACAATTATGCAGTAAAATCACTAAGAGTTTTGTCTCTCTCTCTCTCTCTCTCTCTCTCTCTATATATATATATATATATATATATATATATATATATATATGTCTATCTGTCTGTCTGTCTATCTGTCTGTCTGTCTTTCTATCTCTATCTCTCTCAGTCTTTATCATGGCTTGAACTCACAACTCACAACCTGGTTATTGCCAGGCAATTGCTTCTTTGGCTCAGTTTACTGCCTGACTTTTGCAGATATTTGGCATACGTATGTCCTATTCTTCTGTCCTTGCTCCTAGAAGTGTCCCTTTCTCACCTCAAGCCGGCTGAGATTGTTGAAAATGAGACAAAATTATTCACTCTGTGTGCATATTTCTTGAAAAGAACGATGGTTCTTAGATGTTGTGGGAATATGTGTTTTGGTATTATCACCCTCAAGTTTTATTTCACGTCCATTCTCTCCTCCTCATTAAAGAGAATAAAACAGGAAAAGCTTTTTAAAGGAGGAAAAAAGGAAATTTTTTATTAATTTTTTGTGTGAAAACTTTCAGAACACAGATTCCTCAGCTGTCCATACCTGACTTGCTGATTATGTAGGAGTCATCCCAGTTGCTTGGGAATCGCTGTTCATCCTGCAAGGGAGAACATTCAAATGTTAATTTCTTTTCTTTCCAAATATATGAATAATTATTATCTTTTAAATGAAATGTGGAAATTAAAAAGTATGAGTTTCTATCACTGCATCAAATGAACAGCAAAAAACATTGAAAATAACTTACAAAGTATAATTTCCTCATAGTGAAATGAATGGAGCAAAGTGGATTAGGGCAGAAGATTTTTCAGGGCAAGCACAGGTCTTCTCAGCTTCTCTGAGTACAAATATGTGTTACAGTGACTTATTGTCAAGTGCTTCATAGAAACAGAAGTTATATTGAATGTACAAATTGACCAAAAGAATGTTTTCCTTGCAATTCTAGAGAGGAACCAGGCAAGAACTGCAGCTTAAGTGGCTGAAGGGCAACCAGTGAGATATGGTGCTATATTAACATTCTTGTGAGAATGACATGCCAGCTGTTAAGCATTAGGAGTTAGGACTGAGAATGCGTGTTCATTCCCTCAGTTGGTGTCACAGTTGTGAACTCTTGAAGGCTGATGTGCTCCCGTTTCCAGAAAACAATCATCCCTCTGTGATGTTGGGATTGGATGGGGGTTAATGCCAATCCAACATTACTAGCAGAAGACTTTTTTGAAGAAACCACTTGTTTGACTGCTTAATTCTAAGAAACATATATGACAGAAGATGAACAAGAATTTGCCATAACTTTACAGGCATTCTGAAGCAAGGAAATCACCAACTGCATTTGGCAAGCACTGAAAGGCCTGCCAAAGTCCCCGGAGGCACCAATTTACCTGTATCATCCAAAGTTGTGTGTCACACATTCTCGAGCTACTAGTGAAGGCATCTTGTGACACTTCCAACTCTTATGTGCAAACAACACACTAATAAATAAAGTATCTATCCAGGAGTCCCGGATGATGAAAGTGGTAGGAGACTAGTGACAAATCGTAAAATTGCATGAACCATTTCGTTTCCTTCATTCAACTCTAATCACAATATGACTGATTATTTATGTGTATAGGTAGCATGTAGTGATCTCTCAGTCAGCAAATCAACAACCCTAGGAAAACATGGAACAGATTTAGAGTTTTCTAACCAAAATGGGAAGCAACAGGAGCCAAATGTACCTGACCTTGAAAGCAGGCACCTGGATTAGCCTTATCACACCTCTGTGGAAGACATCTCGGTCTAAATTCTTAGGTACTGTAACCCTGAATCTTTAACGATTCTATTCCTCTTTACTTTCCATTCTGCACTTGTAATTCATCCTACTCTTGATGCAGTCATCTTGCAATCTCAATAAACAGCAACTTACAACGTATCACAAGGTATATGCCAGGCAATACTCTTGTATGTGTACACAAGAATGTGGAAAAATTTTTGCCCATTCAGTTCTAACACAGATCTAGGGCTGGATTAGAAACAAAAGCAGCATTTTCCCACCTTTCATCAGCCTGGTTTAAAAGGCATTGCTACACAAAGAGAATTCGTGAAAAAATGTACAAAATGTTCCTACAAGGCTGATGACATTTTCCATGCAAATGGAATTCCACAGTGTATCCAAGGAAGAAACTTATACAATATTCTAAGAAGGGTTAATTTCAGAAAAATTTTACCCTATTTAAAAGGCACTTCAAGAGCTTCCAATTCATGAGCTTTAATACACTTTGTGTGTGGTGTGTGTGTGTGTGTGTGTGTGTTTATCACTGATAGTAAGTGTTATGCTGATATCTATAAAAGAAGCTATAGAGAAGAAAATTAATTGCAAATTACCCATGATTTCTATTTTTCTTGTCATTTTGTACAAGAAAGTATCTTTTTAATGTAGAAATATCAAAATCTACACAACTGAATTACAACTAGTGCACATATCTTGTATAAAACTCAGAACCTAAAATTAACTAAGAGAGCACAGCAATGATGATTGTTGGGTATTGTACTGATATGGGCATTGAACCTATTTCAGTTATGCTAGTTATTGCAGACTCAGGAAATCATCAACACTAGTTAGGGGAGATGTTTGGACTAGGGACTCTTGTTCATGGTAACAGTGGCAGCTGGTCAGCCCACTGGACTTTGCTGAGAGACTTAGCAGTGGAGGTAAGCATCAGGCATTGGGGTCTTTACTGTGTGGCACAGAATGGAGAAGGATTTTGTCATTCAGTGGGAGGGAATGTTTGGCGGGAGCCATGTTGAAGTGAAGTCAGATGAATCTTAACCAGAACAGCTGCTGGCTTCCTTTAGAAGACCCTAGTTGGGTGCAGACACATGGAAATTGATTGGAATGGGTTTATTCCAATGAGTCTCGTCTTGAGGCAGGCTGGCTAATGCTGTCTACTACTCCATCATAAGACCATGCCTGGTTTGAAGGGAAAGAATGGCAGAACTCAGAACACTGTATCCATAGGTTATCTAATAATGAATCCAGAGAGAATCCTGGAAGAGAACGGTTTTTTTTTTTTACTCATTTTTCTTTTTGGTTTGGTATTTTCTTGTTTTATTCATCTGCTTTTTATTTCTCCTTTATTTTGTTCTTAATTTCTGAGGGTGACTGTGATTCCTTACTTCCTTGTGGTTATGCTTTTGTTTGGATTTCAATTTTTCTCTTTCAAATCTCATTTAGTCTTCTGCATTAGTTTCACCCAGTAGATGGGATCCATCTACCATCTCCATTTTATTGTAATCTCTTTCCCTTTGGCCATTGTTCATGGTACTCTTCTTGCTCCAAAATATATTTTGAATCTTAACCCTTGAGGACAGATTGGACATATCATGAATTCATATATTGTTTATGATTGTTTGCATTCTGTTTTATGTTCAGGAATTCAGTTCATACTGTTAGGAAACTAGCAAGTATCACTCCAGGAATTCAATTGAAAGAGAAAAGACATGAGAACACACAAATCAGACTAATCCTCTGGCACCCAGGCCACCAAAGCAAACCTGGGGGGAAATGAGGTTGGAAAATTTGAAAACCCAATGGTAGGTTACTTCAATTGTGGCAACAAGGCAATTGAATGAGGCTGTGGAATATATTAAATCAGAAGTAATCACTCAAGTAACCACAACTAACTACAGAGATTACCAAAATACACAACATTCTTAGTGATGTTAGTTCAGACACAGCCAAAAAACAGGCGAGTTTAAAGAACTGTTGAAGCACAACCTAAAAAATAAATGAACCCATTAAATAGATTCAAGCAGATATGCAAGAGAAAAAAATCCATTTTAAAAATTCAGAAGCACTTTAGGCCAGTTTGAGGAAAGGACTTCAGATACTGAGTACAGGCTGGCACTTAGTGACAAGGAGAGACAATAAATGACATTAAAAGCACTTTGTAGACATCATGGCAGAAAGCTTTCCTGGTACAGAAGAGGAATGTAATCTACCAATCATTCGGGCAATTATTTCTCCAGTTAGCAGTGATTAAAAGAATTCTACCTGCCCATGTGTAATAGACAAGTTTGCAGACAATCAAATAAAAATAGAGTATTAAAATCTGTTAGGGATGGGCTGGGGGTTTCTCTCAGTAGCATAAGCAACTTCCTGGCAAGCAGTAGTCCTGAGTTCTATCCCTGGTAACAATAAAAATGAAAAAGACAAAAAAATATCTGTTAGGGATGAGGACTGTTGTGATCCTCCCAATAAGGTCCACAAGTACATGAGGGTATGTAACACTTCTGAGTCTGGTGGAAAACTGGAGCACACTCTGAGTATGTAAAACAGAAAAAAGAGAAGCTTTGGAGGAAAGCCAGTGATATCTATCCCTGAAGTGGTAGCCCTTCTTCCTGTCTACCTTCCTTCCTTCCTTCCTTCCTTCCTTCCTTCCTTGCTTCCTTCTTTCCTTCCTTGCTTCCTTCCATCCCTCATTCCCTCTGTACTTTCATTCTTTTGGTTTTTAATTCAAGTTAGTATTTAATCCCACATGTCCTTGAAACTGCAAAGATATTCCTGCCTCAGCTTTGTGAGTGCTGGGATTAATGATGTGTTCGCCCACACCCTGCAAATCAGCATTGTTATTTTGTGTCAAAGGAGATAAAATTAAACACAACAAAACAGAGCAAAATTGGACATAAGAACTCAATGTAAGAGATATAAATTTGAAAACTAGATAATCCGAGTTCTTCCCTATCTATCATGTTGTCTCTTGTTTTCTTCCAAGTAGTTGTCCCGGCCTTGCCATACAGAGAATTCATACTGAGCAACCTAGTATAAAATTAATCCAAACAGTCTGAGAAAGGAGTTTTAGGTCTTTAAAATCAGACAAAAAGGAAGTCACTAATGGCTGTGCTAGAATCTCTTGTTTGCTTCAAAATGCCTGTGCATACTTTCATGTATGTGGAAACTCAGTTAAACACAACAAGCTTTAAAAAAAAAAAACCGTATTATATACAACAAACCAAAACATGGATAAAAGTATTGGGCTTCAAAGAGATGATAGAAGGAAATCCCCTCCTTACTACATTGCCTAGGGTCAACCTCTCAAGGGACGTCCACATTACTTTCTCCGACTTGCTTATGGGAGAGGGGGAGAAGATGTGATGTTTGTTTCTCAGCCTGCAGGGTGGGAGACCCACAGCTGCTCCTGGTGGGGAGAGGCTTTGCCTGGACTCCTGGCACTCCCAGCATGACCCATGTCCCAGGAAATGCCAGTGGAGCTCAGTAGTATTACTATTTCCAAACATTGGTTCCAAGGAGTGAACTATGTTAGTAGGAGATCTAAGAGCTCTGAGCAAGTAGCATTTACAGTTGTCCCACACTAGACTTTAGGTTTAGAGACATTCTGCCAATCTTCACTGTTTGTACCTGTCCCAAATCCATGTCCCTTGCTCCTGACACTGTATCAGATTACCCAGAAGAACCACCTCTTCACTCCCAGCACACCTATTTCTCATGGAGCCTTGAATGTGCTCCCTTCACATTACTTCCCTGCAACTGGCTTTCACCCACATGTGATCCCAAGGGAAAAGGTGCCTTATTGACCGATCTGTCCTGCTTTGCTCCTTACCACCAGAAAGGAATAAACACAGAGGGCCTACTGAGAACAGTGGCATGCTGGAGTTACTATCCTCCACCCTAGCCTCTCATCTTCTGGAAATGGCAGGAAGACGATAGACCAGAGAACTCCCCCATATGAATGAGACAAAAGAAATTCTGGGCTAGTCAAACAGACTGTTTTCATAAACATATAGAAAAGACAGGTAGGATGAAAATTGACTGACTCTCACATTTTGAGTGAGACACACCTAGGGCAATTGGATTAGAATAGGGTGGGAAGAACCACCATAGGGTGGATCCTGTCCTAAGAGTTATAAAAGGGACACCAAGAAGGAAGAATCCTTTCTGTTTCCATGATGAGGCGGTTCCCTGCTTGAAACTTGGAATTCATATCCTTGCTTCCAACCCAGATGAATTCGCCTCCTGAAAGGAACTCAGACGGGACTCAACAAGGCTTCATATTTTAAGGTCTGTGCATTTTGGTGAGCTATTTCTTTGAGTGATCAAGAAACATTTCAGAGTTGACTTATATACTAGGAAATCTCAGTCAGCTTATTTCTAAATATGTATTTCTTTTAATCTATAAACTAGGCTCTCTACTTGTGATTGCCATACTGCCCTGCCTGTCTTGGAACTGCTGACTGCAGTGAAATTTGTGCCATCTGGTGAAGAAGAAATTTGATTCCTGTGACTTGACAAGCTTGCTGCACTTTCACCCTGCTGATGTTAAGGGTTTCCAGTACCGCAGACCCAGCAGAAATGTCACGGGGGCCAACAGTGGACAGCAGGTACACCACAGACATCAAAGTAGTGAACGTGTCCTTTTTGTGGACCATTGATAACATTAGATTTTGCCTAAAGGAAATAGATGACTACATTCAAAGTTCAATCTTTTCACCTGAAGGAAATGATCAAGTGAAATGGTGCTTACGACTCTACCCAAATGGTCTTGATGAACAAAGCAAAGATTACGTGTCCCTATACCTGGGAATGATCTGCTGTCCAAGGAGGGTAGCTCATGCAAAATTCACCTTTTCCATTCTGAATGCCAAAGGAGAGAAAACAAAAGAGCTCTCAAGTCCACAAGCTTATACATTTGTGCGAGGAAAGGACTGGGGATTCAAACATTTCATCCTTAGAGAGTTTCTTTTGGATCCAAACAATGGGCTTCTCTCCAATGACAAGCTTTCATTCTTCTGTGAAGTGAAAGTAGCACAAGATCCCACCAATCATTCCAGCCAGAATATTAGGAAGCTGGATAAGGTTCCTGAGGGCTGCTTGGCAGAGGATCTAGGAGGACTGTGGGAGCGATCCCAGCTCACAGACTGTTGCTTGTGTGTGGCTGGCCAGGAATTCCAGGCTCACAAAGCCATCTTAGCAGCTCGCTCTCCAGTTTTCATGGCGTTGTTGGAACATGAAAAGCAAAGGAGCAAAAAGAATCGTGTTGAAATCAGTGACATGGATCCTGAAGTTTTTAAGGAAATGATATACTTTATGTACACTGGAAAGGCACCAAACCTAGGGATCATGGCAACTGAACTGCTGGAGGCTGCAACCAGGTTTGGTCTGGAGCGCCTGAAGCTCATGTGTGAGAATCACCTGTGCAGCAACCTCTCTGTGGAGAATGCCGTGGAAATCCTCATCTTGGCTGACCTCCACAGTGCACATCAGTTGAAAACCCGGACACTGGATTTCATCAATTTTCATGTTTCTGACATCCTGGAGACCTCTGAGTGGAAGGCCCTGGTGGTGCCCCACCCTCATTTGGTGGCCGAAGCCTATCACTCTCTGGTTTCCATGCACTGTGCATTCATAGTAAGCCCATACAAGCGTCTGAGACTGTCCTAAGATCCCACATCTCCATTTATCTTCCCAAAACCCTGGCCACATTTGCTGCCCCTGAACCATAATATGCTAGGGCAATCCATGGAAACCTCATTCTTCTATGTGGAAATATTAAATTGTGCCTCTCTAGGGGAGAGAAGGGACCACTGTCTTAAGGTCAGAAAAAGGAAATGGGATCTTGAGAATTTAGAAGTTGTGTATCATGCATTTTCAAATCTGTGTTTTATAATATTGTGCAAAGTGGGTTTTTACAATGTCGATGCCAAACTGAAACCAAAACTCCTGTCAATGTTGCAGACAGACCTGGGGTGGGGCTACCCTTAGAGGCAGGGATCATGAACTTCACTCTGTAAATGCAAGACTCTTTCCTGCCTTTCTGCACCATCATGCAGCCCTGGGCACCCCACTTGTAACAAGGGCTTTTTACTGTCCCTCACTTTTCTCTATAAATAAACCTGTATCTTACTTTATACGGTTGTTTGGCTCCTCATCCTTTTTCTGTATGTTAGATTCAGAAGCGAAGAAAAATTTCAGAGTGTGCTGATGATTTCAGGCCCATCCACAGGATGAACACAGTGGATGTACAATGTCACTAATTAACATAGTAGATGGGAGAAATAAATGACCCAGAACTCAGGCTGCTGAAGCCAAAGGACAATCACACAATGCAAGTCTTTGCTCATGTTGTCCTGTCCCAGTGACACAGACAGGCAGCACAAGCACTACAGCACATTCCCGCAAAATCTAGGCCTCTGAGCGAGCAGTGCAATCATGGTCCTGGAGAAAAAAAGAGAGGAAAATGCTCAGATTTACGAAAATGGCATAAAGGAGAATTAAAAGTAGAAGTGTTTTATGTATTTCAGAGGAATTCATGTTGAGGAAGCAAAATTTATTACTTACAACTGCACTGAGAAATGGCTGTTGGCAAATTCACATTATAAATCTCAAAAAGAACTTTCTCACTGTGAACATTTAATATCCATAAGAATAGAATACAAGTTTCTATGGTATTATGAAGAATAGAAGTAAAATTAAAAATGAAAACATAGTGGGTTTCATCTCAAAGTTTGGGCTTTTGTAAAAATCATTAGTGGTGTTACTCTGGAATCACCTAGAATCTGTAATGGCTCAGAGCTTTTAAAAATATCTAAAGAAATGGATCCCCTTGCCTTGAACAGGTACAGATTTCAAAACATTTGTTTAATCAGGGCGTACAGCTGGTAACCCTTTATGTGCTGGTTGTGTAAATCTTCATGAATGTCAATATTGGATAACAACCTGTATAACAATTATGCAGTAAAATCACTAAGAGTTCTGTCTCTCTCTCTCTCTCTCTCTCTCTCTCTCTCTCTCTCTCTATATATATATATATATATATATATATATATATCTGTCTGTCTGTATGTCTGTCTTTCTATCTCTATCTCTCTCAGTCTTTATCATGGCTTGAACTCACATCTCACAACCTGGTTATTGCCAGGTAAGTGCTTCTTTGGCTCAGTTTACTGCCTGACTTTTGCAGATATTTGGCATACATATGTCCTATTCTTGTGTCCTTGCTCCTAGAAGTGTCCCTTTCTCACCTCAAGCAGGCTGAGATTGTTGAAAATGAGACAAAATAATTCACTCTGTGTGCATATTTCTTGAAAAGAACATAGGTTCTTAGATGTTGTGGGAATATGTGTTTTGGTATTATCACCCTCAAGTTTTATTTCACGTCCATTCTCTCCTCCTCATTAAAGAGAATAAAACAGGAAAAGCTTTAAAGGAGGAAAAAAGGAAAGTTTTTATTAATTTTTTGTGTGAAAACTTTCAGAACACAGATTCCTCAGCTGTCCATACCTGACTTGCTGATTATGTAGGAGTCATCCCAGTTGCTTGGGAATCGCTGTTCATCCTGCAAGGGAGAACATTCAAATGTTAATTTCTTTTCTTTCCAAATATATGAATAATTATTATCTTTTAAATGAAATGTGGAAATTAAAAAGTATGAGTTTCTATCACTGCATCAAATGAACAGCAAAAAACATTGAAAATAACTTACAAAGTGTAATTTCCTCATAGTGAAATGAATGGAGCAAAGTGGATTAGGGCAGAAGATTTTTCAGGGCAAGCACAGGTCTTCTCAGCTTCTCTGAGTACAAATATGTGTTACAGTGACTTATTGTCAAGTGCTTCATAGAAACAGAAGTTATATTGAATGTACAAATTGACCAAAAGAATGTTTTCCTTGCAATTCTAGAGAGGAACCAGGCAAGAACTGCAGCTTAAGTGGCTGAAGGGCAACCAGTGAGATATGGCGCTATATTAACACTCTTGTGAGAATGACATGACAGCTGTTAAGCATTAGGAGTTAGGACTGAGAATGCGTGTTCATTCCCTCAGTTGGTGTCACAGTGGTGAACTCTTGAAGGCTGATGTGCTCCCGTTTCCAGAAAACAATCATCCCTCTGTGATGTTGGGATTGGATGGGGGTTAATGCCAATCCAACATTACTAGCAGAAGACTTTTTTGAAGAAACCACTTGTTTGACTGCTTAATTCTAAGAAACATATATGACAGAAGATGAACAAGAATTTGCCATAACTTTACAGGCATTCTGAAGCAAGGAAATCAACAACTGCATTTGGCAAGCACTGAAAGGCCTGCCAAAGTCCCCGGAGGCACCAATTTACCTGTATCATCCAAAGTTGTGTGTCACACATTCTCGAGCTACTAGTGAAGGCATCTTGTGACACTTCCAACTCTTATGTGCAAACAACACACTAATAAATAAAGTATCTATCCAGGAGTCCCGGATGATGAAAGTGGTAGGAGACTAGTGACAAATCGTAAAATTGCATGAACCATTTCGTTTCCTTCATTCAACTCTAATCACAATATGACTGATTATTTATGTGTATAGGTAGCATGTAGTGATCTCTCAGTCAGCAAATCAACAACCCTAGGAAAACATGGAACAGATTTAGAGTTTTCTAACCAAAATGGGAAGCAACAGGAGCCAAATGTACCTGACCTTGAAAGCAGGCACATGGATTAGCCTTATCACACCTCTGTGGAAGACATCTCGGTCTAAATTCTTAGGTACTGTAACCCTGAATCTTTAACGATTCTATTCCTCTTTACTTTCCATTCTGCACTTGTAATTCATCCTACTCTTGATGCAGTCATCTTGCAATCTCAATAAACAGCAACTTACAACGTATCACAAGGTATATGCCAGGCAATACTCTTGTATGTGTACACAAGAATGTGGAAAAATTTTTGCCCATTCAGTTCTAACACAGATCTAGGGCTGGATTAGAAACAAAAGCAGCATTTCCCCACCTTTCATCAGCCTGGTTTAAAAGGCATTGCTACACAAAGAGAATTCGTGAAAAAATGTACAAAATGTTCCTACAAGGCTGATGACATTTTCCATGCAAATGGAATTCCACAGTGTATCCAAGGAAGAAACTTATACAATATTCTAAGAAGGGTTAATTTCAGAAAAATTTTACCCTATTTAAAAGGCACTTCAAGAGCTTCCAATTCGTTAGCTTTAATACACTTTGTGTGTGGTGTGTGTGTGTGTGTGTGTGTGTGTGTTTATCTCTGATAGTGAGTGTTATGCTGATATCTATAAAAGAAGCTATAGAGAAGAAAATTAATTGCAAATTACCCATGATTTCTATTTTTCTTGTCATTTTGTACAAGAAAGTATCTTTTTAATGTAGAAATATCAAAATCTATACAACTGAATTACAACTAGTGCACATATCTTGTATAAAACTCAGAACCTAAAATTAACTAAGAGAGCACAGCAATGATGATGGTTGGGTATTGTACTGATATGGGCATTGAACCTATTTCAGTTATGCTAGTTATTGCAGACTCAGGAAATCATCAACACTAGTTAGGGGAGATGTTTGGACTAGGGACTCTTGTTCATGGTAACAGTGGCAGCTGGTCAGCCCACTGGACTTTGCTGAGAGACTTAGCAGTGGAGGTAAGCATCAGGCATTGGGGTCTTTATGTGTGGCACAGAATGGAGAAGGATTTTGTCATTCAGTGGGAGGGAATGTTTGGCGGGAGCCATGTTGAAGTGAAGTCAGATGAATCTTAACCAGAACAGCTGCTGGCTTCCTTTAGAAGACCCTAGTTGGGTGCAGACACATGGAAATTGATTGGAATGAGTTTATTCCAATGAGTCTCGTCTTGAGGCAGGCTGGCTAATGCTGTCTACTACTCCATCATAAGACCATGCCTGGTTTGAAGGGAAAGAATGGCAGAACTCAGAACACTGTATCCATAGGTTATCTAATAATGAATCCAGAGAGAATCCTGGAAGAGAAAGGTTTTTTTTTTATTCATTTTTCTTTTTGGTTTGGTATTTTCTTGTTTTATTCATCTGCTTTTTATTTCTCCTTTATTTTGTTCTTAATTTCTGAGGGTGACTGTGATTCCTTACTTCCTTGTGGTTATGCTTTTGTTTGGATTTCAATTTTTCTCTTTCAAATCTCATTTAGTCTTCTGCATTAGTTTCCCCCAGTAGATGGGATCCATCTACCATCTCCATTTTATTGTAATCTCTTTCCCTTTGGCCATTGTTCATGGTACTCTTCTTGCTCCAAAATATATTTTGAATCTTAACCCTTGAGGACAGATTGGACATATCATGAATTCATATATTGTTTATGATTGTTTGCATTCTGTTTTATGTTCAGGAATTCAGTTCATACTGTTAGGAAACTAGCAAGTATCACTCCAGGAATTCAATTGAAAGAGAAAAGACATGAGAACACACAAATCAGACTAATCCTGTGGCACCCAGGCCACCAAAGCAAACCTGGGGGGAAATGAGGTTGGAAAATTTGAAAACCCAATGGTAGGTTACTTCAATTGTGGCAACAAGGCAATTGAATGAGGCTGTGGAATATATTAAATCAGAAGTAATCACTCAAGTAACCACAACTAACTACAGAGATTACCAAAATACACAACATTCTTAGTGATGTTAGATCAGACACAGCCAAAAAACAGGCGAGTTTAAAGAACTGTTGAAGCACAACCTAAGAAATAAATGAACCCATTAAATAGATTCAAGCAGATATGCAAGAGAAAAAAATCCATTTTAAAAATTCAGAAGCACTTTAGGCCAGTTTGAGGAAAGGACTTCAGATACTGAGTACAGGCTGGCACTTAGTGACAAGGAGAGACAATAAATGACATTAAAAGCACTTTGTAGACATCATGGCAGAAAGCTTTCCTGGTACAGAAGAGGAATGTAATCTACCAATCATTCGGGCAATTATTTCTCCAGTTAGCAGTGATTAAAAGAATTCTACCTGCCCACGTGTAATAGACAAGTTTGCAGACAATCAAATAAAAATAGAGTATTAAAATCTGTTAGGGATGGGCTGGGGGTTTCTCTCAGTAGCATAAGCAACTTCCTGGCAAGCAGTAGTCCTGAGTTCTATCCCTGGTAACAATAAAAATGAAAAAGACAAAAAAATATCTGTTAGGGATGAGGACTGTTGTGATCCTCCCAATAAGGTCCACAAGTACATGAGGGTATGTAACACTTCTGAGTCTTGTGGAAAACTGGAGCACACTCTGAGTATGTAAAACAGAAAAAAGAGAAGCTTTGGAAGAAAGCCAGTGATATCTATCCCTGAAGTGGTAGCCTTTCATCCTGTCTACTTTCCTTCCTTCCTTCCTTCCTTCCTTCCTTGCTTCCTTCTTTCCTTCCTTGCTTCCTTCCATCCCTCATTCCCTCTGTACTTTCATTCTTTTGGTTTTTAATTCAAGTTAGTATTTAATCCCACATGTCCTTGAAACTGCAAAGATATTCCTGCCTCAGCTTTGTGAGTGCTGGGATTAATGATGTGTTCGCCCGCACCCTGCAAATCAGCATTGTTATTTTGTGTCAAAGGAGATAAAATTAAACACAACAAAACAGAGCAAAATTGGACATAAGAACTCAATGTAAGAGATATAAATTTCAAAACTAGATAATCCGAGTTCTTCCCTATCTATCATGTTGTCTCTTGTTTTCTTCCAAGTAGTTGTCCATGTCTTGCCATACAGAGAATTCATACTGAGCAACCTAGTATAAAATTAATCCAAACAGTCTGAGAAAGGAGTTTTAGGTCTTTAAAATCAGACAAAAAGGAAGTCACTAATGGCTGTGCTAGAATCTCTTGTTTGCTTCAAAATGCCTGTGCATACTTTCATGTATGTGGAAATTCAGTTAAACACAACAAGCTTTAAAAAAAAAAAACCGTATTATATACAACAAACCAAAACATGGATAAAAGTATTGGGCTTCAAAGAGATGATAGAAGGAAATCCCCTCCTTACTACATTGCCTAGGGTCAACCTCTCAAGGGACGTCCACATTACTTTCTCCGACTTGCTTATGGGAGAGGGGGAGAAGATGTGATGTTTGTTTTTCAGCCTGCAGGGTGGGAGACCCACAGCTGCTCCTGGTGGGGAGAGGCTTTGCCTGGACTCCTGGCACTCCCAGCATGACCCATGTCCCAGGAAATGCCAGTGGAACTCAGTAGTGTTACTATTTCCAAACATTGGTTCCAAGGAGTGAACTATGTTAGTAGGAGATCTAAGAGCTCTGAGCAAGTAGCATTTACAGTTGTCCCACACTAGACTTTAGGTTTAGAGACATTCTGCCAATCTTCACTGTTTGTACCTGTCCCAAATCCATGTCCCTTGCTCCTGACACTGTATCAGATTACCCAGAAGAACCACCTCTTCACTCCCAGCACACCTATTTCTCATGGAGCCTTGAATCTGCTCCCTTCACATTACTTCCCTGCAACTGGCTTTCACCCACATGTGATCCCAAGGGAAAAGGTGCCTTATTGACCTCTCTGTCCTGCTTTGCTCCTTACCACCACAAAGGAATAAACACAGAGGGCCTACTGAGAACAGTGGCATGCTGGAGTTACTATCCTCCACCCTAGCCTCTCATCTTCTGGAAATGGCAGGAAGACGATAGACCAGAGAACTCCCCCATATAAATGAGACAAAAGAAATTCTGGGCTAGTAAAACAGAGTGTTTTCATAAACATATAGAAAAGACAGGTAGGATGAAAATTGCCTGACTCTCACATTTTGAGTGAGACACACCTAGGGCAATTGGATTAGAATAGGGTGGGAAGAACCACCATAGGGTGGATCCTGTCCTAAGAGTTATAAAAGGGACACCAAGAAGGAAGAATCCTTTCTGTTTCCATGATGAGGCGGTTCCCTGCTTGAAACTTGGAATTCATATCCTTGCTTCCAGCCCAGATGAATTAGCCTCCTGAAAGGAACTCAGACGGGACTCAACAAGGCTTCGTATTTTAAGGTCTGTGCATTTTGGTGAGCTATTTCTTTGAGTGATCAAGAAACATTTCAGAGTTGACTTATATACTAGGAAATCTCAGTCAGCTTATTTCTAAATACGTATTTCTTTTAATCTATAAACTAGGCTCTCTACTTGTGATTGCCATACTGCCCTGCCTGTCTTGGAACTGCTGACTGCAGTGAAATTTGTGCCATCTGGTGAAGAAGAAATTTGATTCCTGTGACTTGACAAGCTTGCTGCACTTTCACCCTGCTGATGTTAAGGGTTTCCAGTACCGCAGGCCCAGCAGAAATGTCACGGGGGCCAACAGTGGACAGCAGGTACACCACAGACATCAAAGTAGTGAACGTGTCCTTTTTGTGGACCATTGATAACATTAGATTTTGCCTAAAGGAAATAGATGACTGCATTCAAACTTCAATCTTTTCACCTGAAGGAAATGATCAAGTGAAATGGTGCTTACGACTCTACCCAAATGGTCTTGATGAACAAAGCAAAGATTATGTGTCCCTATACCTGGGAATGATCTGCTGTCCAAGGAGGGTAGCTCATGCAAAATTCACCTTTTCCATTCTGAATGCCAAAGGAGAGAAAACAAAAGAGCTCTCAAGTCCACAAGCTTATACATTTGTGCGAGGAAAGGACTGGGGATTCAAACATTTCATCCTTAGAGAGTTTCTTTTGGATCCAAACAATGGGCTTCTCTCCAATGACAAGCTTTCCTTCTTCTGTGAAGTGAAAGTAGCACAAGATCCCACCAATCATTCCAGCCAGAATATTATGAACCTGGATAAGGTTCCTGAGGGCTGCTTGGCAGAGGATCTAGGAGGACTGTGGGAGCGATCCCAGCTCACAGACTGTTGCTTGTGTGTGGCTGGCCATGAATTCCAGGCTCACAAAGCCATCTTAGCAGCTCGCTCTCCAGTTTTCATGGCGTTGTTGGAACATGAAAAGCAAAGGAGCAAAAAGAATCGTGTTGAAATCAGTGACATGGATCCTGAAGTTTTTAAGGAAATGATATACTTTATGTACACTGGAAAGGCACCAAACCTAGGGATCATGGCAACTGAACTGCTGGAGGCTGCAACCAGGTTTGGTCTGGAGCGCCTGAAGCTCATGTGTGAGAATCACCTGTGCAGCAACCTCTCTGTGGAGAATGCCGTGGAAATCCTCATCTTGGCTGACCTCCACAGTGCACATCAGTTGAAAACCCGGACACTGGCTTTCATCAATTTTCATGTTTCTGACATCCTGGAGACCTCTGAGTGGAAGGCCCTGGTGGTGTCCCACCCTCACTTGGTGGCCGAAGCCTATCACTCTCTGGTTTCCATGCAGTGTGCATTCATAGTACCCCCATGCAAGCGTTTGAGACTGTCCTAAGATCCCACATCTCCATTTATCTTCCCAAAACCCTGGCCACATTTGCTGCCCCTGAACCATAATATGCTAGGGCAATCCATGGAAACCTCATTCTTCTATGTGGAAATATTAAATTGTGCCTCTCTAGGGGAGAGAAGGGACCACTGTCTTAAGGTCAGAAAAAGGAAATGGGATCTTGAGAATTTAGAAGTTGTGTATCATGCATTTTCAAATCTGTGTTTTATAATATTGTGCAAAGTGGGTTTTTACAATGTCGATGCCAAACTGAAACCAAAACTCCTGTCAATGTTGCAGACAGACCTGGGGTGGGGCTACCCTTAGAGGCAGGGATCATGAACTTCACTCTGTAAATGCAAGACTCTTTCCTGCCTTTCTGCACCATCATGCAGCCCTGGGCACCCCACTTGTAACAAGGGCTTTTTACTGTCCCTCACTTTTCTCTATAAATAAACCTGTATCTTAATTTATACGGTTGTTTGGCTCCTCATCCTTTTTCTGTATGTTAGATTCAGAAGCGAAGAAAAATTTCAGAGTGTGCTGATGATTTCAGGCCCATCCACAGGATGAACACAGTGGATGTACAATGTCACTAATTAACATAGTAGATGGGAGAAATAAATGACCCAGAACTCAGGCTGCTGAAGCCAAAGGACAATCACACAATGCAAGTCTTTGCTCATGTTGTCCTGTCCCAGTGACACAGACAGGCAGCACAAGCACTACAGCACATTCCCGCAAAATCTAGGCCTCTGAGCGAGCAGTGCAATCATGGTCCTGGAGAAAAAAAGAGAGGAAAATGCTCAGATTTACGAAAATGGCATAAAGGAGAATTAAAAGTAGAAGTGTTTTATGTATTTCAGAGGAATTCATGTTGAGGAAGCAAAATTTATTACTTACAACTACACTGAGAAATGGCTGTTGGCAAATTCACATTATAAATCTCAAAAAGAACTTTCTCACTGTGAACATTTAATATCCATAAGAATAGAATACAAGTTTCTATGGTATTATGAAGAATAGAAGTAAAATTAAAAATGAAAACGTAGTGGGTTTCATCTCAAAGTTTGGGCTTTTGTAAAAATCATTAGTGGTGTTACTCTGGAATCACCTAGAATCTGTAATGGCTCAGAGCTTTTAAAAATATCTAAAGAAATGGATCCCCTTGCCTTGAACAGGTACAGATTTCAAAACATTTGTTTAATCAGGGCGTACAGCTGGTAACCCTTTATGTGCTGGTTGTGTAAATCTTCATGAATGTCAATATTGGATAACAACCTGTATAACAATTATGCAGTAAAATCACTAAGAGTTCTGTCTCTCTCTCTCTCTCTCTCTCTCTCTCTCTATATATATATATATATATATATATATATATATATATATATATCTGTCTGTCTGTATGTCTGTCTTTCTATCTCTATCTCTCTCAGTCTTTATCATGGCTTGAACTCACATCTCACAACCTGGTTATTGCCAGGTAAGTGCTTCTTTGGCTCAGTTTACTGCCTGACTTTTGCAGATATTTGGCATACATATGTCCTATTCTTGTGTCCTTGCTCCTAGAAGTGTCCCTTTCTCACCTCAAGCAGGCTGAGATTGTTGAAAATGAGACAAAATAATTCACTCTGTGTGCATATTTCTTGAAAAGAACATAGGTTCTTAGATGTTGTGGGAATATGTGTTTTGGTATTATCACCCTCAAGTTTTATTTCACGTCCATTCTCTCCTCCTCATTAAAGAGAATAAAACAGGAAAAGCTTTAAAGGAGGAAAAAAGGAAAGTTTTTATTAATTTTTTGTGTGAAAACTTTCAGAACACAGATTCCTCAGCTGTCCATACCTGACTTGCTGATTATGTAGGAGTCATCCCAGTTGCTTGGGAATCGCTGTTCATCCTGCAAGGGAGAACATTCAAATGTTAATTTCTTTTCTTTCCAAATATATGAATAATTATTATCTTTTACATGAAATGTGGAAATTAAAAAGTATGAGTTTCTATCACTGCATCAAATGAACAGCAAAAAACATTGAAAATAACTTACAAAGTATAATTTCCTCATAGTGAAATGAATGGAGCAAAGTGGATTAGGGCAGAGGATTTTTCAGGGCAAGCACAGGTCTTCTCAGCTTCTCTGAGTACAAATCTGTGTTACAGTGACTTATTGTCAAGTGCTTCATAGAAACAGAAGTTATATTGAATGTACAAATTGACCAAAAGAATGTTTTCCTTGCAATTCTAGAGAGGAACCAGGCAAGAACTGCAGCTTAAGTGGCTGAAGGGCAACCAGTGAGATATGGCGCTATATTAACACTCTTGTGAGAATGACATGACAGCTGTTAAGCATTAGGAGTTAGGACTGAGAATGCGTGTTCATTCCCTCAGTTGGTGTCACAGTGGTGAACTCTTGAAGGCTGATGTGCTCCCGTTTCCAGAAAACAATCATCCCTCTGTGATGTTGGGATTGGATGGGGGTTAATGCCAATCCAACATTACTAGCAGAAGACTTTTTTGAAGAAACCACTTGTTTGACTGCTTAATTCTAAGAAACATATATGACAGAAGATGAACAAGAATTTGCCATAACTTTACAGGCATTCTGAAGCAAGGAAATCACCAACTGCATTTGGCAAGCACTGAAAGGCCTGCCAAAGTCCCCGGAGGCACCAATTTACCTGTATCATCCAAAGTTGTGTGTCACACATTCTCGAGCTACTAGTGAAGGCATCTTGTGACACTTCCAACTCTTATGTGCAAACAACACACTAATAAATAAAGTATCTATCCAGGAGTCCCGGATGATGAAAGTGGTAGGAGACTAGTGACAAATCGTAAAATTGCATGAACCATTTCGTTTCCTTCATTCAAGTCTAATCACAATATGACTGATTATTTATGTGTATAGGTAGCATGTAGTGATCTCTCAGTCAGCAAATCAACAACCCTAGGAAAACATGGAACAGATTTAGAGTTTTCTAACCAAAATGGGAAGCAACAGGAGCCAAATGTACCTGACCTTGAAAGCAGGCACCTGGATTAGCCTTATCACACCTCTGTGGAAGACATCTCGGTCTAAATTCTTAGGTACTGTAACCCTGAATCTTTAACGATTCTATTCCTCTTTACTTTCCATTCTGCACTTGTAATTCATCCTACTCTTGATGCAGTCATCTTGCAATCTCAATAAACAGCAACTTACAACGTATCACAAGGTATATGCCAGGCAATACTCTTGTATGTGTACACAAGAATGTGGAAAAATTTTTGCCCATTCAGTTCTAACACAGATCTAGGGCTGGATTAGAAACAAAAGCAGCATTTTCCCACCTTTCATCAGCCTGGTTTAAAAGGCATTGCTACACAAAGAGAATTCGTGAAAAAATGTACAAAATGTTCCTACAAGGCTGATGACATTTTCCATGCAAATGGAATTCCACAGTGTATCCAAGGAAGAAACTTATACAATATTCTAAGAAGGGTTAATTTCAGAAAAATTTTACCCTATTTAAAAGGCACTTCAAGAGCTTCCAATTCATGAGCTTTAATACACTTTGTGTGTGGTGTGTGTGTGTGTGTGTGTGTGTGTGTGTGTGTGTGTGTGTTTATCTCTGATAGTGAGTGTTATGCTGATATCTATAAAAGAAGCTATAGAGAAGAAAATTAATTGCAAATTACCCATGATTTCTATTTTTCTTGTCATTTTGTACAAGAAAGTATCTTTTTAATGTAGAAATATCAAAATCTACACAACTGAATTACAACTAGTGCACATATCTTGTATAAAACTCAGAACCTAAAATTAACTAAGAGAGCACAGCAATGATGATTGTTGGGTATTGTACTGATATGGGCATTGAACCTATTTCAGTTATGCTAGTTATTGCAGACTCAGGAAATCATCAACACTAGTTAGGGGAGATGTTTGGACTAGGGACTCTTGTTCATGGTAACAGTGGCAGCTGGTCAGCCCACTGGACTTTGCTGAGAGACTTAGCAGTGGAGGTAAGCATCAGGCATTGGGGTCTTTATGTGTGGCACAGAATGGAGAAGGATTTTGTCATTCAGTGGGAGGGAATGTTTGGCGGGAGCCATGTTGAAGTGAAGTCAGATGAATCTTAACCAGAACAGCTGCTGGCTTCCTTTAGAAGACCCTAGTTGGGTGCAGACACATGGAAATTGATTGGAATGGGTTTATTCCAATGAGTCTCGTCTTGAGGCAGGCTGGCTAATGCTGTCTACTACTCCATCATAAGACCATGCCTGGTTTGAAGGGAAAGAATGGCAGAACTCAGAACACTGTATCCATAGGTTATCTAATAATGAATCCAGAGAGAATCCTGGAAGAGAACGTTTTTTTTTTTTTTACTCATTTTTCTTTTTGGTTTGGTATTTTCTTGTTTTATTCATCTGCTTTTTATTTCTCCTTTATTTTGTTCTTAATTTCTGAGGGTGACTGTGATTCCTTACTTCCTTGTGGTTATGCTTTTGTTTGGATTTCAATTTTTCTCTTTCAAATCTCATTTAGTCTTCTGCATTAGTTTCACCCAGTAGATGGGATCCATCTACAATCTCCATTTTATTGTAATCTCTTTCCCTTTGGCCATTGTTCATGGTACTCTTCTTGCTCCAAAATATATTTTGAATCTTAACCCTTGAGGACAGATTGGACATATCATGAATTCATATATTGTTTATGATTGTTTGCATTCTGTTTTATGTTCAGGAATTCAGTTCATACTGTTAGGAAACTAGCAAGTATCACTCCAGGAATTCAATTGAAAGAGAAAAGACATGAGAACACACAAATCAGACTAATCCTCTGGCACCCAGGCCACCAAAGCAAACCTGGGGGGAAATGAGGTTGGAAAATTTGAAAACCCAATGGTAGGTTACTTCAATTGTGGCAACAAGGCAATTGAATGAGGCTGTGGAATATATTAAATCAGAAGTAATCACTCAAGTAACCACAACTAACTACAGAGATTACCAAAATACACAACATTCTTAGTGATGTCAGTTCAGACACAGCCAAAAAACAGGCGAGTTTAAAGAACTGTTGAAGCACAACCTAAGAAATAAATGAACCCATTAAATAGATTCAAGCAGATATGCAAGAGAAAAAAATCCATTTTAAAAATTCAGAAGCACTTTAGGCCAGTTTGAGGAAAGGACTTCAGATACTGAGTACAGGCTGGCACTTAGTGACAAGGAGAGACAATAAATGACATTAAAAGCACTTTGTAGACATCATGGCAGAAAGCTTTCCTGGTACAGAAGAGGAATGTAATCTACCAATCATTCGGGCAATTATTTCTCCAGTTAGCAGTGATTAAAAGAATTCTACCTGCCCATGTGTAATAGACAAGTTTGCAGACAATCAAATAAAAATAGAGTATTAAAATCTGTTAGGGATGGGCTGGGAGTTTCTCTCAGTAGCATAAGCAACTTACTGGCAAGCAGTAGTCCTGAGTTCTATCCCTGGTAACAATAAAAATGAAAAAGACAAAAAAATATCTGTTAGGGATGAGGACTGTTGTGATCCTCCCAATAAGGTCCACAAGTACATGAGGGTATGTAACACTTCTGAGTCTGGTGGAAAACTGGAGCACACTCTGAGTATGTAAAACAGAAAAAAGAGAAGCTTTGGAAGAAAGCCAGTGATATCTATCCCTGAAGTGGTAGCCCTTCTTCCTGTCTACCTTCCTTCCTTCCTTCCTTCCTTCCTTCCTTCCTTCCTTCCTTGCTTCCTTCTTTCATTCCTTGCTTCCTTCCATCCCTCATTCCCTCTGTACTTTCATTCTTTTGGTTTTTAATTCAAGTTAGTATTTAATCCCACATGTCCTTGAAACTGCAAAGATATTCCTGCCTCAGCTTTGTGAGTGCTGGGATTAATGATGTGTTCGCCCGCACCCTGCAAATCAGCATTGTTATTTTGTGTCAAAGGAGATAAAATTAAACACAACAAAACAGAGCAAAATTGGACATAAGAACTCAATGTAAGAGATATAAATTTCAAAACTAGATAATCCGAGTTCTTCCCTATCTATCATGTTGTCTCTTGTTTTCTTCCAAGTAGTTGTCCATGTCTTGCCATACAGAGAATTCATACTGAGCAACCTAGTATAAAATTAATCCAAACAGTCTGAGAAAGGAGTTTTAGGTCTTTAAAATCAGACAAAAAGGAAGTCACTAATGGCTGTGCTAGAATCTCTTGTTTGCTTCAAAATGCCTGTGCATACTTTCATGTATGTGGAAACTCAGTTAAACACAACAAGCTTTAAAAAAAAAAACCGTATTATATAGAACAAACCAAAACATGGATAAAAGTATTGGGCTTCAAAGAGATGATAGAAGGAAATCCCCTCCTTACTACATTGCCTAGGGTCAACCTCTCAAGGGACGTCCACATTACTTTCTCCGACTTGCTTATGGGAGAGGGGGAGAAGATGTGATGTTTGTTTCTCAGCCTGCAGGGTGGGAGACCCACAGCTGCTCCTGGTGGGGAGAGGCTTTGCCTGGACTCCTGGCACTCCCAGCATGACCCATGTCCCAGGAAATGCCAGTGGAGCTCAGTAGTATTACTATTTCCAAACATTGGTTCCAAGGAGTGAACTATGTTAGTAGGAGATCTAAGAGCTCTGAGCAAGTAGCATTTACAGTTGTCCCACACTAGACTTTAGGTTTAGAGACATTCTGCCAATCTTCACTGTTTGTACCTGTCCCAAATCCATGTCCCTTGCTCCTGACACTGTATCAGATTACCCAGAAGAACCACCTCTTCACTCCCAGCACACCTATTTCTCATGGAGCCTTGAATGTGCTCCCTTCACATTACTTCCCTGCAACTGGCTTTCACCCACATGTGATCCCAAGGGAAAAGTTGCCTTATTGACCTCTCTGTCCTGCTTTGCTCCTTTCCACCAGAAAGGAATAAACACAGAGGGCCTACAGAGAACAGTGGCATGCTGGAGTTACTATCCTCCACCCTAGCCTCTCATCTTCTGGAAATGGCAGGAAGATGGCAGGAAGATGATAGACCAGAGAACTCCCCCATCTGAATGAGACAAAAGAAATTCTGGGCTAGTAAAACATACTGTTTTCATAAACATATAGAAAAGACAGGTAGGATGAAAATTGACTGACTCTCACATTTTGAGTGAGACACACCTAGGGCAATTGGATTAGAATAGGGTGGGAAGCACCACCATAGGGTGGATCCTGTCCTAAGAGTTATAAAAGGGACACCAAGAAGGAAGAATCCTTTCTGTTTCCATGATGAGGCGGTTCCCTGCTTGAAACTTGGAATTCATATCCTTGCTTCCAGCCCAGATGAATTCGCCTCCTGAAAGGAACTCAGACGGGACTCAACAAGGCTTCATATTTTAAGGTCTGTGCATTTTGGTGAGCTATTTCTTTGAGTGATCAAGACACATTTCAGAGTTGACTTATATACTAGGAAATCTCAGTCAGCTTATTTCTAAATATGTATTTCTTTTAATCTATAAACTAGGCTCTCTACTTGTGATTGCCATACTGCCCTGCCTGTCTTGGAACTGCTGACTGCAGTGAAATTTGTGCCATCTGGTGAAGAAGAAATTGGATTCCTGTGACTTGACAAGCTTGCTGCACTTTCACCCTGCTGATGTTAAGGGTTTCCAGTACCGCAGGCCCAGCAGAAATGTCACGGGGGCCAACAGTGGACAGCAGGTACACCACAGACATCAAAGTAGTGAACGTGTCCTTTTTGTGGACCATTGATAACATTAGATTTTGCCTAAAGGAAATAGATGACTACATTCAAAGTTCAATCTTTTCACCTGAAGGAAATGATCAAGTGAAATGGTGCTTACGACTCTACCCAAATGGTCTTGATGAGCAAAGCAAAGATTATGTGTCCCTATACCTGGGAATGATCTGCTGTCCAAGGAGGGTAGCTCATGTAAAATTCACCTTTTCCATTCTGAATGCCAAAGGAGAGAAAACAAAAGAGCTCTCAAGTCCACAAGCTTATACATTTGTGCGAGGAAAGGACTGGGGATTCAAACATTTCATCCTTAGAGAGTTTCTTTTGGATCCAAACAATGGGCTTCTCTCCAATGACAAGCTTTCATTCTTCTGTGAAGTGAAAGTAGCACAAGATCCCACCAATCATTCCAGCCAGAATATTAGGAAGCTGGATAAGGTTCCTGAGGGCTGCTTGGCAGAGGATCTAGGAGGACTGTGGGAGCGATCCCAGCTCACAGACTGTTGCTTGTGTGTGGCTGGCCAGGAATTCCAGGCTCACAAAGCCATCTTAGCAGCTCGCTCTCCAGTTTTCATGGCGTTGTTGGAACATGAAAAGCAAAGGAGCAAAAAGAATCGTGTTGAAATCAGTGACATGGATCCTGAAGTTTTTAAGGAAATGATATACTTTATGTACACTGGAAAGGCACCAAACCTAGGGATCATGGCAACTGAACTGCTGGAGGCTGCAACCAGGTTTGGTCTGGAGCGCCTGAAGCTCATGTGTGAGAATCACCTGTGCAGCAACCTCTCTGTGGAGAATGCCGTGGAAATCCTCATCTTGGCTGACCTCCACAGTGCACATCAGTTGAAAACCCGGACACTGGATTTCATCAATTTTCATGTTTCTGACATCCTGGAGACCTCTGAGTGGAAGGCCCTGGTGGTGCCCCACCCTCATTTGGTGGCCGAAGCCTATCACTCTCTGGTTTCCATGCACTGTGCATTCATAGTAAGCCCATGCAAGCGTCTGAGACTGTCCTAAGATCCCACATCTCCATTTATCTTCCCAAAACCCTGGCCACATTTGCTGCCCCTGAACCATAATATGCTAGGGCAATCCGTGGAAACTTCACTCTTCTATGTGGAAATATTAAATTGTGCCTCTCGAGGGGAGAGAAGGGACCACTGTCTTAAGGTCAGAAAAAGGAAATGGGATCTTGAGAATTTAGAAGTTGTGTATCATGCATTTTCAAATCTGTGTTTTATAATATTGTGCAAAGTGGGTTTTTACAATGTCGATGCCAAACTGAAACCAAAACTCCTGTCAATGTTGCAGACAGACCTGGGGTGGGGCTACCCTTAGAGGCAGGGATCATGAACTTCACTCTGTAAATGCAAGACTCTTTCCTGCCTTTCTGCACCATCATGCAGCCCTGGGCACCCCACTTGTAACAAGGGCTTTTTACTGTCCCTCACTTTTCTCTATAAATAAACCTGTATCTTACTTTATACAGTTGTTTGGCTCCTCATCCTTTTTCTGTATGTTAGATTCAGAAGCGAAGAAAAATTTCAGAGTGTGCTGATGATTTCAGGCCCATCCACAGGATGAACACAGTGGATGTACAATGTCACTAATTAACATAGTAGATGGGAGAAATAAATGACCCAGAACTCAGGCTGCTGAAGCCAAAGGACAATCACACAATGCAAGTCTTTGCTCATGTTGTCCTGTCCCAGTGACACAGACAGGCAGCACAAGCACTACAGCACATTCCCGCAAAATCTAGGCCTCTGAGCGAGCAGTGCAATCATGGTCCTGGAGAAAAAAAGAGAGGAAAATGCTCAGATTTATGAAAATGGCATAAAGGAGAATTAAAAGTAGAAGTGTTTTATGTATTTCAGAGGAATTCATGTTGAGGAAGCAAAATTTATTACTTACAACTGCACTGAGAAATGGCTGTTGGCAAATTCACATTATAAATCTCAAAAAGAACTTTCTCACTGTGAACATCTAATATCCATAAGAATAGAATACAAGTTTCTATGGTATTATGAAGAATAGAAGTAAAATTAAAAATGAAAACGTAGTGGGTTTCATCTCAAAGTTTGGGCTTTTGTAAAAATCATTAGTGGTGTTACTCTGGAATCACCTAGAATCTGTAATGGCTCAGAGCTTTTAAAAATATCTAAAGAAATGGATCCCCTTGCCTTGAACAGGTACAGATTTCAAAACATTTGTTTAATCAGGGCGTACAGCTGGTAACCCTTTATGTGCTGGTTGTGTAAATCTTCATGAATGTCAATATTGGATAACAACCTGTATAACAATTATGCAGTAAAATCACTAAGAGTTCTGTCTCTCTCTCTCTCTCTCTCTCTCTCTCTCTCTCTATATATATATATATATATATATATATATATATATATATCTGTCTGTCTGTATGTCTGTCTTTCTATCTCTATCTCTCTCAGTCTTTATCATGGCTTGAACTCACATCTCACAACCTGGTTATTGCCAGGTAAGTGCTTCTTTGGCTCAGTTTACTGCCTGACTTTTGCAGATATTTGGCATACATATGTCCTATTCTTGTGTCCTTGCTCCTAGAAGTGTCCCTTTCTCACCTCAAGCAGGCTGAGATTGTTGAAAATGAGACAAAATAATTCACTCTGTGTGCATATTTCTTGAAAAGAACATAGGTTCTTAGATGTTGTGGGAATATGTGTTTTGGTATTATCACCCTCAAGTTTTATTTCACGTCCATTCTCTCCTCCTCATTAAAGAGAATAAAACAGGAAAAGCTTTAAAGGAGGAAAAAAGGAAAGTTTTTATTAATTTTTTGTGTGAAAACTTTCAGAACACAGATTCCTCAGCTGTCCATACCTGACTTGCTGATTATGTAGGAGTCATCCCAGTTGCTTGGGAATCGCTGTTCATCCTGCAAGGGAGAACATTCAAATGTTAATTTCTTTTCTTTCCAAATATATGAATAATTATTATCTTTTACATGAAATGTGGAAATTAAAAAGTATGAGTTTCTATCACTGCATCAAATGAACAACAAAAAACATTGAAAATAACTTACAAAGTGTAATTTCCTCATAGTGAAATGAATGGAGCAAAGTGGATTAGGGCAGAAGATTTTTCAGGGCAAGCACAGGTCTTCTCAGCTTCTCTGAGTACAAATATGTGTTACAGTGACTTATTGTCAAGTGCTTCATAGAAACAGAAGTTATATTGAATGTACAAATTGACCAAAAGAATGTTTTCCTTGCAATTCTAGAGAGGAACCAGGCAAGAACTGCAGCTTAAGTGGCTGAAGGGCAACCAGTGAGATATGGCGCTATATTAACACTCTTGTGAGAATGACATGACAGCTGTTAAGCATTAGGAGTTAGGACTGAGAATGCGTGTTCATTCCCTCAGTTGGTGTCACAGTGGTGAACTCTTGAAGGCTGATGTGCTCCCGTTTCCAGAAAACAAATATCCCTCTGTGATGTTGGGATTGGATGGGGGTTAATGCCAATCCAACATTACTAGCAGAAGACTTTTTTGAAGAAACCACTTGTTTGACTGCTTAATTCTAAGAAACATATATGACAGAAAATGAACAAGAATTTGCCATAACTTTACAGGCATTCTGAAGCAAGGAAATCACCAACTGCATTTGGCCAGCACTGAAAGGCCTGCCAAAGTCCCCGGAGGCACCAATTTACCTGTATCATCCAAAGTTGTGTGTCACACATTCTCGAGCTACTAGTGAAGGCATCTTGTGACACTTCCAACTCTTATGTGCAAACAACACACTAATAAATAAAGTATCTATCCAGGAGTCCCGGATGATGAAAGTGGTAGGAGACTAGTGACAAATCGTAAAATTGCATGAACCATTTCGTTTCCTTCATTCAACTCTAATCACAATATGACTGATTATTTATGTGTATAGGTAGCATGTAGTGATCTCTCAGTCAGCAAATCAACAACCCTAGGAAAACATGGAACAGATTTAGAGTTTTCTAACCAAAATGGGAAGCAACAGGAGCCAAATGTACCTGACCTTGAAAGCAGGCACATGGATTAGCCTTATCACACCTCTGTGGAAGACATCTCGGTCTAAATTCTTAGGTACTGTAACCCTGAATCTTTAACGATTCTATTCCTCTTTACTTTCCATTCTGCACTTGTAATTCATCCTACTCTTGACGCAGTCATCTTGCAATCTCAATAAACAGCAACTTACAACGTATCACAAGGTATATGCCAGGCAATACTCTTGTATGTGTACACAAGAATGTGGAAAAATTTTTGCCCATTCAGTTCTAACACAGATCTAGGGCTGGATTAGAAACAAAGGCAGCATTTCCCCACCTTTCATCAGCCTGGTTTAAAAGGCATTGCTACACAAAGAGAATTCGTGAAAAAATGTACAAAATGTTCCTACAAGGCTGATGACATTTTCCATGCAAATGGAATTCCACAGTGTATCCAAGGAAGAAACTTATACAATATTCTAAGAAGGGTTAATTTCAGAAAAATTTTACCCTATTTAAAAGGCACTTCAAGAGCTTCAAATTCGTTTGCTTTAATACACATTGTGTGGTGTGTGTGTGTGTGTGTGTGTGTGTGTGTGTGTGTTTATCTCTGATAGTGAGTGTTATGCTGATATCTATAAAAGAAGCTATAGAGAAGAAAATTAATTGCAAATTACCCATGATTTCTATTTTTCTTGTCATTTTGTACAAGAAAGTATCTTTTTAATGTAGAAATATCAAAATCTACACAACTGAATTACAACTAGTGCACATATCTTGTATAAAACTCAGAACCTAAAATTAACTAAGAGAGCACAGCAATGATGATGGTTGGGTATTGTACTGATATGGGCATTGAACCTATTTCAGTTATGCTAGTTATTGCAGACTCAGGAAATCATCAACACTAGTTAGGGGAGATGTTTGGACTAGGGACTCTTGTTCATGGTAACAGTGGCAGCTGGTCAGCCCACTGGACTTTGCTGAGAGACTTAGCAGTGGAGGTAAGCATCAGGCATTGGGGTCTTTACTGTGTGGCACAGAATGGAGAAGGATTTTGTCATTCAGTGGGAGGGAATGTTTGGCGGGAGCCATGTTGAAGTGAAGTCAGATGAATCTTAACCAGAACAGCTGCTGGCTTCCTTTAGAAGACCCTAGTTGGGTGCAGACACATGGAAATTGATTGGAATGGGTTTATTCCAATGAGTCTCGTCTTGAGGCAGGGTGGCTAATGCTGTCTACTACTCCATCATAAGACCATGCCTGGTTTGAAGGGAAAGAATGGCGGAACTCAGAACACTGTATCCATAGGTTATCTAATAATGAATCCAGAGAGAATCCTGGAAGAGAACGGGTTTTTTTTTATTCATTTTTCTTTTTGGTTTGGTATTTTCTTGTTTTATTCATCTGCTTTTTATTTCTCCTTTATTTTGTTCTTAATTTCTGAGGGTGACTGTGATTCCTTACTTCCTTGTGGTTATGCTTTTGTTTGGATTTCAATTTTTCTCTTTCAAATCTCATTTAGTCTTCTGCATTAGTTTCACCCAGTAGATGGGATCCATCTACCATCTCCTTTGTTTGTAATCTCTTTCCCTTTGGCCATTGTTCATGGTACTCTTCTTGCTCCAAAATATATTTTGAATCTTAACCCTTGAGGACAGATTGGACATATCATGAATTCATATATTGTTTATGATTGTTTGCATTCTGTTTTATGTTCAGGAATTCAGTTCATACTGTTAGGAAACTAGAAAGTATCACTCCAGGAATTCAATTGAAAGAGAAAAGACATGAGAACACACAAATCAGACTAATCCTCTGGCACCCAGGCCACCAAAGCAAACCTGGGGGGAAATGAGGTTGGAAAATTTGAAAACCCAATGGTAGGTTACTTCAATTGTGGCAACAAGGCAATTGAATGAGGCTGTGGAATATATTAAATCAGAAGTAATCACTCAAGTAACCACAACTAACTACAGAGATTACCAAAATACACAACATTCTTAGTGATGTTAGCTCAGACACAGCCAAAAAACAGGCGAGTTTAAAGAACTGTTGAAGCACAACCTAAGAAATAAATGAACCCATTAAATAGATTCAAGCAGATATGCAAGAGAAAAAAATCCATTTTAAAAATTCAGAAGCACTTTAGGCCAGTTTGAGGAAAGGACTTCAGATACTGAGTACAGGCTGGCACTTAGTGACAAGGAGAGACAATAAATGACATTAAAAGCACTTTGTAGACATCATGGCAGAAAGCTTTCCTGGTACAGAAGAGGAATGTAATCTACCAATCATTCGGGCAATTATTTCTCCAGTTAGCAGTGATTAAAAGAATTCTACCTGCCCATGTGTAATAGACAAGTTTGCAGACAATCAAATAAAAATAGAGTATTAAAATCTGTTAGGGATGGGCTGGGGGTTTCTCTCAGTAGCATAAGCAACTTCCTGGCAAGCAGTAGTCCTGAGTTCTATCCCTGGTAACAATAAAAATGAAAAAGACAAAAAAATATCTGTTAGGGATGAGGACTGTTGTGATCCTCCCAATAAGGTCCACAAGTACATGAGGGTATGTAACACTTCTGAGTCTTGTGGAAAACTGGAGCACACTCTGAGTATGTAAAACAGAAAAAAGAGAAGCTTTGGAAGAAAGCCAGTGATATCTATCCCTGAAGTGGTAGCCTTTCATCCTGTCTACTTTCCTTCCTTCCTTCCTTCCTTCCTTCCTTCCTTCCTTCCTTCCTTCCTTGCTTCCTTCTTTCCTTCCTTGCTTCCTTCCATCCCTCATTCCCTCTGTACTTTCATTCTTTTGGTTTTTAATTCAAGTTAGTATTTAATCCCACATGTCCTTGAAACTGCAAAGATATTCCTGCCTCAGCTTTGTGAGTGCTGGGATTAATGATGTGTTCGCCCGCACCCTGCAAATCAGCATTGTTATTTTGTGTCAAAGGAGATAAAATTAAACACAACAAAACAGAGCAAAATTGGACATAAGAACTCAATGTAAGAGATATAAATTTCAAAACTAGATAATCCGAGTTCTTCCCTATCTATCATGTTGTCTCTTGTTTTCTTCCAAGTAGTTGTCCATGTCTTGCCATACAGAGAATTCATACTGAGCAACCTAGTATAAAATTAATCCAAACAGTCTGAGAAAGGAGTTTTAGGTCTTTAAAATCAGACAAAAAGGAAGTCACTAATGGCTGTGCTAGAATCTCTTGTTTGCTTCAAAATGCCTGTGCATACTTTCATGTATGTGGAAATTCAGTTAAACACAACAAGCTTTAAAAAAAAAAAAACCGTATTATATAGAACAAACCAAAACATGGATAAAAGTATTGGGCTTCAAAGAGATGATAGAAGGAAATCCCCTCCTTACTACATTGCCTAGGGTCAACCTCTCAAGGGACGTCCACATTACTTTCTCCGACTTGCTTATGGGAGAGGGGGAGAAGATGTGATGTTTGTTTTTCAGCCTGCAGGCTGGGAGACCCACAGCTGCTCCTGGTGGGGAGAGGCTTTGCCTGGACTCCTGGCACTCCCAGCATGACCCATGTCCCAGGAAATGCCAGTGGAACTCAGTAGTGTTACTATTTCCAAACATTGGTTCCAAGGAGTGAACTATGTTAGTAGGAGATCTAAGAGCTCTGAGCAAGTAGCATTTACAGTTGTCCCACACTAGACTTTAGGTTTAGAGACATTCTGCCAATCTTCACTGTTTGTACCTGTCCCAAATCCATGTCCCTTGCTCCTGACACTGTATCAGATTACCCAGAAGAACCACCTCTTCACTCCCAGCACACCTATTTCTCATGGAGCCTTGAATCTGCTCCCTTCACATTACTTCCCTGCAACTGGCTTTCACCCACATGTGATCCCAAGGGAAAAGTTGCCTTATTTCCCTCTCTGTCCTGCTTTGCTCCTTACCACCAGAAAGGAATACACACAGAGGGCCTACTGAGAACAGTGGCATGCTGGAGTTACTATCCTCCACCCTAGCCTCTCATCTTCTGGAAATGGCAGGAAGACGATAGACCAGAGAACTCCCCCATATAAATGAGACAAAAGAAATTCTGGGCTAGTAAAACAGACTGTTTTCTTAAACATATAGAAAAGACAGGTAGGATGAAAATTGACTGACTCTCACATTTTGAGTGAGACACACCTAGGGCAATTGGATTAGAATAGGGTGGGAAGCACCACCATAGGGTGGATCCTGTCCTAAGAGTTATAAAAGGGACACCAAGAAGGAAGAATCCTTTCTGTTTCCATGATGAGGCGGTTCCCTGCTTGAAACTTGGAAATCATATCCTTGCTTCCAGCCCAAATGAATTCGCCTCCTGAAAGGAACTCAGACGGGACTCAACAAGGCTTCATATTTTAAGGTCTGTGCATTTTGGTGAGCTATTTCTTTGAGTGATCAAGAAACATTTCAGAATTGACTTATATACTAGGAAATCTCAGTCAGCTTATTTCTAAATACGTATTTCTTTTAATCTATAAACTAGGCTCTCTACTTGTGATTGCCATACTGCCCTGCCTGTCTTGGAACTGCTGACTGCAGTGAAATTTGTGCCATCTGGTGAAGAAGAAATTGGATTCCTGTGACTTGACAAGCTTGCTGCACTTTCACTCTGCTGATGTTAAGGGTTTCCAGTACCGCAGGCCCAGCAGAAATGTCACGGGGGCCAACAGTGGACAGCAGGTACACCACAGACATCAAAGTAGTGAACGTGTCCTTTTTGTGGACCATTGATAACATTAGATTTTGCCTAAAGGAAATAGATGACTGCATTCAAACTTCAATCTTTTCACCTGAAGGAAATGATCAAGTGAAATGGTGCTTACGACTCTACCCAAATGGTCTTGATGAGCAAAGCAAAGATTATGTGTCCCTATACCTGGGAATGATCTGCTGTCCAAGGAGGGTAGCTCATGCAAAATTCACCTTTTCCATTCTGAATGCCAAAGGAGAGAAAACAAAAGAGCTCTCAAGTCCACAAGCTTATACATTTGTGCGAGGAAAGGACTGGGGATTCAAAAATTTCATCCTTAGAGAGTTTCTTTTGGATCCAAACAATGGGCTTCTCTCCAATGACAAGCTTTCCTTCTTCTGTGAAGTGAAAGTAGCACAAGATCCCACCAATCATTCCAGCCAGAATATTAGGAAGCTGGATAAGGTTCCTGAGGGCTGCTTGGCAGAGGATCTAGGAGGACTGTGGGAGCGATCCCAGCTCACAGACTGTTGCTTGTGTGTGGCTGGCCAGGAATTCCAGGCTCACAAAGCCATCTTAGCAGCTCGCTCTCCAGTTTTCATGGCGTTGTTTGAACATGAAAAGCAAAGGAGCAAAAAGAATCGTGTTGAAATCAGTGACATGGATCCTGAAGTTTTTAAGGAAATGATATACTTTATGTACACTGGAAAGGCACCAAACCTAGGGATCATGGCAACTGAACTGCTGGAGGCTGCAACCAGGTTTGGTCTGGAGCGCCTGAAGCTCATGTGTGAGAATCACCTGTGCAGCAACCTCTCTGTGGAGAATGCCGTGGAAATCCTCATCTTGGCTGACCTCCACAGTGCACATCAGTTGAAAACCCGGACACTGGATTTCATCAATTTTCATGTTTCTGACATCCTGGAGACCTCTGAGTGGAAGGCCCTGGTGGTGTCCCACCCTCACTTGGTGGCCGAAGCCTATCACTCTCTGGTTTCCATGCAGTGTGCATTCATAGTACCCCCATGCAAGCGTTTGAGACTGTCCTAAGATCCCACATCTCCATTTATCTTCCCAAAACCCTGGCCACATTTGCTGCCACTGCACCATAATATGCTAGGGCAATCCATGGAAACCTCATTCTTCTATGTGGAAATATTAAATTGTGCCTCTCTAGGGGAGAGAAGGGACCACTGTCTTAAGGTCAGAAAAAGGAAATGGGATCTTGAGAATTTAGAAGTTGTGTATCATGCATTTTCAAATCTGTGTTTTATAATATTGTGCAAAGTGGGTTTTTACAATGTCGATGCCAAACTGAAACCAAAACTCCTGTCAATGTTGCAGACAGACCTGGGGTGGGGCTACCCTTAGAGGCAGGGATCATGAACTTCACTCTGTAAATGCAAGACTCTTTCCTGCCTTTCTGCACCATCATGCAGCCCTGGGCACCCCACTTGTAACAAGGGCTTTTTACTGTCCCTCACTTTTCTCTATAAATAAACCTGTATCTTACTTTATACGGTTGTTTGGCTCCTCATCCTTTTTCTGTATGTTAGATTCAGAAGCGAAGAAAAATTTCAGAGTGTGCTGATGATTTCAGGCCCATCCACAGGATGAACACAGTGGATGTACAATGTCACTAATTAACATAGTAGATGGGAGAAATAAATGACCCAGAACTCAGGCTGCTGAAGCCAAAGGACAATCACACAATGCAAGTCTTTGCTCATGTTGTCCTGTCCCAGTGACACAGACAGGCAGCACAAGTACTACAGCACATTCCCGCAAAATCTAGGCCTCTGAGCGAGCAGTGCAATCATGGTCCTGGAGAAAAAAAGAGAGGAAAATGCTCAGATTTACGAAAATGGCATAAAGGAGAATTAAAAGTAGAAGTGTTTTATGTATTTCAGAGGAATTCATGTTGAGGAAGCAAAATTTATTACTTACAACTGCACTGAGAAATGGCTGTTGGCAAATTCACATTATAAATCTCAAAAAGAACTTTCTCACTGTGAACATTTAATATCCATAAGAATAGAATACAAGTTTCTATGGTATTATGAAGAATAGAAGTAAAATTAAAAATGAAAACGTAGTGGGTTTCATCTCAAAGTTTGGGCTTTTGTAAAAATCATTAGTGGTGTTACTCTGGAATCACCTAGAATCTGTAATGGCTCAGAGCTTTTAAAAATATCTAAAGAAATGGATCCCCTTGCCTTGAACAGGTACAGATTTCAAAACATTTGTTTAATCAGGGCGTACAGCTGGTAACCCTTTATGTGCTGGTTGTGTAAATCTTCATGAATGTCAATATTGGATAACAACCTGTATAACAATTATGCAGTAAAATCACTAAGAGTTCTGTCTCTCTCTCTCTCTCTCTCTCTCTCTCTCTCTATATATATATATATATATATATATATATATATATCTGTCTGTCTGTCTGTCTGTCTGTCTTTCTATCTCTATCTCTCTCAGTCTTTATCATGGCTTGAACTCACATCTCACAACCTGGTTATTGCCAGGTAAGTGCTTCTTTGGCTCAGTTTACTGCCTGACTTTTGCAGATATTTGGCATACATATGTCCTATTCTTGTGTCCTTGCTCCTAGAAGTGTCCCTTTCTCACCTCAAGCAGGCTGAGATTGTTGAAAATGAGACAAAATAATTCACTCTGTGTGCATATTTCTTGAAAAGAACATAGGTTCTTAGATGTTGTGGGAATATGTGTTTTGGTATTATCACCCTCAAGTTTTATTTCACGTCCATTCTCTCCTCCTCATTAAAGAGAATAAAACAGGAAAAGCTTTAAAGGAGGAAAAAAGGAAAGTTTTTATTAATTTTTTGTGTGAAAACTTTCAGAACACAGATTCCTCAGCTGTCCATACCTGACTTGCTGATTATGTAGGAGTCATCCCAGTTGCTTGGGAATCGCTGTTCATCCTGCAAGGGAGAACATTCAAATGTTAATTTCTTTTCTTTCCAAATATATGAATAATTATTATCTTTTACATGAAATGTGGAAATTAAAAAGTATGAGTTTCTATCACTGCATCAAATGAACAGCAAAAAACATTGAAAATAACTTACAAAGTATAATTTCCTCATAGTGAAATGAATGGAGCAAAGTGGATTAGGGCAGAGGATTTTTCAGGGCAAGCACAGGTCTTCTCAGCTTCTCTGAGTACAAATATGTGTTACAGTGACTTATTGTCAAGTGCTTCATAGAAACAGAAGTTATATTGAATGTACAAATTGACCAAAAGAATGTTTTCCTTGCAATTCTAGAGAGGAACCAGGCAAGAACTGCAGCTTAAGTGGCTGAAGGGCAACCAGTGAGATATGGCGCTATATTAACACTCTTGTGAGAATGACATGACAGCTGTTAAGCATTAGGAGTTAGGACTGAGAATGCGTGTTCATTCCCTCAGTTGGTGTCACAGTTGTGAACTCTTGAAGGCTGATGTGCTCCCGTTTCCAGAAAACAATCATCCCTCTGTGATGTTGGGATTGGATGGGGGTTAATGCCAATCCAACATTACTAGCAGAAGACTTTTTTGAAGAAACCACTTGTTTGACTGCTTAATTCTAAGAAACATATATGACAGAAGATGAACAAGAATTTGCCATAACTTTACAGGCATTCTGAAGCAAGGAAATCACCAACTGCATTTGGCAAGCACTGAAAGGCCTGCCAAAGTCCCCGGAGGCACCAATTTACCTGTATCATCCAAAGTTGTGTGTCACACATTCTCGAGCTACTAGTGAAGGCATCTTGTGACACTTCCAACTCTTATGTGCAAACAACACACTAATAAATAAAGTATCTATCCAGGAGTCCCGGATGATGAAAGTGGTAGGAGACTAGTGACAAATCGTAAAATTGCATGAACCATTTCGTTTCCTTCATTCAACTCTAATCACAATATGACTGATTATTTATGTGTATAGTTAGCATGTAGTGATCTCTCAGTCACCAAACAACAACCCTAGGAAAACATGGAACAGATTTAGAGTTTTCTAACCAAAATGGGAAGCAACAGGAGCCAAATGTACCTGACCTTGAAAGCAGGCACATGGATTAGCCTTATCACACCTCTGTGGAAGACATCTCGGTCTAAATTCTTAGGTACTGTAACCCTGAATCTTTAACGATTCTATTCCTCTTTACTTTCCATTCTGCACTTGTAATTCATCCTACTCTTGATGCAGTCATCTTGCAATCTCAATAAACAGCAACTTACAACGTATCACAAGGTATATGCCAGGCAATACTCTTGTATGTGTACACAAGAATGTGGAAAAATTTTTGCCCATTCAGTTCTAACACAGATCTAGGGCTGGATTAGAAACAAAAGCGGCATTTTCCCACCTTTCATCAGCCTGGTTTAAAAGGCATTGCTACACAAAGAGAATTCGTGAAAAAATGTACAAAATGTTCCTACAAGGCTGATGACATTTTCCATGCAAATGGAATTCCACAGTGTATCCAAGGAAGAAACTTATACAATATTCTAAGAAGGGTTAATTTCAGAAAAATTTTACCCTATTTAAAAGGCACTTCAAGAGCTTCCAATTCGTTAGCTTTAATACACTTTGTGTGTGGTGTGTGTGTGTGTGTGTGTGTGTGTGTGTGTTTATCTCTGATAGTGAGTGTTATGCTGATATCTATAAAAGAAGCTATAGATAAGAAAATTAATTGCAAATTACCCATGATTTCTATTTTTCTTGTCATTTTGTACAAGAAAGTATCTTTTTAATGTAGAAATATCAAAATCTACACAACTGAATTACAACTAGTGCACATATCTTGTATAAAACTCAGAACCTAAAATTAACTAAGAGAGCACAGCAATGATGATGGTTGGGTATTGTACTGATATGGGCATTGAACCTATTTCAGTTATGCTAGTTATTGCAGACTCAGGAAATCATCAACACTAGTTAGGGGCGATGTTTGGACTAGGGACTCTTGTTCATGGTAACAGTGGCAGCTGGTCAGCCCACTGGACTTTGCTGAGAGACTTAGCAGTGGAGGTAAGCATCAGGCATCGGGGTCTTTACTGTGTGGCACAGAATGGAGAAGGATTTTGTCATTCAGTGGGAGGGAATGTTTGGTGGGAGCCATGTTGAAGTGAAGTCAGATGAATCTTAACCAGAACAGCTGCTGGCTTCCTTTAGAAGACCCTAGTTGGGTGCAGACACATGGAAATTGATTGGAATGAGTTTATTCCAATGAGTCTCATCTTGAGGCAGGCTGGCTAATGCTGTCTACTACTCCATCATAAGACCATGCCTGGTTTGAAGGGAAAGAATGGCAGAACTCAGAACACTGTATCCATAGGTTATCTAATAATGAATCCAGAGAGAATCCTGGAAGAGAACGGTTTTTTTTTTAATTCATTTTTCTTTTTGGTTTGGTATTTTCTTGTTTTATTCATCTGCTTTTTATTTCTCCTTTATTTTGTTCTTAATTTCTGAGGGTGACTGTGATTCCTTACTTCCTTGTGGTTATGCTTTTGTTTGGATTTCAATTTTTCTCTTTCAAATCTCATTTAGTCTTCTGCATTAGTTTCACCCAGTAGATGGGATCCATCTACCATCTCCATTTTATTGTAATCTCTTTCCCTTTGGCCATTGTTCATGGTACTCTTCTTGCTCCAAAATATATTTTGAATCTTAACCCTTGAGGACAGATTGGACATATCATGAATTCATATATTGTTTATGATTGTTTGCATTCTGTTTTATGTTCAGGAATTCAGTTCATACTGTTAGGAAACTAGCAAGTATCACTCCAGGAATTCAATTGAAAGAGAAAAGACATGAGAACACACAAATCAGACTAATCCTCTGGCACCCAGGCCACCAAAGCAAACCTGGGGGGAAATGAGGTTGGAAAATTTGAAAACCCAATGGTAGGTTACTTCAATTGTGGCAACAAAGCAATTGAATGAGGCTGTGGAATATATTAAATCAGAAGTAATCACTCAAATAACCACAACTAACTACAGAGATTACCAAAATACACAACATTCTTAGTGATGTTAGTTCAGACACAGCCAAAAAACAGGCGAGTTTAAAGAACTGTTGAAGCACAACCTAAGAAATAAATGAACCCATTAAATAGATTCAAGCAGATATGCAAGAGAAAAAAATCCATTTTAAAAATTCAGAAGCACTTTAGGCCAGTTTGAGGAAAGGACTTCAGATACTGAGTACAGGCTGGCACTTAGTGACAAGGAGAGACAATAAATGACATTAAAAGCACTTTGTAGACATCATGGCAGAAAGCTTTCCTGGTACAGAAGAGGAATGTAATCTACCAATCATTCGGGCAATTATTTCTCCAGTTAGCAGTGATTAAAAGAATTCTACCTGCCCATGTGTAATAGACAAGTTTGCAGACAATCAAATAAAAATAGAGTATTAAAATCTGTTAGGGATGGGCTGGGGGTTTCTCTCAGTAGCATAAGCAACTTCCTGGCAAGCAGTAGTCCTGAGTTCTATCCCTGGTAACAATAAAAATGAAAAAGACAAAAAAATATCTGTTAGGGATGAGGACTGTTGTGATCCTCCCAATAAGGTCCACAAGTACATGAGGGTATGTAACACTTCTGAGTCTGGTGGAAAACTGGAGCACACTCTGAGTATGTAAAACAGAAAAAAGAGAAGCTTTGGAGGAAAGCCAGTGATATCTATCCCTGAAGTGGTAGCCCTTCTTCCTGTCTACTTTCCTTCCTTCCTTCCTTCCTTCCTTGCTTCCTTCTTTCCTTCCTTGCTTCCTTCCATCCCTCATTCCCTCTGTACTTTCATTCTTTTGGTTTTTAATTCAAGTTAGTATTTAATCCCACATGTCCTTGAAACTGCAAAGATATTCCTGCCTCAGCTTTGTGAGTGCTGGGATTAATGATGTGTTCGCCCGCACCCTGCAAATCAGCATTGTTATTTTGTGTCAAAGGAGATAAAATTAAACACAACAAAACAGAGCAAAATTGGACATAAGAACTCAATGTAAGAGATATAAATTTCAAAACTAGATAATCCGAGTTCTTCCCTATCTATCATGTTGTCTCTTGTTTTCTTCCAAGTAGTTGTCCATGTCTTGCCATACAGAGAATTCATACTGAGCAACCTAGTATAAAATTAATCCAAACAGTCTGAGAAAGGAGTTTTCGGTCTTTAAAATCAGACAAAAAGGAAGTCACTAATGGCTGTGCTAGAATCTCTTGTTTGCTTCAAAATGCCTGTGCATACTTTCATGTATGTGGAAACTCAGTTAAACACAACAAGCTTTAAAAAAAAAACCGTATTATATACAACAAACCAAAACATGGATAAAAGTATTGGGCTTCAAAGAGATGATAGAAGGAAATCCCCTCCTTACTACATTGCCTAGGGTCAACCTCTCAAGGGACTTCCAGATTACTGGCTCCCACTTGCTAATGGGAGGGGGTAGAAGATGTGATGTTTGTTTCTCAGCCTGCAGGCTGGCAGGCTCACAGCTGCTCACGGTGGGGAGAGGCTTTGCTTGGACTCCTGGCACTCCCAGCATGACCCATGTCCCAAGAAATGCCAGTGGAACTCAGTATTGTTACTAGTTCCAAACATTGGGTCCAAGGAGTGAACTGGCTTAGTAGGAGATCTAAGAGCTCTGAGCAAGTAGCCTTTCCAGTTATCCCACACTAGACGTTAGATTTAGAGACATTGTACCAATATTCCCTGTTTGTACCTGTCCCAAATCCATGTCTCTTGCTCCTGACACTGTATCAGATTACCCAGAAGAACCACCTCTTCCTTCGCAGTACACCTATTTCTCATGGAGCCTTGAATCTGCTCCCTTCACATTACTTCCCTGCAACTGGCTTTCACCCACATGTGATCCCAAGGGAAAAGTTGCCTTATTTCCCTCTCTGTCCTGCTTTGCTCCTTACCACCAGAAAGGAATACACACAGAGGGCCTACTGAGAACAGTGGCATGCTGGAGTTACTATCCTCCACCCCGGCCTCTCATCTTCTGTCAATGCGAGGAAGGCGATAGACCAGAGAACTCCCCCATATGAATGAGAACAAAGAAATTCTGGGATAGTAAAACAGACGGTTTTCATAAACATATAGAAAAGACAGGTAGGATGAAAATTGACTGACTCTCACATTTTCAGTGAGACACACCTAGGGCAATTGGATTAGAATAGGGTGGGAAGCACCACCATAGGGTGGATCCTGTCCTAAGAGTTATAAAAGGGACACCAAGAAGGAAGAATCCTTTCTGTTTCCATGATGAGGCGGTTCCCTGCTTGAAACTTGGAATTCATATCCTTGCTTCCAGCCCAGATGAATTAGCCTCCTGAAAGGAACTCAGACGGGACTCAACAAGGCTTCATATTTTAAGGTCTGTGCATTTTGGTGAGCTATTTCTTTGAGTGATCAAGAAACATTTCAGAGTTGACTTATATACTAGGAAATCTCAGTCAGCTTATTTCTAAATACGTATTTCTTTTAATCTATAAACTAGGCTCTCTACTTGTGATTGCCATACTGCCCTGCCTGTCTTGGAACTGCTGACTGCAGTGAAATTTGTGCCATCTGGTGAAGAAGAAATTTGATTCCTGTGACTTGACAAGCTTGCTGCACTTTCACTCTGCTGATGTTAATGGTTTCCAGTACCGCAGGCCCAGCAGAAATGTCACGGGGGCCAACAGTGGACAGCAGGTACACCACAGACATCAAAGTAGTGAACGTGTCCTTTTTGTGGACCATTGATAACATTAGATTTTGCCTAAAGGAAATAGATGACTGCATTCAAACTTCAATCTTTTCACCTGAAGGAAATGATCAAGTGAAATGGTGCTTACGACTCTACCCAAATGGTCTTGATGAACAAAGCAAAGATTATGTGTCCCTTTACCTGGGAATGATCTGCTGTCCAAGGAGGGTAGCTCATGCAAAATTCACCTTTTCCATTCTGAATGCCAAAGGAGAGAAACCAAGGTGCTCTCAAGTCCACAAGCTTATACATTTGTGTGAGGAAAGGACTGGGGATTCAAAATTGAAATTGAAATCAGTGACATGGAACCTGAATTTTTTAAGTTAATGATATACTTTATGCACATTGGAAAGGCAGCAAACCTAGGGATAATGGCAACTGAACTGCTGGAGGCTGCACATAGTTTTGATCTGGATTCCCTTAGCTCCATATCACAGCAACCTCCGCAAGTTTTCAGAGGGCACAATTTGTTCTAAGCATGCTCAGGTTATCTGTTTCACAGCACTGGACTGATTTGGAAGGTTAACAGGAAAGAGAAGTTGTGTTAGAGAAACATAAGACCAATCAGGCATATTGATGAATGCTTCCAATTCCCAGCATTCCTGTGGAATTAAGTATGAAGACTAACAAAAATCAATCCCATTTTTGCAAGTCTAGCAATTGAATTAGACCTAATATTCTCCCCCAAATGAATAAATGGATGAGAGACATAAATCAGTGGCAAGTCTCTAGGTTCAGTCTACAGTAGCAACAATCAAAACAAAATACACTATGTCATAAAATATTATTAACATAGATTGTTTTAGGAAAATATTGTGCTGCTTATGGGACTGAATCTTGCACTGGAGTTCTAGATTTCCTCAAGTGCTTAGCAATTCTCCTTCCTTCATCTCCAAAATGGTTTAATTACAGGCAAATATCATGAGAATAATCAAAAAGGGAGAATTCTTTGATGAGTTTTTCTTCCAGGAATCAATAAAAAACTGAGTAGTGACTGATATATAACCTTCAAATTAGGCTCTCCAACTCATGACAGCCATATTTCTGTACTTGCCTAGGATCTGCTGACTGAAGTGACATTTTCAAATATGGTGAAGAAAGAAATCTTTTCCCTGTGATTTGGGAAACCTTCTTTCACTTTCACACTGGTGATGGCAGGCATTCCAGAAATGTCAAATTGTCCAGTAGATGAGAATCAGTACACCATGGAGACCAAAGCAATGAAACTCTCCTACCTGAGGACCTTCAGTAGCTTTAGCTTTTACCTAAAAGAAATAGGTATTTGCATTGAAAGTGCAACCTTTTCATCTGAGCCAAATGATAAATTGAAATGTTGCTTATGAGTGTATCTAAGAGGACTTTATGAATAAAGCAAAGATTACCAGCCTCTGTGCCTGGTACTGATCAGCTATCCAATGAGAGAAGCTTCGGCAAAATTCACATTTTATATTGTGAAAGATAAAGGACAGAAAACCAACAGTCTGTGGAGTCAAGAATTCATAGTTTTTAGCCAGGCATAGACTGGGGAAATCAGAAAATTCATCCTGAGAGAATTTGTTTTGGATGAAATAGTGGGCTTCTGCCAGAAGAAAGCTGACTCTCTGGTGTGAGGTGAAAGTGACACAGGACTCAACCAACATTTCTAGCCAGTATAACATGAATATGGAGGTTCCTGAGTTCTCCTTGACAGATGATCTAGCAGGGCTGTGTAAGAATTCCCTGAGGGCAGAATGTTGATTGCATGAGGCTGGGCAGGCATTCCAGGCTCACAAATCCATCTTAGCAGCTGGCTATCCAGGTATTAGGGCCCTGTTTCTACAGGTACTGCAGGAGAGCAAAAACAGTCCAGTTCAAATCATTGATCTGGAGCTTGAAGTTTTCAATGAAATAATTTTCTTCATCTACACTAGAAAGGCAAGCAAAGTAAGTAGAATGGCATCTGATGTGCTGGCAGCTACAGATAAGTTTGGTGTGGAGCACCTGAAGCTCATGTGTGAAAACCACTTCTACAGCAACTTCTCTGTGGAGAATACCATGGAAATCCTCATCTTGGCTGACCTCCATGGTGCACATCAATTGAAAATATGGACGCTGGATTTAAATAGTTATCATGTTGCTGAAATCCTGGAGACATCCACATGGAAGTGCATGATGGTGTCACACCCTCACTTGCTGGCTGAAGCTTACCAGTCTCTGGCTTCCATGCAGTGTGCTTTCCTGGGTCCCCTATGCAAGCCTCCAAGTCTGGCCTAAGATACCACCTCTCCTCTTAACTTTCCAAACAGTGGTAATAGTTGTTTCCACTGAACCTTTGTTAGATAGGGCAATCTTTGGAGCTTTCACTCCAGTACAAGAAAATATTGAATTGTCCCTCTCTAGGGTTAGATAGAGCACCTTTTCAATTTTAAAGAAAAAGAGATAGACCCTTTAGAATTTGGGAGAAGTTTAACTTTTTCAAAGTTCTACCTATGAAACTTAGAGACAATATGAAACCTGGCTTGAATAATGTTTAGTATCATGATTGTTACATTATGGACCCCAAACTAAAATCAAATTCTTCAGGAAGGAGACAGATAAACCAATGCAGCTGAGCTGCCTCCAAAGGAGGGATCTTGACCTCACTTCATGAATTCTGGTTATCAGGCCTTCTTCTCTATCACCCAGCTCTGGGGTTCCACTCTCTTCACAGCATCTTTGTGTCTCCCCTGATCTTTATTCTGTAAATAAAATTTAATGTTTTTTTACACAATTCTTTGATTTTACTTCCTTTTTCTACATCTGACAGTCAAGAGTCTGGGAAAATCTGAGGGTGGCCTGGTGACTTCAGGCCCAGCCATGTACTGGGTAACCCAGATTTATACTGACACTAAGCAATTGAGGGTATTGGAAAAGAAAAATACACAGGCCTTAAGCATTTGGAAGAAAGGAATTTCCTGTGATGCTTCTCTTTGCACCCTTTGCCATGACTGAGGAACACTGGCATGCATTGTAACCACTAGTCTGCACATCCCAGTAGTGATACTGAAGCAGCAGACCAATCATCAAGGCTCTGACTTACAGGGAAGGAAAAGTGCTCAGTTTTAAAACGATGGAAAAGAAAAACAACAAAAAAAAAATCACAGGTTCAATTTGCATATTCCACAACAATTAATGTTCAGGGAAGCAAATTTTAGTCTTTCCAGCTGTTCCAGTATTACAGTGTTAGTAAGAAAGTGTCCTCATTGTACAACATTCAAGAGAGTCCCCACATTACTAGAAATTACTACTTGTAAGGATAGAATATACATTTTTCCCTTTGTTGAAGTGAGGCATGATGTCAAAAACGAGGAGTTTAGACATTTTTTTTTCTGGTAGGTGAGTGTTGTAACAAACTTATATTTGACAAAAGTCATTATTGTTGGGGTTGAAGGTTTAGCTCAGCGGCATAAGCACCTGCCTTGCAAGCAGGCAGTTGTGAGTTCGATCCCCAGTACCAATAAAAAGGAAAAGACAAAAAAAGTCATTACTCTTGTTGCCTTGGAACCACTCTGAAAGTTTCAAAGCTCAGCGGCATGTAAGGACAGGGGAGAGTGTGACCTCACTAGTGTTACTGGGGTGCATAGTGAGATAAAGTTATGCAATCATGAGTCAGCACATGCACTTCAATGGACTCTATGAAAATGCAAATGTGAGGTCAAAACCTGTATAAATACAAAAGAGGCAGGAGGCTCTCCCTCTGGCTCTCCTGCTCTACACTTCCACATGCTCCCTGCTATTCCTGGTTACATACACATGTGTTTTCTTAAACCTTACAACCTTACACAAATCTCTCTAGGCCTCCACAAACAGGATAACAGTGAGTAATACTGAAAAAAATATTTCACTCTGTGTTTGTTTTGCTTTACATGAACTATGGTTCTTAAATACAGTGGGAAAACTGGGGGGCATAACCCCAAATTTATTTCTTTTCCATTCATTTTTCCCTTCGCTTTAAAACAAGAATGCACAAAAGAAAACCATAAAGAGGAAAAACAGAAATATTATCATTAAATGCTTTGAGTAAAAAAATCACAACTAAGATTCTTCAGCTGTCTGTGCCTAAGATGGATGTGGAGGAGCCAGCATAGTTTCTTCTCATTACCCGGTCTTGTTACAAGACAGAACATCCAAATGTTAATTGTGCTCTTTTTGGAAATATAAATGGTATTTTGTAAAAAAAAGATCTGCATATTAAAAATTGCAGGATTCCATAATTCAAATTAAGTAAAAAAAAAATAATAATGCACAAATTGAAAATCCCCACTGGTAAAATAAAGGGAGCAGGTAAGAGTATCCAGGGCCAGTGCAAGTCTTCCCAGCTATTTAGAGTAAAAATTATTGTCACAGTTACTTAGTTTCAAATGCTTTTGTAGAGATGGAAATTAAACCAAAGGACAAATTCACAATTTTTTTTTAATTGCAAATGTAAAGGGAAGCCAGGTAAGGACTACAGTTTAGGTGGTTGGAGGCTGGTCATTGTGATTTGGGGTCTAGACTGGCTATCCTGCAAGAGATGGAGATCAGCTGTTAAGGGTTAGCAAGGAGCCTGGGTAACCCTGATCAATCCCTTGGGCTATTGTCATGGTTCTGGAATCCTTTTGAGTGAAGAGTGGTCTTATCACTGGGAAAGAATTGTCTCTGTGTAGTGAGGCCTGTCACATAGAATTCTGTATTTTAAACATTAAAATCAAAAGATAGTATTAAAGATATCATCTGTTTGATTGCTGTTGAGTAAAACAAAATTATGGTAGAAGATGCCCAAACATTTCTCATGAATTTACAGTCCTTTTAGCGATACAAGCCACCAACAGCACTTGGCAAGCCTGCAGTCTCCTCATCAACATATCTGTGTCATCCAAAGATGTCTGTCAACTGTCATTGAGCTACAAGTCAACATATGCTGTTGCATGTTTCAACATTTAAATGCCTAAAACAATAAATAAATAAACTAGTTTCCCAGGATGCCCAGGTGTTGTTAGTGGTAGCAGTACAGTCAGAAGCAGTGAAGTTGAGGGACACATTCCCTTTCCTTCGTTCAACTATAAACACAATATCTTGGTTATCTTTGTGTAAATTAACTGAGATATTCAATTCTTGACACTAGTGAGAGATGGTGTGGGACAGAGAGTTTAGAGGTGGCTGATCACAATTGGAGTCACCTAGATCCAGAGTCATGTGGCCACCTGAGCAGGCAGGTGGATTAGAGCTGTCTGACCACTATGGAAGGCACCTGAGTCTGATTCATTATGTATGTGAAGCCTGAAATATTGAAGTTTCCTGCTTTTTTTTCCCCTCTCCTTTTTCCTGTTTTCTTTCCACCAATTTCTGCTGCTATTTTCCTATGACCACAATGACATTGAAATATTACTTTTTATGAGGTATATGATATGTTATTCTTTTTTATACTCATTTCTGTTTTGCCCAGAAATCTGGATTATTTTTTGGCTGATTTAACTGTAACATCAGCCCTGGTGGTGGGGTAGAAGCAGAAACAGCAGTTTGCTCACCATTCATCTGTCATACCAGAATCCTGGCTTACCAAGCACTTCTGCAGATATATATCACATGGAAAGCTGTTCAAGATTTCTTACAATACTGACATGTACTTCCATGGAAGGAGGAGCCTCCTGCATATACCAGGTAAAGTCCATTATTCAATTTTCTGGTTAGGGTATAATTTCCTCCACCTTTAAATTGAAAATTGGAGTTAATGTCCTACAATAATTTTAGCTTAACCACACTCAGGTGTGTACTAGTTACTGTGAATGCTCTGGCCCATTACTTAAAAGGAGCTTCACAAAAGAAAACTTACTTCACATTATTCAGGATTATTTGTATTCTCCTTTAGCATAAGAAAAAATTTTTTTTGAGATTAGAAATATCAAGATTTAGAGAACTGAAGTACAGCTAGTTGAGCAAATTTTAAAGAGTATTTAGAACATATATCTAATAGAGGGCAGTAAATTTGTAGTCTAAGTATTGTACTGATATGGAAGTTAAAGCTTATTTTAGTTTTGGATATTAAAATTAGGAAAAAGTAGGACAGATGACTTAGCTCAGTGGTGTACATGCTTACTTGGCAAGTGTGAGGTTGTGAGTTTGATCCAAGGTATATATCCACCAATACATCAGGTCTACCCTAAGGAATAAAACTCATAGTTTTCATATCAACATTAATATAGCAGAGCACTTAATGTATGCTGAGTACACTATTGGGGATTAATGCACTAGTGGTTGTCTCTGTCAATGAGCCTCTGTTATATTCTGAGTCTGAAGGACAACAGAGACTCCTGCAATCACAGATGTGTGATTCGAGAGTTTTTGAATGACTCATGGTCCAACTCTGTAGTTGTAGGTGTGAGTGCTACACCCATGTGTGTGGGGCCTACTTAAAATATAATGAACATAAAGAATCTCTCTGTGATCCTGTCCTTTTGCTATTGTTGCTTGTGCTGCTTTCTGCTGCTGACATCTGATGCCATATACCATGTGTCACTCTAACTTGCAGAGTGCTGAATATAGACTTACAACTCCACAGACAGTAAGATAAATAAATCTTTCTCTCCCTAATATAGAATGTCAGGTGTTTTGTGTCAGCATTGAAAGAAAAGAAAACAACAGAGAATTTGTGACCAGAGGAAAGGGTTCTTTGTTGTGACCACACCTGACCATGTGGTTTAACATTCTTTGGGAATGGCTTGTGGGAAGATTTTGGAAAGATTTGGAGATGTCCTCTGAATGAGTAAAGCTGGATCACTTTACACAATTTTCCATAGGAGATTCTGCTCAGAATACAGAAGACTGGAATATACAAAATCCTGACATTAATTACCAGATTCAGCAGATTTGACCACCATAATTGAGTGTTCATAGGATTCAGATTACTCAATCCTTTCTGCTCTTAGTAGGGATTTTGAATTTGCAAAGCGTGCACTGTTCTGTCATTTTGTCATTCTTGCATTTTCCTTTGGAGGAGGTCCCCAGTGCAAACTCATTGTTTTCCAGCTAGCCCTACCATCGGGGGTGCAATAGAGGAAGCCCTCAGGCCCAACTCACTGTTTTTCAGATAGCACATTTGAGATGTACTGGAAGTTTTCTTTACATCTATCTTTTGCATTTGTTTTATTCTTTTAGTTTCTTGTACTAAATTTTTTTCAGGCATATTGTTCACATTCAACATAGAGAATGTGCACCTCTGCATAAGATAACAAAATTATGCTTTATGCCCGTGTTCCTCTCATCTCCCTTCCCTCACTCTTCCCCACACCATTTACAATAATTTCCATTTTATAACTCAATTGTTGCTTCATTTCCTTTCTTCCTCCTCTTTTTCCTCCCTTCCTCATTTCAAAGAATTCTTCTTAATTCTCAACATTTTTCCTCCATTGCATTCCTTAATTATAGTTTCCAAGTTGCCAACAAGAGAAACAGAATGATATTTATTCTCTGGTGACCTACTTCTGTCACTTAGGTTTATTTGTACTTAAAGAGAGAAAGAAGAAATGAAAATAGAAAAAAATATAATGATAAGGAATTAAAAAAAAACACTAAGCAATAGCTAGTTGATATATTACAGATTGGCCTATTAGAAATGATTGTTCAAGAGGCAAAAATCAAAGCAAAAAGTGGGGATAAACACTCAAACATTAACAGTGCAGACCACCTTTTTAATGTTCCAGCAAAAATTTAGTAACATGCACATCTATCTTACACACAGATACATATATATCTGTGTGTAATATATATATATATATATATATATATATATATATATATATATGGCATAGTTATATCTTTTAGAGCACTTTCTTTGCCTTTCATTATTACAGTATCCATGATCCATTTGGATCTATTATTTTTCTGTGTTTTTTACACTAGAAAGACAATGTGATATTTACTAATGAGAGTCTTGTTTATTTCACTTATGAGGATAGTCTCAAGTTGCCTCCATACAACTACAAAGTCCTCAAGATCATCATTTTTATAGCTGAGTAGTATTCCATTGTTTAAAACTATCTCATGTTTTTCATCTACTCTGTAGTTGATGAGTATTTTGTTTGCCAGATTTAGCTATCACAAATGATGCTTCTATAACCCTGGGTGCAAATATATCATGGTGTCACTTAGTTTTTGAGCCCCATGTGCATTCATTTTTCTACAAATGAGTCAAGATTATCAGCCTTCGTGCCAGACTACTATTCTGTGGGTTTAATATATTTGCATTTTTTTACTGAATGAATATTTCTTAATTTCCTTTCATATGAGAACCATTCAATGACATCTAATAGTTCAATCATATTAAAATCTGTAAAGCACAACAATCTCAGTGTTGAAAACCATATGTATGAAGTCCCCAGATGGACATAGGATGTAGTGATATGAAAGAAATATGCTTGAATTTCCTCACAGGAAGACCAGGACACATAGTACAGTAATTTCTCTGTCAGAGACGTCCCCACCAAATCCAATCTTCTTTTTCATACTCCATCTTCACTCTATTCAGATCAGGCCCTTTAATTTCAAGTCTAGTATCCCTTATGTTCTTAAAACCATCTATATTTTAATATGCTACTATACATAGATAAAAAGAGCAAACAGAATGATTGAGAAATTGAGGTTGGCTCCTAAAGTATTTCCTGATTGAGGAGGGGTGCACTTGTGACTTACACAGACAACCTTCAAATTTTTCTTTTTTGAAAAGGCTACTACACTTGAAAGCTCTTACTGAAAGTGAAATTGGAATTGAATGTGAATGGTATAAAGATATTCATAAAGTAATGTATTATGGTTTGAGTCTGCATGTCCTTAAAAAACCTCATCCAGTTATGGAATCAGGCTTGTAGAGTTTCTGAGTGGCTAATGGTGCAATGCTGGGATTATGGGTTTGAGCACTGTACCCAAGATAGTGTGGCATGCATGTAAAATAAGGGACAAAATGCATCTTCACTCCATGCTCCTCCCTTTTTCCTCTCATTCCTTGTGCTTTTTTCTGCTGCCAAGACCTGGTGTTTCCTGCTGCCATTTGCCACATTGCCTTGGAGCCAGCTGATTTTAGACTGAATCCTCCTCCAAATGTGATGGAAGTAATCCTTCCCTACATTAACCTTGGGTCTTGGCCATTTTGTCTCAGCAACATGAAAAATGCAACCAAGACATAATGTTACAAAAATATGGAATATTGGTCACATCATTGAACTCTGTCTCTTTTATCAATCAGGTTCCTCTCAGGCATTTTCCAAGCTCCTCTGAAAGTGTTGATCTCACTTAGTAAGTGTTCATGTCTGAATTTGACTATCTAGTATTGATTCTCTTAGCACAAAATTTAGCATTTCAGGTTGAATAATTTCCTTTTCCTTTTATGGTTTATTAAATGTTATAGCACATTCACATCCCAGAATTTGTCTTGTGACTTACACCTTAATGGATAAAGAGGATGTTGTCAAGAAAAGGAATAATGTGGTCCAAGTGAAAGTGGCAGAGAAGGAGGATATAAGAGATGGGTCAAAAACACTAACAGTAAGGTATGTTAGAGTGTGAAACTTGATGCATTTTGGTGTCTGCATGGAGAGATTTGTCATTTACCATCTGCCTCCCTCATGAGAGAATATGGTAGGGCAGGGGGGCAGAAACACCTGTGTGCTGCTGTTTGTGCTGACTGGGCCAGGACACACTGTCTATTTTACCTATCAAGTGCAGATGGGCAATGCAGGACAGAGAATCCTGTGAGGCTACCATGATGAGCAGTTTTTCTTCAGCAGTCTCATTTGAATAATTTCAGAGAAGATACGAAGAGAGTAGATTCTAGGCTACAAAAGAAATAAATGGGCTAGTTAGAAAGATGAAAAATGATGTGAGAATAAATGCCTCTTAAACCCAGAAGCACAACAATAATCAATTGTGAAGTGGGTTGTTAGAGTAGCTGTTTATGTGCTAAGCCTTTTGAGGAAAGTTCGAGAGAAATGAAAATTACCTAAATATTGCAGAGACATACTCCTTAGATCCATCCATCTCTGAAAAAGCCCCAACTATGACTGCATAGGAATATATAGACATAATCTGTAACAGGTTTATTAAATTACTAAATGCCCAGGATGAGACAATGTTTCCTCTGGCTCAGAAATCAAGAGTGCTTGAAGTTAAAACTATATGTCACACAGCTGGTTGTATTGATTATTATTTTTCTATACTATTTAGCATTCTGTCACAAAAAGTCCTGAGGAAATCAATTAAATGAAAGAAAGAGTTTATTTTGTTTCATTGGTTGAGAAGGTTAGTTCATGTTTGCTTGGCCTGCATGCACTGAGCCTGCGGTGACCCAGTTTACCATGAAGTGGCTATGTGGTAGAGGATGCTAGTTCACTAAACAGCAGCCAGAGTGGAAAGAAAAAAATTGGCATAGGTCTGTGGTCCCTGTATTCTTCTCAGGGACATATCCCAGTGGTTACCTTCCCTGAAATGGACCCTAACATTTTAAAGTTCAAACATCACAACTAGGGCTGGGCTGAAACCAAACCTTGAAAAACCCTGTGTTCACAAGGTCTTTTGGGATATTTCAAACCCAACCCATAGCCTGTGAAGTGGTCTATTTTCCATTGTCAAACTTTGTGCCAAACTTTTGGCCTTGCAGTAACTGAAAAATACAAGCACGACCTTTACAGTTGTTTGAAATTGCCAGTATCCTTCCCTAAGTTTTGATCCAGTGATTATTTTTTTGTTCCTATTGTCTAGGGGTGTGGTGTTTTTCTTGGTTGAAACACCATATTCACATGGCTTACATTCATGCCCTTTGTTCTGGGGGAGGTCATATGCCAGTCCTTCATGTGTGCTCAAATTCCAGCTTGAGAGTCTCCCTACATATTCCTCTCTTTTGTTTTGATGTAGTGTGTGTTTGGAGACCAGTTTTTTGGAGGAGCTGCATTTAGACAACTGTGTAGAAGACCTTTTCATTCACAAACCATTTTCTTTTTAGTGTAGTCTAAGGAATTTTAATCCCTGCATTCCACAATTCAATCTCTGTACATCTCACTAATCCATAGCAATAGAGATTTACCCATTTGACTAGCAATTTTAAGAAGATTTTAGTGATTTGAGTTTTTTTTTTTTTATAGGAAGGCAACACTGTTTATAACTCTTATATTGTTACTTTCGTGCAGAATACTCAAAATCAAGTTAAAGTGAGATGTGTGTTAAATATAGTCAGTTTTTGTTATGTATCATTTGGTTAAGTCTCCTCCTCAACCCCTGGAACCATGCATAACACCGCTTAACTCCTCTGGCTGTGTCAGATACCTTTCCATTGCTAGGCGCATTTGCTTTCAGTTAAAGCTTTGGAGATATTTCTCTCCTGCTGACTGTACTTACTGATGATCACATTACTCTGTGGACTCATAATCTTGATCAAAAACCAGACAATCCCGAATATAGGATGATCCTATAGGGGTTACTTGTGTCCTGGGTCCTCATTGACCTTGGAGGGCTCTTCTGAGCACGTTTCTCTAAAATTTGTCTCCAAACCTCAGTAGTTGAACATCCAAAAGGAAACACTGAAAACAGCACAGAGCAATACAGGTATCAGTCTTAATGATATTATCTAGATATCAAACACCTTAAAATGTAAAATAGATTCATAATTTTCTAATAATCATGAATGTGTAAATATTTGAATCCCTACTGAGTGCTAACAAGCCGTTGCATATTTTACACAGAAAATTAGAAATCACAACCAAGCATAACATTATAGCATGCCAATCTTGATGACGTTTTCCAACAACTGTGACTTTGCATTTTAACATTGGCTACCTCTTTTTAGTAAATCACCCTTATCTAGCACGTTAGAAGATTTTACCTAACTTTTTTACTTTTAGTAGAATGTACATACCACTTGAGCACCCTCCAGCCATGTGAACTGGAGTCCTAGCCAGGCTTCCCTTTATCTTTGCAATTAAAACTTTATTGCTGTAAATTTATTTATGTTATATTACAATGTGTACAAAAGCACTTGACACTAAGTCATTGTGGCATATGTTGGTATTCTAAGAAGCCAGAAAATCTTGTCCTTATCCTGTACTTTCTTAGGTTCCAATCCACTTACTGTATTTCTTTTACTGGGAAGAACTTTCAATTTGTCATGTATTTTCTTAGTCAGTTAATTTGAGTTAAAAATAGAACCCTGTGATTTTTATGTGCAGATTTTTTAAAGAAACTAGTGATTATTTTTATCTAAAATGCAATGTTTTTATATTTTGCCTTGTAGGAAGAGTGAATAATAAGAAGTAAGGGAACTGACTCCTACACAGCAAGCAGTCAAGTTCTGACACTAGAACATCTGTACAAGGCAAGTGGATCACATTCTCACAGGTGCTAACATTCCCGTGAGCTTTGAATTAGTCAAGTTGGTTCTAATCTCTTGTGACCTATACAGATCCTGAGATTCTTGCGGTTAGGGACCAGTGAGAGCATGAGACCTTGGGACCTATGGTCTGTGAAAAATAATAAGAGCAGTGGAAGCAGCAGTTTTGATTAAACAAGCCTTTTACATGTGCAGAGGTCCAGCTAGATTTGTGTTGGTTTATTTTATGCCTCAGTCTTGCTCTAAAATGTTTTCCAATTTACTCCCAGGCATGAAAAATTTATATTTCTTCTGCTGGAGACAAACTCAGGAAACTTAATAACCTATATAGTGTCAGTATTGAAAACTAAATTTGACTTAAGAAAGCAGAAAGGACCTAAATAAATGTAGACTTACAATTAATCATAAATTAATGACAAGAAATTGGGTAGTAAACAATTTTGAATAACAGTGAAGTTTTAGAATTTACACTACCAGCTATCAAGACTTACTACAACGCCATAGTGAGATATTGCAGCCAGACTATTATCAGCTTGTAAAAGCCAAATGTTGAATTTTTAGAAGTTTTAAAGTGTAGTAGTCCTATTGGTTATTTTAGATTGTTTTTTGTAAGAGCATTTTGTAAACAAAAAACAGCAAATCATGAATCAGGGCCATATTATCCCATAACCATTAGGATCCAGCCTGGCCAGACAGGGCCATGCCATCTTAGGAAAGCTGTCTGAGCTGTGGCCCCCCTACTCTTTGGCATAGCTGGTACAGGCCCTCCTGGAAATTTTTTTTTATTACAGGATGATCTTCCATATCAGCTTTGAATTTACATTGAGTGGCCCAATGATATGGTCATCTACACTTTGGATAGTTGGAGGTTTTGCTGAATGGCCATGTAGTGGCTCAGTTAAAGTTCTCAGGGTGGTGGATATGCAGCCATCTTTTCCCTGCTTGGGACCTGATTCAGAAACAGTGCCTGGATCCAGTTCCCTTGTAATTCTCTCAAGAATTTTAAGATTATTATATCTAACCTGTCTAATTCAGATCCACAGAAGGAATGTTAATACTTGAATCAACCATATGACAAATATTTCCTCATACATTAGTCATTCTTTTGAATAAGTTTGTCCCATAGTTAACTGAGAAAATTAATGTACCTCTTTCTTTTTTCCTCTTCCTGTTTTTTCTTTTCAGAGAAAGGGTTTTCTCCCAGGCTCATTTATGACTGGCCTTAAAGAATAAGGAAGTTTCAATGTCCAACACTTTACATCTGATGAACCTAATATCAACACACTGCAGAGATGACTATTGACCTATACTAATGCATTTTTCACCCTAAATTTTGGGCACCTGAGAAATGTCCTTTCCCCTCAATGTCTTACGCACACCATCCCTGTTCTGGTGCCTTTTTCCTTGACCCCATGAGGCTTCTGAGGTTCTTGGAGTTAAGGACCAGAGAAAGATTTGAACACCCTGTAGCAAATATATTTATATACTGGGAAATCTGCCTAGCAAAAAATTGTTTGGCAGGCCTGGGCTGCCTGATGTGTTAGTACTGGCAGACCTTGTTTACATAACTTGTTTTGGTATCTGTTTTTTACTGGCCTTGCCTTGCTTTACCCCACACTTATGATGAATCTCCAGCTTCAATGACTCCCAACACCAAACCAAAAAAAAAAAAATAATAATAATATTTGTTAAAGCCAAATTGTCAGAGCATTCGTCTAACCAATAGATTCATCTAATTCCATTTTTCTCCTTAGTGCCTCACTTTCAAGGGAGGATAAAACTGTGTATTCTGTTTTTTTCAAGCAGTAAGTGCTAACAGTGAGAGAGCTCTTTCTGAGACTTGTAAAGCCTGGAAACATTTTTGCAATAACCCATATTTCAGTACATTTGGATGGAATTTTTAGAAGTTTTACATATTAGTTTTTGTTGTGTTTTGTGAGAATATTTTGTCAACAAAATCAGCAAACTGAAAATCAGGTCCACACTATTCCCTACACTTAAGGATCCTGCCACATCAACGAGGGCTCTGTAATCTCAGGGAAACTGTCCAAGTCATAGTATCTCTATTCTTTGGCTTGTGTATTGCAGACCCCACTGGAAGTTTTTCTCAAACAGGTAGGCCTTAGACTTTAGTTACAAATTTACACTGAGTGTTCCAATGATGTCCTCATTTACACTTTGGACAGATAATTGAAGGTTTTGTTGTGGGACAGATAATGGCCATGTTATCTCCCCATGTGAGGTAGCCAAACAATTTTGAGCAACAGGTCCCTCATCTCTAAAACAAGAAGGAGTAGTCTTATTTCCTGTTCTTTCTTGTGGTGATTTAATCACCTGAGCAATAGCTGCTGCCAGGGCAGCCTCCTGTGTATAGCAGGTTCATTATCTGCACAAATATACATAATCTCAGATATTTATTTCATTTCATTTATTTTAATTTTAAAGAGCCACCTTTGAACTATTAATTTACTACCATATTTGTCAGCTATTCTTCTCTCATGAACTTTAAAAAATTGTGCTGTAAACTTCTGAAAACATTCATCTGGATCCTGATGAATAGAAGTTGTCTTCGTCATATTTTACACTCTGTTGATACAAAATTCCTGATGCTCAAAGTTAAGGAAATAAAGATTTATTTCTTACAGTTCTTGGAAATTTCAGTCCATACTCAGTTGGCTCCAAGGCAGAGTGGCATGGCAGGGCAGCAATTCATGTCCACTGCAAACAGTAAGGCACAAACATCAAAAGAGAGAAACACATCTTCTCAACATTATATCCTATTGTGGTTCCAATCAATAAAGTGTGTAACATTCACACAAAGTCCAGCATTGAAACACAAATCAATCAAGAACCTTAGGAAGTTTACCTCCATGACTCTATGATGCTGTGGGTAAATATCAAGACATAATCAGTAACATTGCCATTCCACCTTCATTCTCCTGCTAAGAATATGATTATGAAATAGTGCCAAGCTTGAATTTCTCTGTGGTTGCCTCAATAAGCTTATGATGATTAAGATCTTGACTAATCCAGATCCAAAGAATGGATGTAAATACTTGAATAAAGCATAAAACAAACAAGTTGCATAGGGAGTATGACTGCAAGATCCTAGAACTCAGCAGAGGAAGGTGTGCCTTATACAGTCTCTGGTGTTTGCATTGTGGTCCATTTCCCTGCCAGCACACTTTTTGCACAGTGAATGTGGGGCAGAAATTAAAATGTTTTTCTCCTTCCAGGATTGAACATCTCCCCTCAGATAGTGTGCCACCCTTTGTAGTTGCTGATTATTTCACTAGTATCTTTAAGAATTATACATTTGCAGGCATAATTTTGTGGTGTTATGGGTTCTCTCACATCTGATTTCCTTCAAAGCTGACTTCTGTACTGTTACTGATAAGGTTGACAACTGTTCCTGTGAACAGTGCTCTCTGATAGTCTAGAATTTGTTTTCCCTGTAGGCTAAGCTGTGAAACTGTCGCTGAATAAATAAGTGCCTTTCTCTCAGCTCTGCCCTCGCAGACAGATTCGTGGCATTAACCTCTAAATATATATAAAAATGAAAGTCTTTCTTTTGATGAACAAACATATATTGTGAACACAAATTAGATGAGTCATGTGTTAAACTAATGAATTTGTCACATTTTCTCATTGAGCCCTCTAGTATTTTGAATTTTGCAACATTGCTGGCTATATCCTACATTTCACATTTTTTATGTGGATAAAAATGTCCAATAATTGGTAAATGATTTGTAACTGTTAGCTATTATTTTCATCTCTTTACTCTTGTCATTTTATTTTATCATCATTCAAGCTTTAGCACGAGGAGTGAAACCCATGTATCTTTCTTCAAATTAGTCTAACACTAATCATGGTTTAAGGCAGTGGTCTTGGAATTCTTGATCAAAAGCCTCTGTCACAGGGAAAAATAGTTACATTTCTATACTGCATTAGTTGCTACATAGCAAATAAACTGAATTTTACACAAGTTCTTATATTATCAAACAATTAGCTTGCCATTTAAATTTTCCTGGATTTAACAGTCCGCAAGCTAAGTCAGCACATTATCAAAGAGTGCTTCCATTAAATTTTAAATCTTATCATGACCGAAAGTGGCTCCTCATGTTCTTAGGGTTATGGAATATCAGTGGTAGAAAACAATAAAAAAAGAAACAAAGCTGGAGTAGGTGGAGTCCTTATCCTCCTCATCGGAGGAAAAGTACTGCTCAACCAGAGCAGCATGTTTATATGTACCATCCACAGAAGAGTGGCAATTTCAACCCCACAGCCTAGCAACGTACTTGCCTGGCAGTCCTGGGCCCTTGTCTTCTTGATACTGCAGTAATTGTTTACATAGCTTGTTTTGGTCTCTCTGTTTTTTGGGGTTGTTGGTTCCTGGCTTGCTTTAGCCCCCCACATGTAATCAGGCTCTAGCTTCAAGAGCTCCCAACATCTTCTTAATTGTTTTTGCTTTTCATGCAGGGTTTTGTTTCCAATTCTTAGTTTAGTTTTGTTTGTGTTCCCTAGAAAGCTACCCTTTTTTAAACTTAAATATTTATTTGAGAGCAAGTGTTGGGAATTTATCAAGGCAGGTCTTCACAGATAGGCTCTTCTAGCTTAAGTAGCCAGCATTACAGGTTTGTGGCATCAAGTCATGTACAAGGATTATCACATGCTGAAGCAACAGCAGCAAGAGTAGAACATTACATGCAGAAGACTCTTTCTGCCTGTTATATATTATGTAGGCCATACACAAACTGGAGTGTAGCACTCACACCTAAAATCACAGCATGGGACCATGAGTCATTCAGGCACACTAGAAGCCCATCTCCATGACTGCAAGGGACTTTGGGGGATTACAAGGCTCAAACCACAACACAGGATCGCCCACAGAGACAAGTGATATTGCATTAATCTCTGATAGTCTTTCAGCATAACCCACATGCACTGCTATATTAACGTTGACATGCGAAGTATGACAGATTTGTTTCTTTAGGTACACATGACATATTTTTAAATATATTTATATATGTATACATATATATTTATATACATATGCAAATGTAGGGTGTGAACTCATGAACCTGACATTTGCCAGACAAGCATGTATGCCAGTGAGTTAAATCAACAGTCCTATTTTTTCATGATTTTAGTACCCAAAACTAATATAATCAGTAGCAAACAGTATATGCCCAAATATCAGTACAGTACAAAATTATATATTTTCTGCCCTCCCTTAGATATATTTATGTTGTGAATACTCTTTAAGTTATGATAACTTAGTCATACTTTAGTTCTGTACAATTTTGACAATTCCAATCTCCACAGATACCTTCCTATGATAAATGACACTACGAATACTCCTGAATATAGTGAAATGAGTTTCTTTCTGCACAGTTCTTTTTACAAAAATGCACTGCCACACTCACAGGCACCCATACACTCCAATGTGAGTGTGGTTAAGCTAATAAAATTCTACCAAATCAACTATCTTTCAATTAAAATGTGGAGGAAACTTTATTCAGAAAATTGAATAAAAGTCTTCATTTGCTACACTAAGGAGGCTTCACCTTTAATGCAAATAGTTGTCAGTCTTGTAAGAGAAGCTTGAACAGATTTCCATCTAATACATTTCTGCAGAAATGCTGGGTAAGCTGAACTTCTGGAAGTGTAGATGAAATGTGAAAAATGAATGCTTCTGCCTCTAACCAACCAGTGGGGCAGCTGTTACAGTCAATTGACCCAAAAAATCCAGATTCAATTGACTAAGCTATAAGTAAACAAATAAAAAGAATTACATAGCATACATCTCATAAAAATAATATTACTGTGTCTATTGAGGCCACGGAATGAGAGCAATAGGAATTGTCAGAACACAGACAGAAAAAGGAGGAGAAAGAGGAGAGGAACCTCAATGATTCAGGCTTCATGAACCTGAATCAGACTCAGGTGCCCTCCATAGTGGTCAGACAGCTCTAGTCCAACTGCTTGCTCTGGTGGACAGATCCCTCTGGGTGAAGATGCCTCCCACTAAGGTGAAGCCCCAATAACTCCTTTCACTTCCCACACAATCTCTCATTAATGTCAATGATTCACTATTTCAGTTAACTTACACATCGATATTCAAGACATTTCTGTTTATAGTTGAATGATGGAAAAGCAATGGGTCCCTCAGATTCATTGTTTCTAACTGTACTGCCACCAAAAACAACACCTGGGCCCCTTGGAAACTTTGTTAATGTGTTTGCTTTAGTTATCTATGTGTTGAAAAATTTAACAGGATGCCTTGCATTGTCGCTCAAGGATGGTAGCCAGGCATCTTTGGATGACACAGATAGGTTGATGAGGTGACTTCAGGCATGCCAAGTGCAGTTGGTACCTTGTTTCCTTAAAAGGACTGTAAATTGAAAGAGAAACACTTGTTGATCTTCTGCTATCAACTAGTTTTTATACCATAAGAAATCAAACAGGTGGTATCTTCACTAGAATCGTTTGCTAATGCTTAAAACACAGAAATCTATGTGACTGGGCTTGTTACGCACAGACACAATTCTTTCCTGGGGTGCAAACCACTTTTCAGTAAAAAAGATTCTGAAAGAGTGACAACAGCCTAAGGAATTGATCCGCCATCCCCCAGTCCAAATGCAAATTCTTAACACCTGACCTCCCTGTCTTGCCAGGAACCAAACTAGACCCCAAATCACAGTGACCCTGCCTCCAGCCACCTAAGTGCAGACCTTCTTGGACTTCCCCTTATGTTTGCAGTTAAAACAATTTCTGTATATTTGTGCTTTAGTTTAATTTCCATCTCTACAAAATCATTTGACACTAGGTCACTGGAACACACTCTTGCACTCTAAGACACTTGGAGTATGGCACTGGTCCTGCATAATTGTAGGTGCTAGTGCACTCTGCCCCATTTCATTCAACAAGAGGGATATTCACTGTGTCAGTTATTTTCTTTGTTAGTTAATTTGAGTTCGAGACAGAAACCTGTAATTTTAATATGCAGATTTATTTTTAAAAAGAGCAAAAACTTATATTTCCAAAATGAAAACATTTTACATTTGGATGTTCTGCTTTTTAGGAAGAGGGGCTAATGAGAAGATAGTGGGATGGCTCCAACACAGCCAGCTAGTTTGTTATGGGCAGCTGAAGAATCTTGATATTTTTAAAAAGCATTTAATAGTAAAATTTTATTTTTCTTCTCAGTGGCTTTCCTTCACAATTTCTTGTTTTAAAGAAAAGTGGAGAAGAGAATGCAGGAGAAATGAATTTGGTGAAATGCTTCAAACACATTTCTGAAAATATGTAAGGACCATAGACCTTGTGAAGACAAATGAGTGAAATGATTTTTAGCATTCATCACTGTTATCTTGTTTCTGGAGCCCTCGAGAAAGAGAAATTTGTTTAACAAAGTTGCAACGTTAAAGACCACATATATGTATGTAACCAACAAGAGCAGGAAGCATGGGGAATCGTAGAGCAGAAGAGCCACAGGGAGAGCCTCCTCTTTCTTCAGTATTTATACAAGTTGCTATCTCATATTTACATTCTCATAGAGTGCCATTAAAGAGGATATGTAATTCATGGTTATACATTTTTATCTCACTATGTCCCTGTTGAAGACAAGTGGGGTTCTACTCTCATGTGTCCTTAAATGCCCATGAAATTGAAATGTTCAGAGTGGTTCCAAAATACCACCAACATTGATTTCTGTTAAAGGTGAAATTGTGAAAAACACTCATCTTCCAGATAAAACTCCTAATTCCTCCTTTACCCTCCATGCCTCCCTTATCGGATAGAAAAGCATCTATACTCTGTCCTTGCAAGCAGTAACTGTTAACAGTGTCAGAACTTTCTTGAATCTTGTACAATGAGAAGACATATTTACTACCACCTTTGTGGATGGACTAAAATTAGCTCCTTTGAACATGAATTCTTGTATAATACACAAATTGACTCTATTTATTTCTCCTTATTTTCCTTTTTCTTAAAATTGGGCACTCCCCCCCCCCGCCCTTTGCTGCAGGAATCTGATGATCTGTCTGCTCCCTCAGTGGCAGGCAGTTCCTTGCAAGTCACCGTTCGAATGTGCAGACCAGTGCCTAGTATGCATGCCAGTGTCCCTCTGTCACGCCCAGGGAGCAAAGAGATGCATGACAGGCAATTACTATGTTCCAAATGTCCACATCCTTGGTGTTTTTCTTCTCCCATTCCCTAAGTTTCTTAGTGTGAATATAAATCTGCGGTATCGAACCTATGGGTGGGCCTTGAGTCACCTGACCACCCTCTAATATTCAGAGTCTTTAAACACTACATTGTAGAAAAAGGAAAAGAATTCAAACAACTGTATAAAGTAAGATTAAACTTTATTCACACAAAAAATGTAAGAAGAGGCCATGATCCTACCTTCTTAGGGCAGCTCTACACCATGGGTGTGTCTGTTTTGCTGCTGAATGCATTGATTTTACTTGGGGATCATCATTGCAACAATCAGCATGCACTATATTATAAAAGTCAGGATTCTGACTGCCTCTAAGTTACATTCTAAGGACTTTTCCAAAGTTACTCTTCTAAATTCTAACTTCCTATCTCCTTGTTATTAAAATTGAAAAGTGGTGCATCTACCCCTAGGAATAAACACAATTCAGTGGTTCCTTGTAGAAATGTGAAAGCTCCAAAGATTGTCCTCTCTAGGAAAGGCACAGTGGCAAACACTGTGACTACAGTTTGGGCAAAATAAATGGACACGTCGAAACTTAGGATATCCTTGAACGCTTATATGACATCCCTAGGAAAGCACACTGCATGGAAGCCAGACATTGGTAGGCTTCAGCCACTAAGTTAGGGTTTGACACGACCATGAACTGCCAGATCAGTATCCAGGATTTCAGAAATATGCAAGTTGATGAAATCCACTGCACAAACTTTCAACTGATGTGCACTGTGGAAGTCAGTCAAGATGAGAATTTTTTAAGACATTCTCTACAGAGAGTTGCCACAGAGTGTTTATTACACATGAGCTTCGGGCACCCCAGGCCATGCCTGTCTGCAGTGGGCAGCAGATCAAGTGCCATTCTGCTGAGTTTTGGTGAGTTTCCAGTGCTCCTGAAGCACATTATTTCCTTGAAAACTTCAGGTACCATATCACTCACTTCAACTCAACTGTTTTTGCTCCCCTGCATTTCATGTTCAAATATGACCCTGAAAACTGGAGAGCGGGCTGCTAAACTGGCTTTATGAGCCTGGAATTCCTGGCCAGCCACACACAAGCAACAGTCTGCCAACAGGGAGTGTTTCCACAGCCCTGTTAGATCACTTGCTAACCAGTGCTCACAAGCCTTCACCATATTCTTGTTTTTCAGGCTAAAACAGTCAGTGGAGTCTTGTGCCACTTTTGCCTCACAGAAGAGGGTTAGCTTGTCGTCAGGGAGTAGCCCATTGGTTGCATCCAAAAGAAAATCTCTAAGGATGAATTTTCTAAATCCCCATTCTATGCCTGGATCAAATCTATGAATTTCTTGACTCGACAGACATTTGGTGTTCTGTCTTTTATGGCTCACAATTTAAAACATGAATTTTGCCCAAGCTTCTCTCATTGGGCAATTGATCAGTGCCAGACATAGGGACAGGTAATATTTGCTGTCTTCATTGATCCCTTTTGGATATATTCTTAAGCACCATTGCAGTTTATCATTTTCTTCAGGTGAAAAGGTTGAACTTTCATTGTCATTACCTATTTCTTTTAGGGAAAATCTAAAGTTACTGATGGTCCACAGGTAGGAGAATTGCACTACTTTGATCTCTGTGGTGAACTGATTCTTAGCGACTTGCCTACTGGACACTTCTTGAATTCCTGATATCACCAGTGTGAAACTGAAGGGAAGGTTCCCAAGTTTTCTTTATTCACCTGACTGTAGACATGTCACTCCAGTCAGCAGATCCAAGACGAGCAAGGTGATATTGCATTCACAAACTAGAGAGCCTAATGTGTAGATTAAAAATCTAATTAATCAGAGTTACATTTATGTAGATTTAGTAATTAATTAGTCACTATTCAATGTTGTCTTAATTCCTTTAAGAAATAGGTCACTGAAGAAATCCCCTTTTTAATATTTTTCTTGAGTTCAGTGTGAGTTCTTCTGGAACAGATGTAACCCTTCCTTTTTGGCTTCCCTTTTATGCCACTTAGGTGGGGATTTACCCTAGGATGGTTCTTCTTATGCTATTTAAATCCAATTGAGATAGGCATGCTTTAGTCAAATTAACAGATTCAGTTAAAACTTATACCACCATATATGCATGTAATTTTACCACTTAGATGACTGTGGCATGAGAATTACTTAGCATTGAGTAGAGCTGGAATGACCCAGCAAAATTTAGTCCTATAAGCAGCAAATTACATTATTAAATCTCTACTTTTTGATGACATTCTATGACACTGTGCATTTTTTTGTTGTTGTTTTTTACTACTGGAGATTGAGCCTAGAGAATGCCCACTGAGTTACATGTCTTGTCTTTTTATTCATTATTGGGTTGAGATTCAGTCTAATTAATTCACCAGGCTTCCAAATTTGTGGTGCACCTTTCAGAGACCTCCTACTTAAATCTCTTAGAATGCTGGGATTACAAAAGCATGCTCAGGTGCCTTCTTGGTCACCTTTATCTCTAACAACACCTTCCCATTGCTATTAACACTCTGAAACAGTCCAAGACTTTGACAGTTAACTAGAGTGTACCTCAAAGAAACTGTGCCTCTGAAGACATTGTTATATGGGCCTAACTAAACACCTTTCTTTCCTCATCTCCACTTTTGGCCTATGACACTGTATTGTACTTCACACAGAATCTTAAATTTTTGGTTAAAATCCTTGCTCAGGGTGAGACAAAAAGTGTGTCTAACTCTCTCTATTGCCCCTCCTTCGGCCATAGGAGGTTGTGATTTGGCCAGCATATGCATATCCACTCACTTGCTCTCCTTTGCTCCTTCTTGGATCCAAAATGACGGGGACAATTCGCTTCAGTGTCTTAGCAGTTTACCAAACCACCGTCCTCTTCTCCTACATGAGAGCAGCCAGGCAAACCTGGGTCACTTCCCCACTCCAGCCACTTCTGTTGTTATAGTTGCCACTGAGAACAGATAGGGCACCTGCGAACAACCAATGTCACTGAGGGAGGGAACTGGTATCCTTATTCTCATAAGCAGTATGCACATCAAGCCTTCTAGAGGAGTCACTTACTTGTGCACTTTGGCTGGCTGACACAGGCCTGCAATCACCAGGGAAGACCAACAACTGAAGAAAAATTGAGCCTCAGGGAAGAGAAGCTTGCCCATGACAAGGGAGAAAAGTTTTTCAGGACAACTGACACCAAACTGTCATTAATGACATCATGCCAGTCTTGGAGCTCACCCACTGTCTGAATGCCCTTGAGGATGTACAGCTTATATCCTTTTGTTTTCTAATAGTAATGCCGTGAAGATGAAAGAAAGTGAGTTAGTGCTGCTCCCACAAGGGCTCATTGATTATTTGTTTTTCTAAGCCAATTTATATCTAGGATACTATTATAGAGAGCAATGTACAGTACCTGAGTTATTCCTATTGTGATATGCAGTGCTCTCTAAGTAAATAGATTTAGTGCAAAGTAAACAAATCTGCAAGAAGGTCAAAGACTGACTTACAGATCCTGCATGCAGAGTTACATATGGGAGACAAAAAAGGCTGTTGGCACACTGGAGACACAGAGAACCCAGTGGAAGTCTTGGAGCTGAGTTGAGTACAGTGTGAGATCTTCTGGAATAGATGTAACTCTTCCTTCTTAGCTTCCCTTTTATGCCACAATGGTGCGGATCCACCCTCTGGTGCATCTTCAGATGCTATTTAAATCCAATTGGGCTAGGCAGGCTTTACTCAAATTAGAAGATTCAGTTAATACTTAACACCAGTCATTTGTCTCCTTACAGAAAAGGATTTCTTTTTTCTACTTTTAAATTTCTTTTTTGTTTGTCATTTATTTCTTTGTTTGAAATTTAAAAGACTGTCTGCTTGTTGTCCAAGCAAGCCTTACACTTTCCATCATCCTGCTGCCTGAGACTATTGTGTTCTGGGACTGTAAACAAGGCCACTGTGTCTTTTTCTTCTATTGCCTAATTTCTAAAGAGGTAGGGCAGGTTTCTGAAATTTGAGTATTTATGAATCAACAGCAACTAATTGGGATGGTACACTCCCCTAATCTCAGCACTACAGAGGATAAAGTAGGAGGATTCTTTCCAGTTTAACACCAGTGAGACCCACACAGCTAGACTCTGTCTCACAAGGACATAAAAGGGATCAACAGTAAGCAAACTATGCATGAAGGAGTGAAAAAACTTCTGATCTGACTATCAGAAAAACTTCTGATAGTCTTAAGAGGAAGTTAACCCCCATATCATCACAAAAAACTCCAAAATTTTACAAATGGAAATGTGAGAATATCAGGCTTTGTGGATTTGAAATCCCAATTAAGAGTACAAGTGAGTAGACTGAACTCTATGAACAGTCAGTTCTGGTGGCCAAAACATGCTTGTAAGAAGAAATCCCCATTTGGAAAACTTCTGAAGAAGAACAAACCTACTTGAGTTGGTCAAGAAAAGAAAGCACCAAGGATTCAGAAATTTCAGTCCTAAATAGAGAAGAAATGCTATAAGCCGGGCATGGTGGCTCATGCCTGTAATCCCAGCACTCGGGAATACTCAGGCTGAGGTGGGAGGATTGTTACGAGTTTGAGACCAGCCTGGGCTACAAATGAGTTCAAGGCCAACCTGAAATACATATCAAGACCTCATCTCAAGAATAAATAATTAAAAAGAAGAAATGATATGAAAACCATGAAAGAGTTTACTGTAGGATGAGTCCAGCTTCTCTTGTTCTACTTTGCCTCTAATAGAGAAATAATTATCTAAGGGTTTTGTGTGTGGTGGATATTAGTGGTAGCTTGTATTCCTGAACATTTGTGAAGACTTGGGATCCATTTACACATACACACACACACACACACACACGCATAGAGATATCCAAACACACACTTCATGTCAAATGAACAAGCTAAAGCAAGAAGATCATGCACTTCAATGTAATGCAGCATTATTATGGTAATAAAGAAGAGAGTGAAATAGAAATAAGTCCCTGCATATTGGAGGCACATCAAGGTTACACATATGGAAATAAAATGTATATTTTAATAAAATATAGCCTATATATGAAGGAGTATAAAAGCCACAAAAGCTCTGAGCATAATGTTGAAAATAGCACAATAACAAATTGAAGATCCAGAATATTTAACAATTTCTAAGGACTCTAAAGTACCATACTTACAGGCTACTTTTTAAAAAAGGGATGAAGTTGGGGATTAAATCTTGGGCTATTATATAAATGTAGATTGTTTTGTTTGAAACAAGATCTCACTAAGTTGCTAAATTGCTTAGGCTTTATCAAATACGTTAGCAAACTTGTTTCAGTCTACCAGGTGGCTGAGATTACTTCGGCCAAGCAAAGTTGAAGTTCTAAAACCAAAAGTCTCTCAATCAGCCACTGTCAACTCAAGTACTTTTGAAGTGACTGGTCACATGACTCTGTACCAGTTAATCCAAATCATCAATTTGATGAGATTAAGAGTCTCCTGATTTGGGAACTATGCTTCTAAGTGGATTCATTTATGGATGTTCATAGTTGAATGGGCTGTTAAGATTTGGGGCCCCCTGGAGCTGAGTTTCAGTGGCTGTGCCTGGGGTGGGGGAGAATCTCTCATTGGTCTTTCTCTTTGATCCTTTCCTTCTTGCCATGAAAACAAGTTTGCTCTACCAGGAAGTCCTTCATGAAGTTTCTGCCTGGAGCCATCTAAACTCTCAGGATACAAATCAAACTCCAACTCTCCTACTTTACATTATGTGTGTCAAGTATAGTTGTCTCAACAATGGAAATGCTGACCAGTGGCTCAGTAGTTTGCACAGCTGCCTGAATTTATTGTACATTGCCATGGTTTGGGTATGGTTTGAACTTTTTTTTTTTTTTTTTGGTACTAGAGATCAAATTCATCACTACATCCTTGCGAAGTAGGAGCTTAGGCTACTAAGCAAAGTCTAGTGCTAATTTGAACTCTTAAGTTCCAGTTTCCAGGAACTGGGTTCATAGTGTAGCAGTGATAAAGTAATGAAAGCTTAAAAGTTAGAACCTACTACAAGTTAATTAGGATATTAGAGTAATACACTCAGGGATAGAGAAAGTCTGGGTCACTCAGGGGAGTAGCTGAAGCTGAAAATGGATCACATGTGTGGCCAAAGCAAGGCCAATAAAAAGATCAGGGTCTTCCTGAGTCAAGTCACAGGGATTACTGCTCTAATCTGAAGATCACTGTGAGCCTGAGACAAGTTATATGGATAAGTTCTTACATAGAGAGGTTTCACATGATACTGAATCTCCCAGTGCTACATATAAATGTGCTACATCCAATGGAATGTGGCTTCCTCCTGCTCTTTCTCTCTCTGCTCCTGCTTTGTTGTAATTTCCATTAACAAAGAGGTCTGCAAATGGTCTCACCATTCTGTACTCTGACTCTTGTCCTTTTTCCCCATGCTCACACCATTTGTATCCTAGGAAAATTAAAAGTTGCAACTCACAGATGTGGGTCACATTTCATGGAAATGAATTAATCTCCAAAAGAATGAGTCATCACAGTTGAGATTAATGCAGGCCATGAATAATTCAGTAGCAGTAACTACTGTTATACCATCCATTCCTAGATTATCACCTGAGACAGATGCCTGAAACATTCTCTTAAATCTCAAGAGCAATGAGCTAAGAAAATTACTTCAGAAACTACACTGCTTCATAAAGCACTGTTATGTCAGCACAAAACACACAGAAATACCAGGACTCTTTGAAGAAATGACTGATTCTACATAAAGGGTTGAGAAATGCTAAATGTCCCTGAGGTGACTTCTTGTGTTTGAAAATCACCGTGAAAATCAATAGTGAGGAAATGCCCTGGTCTGCAGGAAAGCCCCCAGAATTTGTGTTGATCTATTTCATTTGCATACCTCCAAATAAAACTTAATTCCACCATCACACTTCTGCATAAAATGGTTAGATTATATGATTTGTCTGGGCAGCATATACTCAACTAAATACTTGGAAACCAAAAGCAGAATAGATATTGTTGTTCTTTCTATACCTAAGAAACCAAAACCCAAATAGATATTGGTGTTGATAAGCAATTTCTACACCTTCTAGTATTCTATTTAATAATCAAGTATAAATTACTGGATGGAGATCTACTCCAATCACTTAAAGAAAAAGAAATAAATAGCATCCAGTTTCCAAAGTAAATAATAAGATGTAGATAAATTTCCATATGTGGGTTACATAAAATGTAAACTTTGAAATCAGAAAGCAATGATTAAGGATAATGTTGTACTCCAAATATTAGCCCCCCAAAATGGTGTACAACAATGGGCAAGACATGTTTTGTGAAGAAAAAGGAGGGCTGTGGCACCAGTGACACAGTGCACCTGCAATTTGCAAAGCTGTGTAACCTGGTTAAAACATTTTGCAGACTTTTATAGAAAATATAATGAAGAAGGCCTTTGTTTCCCTTTGCTTGAAGACAGAGAAGTTTTGCAGGAATATACAATCCTTTGTCAGCTAATTTGAGCACTTAATTTTAGATAACATCTGCACTTTTCAGAGGGAAACAATGGTTAACATATCAATCAGGTCAGAGTCCCAGGAATTTACATTCCTTGCAGAGGGGAGATACAGTTAACACATCAATTAGGTAATATTCCAAGAAATTTACAGTCCTTTGCAGAGTGGAGCAATGGTTAACATATCCATTAGTTCACCCAGGAAGATGTTGCATACCAAACAGTATGATGGTGCTACAGCTATTTTATAACAATGTGCTCAGTGCCCCAGGGTGTCTAAATGTAGAAAACACTTATGTTTGCAAAGGGAATTAACAAGTAATTTGGTCATATAACTTGGACATTGGCAAACATAACACAAACACAATGAAGCTCTTTTTACTAGTGTGCAGCATTCCCCACTGATTTTTTGTCAGTGAACTAAATCATTTACTCATGGGTTTTCCAGACATTGGTATCTGTTTATAACCTTGTGTCTTTAAAATCATGAGCTTTATATTTTGAATCTGAGCTTTGACATAGTTTAACAATTTGTTTATAATAAAAGGTCCAATAGTTACACAGATGAGGAGGATTAGCAAAGGTCCTGTTCACTGCTGTTATTAAGGCTGTTAACTGAAGGGAGGAGAAAAAGCCAACATTTAAACAAGCTCTGTTCTGCCTGCCTGGCTTGTTCTTGCAATTGATTTTTGAGGTCAGCCATGACTCCAGAATGATTGATATACAAGCAACAATTTTTTTTTCTAAAGCCATAAAGAGGCCTCCTTCCTTTAGGAATAGGAAATCAAGACCCCACCAGTTTTTGTAAAACCATGTCAGCCAGTGAATTTAAAGAATCTGAAAGTGATAAGATTACACTGGTTGAGGGTGTAGGATTTTGGGGTCTCCCATGTAAAGAAAAGTAATGATCTCCTTGGGGTCTCCATAAGGGAGAACACATAAGAACAAGACTGTCACATACATTTGGCAATCTTAAGCTTTGCCAAGTCCTTGGAGGGAACGACAGTCCACTTATCTGTAGGTTGATCGCCATCAGATGCCATGACCAGCTTGAAGTGGGAATGATGAATCGAGGCAGGCTTTCCAGTGACTTTGACAGAAGTTGGAGTGCTGAGGACCACAGTGTAGGGATCTTCCCATTACAGCTCAGGATATTCACAGTGATGCCTATTGATGAGGACTAGTGTCCCAGGTTCTACTGCAGGGCATTCGTCCTCATAGTGGCCTGCAGGCTGAAGATGTTGTTGTCTGAATAACTGTTGGATGGAAGTCAGAACTGGCTGAACGGCCATGGAACAACTTAATAAGATCTTGATTAGCTAAATCAGCTAATTTTTTTCTCAGAAAATTTAGGAATAAGAGGAGGGGGGACTCCCATACAAAGCCTGTGAAGGGGAAACACCTGCAACATATGGGGCTCATCACCCACACAAAAAAGCAAAAAGAAGTAGACTTAACCAGTTCTCACCAGTTTCCAAGGCCATCTTAGTTATTACGGTTTTTAAAGTCTTGTTTATTCTTTCTACTTGTCTGAACTTTGAGGCCAGAAAACACACTGGAGTTTCCAATGAATCTGCAAAGCATGGGTTACCTTTTGAGTTATCTGGGCTATAAAAACCAGGCCATTGTCAGACCCCATGGATTAGGGGAGGCCAAATCAGGGAAACTGCTGTCAGTGTGGACTCAGATTTAGTAGCCAAAGCTTCCACCGATCCAGGGAAAATTATCTATCATTACTAATAAGTACTTATTCCCTAGAAGTCCAGGCTTTTATAATTCTCTGAAACCTATTTCCCAATGTTCTCCAGGCATAGTCCCATGGTAGCCAGTGGTTTCTATTTGTTGCAGTCACTTTGGGTTCACTAATTCACGTTGAGAGCACCTGAGACTCACAGACTGGGTATGTTTTGATATTAACTCCCAGGGATTGCTCAAAATTGAGCAGACGGATGCAAATCTTTTCAAATGTAAACAGGCTCTGAAAGAGTAGGTGGGATCAACAGTCATGTAAGGGATATCTCAATCCTCACTGATTTTGTGGCTACCTTTCAGAAGGTGGTGTCTACCAAATTATTTCCTCATATAACAAGGTCATTTCCTGCCGATGGGCTCTATAATGGATAATAGGCACCTTCCTTGGCATCAAGATGGAATCCCACAAGTCCAAATATTTGGGAGCATTTTTAGTCTTGTGGTCCCCAGAAGTCAATAATCCCCATTCCTGGTAAATAGTCCCATGAACGTGAGCTGTAGCAAATGCATATCTGCTATCGGGATAGATATTTCTATCTTTACCTTCTAACAGCTTGAGGGCCTCAGTAAGGGCAATGAGTTCAGTTTACTTGCTAATGTCCCTGGCTCCATGGTTTGTTCCCATAGAATCTGAAGGTCTGTGGTGATGGCAGCTTCCACGACCTGCTTATCTTGATAGATGTCACTGCTTCCATTAGTGAAATATGATGGAACCCGGATAGTGGCTCATCTGTCAAGTCTGGTCCCCAGTATAGTCATGGCAGGGCAAGGAGGGTTCATCATTAGGCAGAAGAGTAGCATGGTTTAAAGTTACTGTCCCCTTAAAACTGATTGTAGTCGGATCCAGAAGTAATGCTTGATAATGCATGACTTGCGAGTTGGGCAATCATCAGTCTCATGAAGCCTTGATGAGAGTCTCCAGTGAATGGGAAGGGACAATTAAGAGTTTCTGTCTAAAAGTCAATTTTTGAGCTTCCACTTCCAAGAGGACCACTGGGGAAAGATCCCTCAGAAAAGGTGGCCATGTGTCTACCACAAAATTACGTCTCTTGGAAAGGTAGGTAGCAGGCCTCTGCCAGGGTCTCAAACTCTGGGTCAGTCCTATGACTCCTAGAAATTCTTGCTGTTGCTTTTTAGTCACAGAAACTGGAATCTGTTGGCTGGCTTGCACCCACTTGGAGGAAAGAGTCCATTTTCCTTCCTGGATTTGGTTACTTAGGTAGGTCACATATTTTTGGCTTATTTGGACCTTTTGCAGAGACCCTATAGTGCAGCACATCTAAAGCCCACAGAAGATCTTCAGACAGTCTTTTCATCAATGCCCCTTCTCTTAGAAATAAGCACATTGACTTTATCTAAGGACATATGAGACTTCGCATCAGACTAGGTGAATTTTTCAACTAGCATTTCCAGAACCTTTTTCTACTTCTGGTGCTAAGGGTCCTCCTGGTGGTCAAATACCTTTTGGGCAATCTCTAATAACTGACTGAGGGACATTTCCTCAAAACCTTCAAATTTTTGCAATTTTTGCTTAATATCAGGGGCTGTTTGGGTTACAAAGGCAGTATTAATGGCTCTTGCATTTTTAGGTGCTACCGGTGTATAAATGTGATAGGCCTTTTGCAATCTTTTCAGAAAACCCTGAGGGAGACTCATTAGCCAATTGTCTCACTTCTTCTACCTTGGGAAAATTGGTGGGTTTTCTTCAGTGCCCATCATGGCTACCTAGATGGTGATACCGAGGGAGAACCTCCTTACCGCTGGTTGTCCAATTGGGGTGGGACAAATGGAAAACACAGTTTTGGCATTTTGGATCAGAGGACAGGTTTCATCTGGATGGCACATTGCTTTTTGTCCCAGGGTGCCATGTGGCAGGCCATTGTTCTACTGAAATTATATACTTAATAAAAGAGCTTTTTCATAGGTAACAAAATTTATCTGTACCATATAGTCTCCCAGATGTGCATAGCACATCTAAGAACTTGCATTTTACCTTTGTAATCACCAATCAAATTAGGCACAATAGTTATTCTTATTCCTTTTAAATTTAGATAAGATTGTTCCTGCACAATACCAAGTCTTCCTTTAGGTGGGGGAACCCAAATTCCTGTGCCAGAAAGCATTTCTTCTTTTACATTCTGGCAAAGCCAGGCATTTTTACTTTAAGACAAAACCATTTCCTTTATCCCCCTTTTTTCTTTTTCTTTTTTTTTTTTTTAGCTTACCACCAGTCAATTACCTCCTCTCTGGCTTTTTAGACAATATTAAAACCTTTAACAAAATCATTGAATTGACATTCATTTAGTAGTCTCAAACATATTTAATCATTTCATGTTGTTTCATTACATTAAAATGCTACACTTTAAAAACTTTAACTTTCTTAACTGGTTCAATTACAGTATGACCTGGTTTCCCTTGGTAAATTTAATATGATTCTTAAAACATATATATATATATATATATATATATATATATATATATACATATACATACATATATATATATATATATATATATATATAATTTTAACCAGAAATAAAAATACTTTTAAAAGCATGTCGAGCTTGTAAGTAATCAACTGAGGACTAAAACACTAAACAAGGCATCACAAAAACAAGACCAACATTAAAGACACAAATGAAGATTTTTCTGTCCACAGTTTGGTGATCTAAAGGAAATAATTTTCATTATGAACCTTGAGTCCAATGAGCACATGGATCCTGCAACAAAAATGATCAATGAGTCCCTAAAAGTTAGTAACAAATTCGCCAAGTTCAAATGGGAAAAAAAAAAAAGAATTCCAAAGTTAGTAATAGATTCAAATTGGTGGTCAACTCCAAAGTAAAAAACACTGAACATAAAGGCAAATGAGCAAGAAGCTCTAAATCACAAATCGGTGAGCAACCCCAAGCCACAAAAAGGCCCCAAAGCACAAATGGGCAAGAAGCCACAAAGCACAAACAGGCCCCAAAGCACAAACAGGCCCCAAAGCAAAAACGGGCCCCAAAGCACAGACGGGCAAGATCCCAAATCACAAACGGGTAACAAGCCAAAAACACAGACTGGCCAACAGCCCTAATCACACACAGGCAAAAAGGCCCAAGTTATACATGGGCAAAAGCGCTAAATTACAAATATGCAAAAAGCCCCTGGAAGGTATCCCATTCCATCTGAAGTTACAAGTGTGTGCACCCAAATGACAAACAGGCTAAAAGATCCAAATACTTACAGATGTTTAGATGATTGATTGGTGAAATATAATTTGGTGAGGGTCCCCTATTATCCCTGATGAGCCCCCAAATGTTGTAACCCCAAAACAAGCCCCAAAATATGTTGTCCAAACATGGAACAAGACATGATTTGTGAAGAAAAAGGAGCACTGTTTATTTAACCTGGCATAGTGACACAGTGCAAAGCTGTGTAACCTGCTTAAAACATTTTACAGACTTTTATAGAAAGTTCAGTTAAGGCTTTTGTTTTCTTTTGCTTGAGGACAGAGAAGTTTCATAGGAATTTACATGTGGGAAGCCCTGAAATTGACAGCCACCTTACCATCTTCATGCTGTACCAACTTAATGCCCTCTAGGAGTTAGGTTTGGTAATTAAGCAGCATCTTGCATAACTTGTTTAGCCTGCCCCATTATTCAGGGACTATGCATATTGAGCCCGCATGTGGGAAATTCCAACTGACCTAAGAATCTCCATTTGCCACTGTTGCTAAGTTACCTTCTGATGTCTCAGCACCCAAAATCCCTCCTCCCCAATATCCTATATATTTGCTACTCCTTCCATGAATAACCGAGACTTGATTGGAATTCATCTTGTCTCTGGCTCTTTGTGTCTCTTGCTCCCTTTTCATCCCCACTCCCCTTCTAGGGCCTCCGTGGATTTACTCACAGGCCTGGTCATTTACAATTCATTGTCAGCTAATTTTAACACATAATTTTAGATTACATCTCTGCTTTGCAGAAGGGAAAAATGGTTAACATATCAATCAGGTTAGATTCCCAGGAACTTACAATCCTTTGCAGAGAGGAGCAATGGCTAACATACCAGTTAAGTCACCCACAATGATGGTGCATTCAGAACAGTATGATGGCACTACAGATATTTTATAACAATGTGGTCGGTGCCCCAGGGAGTACGGTTGTAGAAAATGGTTATTTCTGCAAAGGGAATTAATAAGTAATTTTGTCATATAACTTGGGCATTGGAAAACACAACACAAATATAATGAAGCTCTTTTTGCTAGTATACAGCATATAATAATCAATTGTAAAATGCTGTGAACAAGTTAGCAGTTATCTGTGTCTTGAAGAGATGGAATGAGTGATTTCCAGTAAAACAACGGTGATGGCTTAGAATATTGGACTCAGAATGACCACAATGACTAAGCACTTTGACATTCAGTTGGAAAGCAGAACTGGATCATGAGGCTGTATAACACTTCTGAGTATGGTAGAAAACTGGAGCACAAATCTGAGTTTGTGAAAGCAGACAAAAGAAAAGCTTTGGAAGAAATCAAGTGATATTTATCCCTGAAGTGGTAGGCTTTCTTCTTTTCTTCTTCCTTTCCTTCCTTCCTTCCTTTTTTGCTTCCTCCCTTCCTTCCTTTTTTCCTGCCTCCCTCCCTCCATTCCTTCCTTCCCTCTATCCTTTAATGCTTTTGGTTTTTTGATTCAGGTTAGTATGTAATGCCAAATGCCTTGAAATTGCAATGATTTTCCAGCCTCATCCTCCTGAGTGCTGGGATTACTGATGTGTGCTAAAACATCCTGCAATTCAGGATTATTTTTTTGTATTTTAAAGGGGATAAAATTAAACACAGCAAAACAGAACAAAATAAGACATAAGAAAGCAATGTAAGAGATATAAATTTCAAAGCTAGATGAACTCAGATCGTCACTATCTATCATATTGTCTCTTGTTTTCTTCCAAATAATTGTCCATGCCTTGGCATACAGAGAAGTCATTAAAAAAACATATAAAACTGATCTGAACAGAATGAGAGAGGCATTTTAGATCTTCAGTACCAGACAACAAGGAAGTCACTAATGGCTGTCCAAGAGTCTCTAGTTCACTTCAAAAAAGTTGTCCATACTTTCAGGTATATTGAAGCTAAGTTAAAACAAACAGGCTAAAATAACACCATTATTTAGAACAAAGCAAAACATGGATAAAAGTATTGGCCTTCAAAGAAATAATAGAAGGAAATCTCCTCTTATGCTCTACTTTGTTCTGTTTTGTTGTGTTTAATTTTATCCCCTTAAATTTACAAAAACAAGAATCCTGAGTTGCAGGATGTGGTAGCACACATCTATACTGCCAGCACTCAGTAGGCTGAGGCTGAAAAATCAGTGCAATTTCAAGGATATTTGGCATTACATAATAACCTGGATCAAAAACCAAAAGAATGCAAAGAAAGAAAGAAGGGATGAATAAAGGAAGGATGGAAGTAAGAAGCAAAGGGAAGAAGAAGAAGAAAGAAAGAAAGACTACCACTTCACAGACAGGTGTCACTTGCTTCATTAACAAGCTTCTCTTTTGTCTGATTTCACATATTCAGATTTGTGTTCCAGTTTTTTACAGGACTCAGAACTTTTATAGACCCTCATGATCTAGTTCTGCTTTTGAACTAAATAGCAAAATGCTTAGTCACTGGGGACACTGAGTCCATAATTTTTAGCTACCACTTTTCTTTTCCTGGGACACATTCACTCCATCACTTAAAGACATGGGAAACTTGCTAACTTATTCACATCTTTTTATAATTGATTAATATCTTAATCATTGCTTTCAAAGTTTAAAGTCTAATATTTATGTAACACAGATATGGAAATTTGTCCACATCTTATTACTTACATTGGAAACTGGATGCTATTTATCTCTTTTTCTTTAAGTGTTTGGAGTAAATGTCCAACCAGTAATTTATATTTGGTTATTAAATAGAATAGTATGAGGTGTATGTCTTAGTTACTTTTGACTTGTTGCTGAGACAAAATACCTGAAGCTAAGCTGGGAAAGGAAAGGTTTATTTCTTACAGTTTTTGGAGGTTTCAGTCTACACTCAGTTGGCTCCAATTCAGGTGGGCATGGCTGAGGCACAATCCATCATGGCTGCAGTCATAAAATAGGAAACAGGAAAAAGCAAGTCCTACCTTTTTCGTGCCATTACATCACATCCTGGCTCCACCCCTTTGTTGGTGGAGCACTGACACTATCAATCCAATCACTGTCTAAATGAACCAATCACAAATACACAATGCAAACTCATGAGGCCTGGGGGACACAGACATAAATCATGACAGTGTAGAAACTGCTTACCAACACTAATATCTATTCTTCTTTTGGTTTTCTAGTGTTTAGCTGAGCACATTTTGACCAGATAAATCATATTACCTAACTTTTTGTCCAGTGAGTGTGATGATGAGATTAGGTTCTATTTGGAAGTGTGCAAATGAAAGAGATCCACAAAATTTCTAGGGGCTTTCTTACAGACAAGAGTATTTCCTCACTATTCATTTTTACTGTGGTTTTCAAACACAAGAAGTCATCTCAGGGACATTTATCTTTTCTCTACCCTATATTTGGAATCAGACATTTCTTCAAAGAATCCTGGTATTTCTGTGTGTTTTGTGCTTATATAAAAGGCTTTATGAAGCAGTGTAGTTTCCGAAGTAATTTACTTAGCTCACTGCTTTTGAGATTTAAGAGAATGTTTCAGGCATCTATTTGTCTCAGGTGATAATCTAGGGATGGATGGTATAACAGTAGGTATTGCTACTGAATTATTCATGGCATGAATTAATCTCTACTGTGATGACTCATTCTTTTGGAGATTAATTAATTCCCATGAAATGTGACCCATATGTGAGTTGCAACTTTCAATTTTCCTAGGATACAAATGGTGTGAGCATGGGGAAAAAGGACAAGAGGCAGAGTACAGAATGGTGAGACCATTTGCAGACCTCTTTGTTAATGGAAATTACAACAAAGCAGGAGCAGAGAGACAAAGAGCAGGAGGAAGCCACATTCCATTGGATGTAGCACTGGGAGATTCAGTATCATGTGCAACCTCTCCATCTAAGAACTTATCCATATAACTTGTCTCAGGCTCACAGTGATCTTCAGATTAGAGCAGTAATCCCTGTGACTTGACTCAGGAAGACCCTGTTCTTCTTACTAGCCCTGCTATGGCCATATATGTGATCCATTTTCAGCTTCAGCTACTCCCCTGAGTGAGCCAGACTTTCTCTACCCCTGATTGTAGTGCTCTAAAACCCTATTTAACTTGTAGTAGGTTCTAACTCTTAAGGCTTCATTACTTTATCACTGCTACAACTATGAACCCAGTTCCCAGAAAATGAAATTTAAGAGTTCAAATCAGCACAAGACTTTGCTCAGTAGCCTAAGCTCCTACTTCACAAGCATGTAGTCATGAATTTGATCTCTAGTACCAAAAAAGGAGTTCAAGCCATACCAAAACCACGGCAATGTGCAATAATTCAGGCAGCTGTGCAAACTACTGAGCCCCTGGTCAGCATTTCCATTGTTGAGACAAATATACTTGTCACACATAACAAAGCAGGAGAGGTGGAGTTTGATTTGTATCCTCAGAGTTTAGATGGCTCCAGGCAGAAACTTCATGAAAGAACTTCCTAGTAGAGCAAATTTGTTGTTTTCATGGCAAGAAGGAAAGGATCAAAGAGAAAGAGCAGCGAGAGATTCTCCCCCACCCCAGGCACAGCCACCGCAACTCAGCTCCAGCGGGCCCCAACTCTTAACAGCACATTCAACTATGAACATTCATGGAAAAATCCACTTAGGAGTATAGTTCCCAAATCAGGAGACTCTTAATCTCATCAAATTGATGATTTGGATTAACTGGCACAGAGTCATGTGACCAGTCACTCCAAAGGTACTTGAAGGGGCAGTGGCAGATAAAATTGCTGTGTGGAGATTTTTGGTTTTAGAACTTCAATTTAGCTGGGCTGAAGTAATCTCAGACACCTGGTCGTGAAATAGGTTTACTAAAATATTTGATAAATCCTAGGCAAGTTAGCAAATTAGTGAGGTCTTTTTTCAAACAAAACAATCTAAATTGGTATGATAATCCAAGATATAGTCCCCAACACCATACCTTAAAATAAAGCCCCCTGTAAAAATGGTATTTTAAAGTCCTTAGAAATTGATTAATTTTTTGGATATTCAGGTTGTTATTGTGCTATTTTCAACATTGTGCTCAGAGCTTTTGTCTCTGATACACTAATTCACATTTTGGCTATATTTTATTAAAAATATACTTTTTTGCCATGTGTGTAACTTTGTTGTGCCTCCAATATGCAGTGACTTATTTCTATGTTGTACTCTTATTTATCATCATAATACCACTGCATTACATTGAAGTGTATGAACTGCTTGCTTTACCGTGTTCATGGGACATGAATTGTGTGTTTGCATATAAGTGTGTGTGTGTGTGTGTGTGTGTGTGTGTGTGTGTGTGTGTAAATGGATCTCAAATCTTCACACATGTGCAAGAATGTAACCTACAATTGATATTCTCCACACACAATCCATGAGATAATTATATCTCTAGTAGAGGCAAAGTGGAACAAGAGTAGCTTGACACATCCTCAAATAAACACTTTGGTTGTTTTCATAGCATTTTTTCTTCTTCTTCTTCTTTTTTTTTTTTTTTTTTTTTGTCTTTTGTTGAGACAGTGTCTTGCTATGCGGTTCAGGCTGGACTTGAACTCACTTTGCAGCCTAGGCTGGGCTCCAATTTATAACAATCCTCCAACATCAGCCTGAGTAATCCCGAGCGCTGGGATTACAGGTGTGAGCCACCACACCCGATTTATACCATTTCTTCTTTATTTAGGACTGAAATTTTAGAATCACTAGCACTTTCTGTTCTTGACCAACTCAAGTAGGATTGTACTTCTACAGAAGTTTCTCCTAAACTGGTATTTCTTCCTATAAGCATGTTTTGTTCACCATAATTGAGTGTTCATAGGGTTCAGACTATTCAATTCCTTCTACTCTTACTTGAAACTTCAAACCACAAAGCTTCCTGCAGTGTTGCCTTATATTCTCACATTTCCATTTGTAGAATTTCTGCATTTTTGTGATGATATGGGAGTTTAATTCCTCTCAAGTCTATCAGAAATCTTTCTGTATTTCTTTCACTCCTTCATGCATGGTTTGATTACTGTTGATTCTTTATATGTCCTTGTGAGAAATGATCTAGCTATATAGTTCTCACTGATCTTAAATTAGCAAGGATTCTCCAACCTCAACCTCTGGAGTGCTGGGATTAGGGGAGTGTACCACTCAACCTAGCTGCTGTTGATTCATGAACACTCAAATTTGAGAAACCTGCCTTACTGCTTTAGAAATTAGGCAATAGAATAAAAAGACACAGTGGCCTTGTTTACAGTCCCAGAACACAACAGTCTCAGGCAGTAGGATGATGGAAACTAAGGCTTGCTTGGACTACAAGCAAGACACTCTTTCAAATTTCAAACAAAGAAATAAATGACAAATACTAAAGAAATTCAAAAGTAGCAAAAAGTAATCTTTTTCTTTAATGAGTCAAAATACTGGTGGTGTAAGTATTAACTTAATCTGTTAATTTGAGTAAGCATGCCTAACTCCATGGGATTAGACCCACCCTAGGGTGGATACTCCCCTAAGTGGTATAAAAGGGAAGCCAAGAATGAAGAGTTACATCTTTTCCAGAAGAAATAACACCTTTCTCAACTCAGATCCAAGCCTTCAACAGGATTCTCTGTGTCTTCAGCCTGACAACAGACTTTTTGTGTCTCCCATATGTGACTCTGCATGCAGTTTTGGTAAGTATTCTTCGAACTTTTTGCAGATTTGATTACATTGCACTAAATCTGTTTATTTAGAGAGCACTGCCAGTCACAGGTAGGGATAATTTAGGTAGTTTACATTGGTCTGTATCATAGTATCTTAGATTTAAATCAACAAGGAGCCCTTGTGGAAGCAGCACTATTTCATTTTAATTCATCTTCATGGCATTACTATTAGAAAGCAATAAGAATACTGACTGGACATGCTTAAGGGGAGTCAGACAGTGGGTGAGCTCCAAGATTGGCATGATGTCATTAAGGACAGTTTTCTGTCACTTGTCCTGAAAAATAATTCTCCCTTGTCATGGGCAAGCTTCTCTTCCATGAGCCTCAGTTTTTCTTCAGCTGTTGATCTTCCCTAGTGGTGGCAGGCCTGTGTCAGCCAGCCAAAGGGCACAAGTAAATCACTCCTCTAGAAGGCTTGATGTGCATACTGCTTATGAGAATAGGGAACCCAGGTCTCTCTGTCAGCGACTTTGGTTGATTCCAGGTGCACTATTTGTTCCCAGTTGCAACTATATGAATCAAATGGGATGGATTGGGGAAGTTACCCAGATTAGCCTGGCTGCTCTCACGTAGGAGAGGAGGACAAAGGATTGATAAACCAGGAGAATACTGAAGAGAATTGTCCCAGTTATTTGGGATCAAAGAGGGAGCAAAGGAGAGCAAGTGAGTGGGATAGACATCTGCTGGTCAAATCACAGGCTCCTAATGCCAGAGCAGGGACAATAGAGAGAGGTACAGCATTTTTTCTCTTATCCTGAGGAAGGTTTTTAACCCATCAAATTCCAAAATTCTGTGTGAAGTACAATACAGTGTCATAGGCCAAAAGCGTCGATGAGGAAAGGTGTTTCATTTGGCCCATATAACAATGGCTTCAGAGCCACAGTTTCTCTGAAGTACACTCTAGTTACCCGTCAAACACATGGACTGCTTCAGAATGTTAATAGCAATGGGAAGGTGTTAGTGATACAGTTGACCAAGAGGCACGCTAGCTTGCTCTTTTAATCCCAGCATTCTTGGGGATTTACGTAGGAGGTCTCTGAAAAGTGCACCCCAAATTTGGAAGCCTAGTGAATTAATTAGACTGAATCTCAACACCATAAAATGAATAAAAGGACAAGACATGTAATTCAGTGTGCAGTCTCTATGCTCAATCTCCAGTAGTAAAAAACAAAACAAGATGCACTGTGTCATAGAATGTCATCAGAAGGTAGATTTTTAATAATGTAATTTGCTGCTTGTAGGACTAAATTTTGCTGTGGAGTTCCAGCTCTACTCAATGCTTAGTGATTCTCATGCCACAGTCATCTGAGTGGTAAAATTATATGCATATATAGTGGTATAAGTATTAACTGAATGTGTTAATTTGATTAAAGCATGCCTAACTCAAATGGATTTAAATAGCATAGGAATACCCACTCTAGGGTGGATCCCCACCTTTTATACCACTTAGGCGAGTATCCACCCTAGGGTGGGTCTAATCCCATGGAGTTAGGCATGCTTACTCAAATTAACAGATTAAGTTAATACTTACACCACCAGTATTTTGTCTCACTACAGAAAAAGATTACTTTTTGCTACTTTTGAATTTCTTTTTTATTTGTCATTTATTTCTTTGTTTGAAATTTGAAAGTGTCTCTTGCTTGTAGTCCTTTGCATAAAAGGAAGCAAAAAAGGAAGGGTTACATCTGTTCCAGAAGAACTCAAACTGTACTCAAAAAATATTAAAAAGGGGATTTCTTTAGTGAATTGTTTTTTAAAGGAATCAAGACAGGACTGAATAGTGACTAATTATTAAGTAAATATTGGTAAATGTAAGTCTGATTAATTAATTTTTTAAATCTACACATCAGGCTATCTAGTTTGTGACTGCCTTATCTTCCTGCTTGTCTTGGATCTGCTGAATAGAGTGACATGTCTACAGTCTGGTGAAGAAAGAAAACCTGGGAGACCTTCTTTCACTTTCACACTGGTGCTGTCAGGAATTCAAGAAATGTCCAGTGGGCCAGTAGCTGAGAACCAGCATGCCACAGAGATCAAAGTAGTGAAATTCTCCTACATGTGGACCATCAGTAACTTTAGCTTTTCCCTAAAGGAAATAGGTAGTGCCATTGAAAGTTCAACCTTTTCACCTGAAGCAAATGATAACCTGAAATGGTGCTTACGAGTATATCCAAAAGGGATCAATGAAGAAAGCAAAGATTACCTGTCCCTATGTCTGGCACTGATCAGCTGCCCGATGGGAGAAGCTTGGGCAAAATTCACATTTTATATTGTGAATGATAAAGGACAGAACACCAAAGGTCTAGCGAGTCAAGAAATTCAGAGATTTGATCCAGGCACAGAATGGGGATTCAGAAAATTCATCCTTAGAGATTTTCTTTTGGATGCAACCAATGGGCTACTCCCTGATGACAAGCTGACCCTCTTCTGTGAGGTGAAAGTGACACAAGACACTACCGACAGTTTTAGCCTGAATCACAAGAATATAGTGAAGGCTTGTGAGAATTGGTTAGCAAGTGATCTAGCAGGGCTGTGGAAGAATTCCCTGTTGGCAGACTGTTGCTTCTTTGTGGCTGGCCAGGAATTCCAGGCTCACAAAGCCATCTTAGCAGCTCGTTCTCCAGTTTTCAAGGCCATGTTTCAACATGAAATGCAGGAGAGCATAAACAATCGAGTTGAAATCAGTGATATGGAGCCTGAAGTTTTCAAGGAAATAATGTTCTTCATGTACACTGGAAAGGCACCAAACCTTGGCAGAGTGGCACCTGATCTGCTGGCAGCTGCAGACAGGTATGGCCTGGGACGCCTGAAGCTCATGTGTGAGAAACACCTCTGCTGCAATCTCTCTGTGAAGAATGTCATCAAAATCCTCATCTTGGCTGACTTCCACAGTGCACATCAGTTGAAAGTTTGTGCAGTGGATTTCATCAACTCGCATATTTCTGACATCCTAGAGACTGAGGAGTGGAAGTCCTTAGTGGTGTCACACCCTCATTTGGTGGCTGAAGCCTACCAGTCTCTGGCTTCCATGCATTGTGCTTTCCTGGGACCCCCATATAAGCGTGTAAGGCTGTCCTAATATCCAACCTGTCCATTTATCTCCCACAAACAGGGGTCACAGTGGTTACCACTGAGCCTTTGCTAGAGAGGACAATCTTTGGAGTGTTCACACTTCTTCAAGGAAACACTGAATTTTGTTTGTCCCTAGGAATAGATGGCACCAATTTTCAATTTTAATAATGAGCAGATAGGAACTTAAAATTTAGGAGAGTAACTTTTGAAAAGTCCTCAGAATGTAAGTTAGAGGTAATCAGAATTCTGGCTTTTACAATATAATGCATGCTAATTTTTGCAGTGTTGATCCCAAAGTAAAAATCAAAGGATTCAGCAGCAAAACAGACACACCTAGGGGTAGATCTGCCATAAGAAAGTAGGACGTTTGTCTCTTCCTTCATTTTTTTTTTCATGAATAAAGTTTAATCTTACTTTATGCAGTTGTGTGAGTTCTTTTCCTTTTTGTACATTGAATAGTTAAAAGTCTGGGGAAATTTGAGGATGGCCAGATGCCTTGAAGCCCACCCATGTGCTGGAATCCCAGATTTATATTCGCACTAATCAACTTCAGGAATGGGAGAAGAACAACACCCAGGACTTGAACATTTAGACGAAAGGAATTACCTGTGAAGCATCTTTTTGCTCCCTTGTGTATGACAGAGGGACATTGGCATGCATTCCAGGCACTGGCCTGCACATCCCAGCAGTGATAGTGTAAGAACTGCCTGCCTCTGAAGGAGCATACCAATCATCAGGTTCCTGGGCCAAAGAGAGGGAAAAGTGTTCCATTTTAAGAAAAACGAAAAGTTAGAGAAAAAAATAATAGAGACAATTTGTGTATTACACAAGAATTCATGTTCGGGGAGCAAATTTTAATCCTTTCAACTTTGCCAATATAAAGGTGCTAGTAAACATGCCTCCTTGTTGTACAAAATCCAAGGGAGTCCTTACACTGTTAACAGTTATTGCTTGCAAGAACACAATATACATTCTTTTCCTATCTTAAAAATGAGGGATGGGCGATAAAAGAGGCATTAGGAGTTTTATGTGGAAGATGATTATTTTGACAATTTTACCTTTAACAGCAATCACTGTTGGTGGTGTTTTGGAACCACTCTGGACATTTCAATTTCATGGGCGTTTAAGGACACATGAGAGTAGAACCTCACTTGTCTTCAACAGGTGCATAGTGATATAAAAATGTGTAGCCCTCAATTATACATCAACTTTAATGGCACTCTATGAGAATGCAAATGTGAGATAGCAACTTGTATAAATTCTAAAGAGGCAGGAGGCTCTCCCTGAGGCTCTTCTGCTCTACACTTCCCCATGCTGCCTGCACTTGTTGGTTTCATACACCCGTGTGTTCTTCAACATTGCAACCTCACTCACAGAAATCTGTCTTTCTTGAGGGCTCCAGCAACAAGATAACAGTGATGAATGCTAAAGAGCATTTCACTCATTTGTCTTCACAAGGTCTATGGTCCTTAAATATTGTCAGAAAAGTTTTTGAAGCATTTTGATGAATTTATTTCTCTTACATTCCCTTCTCCCTTTTCTTTAAAACCAGAAAATGCAAAGGAAAGCGACTGAGAGGAAAAATAAACATTTACTATTAAATGCTTTTTAAAAATATTAAGATTCATCAGCTGTCCATAACAAACTAGCTGCCTGTGTTGGAGCTATCGCAGTATCTTCTCATTAACCACACCTCCTACAAAGCAGAACATTCAAATATAAAGTGTTTTGTTCTTGGAAATATAAATTATTGCTATTTTTAAAATAAATCTGCATATTAAAATCAGGGTTCCATCTCTACCTCAAATTAACTAACAAAGAAATAACTGACATAGTGAAAATTTCACTTGTTGAAAGAAATGAAGCAGAGTGTATTAGAGCCTACAATTGTGCAGGACCAGTGCCACACTCTGAGACTCCTAGAGTGCAAGTATATGTCACAGTAACTTAATGTCAAATGATTTTGGAGAGATAGAAATTAAAAATGAAGCACAAATACACACAAACAGTTTTAATTGCAAAGATAAATGAAGCCATGCAAGGTCTGCAGTTTAGGTGGCTGGAGGCAGGATCATTGTGATCTAAGGTCTAGTTTAGCTCTCTGGCAAGAGAGGGAGGTGGGCTCTTAAGAATTTGCAAGTGGTCTTGGGGATGCATAATCAACTCCTTAGGCTGGTGTCACTCTTTCAGAATCTTTTTGACTGAAAAGTGGTTTGCACCCAGGAAAGAATTGTCTCCCTATATCACAATCCCAGTCTCGTAGATTTATGTGTTTTAAACAATAGCAAAAGATTCTAGTGAAAATGCCACTGTTTGATTTCTCATGCTATAAAAACTAGTTGATGGCAGAAGACCAACAAGCATTTCTCATCAATTTTCAGTCCTTTTAAGGAAACAAGGTCCAACTGCACTTGGCAAGACTGAACTCACCTCACCAGCCTATCTGTGTCATCCAAAGATGCCTGGGTACCATCCTTTTACCTTTAACAACAATCATTGTTGGTGTGGTTTTGGAACCACTCTGGACATTTAAATTTCATGGGCCTTTAAGGACACATGTGAGTAGCACCCCAGTTGTTTTCAACAGGTCCATAGTGATATAAAAATAAAGTAATATAAAAAGACAAGACATTCGGGTAAATATTTCAACACTTAGATGACTAAAGCAAACAGATTAACAAAGTTTCCAGGTGGCAGTACAGTTGGACACAGTGAAGCTGAGGGACCCACTCCCCTTCCTTCATTCTACTATAAACACAAATATCTTGATTATCAATATGTAAGTTAACTGGGACAGTGAATCATCGAAATTAATAAGAGATGGTGGGGGATGCCAGGAGAATTAGACGGTTCTCACCATAGTGGGAGGCACCTTCAGGCAGAGGGATCTGGCCACCAGAGAAGGCAGTTGGAGTACAGCTGTCTGAACACTATGGAGGGCACCTGAGTCTGATTCCTAAAGTACATGAAGCCTGAATCATTGAGGTTCCTGCTCCTCCTTCTCCTCCATTTTACTGTCTACATTCTGTCAATTCCTGTTGATCTCATCTTTTGGTCTCAAAAGACACAGTAATATTATTTTTATGAGATGTATGCTATGTAATTCTTTTTATTTGTTTACTTATAGTTTAGACAAAAAAAATCTGGTCTATTTTGGGGCCAACTGACTGTAACAGCTGCCCAATTGATGGATTAGATGTAGCAGCAAGTTTCCCACCGTTGATTTATCATTGTCGAAGGCCATTGTAGAAACCCAGAATTTCTGCACAAAATATTAGATGGAAACCTGTTCAAGCTCTTCTTTCAAGACTGACAAATATTTCATTAATGAGAAACCTCCCTAGTGTACCTAATGAAGACACTTATTCAATTTTCTGAATAAAGTTTCCTCTACCATTTAATTGAAAGTCAGTTGACGCGGTAGAATTTTATTAGCTTAACGACACTCTTATTGGGTGTATGTGTGACTGTGAGTATGGCGGTGCATTTTTGTAAAAAGATCTGTGCATAAGGAAACTCATTTCACCTTATGCAGGAGTATTTGTAGTGTCATTTAGCATATATTGGAAATGTCAAAATTTACAGAAATAAAATAAGACAAAGTCATCATAATTTAAAGAGTATTTAGAACATAAAGATGTCCAAGGGAGGGCAGAAAATATATAATTTTGTACTGTACTGATTTTTGTATTTTACTGATACTTAACAATTATGTTAGTTTCAGATATTAAAATTATGAAACAATAGGACTGTTCATTTAACTCACTGGCGTACATGTTTGCCTGGCAAGTGTCATGTCTGTGAGTTCACACCCTGCTATACATATATATATATATATATATATATATATATAGAGAGAGAGAGAGAGAGAGAGAGAGACAGAGAGAGACAGAGACAGAGACAGAGATAGAAATACATTAGGTGTACCTAAAGAAACAAATCTGTCATATTTTGCATGCCAATATTAATATAGCAGTACATATGGATTATGTTGAAAGGACTATCAGAGATTAATACAATAACAGTTGTCTCTCTGGATGAACCTGCGTTGTTGCTTGAGTCTGGTGGTTCCACAAAGTCCCATGCAATCATGGAGGCAGGCTTATAGTGTGCCTGAATGACTCATGATCCAAATCTAGGATATTAGGTTTAAGTGCTACATTCAAATTTTTGAGTGGACTACATAAAATATAAGTGACTTAAAGATTCTTCTCCTTTTGCTGCTGTTGCTTGTGCTGGTTTCTGCTGCTGAGATCTGATACCATCTGCCATGTTTCATTCTGACTTGTAGACTGTGGATTATAGACTGAAGGCTCCAAAGATGGTAAACTGAGTTAATCTTTGGGTCCCTAATTTAAAGGTCAAATATTTTGTTTCAACAATGAGACAATAGTAACCAACAGAGAAATTGGCACCAGAGAAATGGATTCCTTTGAATACCTGTCCATGTATTTCAAGAGCCTTTGGGAATTTCTTGTGGGTAGATTTTGGAAATGTTTGGATGTCTCCTAATGGATAAAGCTATATCACATTATACTTTTTGCAGCATGAGATTCTGCTTAGAACACGGAAGACAAGAATTTTGATAGAAATCATAACATTCAAGACCAGTTCAGGATGTTTGATCACCAAAATTGAGTATTTATATGACCAAACTATGCAATTCCTTCTGCTCTTACTTGGGACCCTGAATAAGCATAGCTTGGGTAGTTTTGCCTGTTATTCTCACAATTGCCTTGTGTAGAGGTGCAGAATCCAGACTCACTATTGTCCTCTAAACCCTGTGTTACTTACATTGTTCTGTTCTGATATGCTTTGTTTTGTCCCCTTTTGTCTTTATCTCCTTGAAGTTAAATTTTTAAAAAATGAAAACTAATAGAGACTTCCCAGATTTTAATATGATTGAACTATTAGGAGTCGTTGAGTGATTTTAATATGAAAGGAAATGAAGAAATAATCATTTCATAAAGGAAACACAAAGTATATTTATACCACAGAATAGTACTCTGGCAGGAAGGCTGATAATCTTGACTCATTTGTAGAAAAGTGGATGCACATGTGGATCCAAAACTGAATGAGGCCATGATATATTTGCACCAATGGTTATAGCAGCATAATTTGTAATCACTAAATGGTGCAAACAACCAAAATGCTCATCAGTGACAGAGTTGAGGTATTTTTAAACAAAGGAATACTATTCAGCTATAAAAGGATGATCTTGCAGGCTTTGAAGGTAAATGGAGGCAACTTGAGACTATCCTCATAAGTGAAATAAACAAGAGTTCCATTAGTAAATATCACATTGTCTTTCTAGTGTAAAAAACACAGAAAAAATAATAGATCCTAAATGGATAATGGATACTGTGATAATTATAGGGAGGGAAAGTGCTCTAAAGGGTATAATTGTATGTGTGTGTGTGTGTGTGTGTGTGTGTGTGTGTGTGTGTGTGTGTTTGTCTTAGTTACTTTATGCTCTTCACTGAGACAAAATACCTGATGTCCAAATTGGGAAAGGAAATGTTTATTTCTTACAGATTTTGGAGGTTTCAGTCCAGACTCAGTTGGCTCAGAGACAGGAGGGCATGGCTGACTGCCGTCCATTGTGGCTGCAAACAGCAAACAGGAACAAGCAAAAAGCAAGATCTACCTTCTTCCTGCCATTCCATCACATCCTGGCTCCACCCCTATGTGGGTGAAGCACTGACACCATCAATCCAAGCAGTGGACAATAAACCAATCACAAGAACATAATGCAAACTCATGAGGCCTGGGGGACACAGACATAAACCACGACACTCCACCCCTGGCCCCTAGGACTCATGTACATAATTTATACAAAGGACATTTAGTCCACCTCCAAGAGTTGCTAAAGTCCTAAGTTTCAGCACTGCTGAGTAGTCCAAGTCCCAAGTGTCCTCCAAAATCTATGCCAAACTCTTAATTGTAAGCCCCTGTATAAACAAAGCAAGGTTAAACAGTTCTGAAATGCAAAGCAACAAGATAAATATTACCATTCCAAAAGTTAAAAACAGGGGAATATAAAGTATTCAAAACAAAGCAAGTCCAATATCCAGCAGGACACATATTAAGTCCTAGAGATCCATGCTCAACATCTGAAGCAATCTTGTTGCAAGCTCCAAAAGGCTTGGGTGATTCCACCCCCATGGGACTTCTGGCAATTTCAACTCCTACAGTTTTTTCTTAATTCCTCTCTGCTTGCTTTTTGCAGTTTTCCTTGGATCATCCACATTCCTGGCTTTCCCAATCTTCTGGGGTCTCCATTGCACCTTTGGCTTCACACTTATATTTTAACAAATTGCCCTCTCAGAGGCACACTGCTTGGCCAGCCAGGCCCTTTGCTATTGAGGTAGAAGACCTCTTACCCTCAGAATTTGTGCATTTTCCTTGCACCTAAAATCAGCACCTTATGGATGCCACCAAGGTTTGCTGCTAGCTGAAGCAGTAGCCAGGCTTTTCTCTCTCTTGGCTGTAGGGGTCAGTTGCCTGGATCACAGGGCTCTGTTTACCTGATTGTGATAAAAACTTCTCCGTGTTGCCGCCATTCTGGAACCTCATGTGGCCTCTGTTGCTATTCCGGAACCTCATGTGGCCTCTGTCGCGTTCTGGAACCTCACTTGGACTCTGTCACCATTCTGGAGCATGGCACTCTGCAGCTTTTCCCTCTGAGCAAATTGTTTCACATTTTCCGTGAGGCTGCACTGGGTGGGGACCTGCTACCTGGAATTCCCTGGGGTCATTTTTCTTATCTCTCTGTTTCTCTTCAGGAATGAAAATCTCAACTGTGTCTTTACAATCCACAGCCTTTCTGGAATTTTCCTTCTGGCCAAACTCACAGCATTGTGAATTATCCTGCTGGGCTCTTTGCTCTTGATTAGAAACATAAAGCTGGCTGAAAGCCCCCAACAAGAGCCATGCCTCGGTGTGAATGTTTGATTGTTTTTAATTTCCTTTTCAAGATTAATCAGTCCATTGCCCTTTTTCTCAGACTGAGGCAAAGTCTCTGGGCAGGAGCAAAATGCATACAAACTTTCTGCCAAGCCATAACACACATCATGTGGAGTCCAACAACCAATGCAGTCCTTCTTCCAAGCAGAATCCTCCCAAGCCTGGTCTTTACCATGAGGTTTCTATCAGCCTCCTGATGTCTGGAGCTCTGACCAGAATCTCCTCTACAGAACAGCATAAGGTTCTCCAGCTCTATGCATCCAGGCAACGTGTCCAAACCTTTTCCAAACTCTTCCCACAAGCAATTTCCAAAGCCTCTCAAAAACATGGTCAGGTATAGTTACAGCAAATGACACTACTCCTGGTACAACATTCCATCTTAGTTACTTTATGCTCATCGCTGAGACAAAATACCTCATGCCCAAGTTGGGAAAGGAAGGGATTATTTCTTACAGTTTTTGGAGGTTTTAGTCCACACTCATTTGGCTCCCAGGCAGGCGGGCATGGCTGGGCCCACTTTCACAGTGGCTGCAAACAGCCATCTCAAACCAGCAAAGAGAAAGACACACCTTCTTCCTGCCATTACATCACATCCTAGCTCCACCCCTATGTGGGTGTAGCACTGACACCATCAATCCAAGCACTAGACAATAAAACAATCACAAGTGCACAATGCAGATTCATGAGGCATGGGGGACACAGACATAAACCATGACAGTGTTTAATATAGACATACATGTTACTAAATTTTGGTTGGAAAACTGAACAGACAGTCTGCACTCTCAATGTTTGAGTGTTTATCCACATTTTAAGCTTTGATTTTGCAACTTGAAGAACTAATTCTCATAGATCAGTATGTAATATATCAACTAGGTATTTCTTAGTGTTAATTTTTTGAATTCCTTATTATTCTACTTTTTTCTATTTTCTTTTCTTCTTTCTTTATCTATTTCAATACAAATAAACCTAAGTGACAGAAGTTGGTCACCAGAGATTAAATATCATATTGTTTCTGTTGTTAGATGCATGGAAAGATAATTAAGGAATGCAATAGAGGATAAATGTTGAGAATTAAGAAGAATTCTTTGAAATGTGGAAGAGAAGAAAAGAATAGGACGAGGAAAGGAAATGAAGAAATGATTGAGTTATAAAATGGAAATTATTGTAAATGGTGAAGGTAAAATTGAATGAAGGCAGATGAGAAGAACTTGGGCATAAAGCATAATTTTGATATCTTATGCACAGGTGCACATTCTCTATGTTGACTGTGAACAATATGCCTGAAAAGTATGTAGTACAAGAAAGTAAATCACTAAAACAAATTCAAAAGAAATAGATACAATAAAAACTTCCAGTACATCTCTAATGTGCCATCTGGAAAACAGTGAGTTGGGATTCAGGGCTCCTTCTATTGAATCCTTGATGGCAGGCCTAGCTGGAAAACAACAAGTTTGCATGGGGAACCACCTCCAAAGGCAAATTCAAGAATGAGAAAATGTCAAAACTGAGGATGGTAGAAAACTGGAACACACATCTGTGTTTGTGAAAGCAGACAAAAGAGAAGCTTTGGAAGAAATCAAGTGATATCTATCCCTGAAGTGGTAGCCGTTCTTCCTTTCGTCTTCCTTCCTTCCTTCCTTCCTTCCTTCCTTCCTTCCTTCCTTCCTTCCTTCCTTCCTTCCTTCTTCCCTCCTTCCCTTCCTCCATTCCTTCCTTCCCGCTTTCCTTTCATTCTTTTGGTTTTTGATTCAGGTTAGTATGTAATGCCAAATGCCTTGAAATTGCAATGATTTTCCAGCCTCATCCTCCTGAGTGCTGGGATTATTGATCTGTGCTAAAACACCCTGCAATTGAGAATTCTTGTTTTTGTATTTTGAAGGGGTTAAAATTAAACACAACAAAATAGAACAAAATAAGACATAAGAAAGCAATGTAAGAGATATAAATTTCAAAGCTAGATGAACTCAGATCTTCACCATCTATAAAATCGTCTCTTGTTTTATTCCAAATACTTGTCCATGCCTTGGCTTACAGAGAAGTTATAAAAAACATAATATAAAACTGATCTGAACACAATAAGAGAGGCATTTTAGATCTTCAATACCAGACAACAGGGAAGTCACTAATGACTGGCCTAGAGTCTCTAGTTCACTTCAAAAAAGTTGTCCATACTTTCAGATATTGAAGCTAAGTTAAAACAACAAGCTAAAATAACACCATTATTTAGAACAAAGCAAAACACAGATAAAAGTATTGGCCTTCAAAGTGATAATAGAAGCAAATCTCCTCTTAAGTTCTATTTTGTTTTGTTTTGTTGTGTTTAATTGTATCCCCTTAAATTTACAAAAACAAGAATCCTGAGTTGCAGGATGTGGTAGCACACATCTATGCTGCCAGCACTCAGTAGGCTGAGGCAGGAAAATCACTGCAATTTCAAGGACATTTGGCATTTTATAATAACCTGGATCAAAAACCAAAAAAAGTAAGGAAAGAAAGAAGGAATTAATAAAGGAACGATAGAAGGAAGAAGGAAAGGGAAGAAGAAGAAAGGAAGAAAAACCACCACTTCACAGACAGATATCACTTGCTTCTTTCAAAAGCTTCTCTTTTGTCTGCTTTCACATACTCAGATGTGTGTTCCAGTTTTCTACCTGACTCAGAAGTGTTATATACACTCAGGATCCAGCTCTGCTTTTGAACTAAATGGCAAAACGCTTAGTCATTGGGGTCTTTGAGCCCATCATTTTCAGCCACCACTTTTCTTTTACTGGGACACATTCACTTCATCACTTAAAGACACGGGAAACTGCTAACTTATTTACAACTTTTTATAATTGATTATTATCCTTAATCATTGCTTTCCAAAAAATTTAATATTTATGTAATACATACATGGAAATTTGTCCACATCTTATTGCTTATATTGGAAACTGGATGCTATTTATCTCTTTTTCTTTAAGTTTTTGGAGTAAATGTCCACCCAGTAATTTATATTTGGTTATTAAATAGAAGAGTATGAGGTTTAGGTCTTAGTTAATTTCTACTCGTTGCTGAGACAAAATACCTGAAGGCCAAGCTGTGAACGAAAAGGTTTGTTTCTTACAGTTTTGGGAGGTTTCAGTCCACACTCAGTTGGCTCCAAGGCAGGTGGGCATGGCTAGCCACAGCCCATGGTGCATGCAAACAGCAAACAGGAACCAGCCAAAAGCAAGACATACCTTCTTCTTGCCATTGCATCACATCCTGGCTCCACCCCTATGTTGGCAGAGCACTGACACCATCAATCCAAGCACTAGGCAACGAACCAATCACAAATACACAATGCAAACTCATGAGGCCTGGGGGACACACACATAAACCATGACATTCCACCCCTGGCCCCCAGGACTCATGTACATCCTTTATACAAAAGACATTTAGTCCACCTCCAAGAGATGCCAAAGTCCTAACAGTTTCAGCATTGCTGAATAGTCCAAGTCCCAAATCTCCTCCAACATCTATGGCAAACTCTGAACTGTAACCCCCTGTACAAATGAAACAAAGTTAAGCATTTCTGAAATTCAAACGCACAAGATAAACATTACCATTCCAAAAATTACAAACAGGGGAATATAAAGCATTGGAAACAAAGCAAGTTCAACATCCAGCAGGACAAAACTTACGTCCTAGAGTTCCATGCTCAGCATTTGAAGTAATCTGGTTACAAGCTCCAAAAGGCTTGGGTGATTCCACCCCCATGGCACTTCCTGGGATTTCAGCTTCTGCAGCTTTTTTCTTAAATCCTCTCTGCTCGCTCTTTGTTGCTTTCCTTGGATCATCCACGTTCCTGGCTTTTACAAACTACTGGGGTCTCCAGTGCACCTTTCACTTCCCCTTTACATCTTCACAAATTGCCCTCCCAGGGTTAGACTGCTTGGTCTCCGAGGCCCTTTGCAATCAAGGTGGAAGCCATCTTACCCTTAGAATTCGTGCATTTTCCTTGCACCTAAAATCAGCACCTTTTGGATGCTGCCAAGGTCTGCTGCTAGCTGAAGCAGTAGCCAGGCTTTTCTCTCTCTTGGCTGTAGGGGTCAGTTGCCTGAATCACAGGGCTCGGTTTTCCTGATTGTGAGTAAATCTTCTCTACATTGCTGCCATTCTGGAACCTCATGTATCCTTTGTTGCCATTATGGAGCATGGTGCTCTGCAGCCTTCTCCTCTGAACAAATTCTTTCATCTTTGACATGAGGCTGCAAATGGTGGGGACTAGCTTTTTTGGGATGCCCAGGGGCCATCTTTCTTATTTCTCTGTTTCCCATCAACAATCAAAATCTCAACTCTGTCTTTACAATACACAGCTTTCCTGGAATTTTCCTTCTGGCCAAACTCACAGCATTGTAAGTTATCCTGCTGGGCACTTTGCTCTTGATTTGAAACATATAGCTGGCTGAAAGACCCCAACAATAGTATTGCCACAGCCTCAAGGTTTGATTGCTTTTCAATTTCTTTTTCAAGATTAATCAGTCCATTGCGCTTTGCCACAGGCTCAGGCAAAGTGTCTGGGCAGGAGCAAAATGCAGACAGACTTTTTGCCAATCCATAACACACACCATGGGGGGTCCAACAACTAATGCAGTCCTTCTTCCCAGCATAAACCTCCCAAGCCTGATCTTTATCATGAGGCTTTCTCTCAGCCTGATGGTCTCCTGAGCTCTGACTAGAATCTCTTCTACAGAACAGCCTTAGCTATTCTAGCTCTATGCATCCAGGTGACGTGTTTGAACCTTTCCAAAGTTGGCTCACAAGCCATTTCCTAAGCCTCTCAAAAAACATGGTCATATAAAGTCACAGCAAATGACCCTGTTCCTTTTTACCAAATTCTGTCTTAGTTAGTTTTTTACTTGTTGCTGACATAAAGTACCTGAAACCCAAGCTGGGAGAGGAAAGGTTTATTTCTTATAGTTTTTGGAGGTTTCAGTCCACACTCAGTTGGCTCCAAGTCAGGTGGGCATGGCTGGGGTACAGGCCATGGTGGCTGCAAACAGCAAACAGGAACCAGCAAAAAGCAAGACATACCTTCTTCCTGCCATTACATCACTTCTTGGCTCCACCCCTATGTGTGTGGAGCACTGACACCATCAATTCAAGCACTAGGCAATGAACCAATCACAAATAAACAATGCAAACTCATGAGGCCTGAGGGACACAGACATAAATCCTGACAGGGGAGAAACTGCTTACCAGCACCAGTATCTATTCTACTTTTGGTTTTCTAGTGTTTAGCTGAGCACATTTTGAGCAGATAAACCATATTATCTAAGGCTTTTGTCTAGCGAGTGTGATGATGAGATTGGGTTCTATTTGGAAGTGTGCAAATGAAAAGGATCCACATAATTTCTCTAGGATTTCTTACAGACAAGAGTATTTCATCATTATTCATTTTTATTGTGGGTTTAAACACAAGAAGTCATCTCAGGGACATTTATTTTTTCTATACCCTATATGTGGAATCAGTCATTTCTTCAAAGAATTCTGGTATTTCTGTGTGTTTTGTGCTGATATAATAACGTTTATTAAGCAGTGTAATTTCTGAAGTAATTTTCTTAGCTTATGGCTTTTGAGATTTAAGAGAATGTTTCAGGCATCTATTTGTCTAATCTAGGGATGGATGGTATAACAGTAGTTATTGCTACTGAATTAAGGATGGCCTGCATTAGTCTCAAGTGTTATGACTCATTCTTGTGGAGATTAATTCATTCCTATGAAATTGGACTCATGCCTGTGAGTTGCAACTTTCAATTTTCCTAGGATACAAATGGTGTGAGCATGGGGATAAAAGCACAAGAGTCAGAGTACAGAAACCTGAGACCATTTGCAGGCCTCTTTGTTAATGGAAATTACAACAAAGCAGGAGGAGAGAGAGAAAGAGCAGGAGGAAGACACATTCCATTGGATGTAGCACATTTATATGTAGCATTGGGAGATTCAGTATCATGTGCAACCTCTCCATCTAAGAACTTATCCCTATAACTTGTCTCAGGCACACAATGATCTTCAAATTAGAGCAGTAAGCCCTGTGAGTTGACTCAGGAAGACCCTGTTCTTCCTACTAGCCTTGCTTTGGCCACACATGTGATCCATTTTCAGCTTCAGCTACTCCCCTGAGTGAGCCAGACTTTCTCTACCCCTGATTGTAGTGCTATGATATCCTAATTAACTTGTAGTAGGTTCTAACTCTTTAAGGTTTCATTACTCTATTACTGCTACACTATGAACCCAGTTCCTGGAAAATGAAACTTAAGAGTTCAAATCAGCACAAGACTTTGCTCAGTAGCCTAAGCTCCTGTTTCTCAAGCACGTAGTCATGAATTTGATCTCTAGTACCAAAAACAAACAAAAAAAATTTCAAGCCATACCAAAACCACGGCAATGTGCAATAATTCAGGCAGCTGTGCAAACTACTGAGCCCCTGGTCAGCATTTCCATTGTTGAGACAAATATGCTTGACACACATAACATAAAACAGGAGGATTGGGTTTGATTTGTGTCTTCAGAGTTTAGGTGGCTCCAGGCAGAAACTTTGTGAAAGAATTCCTGGTAGAGTAAATCTGTCGTTTTCATGGCAAGAAGGAAAGGATCAAAGAGAAAGAGCAGTGAGAGATTCTCCCCCACCCCAGGAACAGCCACTGCAACTCAGCTCCAGGGGGCCCCAACTCTTAACAGCCCATTCAACTATGAACATCCATGGATGAGTCCCCTCAGAAGTGTAGTTCCCAAGTCAGAGACTCCTAATCTCATCAGATTGATGATTTGGATTAACTGGCACAGAGTCATGTGACCAGTCACTCCAAAGGTACTTGAAGTGGCCGTGGCAGATAAAAGTGCTGTGTGGAGATTTTTGGTTTTAGAACTTCTATTTAGCTTTGCCAACGTAATCTCAGCCACCTGGTAGTGAAATAGGTTTACTAAAATATTTGATAAAGCCTAGGCAATTTAGGAACTTTGTGAGACCTTGTTTCAAACAAAACAATCTAAATTGGTATGATAATCCAAGGCATAATCCCCAACACCATTCCTTAAAAAAAAAAAAAGCAGCCTGTATAAATGGTATTTAACTTCCTTATAAATTCATAATTTTTTTGGATCTTCAAGTTGTTATTGTGCTGTTTTCAACATTATGGTCAGAGCTTTTCTATCTGATACACTACTTCAAATTTCTCCTATATTTTATTAAAAATATACTTTTTTCTCAAATGTGTAACTTGGTTGTACCTCCAATATGCAGTGGCTTATTTCTATTTTGTATTCTTGTTTATCATCATAATACCAGTGCATTACATTGAGTTGTATGAACTGCTTGCTTTAGCTTGTTCATGGGACATGAAGTGTGTGTTTGAATATCTGTGTGTGTATGTGTATGTGTGTGTGTGTATGTGTATGTGTGCGTGTGTGTGTGTAAATGTATCCTAAGTCTTCACACATGAATGTATCCCTATAATTGATATCCTCCACACACAATCCATGAGATAATTATTTCTCTTGTAGAGGCAAAGTGGAAGGAGAGTAGCTGGACACATCCTCCAATAAACATTTTGGTTGTTTTCATAGCATTTTTTCTTCATTCTTTTGTCTTGCTATGCAGGGTCTTGCTATGCAGTTCAGGCTGGCCTTGAACTCACTTTGGAGCCCAGGCTTGGCTCCAATTCATAACAATCCTCCAACCTGAGCCTGGGTAATCCCAAGAGCTGGGATTACATGCTTTAGCCACCATGTCCGGCTTATAGCATTTCTTCTTTATTTAGGACTGAAATTTCAGAATCACTGGCACTTTCTGTTCTTGACAAACTGAGGTAGGATTGTACTTCTACAGAAGTTTCTCCTAAATGGGGATTTCTTCCTAAAAGCATGTTTTGGCCAACAGAATGGAGTGTCCATAGGGTTCAGCCTATTCAATTCCTTTTACTCTTACTTGGAACTTCAAATCCACAAAGATTCCTGCAATGCTGCCTTATATTCTCACATTTCCCTTTGTAGAATTTCTGAGTTTTTGTGATGATATGGGAATTTAATTCCTCTCAAGTCTATCAGAAATCTTTCTGTATTTCTTTCACTCCTTCATGCATAGTTTGATTACTGTTGATTCTTTATATGTCCTTGTGAGAAATGATCTAGCTATATAGTTCTCACTGGTCTTAAATTAGCAAGGATCCTCCAACCTCACCCTCTGGAGTGCTGGGATTAGGGGTGTGTACCACCCCGCCTAGCTGCTGTTGATTCATGAATACTCAAATTTCAGAAACCTGCCTTAACTCTTTAGAAATTAAGCAATAGAAGAAAAAGACCAGTGGCCTTGTTTACAGTCCCAGAAAACAACAGTCTCAGGCAGTAGGATGATGAAAAGTGTAAGGCTTGCTTGGACTACAAGCAAGACACACTTTCAAATTTCAAACAAAGAAATAAATGACAAATAAAAAAGAAATTCAAAAGTAGCAAAAAGTAATCTTTTTTCTGTAGTGATACAAAATACTGGTGGTGTAAGTATTAACTTAATCTGTTAATTTGAGTAAGCATGCCTAACTCCATGGGATTAGACCCACCCTAGGGTGGATACTCGCCTAAGTGGTATAAAAGGGAAGCCAAGAATGAAGAGTTACATCTTTTCCAGAAGAAATCACACCTTTCTCAACTCAGATCAAAGCCTTCAACAGGATTCTCTGTGTCTTCAGCCTGACAACAGACTTTTTGTGTCTCCCATATGTGACTCTGCATGCAGTTTTGGTAAGTTATTCTTCGAACTTTTTGCAGATTTGATTACATTGCACTAAATCTGTTTATTTAGAGAGCACTGCCTGTCACAGGTAGGGATAATTTAGGTAGTTTACATTGGTCTGTATCATAGTATCTTAGATTTACATCAACAAGGAGCCCTTGTGGAAGCAGCACTATTTCATTTTAATTCATCTTCATGGCATTACTATTAGAAAGCAATAAGAATACTGACTGGACATGCTTAAGGGCAGTCAGACAGTGGGTGAGCTCCAAGATTGGCATGATGTCATTAAGGACAGTTTTCTGTCACTTGTCCTGAAAAATATTTCTCCCTTCTCATGGGCAAGCTTCTCTTCCATGAGGCTCAGTTTTTCTTCAGCTGTTGATCTTCCCTAGTGGTGGCAGGCCTGTGTCAGCCAGCCAAAGGGCATGAGTAAATGACTCCTCTAGAAGGCTTGATGTGCATACTGCTTATGAGAATAGGGAACCCAGGTCCCTCTGTCAGTGACTTTGGTTGATTCCAGGTACGCTATTTGTTCCCAGTTGCAACTATATGAATCAAATGGGATGGATTGGGGAAGTTACTCAGATTAGCCTGGCTGCTCTCATGTAGGAGAGGAGGACAAAGGATTGATAAACCAGGAGAATACTGAAGAGGATTGTACCAGTTATTTGGGATCAAAGAGGGAGCAAAGGAGAGCAAGTGAGTGGGATAGACATCTGCTGGCCAAATCACAGCCTCCTAATGCCAGAGCAGGGACAATAGAGAGAGGTACAGCATTTTTTCTCTTATCCTGAGGAAGGTTTTTACCCCAACAAATTCCAAAATTCTGTGTGAAGTACAATACAGTGTCATAGGCCAAAAGCGGAGACGAGGAAAGGTGTTTCATTTGGCCCATGTAACAATGGCTTCAGAGCCACAGTTTCTTTGAAGTACACTCTAGTTACCCATCAAACTCATGGACTGTTTCAGAATGTTAATAGTAATGGGAAGGTGTTAGTGATACATTTGACCAAGACGCACACTAGCATGGTCTTATAATCCCAGCATTCTTGGGGATTTACGTAGGAGGTCTCTGAAAAGTGCACCCCAAATTTGGAAGCCTAGTGAATTAATTAGACTGAATCTCAACACCATAAAATGAATAAAAGGACAAGACATGTAATTCAGTGGGCAGTCTCTATGCTCAATCTCCAGTAGTAAAAAACAAAACAAGATGCACTGTGTCATAGAATGTCATCAGAAGGTAGATTTTTAATAATGTAATTTGCTGCTTGTAGGACTAAATTTTGCTGTGGAGTTCCAGCTCTACTCAATGCTTAGTGATTCTCATGCCACAGTCATCTGAGTGGTAAAATTATATGCATATATGGTGGTGTAAGTACTAACTGAATGTGTTAATTTGATTAAAGCATGCCTAACTCAAATGGATTTAAATAGCATAGGAATACCCCCTCTAGGGTGGATCCCCACCTTTTATACCACTTAGGCGAGTATCCACCCTAGGGTGGGTCTAATCCCATGGAGTTAGGCATGCTTACTCAAATTAACAGATTAAGTTAATACTTAAACCACCAGTATTTTGTCTCACTACAGAAAAAAGATTACTTTTTGCTACTTTTGAATTTCTTTTTTATTTGTCATTTATTTCTTTGTTTGAAATTTGAAAGTGTGTCTTGCTTGTAGTCCTTTGCATAAAAGGAAGCAAAAAAGAAAGGGTTACATCTGTTGCAGAAAACTCAAACTGTACTCAAAAAAATATTGAAAAGGGTATTTCTTTAGTGAACTGTTTTTTAAAGGAATCAAGACAGGACTGAATAGTGACTAATTATTAAGTAAATCTTGGTAAATGTAAGTCTGATTAATTAATTTTTTAAATCTACACATCAGGCGATCTAGTTTGTGACTGCCATATCTCACTGCTTGTCTTGGATCTGCTGAATGGAGTGACAAGTCTACAGTCTGGTGAAGAAAGAAAACCTGGGAGACCTTCTTTCACTTTCACACTGGTGCTGTCAGGAATTCAAGAAATGTCCAGTGGGCCAGTAGCTGAGAACCAGCATGCCACAGAGATCAAAGTAGTGAAATTCTCCTACATGTGGACCATCAGTAACTTTAGCTTTTCCCTAAAGGAAATAGGTAGTGCCATTGAAAGTTCAACCTTTTCACCTGAAGCAAATGATAACCTGAAATGGTGCTTACGAGTATATCCAAAAGGGATCAATGAAGAAAGCAAAGATTACCTGTCCCTATGTCTGGCACTGATCAGCTGCCCAATGAGAGAAGCTTGGGCAAAATTCACATTTTATATTGTGAATGATAAAGGACAGAACACCAAAGGTCTAGCGAGTCAAGAAATTCAGAGATTTGATCCAGGCACAGAATGGGGAATCAGAAAATTCATCCTTAGAGATTTTCTTTTGGATGCAACCAATGGGCTACTCCCTGATGACAAGCTGACCCTCTTCTGTGAGGTGAAAGTGACAAAAGACACTACCGACAGTTTTAGCCTGAATAACAAGAATATAGTGAAGGCTTGTGAGAATTGGTTAGCAAGTGATCTAGCAGGGCTGTGGAAGAATTCCCTGTTGGCAGACTGTTGCTTCTTTGTGGCTGGCCAGGAATTCCAGGCTCACAAAGCCATCTTAGCAGCTCGTTCTCCAGTTTTCAAGGCCATGTTTCAACATGAAATGCAGGAGAGCAAAAACAATCGAGTTGAAATCAGTGATATGGAACCTGAAGTTTTCAAGGAAATAATGTTCTTCATGTACACTGGAAAGGCACCAGACCTTGGCAGAATGGCACCTGATCTGCTGGCAGCTGCAGACAGGTATGGCCTGGGGTGCCTGAAGCTCATGTGTGAGAAACACCTCTGCTGCAATCTCTCTGTGAAGAATGTCATCAAAATCCTCATCTTGGCTGACTTCCACAGTGCACATCAGTTGAAAGTTTGTGCAGTGGATTTCATGAACTTGCATATTTCTGACATCCTAGAGACTGAGGAGTGGAAGTCCTTAGTGGTGTCACACCCTCATTTGGTGGCTGAAGCCTACCAGTCTCTGGCTTCCATGCATTGTGCTTTCCTGGGACCCCCATATAAGCGTGTAAGGCTGTCCTAATATCCAACCTGTCCATTTATCTCCCACAAACAGGGGTCACAGTGGTTACCACTGAGCCTTTGCTAGAGAGGACAATCTTTGGAGTGTTCACACTTCTTCAAGGAAACACTGAATTTTGTTTGTTCCTAGGAATAGATGGCACCATTTTTCAATTTTAATAATGAGGAGATAGGAACTTAAAATTTAGGAGAGTAACTTTTGAAAAGTCTTCAGAATGTAAGTTAGAGGTAATCAGAATTCTGGCTTTTACAATATAATGCATGCTAATTTTTGCAGTGTTGATCCCAAAGTAAAAATCAAAGGATTCAGCAGCAAAACAGACACACCTAGGGGTAGATCTGCCATAAGAAATTAGGATGTTTGTCTCTTCCTTCATTTTTTTTTTTTCGTGAATAAAGTTTAATCCTTCTTTATGCAGTTGTGTGAGTTCTTTTCCTTTTTGTACATTGAATAGTAAAAGTCTGGGGAAATTTGAGAATGGCCAGATGACTTGAAGCCCACCCATGTGCTGGACATCCCAGATTTATATTCGCACTAAGCAACTTCAGGAATGGGAGAGGAACAACACCCAGGACTTGAACATTTGGACGAAAGGAATTACCTGTGAAGCATCTTTTTGCTCCTTTGTGTATGACAGAGGGACATTGGCATGCATTCTAGGCACTGGCCTACACATACCAGCAGTGATAGTGCAAGAACTGTCTGCCTCTGAAGGAGCATACCAATCATCAGGTTCCTGGGCCAAAGAGAGGGAAAAGTGTTCCATTTTAAGAAAAACGAAAAGTTAGAGAAAAAATAATAGAGACAATTTGTGTATTACACAAGAATTCATGTTTGGGGAGCAAATTTTAATCCTTTCAACTTTGCCAATATAAAGGTGCTAGTAAACATGCCTCCTTGTTGTACAAAATCCAAGGGAGTCCTTACACTGTTAACAGTTATTGCTTGCAAGAACACAATATACATTCTTTTCCTATCTTAAAAATGAGGGATGGGGGATAAAAGAGGCATTAGGAGTTTTATGTGGAAGATGATTGTTTTGACAATTTTACCTTTAACAGCAATCACTGTTGGTGGTGTTTTGGAACCACTCTGGACATTTCAATTTCATGGGCGTTTAAGGACACATGAGAGTAGAACCTCACTTGTCTTCAACAGGTGCATAGTGATATAAAAATGTGTAGCCCTCAATTATACATCAACTTTAATGGCACTCTATGAGAATGCAAATGTGAGATAGCAACTTGTATAAATTCTAAAGAGGCAGGAGGCTCTCCCTGAGGCTCTTCTGCTCTACACTTCCCCATGCTGCCTGCACTTGTTGGTTTCATACACCCGTGTGTTCTTCAACATTGCAACCTCACTCACAGAAATCTGTCTTTCTTGAGGGCTCCAGCAACAAGATAACAGTGATGAATGCTAAAGAGCATTTCACTCATTTGTCTTCACAAGGTCTATGGTCCTTAAATATTGTCAGAAAAGTTTTTGAAGCATTTTGATGAATTTATTTCTCTTACATTCCCTTCTCCCTTTTCTTTAAAACCAGAAAATGCAAAGGAAAGCGACTGAGAGGAAAAATAAACATTTACTATTAAATGCTTTTTAAAAATATTAAGATTCATCAGCTGTCCATAACAAACTAGCTGCCTGTGTTGGAGCTATCGCAGTATCTTCTCATTAACCACACCTCCTACAAAGCAGAACATTCAAATATAAAGTGTTTTGTTCTTGGAAATATAAATTATTGCTATTTTTAAAATAAATCTGCATATTAAAATCAGGGTTCCATCTCTACCTCAAATTAACAAAGAAATAACTGACATAGTGAAAATTCCACTTGTTGAAAGAAATGAAGCAGAGTGTATTAGAGCCTACAATTGTGCAGGACCAGTGCCAAACTGTGAGACTCCTAGAGTGCAAGTATATGTCACAGTAACTTAATGTCAAATGATTTTGGAGAGATAGAAATTAAAAATGAAGCACAAATACACACAAATAGTTTTAATTGCAAAGATAAATGAAGCCATGCAAGGTCTGCAGTTTAGGTGGCTGGAGGCAGGATCATTGTGATCTAAGGTCTAGTTTAGCTCTCTGGCAAAAGAGGGAGGTGGGCTCTTAAGAATTTGCAAGTGGTCTTGGGGATGCATAATCGAATCCTTAGGCTGGTGTCACTCTTTCAGAATCTTTTTGACTGAAAAGTGGTTTGCACCCAGGAAAGAATTGTCTCCCTATATCACAATCCCAGTCACGTAGATTTATGTGTTTTAAACAATAGCAAAAGATTCTGGTGAAAATGCCACTGTTTGATTTCTCATGCTATAAAAACTAGTTGATGGCAGAAGACCAACAAGCATTTCTCATCAATTTTCAGTCCTTTTAAGGAAACAAGGTCCAACTGCACTTGGCAAGACTGAACTCACCTCACCAGCCTATCTGTGTCATCCAAAGATGCCTGGGTACCACCCTTTTACCTTTAACAACAATCATTGTTGGTGTGGTTTTGGAACCACCCTGGACATTTAAATTTCATGGGCCTTTAAGGACACATGTGAGTAGCACCCCAGTTGTTTTCAACAGGTCCATAGTGATATAAAAATAAAGTAATATAAAAATACAAGACATTTCGGGTAAATATTTCAACACTTAGATGACTAAAGCAAACAGATTAACAAAGTTTCCAGGTGGCAGTACAGTTGGACACAGTGAAGCTGAGGGACCCACTCCCCTTCCTTCATTCTACTATAAAAACAAATATCTTGATTATCAATATGTAAGTTAACTAGGACAGTGAATCATCGAAATTAATGAGAGATGGTGGGGGATGCCAGGAGAATTAGACGGTTCTCACCATAGTGGGAGGCACCTTCAGGCAGAGGGATCTGGCCACCAGAGAAGGCAGTTGGAGTACAGCTGTCTGAACACTATGGAGGGCACCTGAGTCTGATTCCTAAAGTACATGAAGCCTGAATCATTGAGGTTCCTGCTCCTCCTTCTCCTCCATTTTACTGTCTACATTCTGTCAATTCCTGTTGATCTCATCTTTTGGTCTCAAAAGACACAGTAATATTATTTTTATGATATGTATGCTATGTAATTCTTTTTATTTGTTTACTTATAGTTTAGACAAAAAAAATCTGGTCTATTTTGGGGCCAACTGACTGTAACAGCTGCCCAATTGATGGATTAGATGTAGCAGCAAGTTTCCCACCGTTGATTTATCATTGTCGAAGGCCATTGTAGAAACCCAGAATTTCTGCACAAAATATTAGATGGAAACCTGTTCAAGCTCTTCTTTCAAGACTGACAAATGTTTCATTAATGAGAAACCTCCCTAGTGTACCTAATGAAGACACTTATTCAATTTTCTGAATAAAGTTTCCTCTACCATTTAATTGAAAGTCAGTTGACGTGGTAGAATTTTATTAGCTTAACGACACTCTTATTGGGTGTATGTGTGACTGTGAGTATGGCGGTGCATTTTTGTAAAAAGATCTGTGCATAAGGAAACTCATTTCACCTTATGCAGGAGTATTTGTAGCATCATTTAGCATATATTGGAAATGTCAAAATTTACAGAAATAAAATAAGACAAAGTCATTATAATTTAAAGAGTATTTAGAACATAAAGATGTCCAAGGGAGGGCAGAAAATATATAATTTTGAACTGTACTGATTTTTGTATTTTACTGATACTTAACAATTATGTTAGTTTCAGATATTAAAATTATGAAACAATAGGACTGTTCATTTAACTCACTGGCGTACATGTTTGCCTGGCAAGTGTCATGTCTGTGAGTTCACACCCTGCTATACATATATATATATATATATATATATATATATAGAGAGAGAGAGAGAGAGAGAGAGAGAGACAGAGAGAGACAGAGAGAGACAGAGAGAGACAGAGACAGAGATAGAAATACATTAGGTGTACCTAAAGAAACAAATCTGTCATATTTTGCATGCCAATATTAATATAGCAGTACATATGGATTATGTTGAAAGGACTATCAGAGATTAATTCAATAACAGTTGTCTCTCTGGGTGAACCTGTGTTGTGGCTTGAGCCTGGTGGTTCCACAAAGTCCCATGCAATCATGGAGGCAGGCTTATAGTGTGCCTGAATGACTCATGATCCAAATCTAGGATATTAGGTTTAAGTGCTACATTCAAGTTTTTGAGTGGACTACATAAAATATAAGTGACTTAAAGATTCTTCTCCTTTTGCTGCTGTTGCTTGTGCTGGTTTCTGCTGCTGAGATCTGATACCATCTGCCATGTTTCATTCTGACTTGTAGACTGTGGATTATAGACTGAAGGCTCCAAAGATGGTAAACTGAGTTAATCTTTGGGTCCCTAATTTAAAGGTCAAATATTTTGTTTCAACAATGAGACAATAGTAACCAACAGAGAAACTGGCACCAGAGGAATGGATTCCTTTGAATACCTGTCCATGTATTTCAAGAGCCTTTGGGAATTTCTTGTGGGTAGATTTTGGAAATGTTTGGATGTCTCCTAATGGATAAAGCTATATCCCATTATACTGTTTGCAGCATGAGATTCTGCTTAGAACACGGAAGACAAGAATTTTGATAGAAATCGTGATATTCAAGACCAGTTCAAGATGTTTGATCACCAAAATTGAGTATTTATATGATCAAACTATGCAATTCCTTCTGCTCTTACTTGGGACCCTGAATAAGCATAGCTTGGGTAGTTTTGCCTGTTATTCTCACAATTGCCTTGTGTAGAGGTGCAGAATACAGACTCACTATTGTCCTCTAAACCCTGTGTTACTTACATTGTTCTGTTCTGATATGCTTTGTTGTGTCCCCTTTTGTCTTTATCTCCTTGAAGTTAAATTTTTAAAAATTGAAAACTAATAGAGACTTCCCAGATTTTAATATGATTGAACTATTAGGAGTCGTTGAGTGGTTTTAATATGAAAGGAAATGAAGAAATAAGCATTTCATAAAGGAAACACAAAGTATATTTATACCACAGAATAGTACTCTGGCAGGAAGGCTGATAATCTTGACTCATTTGTAGAAAAGTGGATGCACATGTGGATCCAAAACTGAATGAGGCCATGATATATTTGCACCCATGGTTATAGCAGCATAATTTGTAATCACTAAATGCTGCAAACAACTAAAATGCTCATCAGTGACAGAGTTGAGGTATTTTTAAACAAAGGAATACTATTCAGCTATAAAAGGATGATCTTGAGGGCTTTGAAGGTAAATGGAGGCAACTTGAGACTATCCTCATAAGTGAAATAAGAGTTCCATTAGTAAATATCACATTGTCTTTCTAGTGTAAAAACACAGAAAAAATAATAGATCCTAAATGGATAATGGATACTGTGATAATTATAGGGAGGGAAAGTGCTCTAAAGGGTATAATTGTATGTGTGTGTGTGTGTGTGTGTGTGTGTGTGTGTGTGTGTGTGTGTGTTTGTCTTAGTTACTTTATGCTCTTCACTGAGACAAAATACCTGATGTCCAAATTGGGAAAGGAAATGTTTATTTCTTACAGATTTTGGAGGTTTCAGTCCAGACTCAGTTGGCTCAGAGACAGGAGGGCATGGCTGACTGCCGTCCATTGTGGCTGCAAACAGCAAACAGGAACAAGCAAAAAGCAAGATCTACCTTCTTCCTGCCATTCCATCACATCCTGGCTCCACCCCTATGTGGGTGAAGCACTGACACCATCAATCCAAGCAGTGGACAATAAACCAATCACAAGAACATAATGCAAACTCATGAGGCCTGGGGGACACAGACATAAACCACGACATTCCACCCCTGGCCCCCAGGACTCATGTACATCATTTACACAAAGGACATTTAGTCTACCTCCAAGAGTTGCTAAAGTCCTAAGTTTCAGCACTGCTGAGTAGTCCAAGTCCCAAGTGTCCTCCAAATTCTATGCCAAACTCTTAATTGTAAGCCCCTGTATAAACAAAGCAAGGTTAAACAGTTCTGAAATGCAAAGCAACAAGATAAACATTACCATTCCAAAAGTTAAAAACAGGGGAATATAAAGTATTCGAAACAAAGCAAGTCCAATATCCAGCAGGACACACATTAAGTCCTAGAGTTCCATGCTCAAAATCTGAAGCAATCTTGTTGGCTTGGGTGATTCCACCCCCATGGCACTTCTGGCAATTTCAACTCCTGCAGTTTTTTCTTAATTCCTCTCTGCTTGCTTTTTGCAGTTTTCCTTGGATCATCCACATTCCTGGCTTTCCCAAACTTCTGGGGTCTCCATTGCACCTTTGGCTTCACACTTATATCTTCACAAATTGCCCTCTCAGAGGCACACTGCTTGGCCAGGCAGGCCCTTTGCTATCGAGATAGAAGACCTCTTACCCTCAGAATTTGTGCATTTTCCTTGCACCTAAAATCAGCACCTTATGGATGCCACCAAGGTTTGCTGCTAGCTGAAGCAGTAGCCAGTCTTTTCTCTCTCTTGGCTGTAGGGGTCAGTTGCCTGGATCGCAGGGCTCTGTTTACCTGATTGTGATGAAAACTTCTCCATGTTGCCGCCATTCTGGAACCTCATGTGGCCTCTGTTGCCATTCTGGAACCTCATGTGGCCTCTGTTGCCATTCTGGAACCTCACTTGGCCTCTGTCACCATTCTGGAGCATGGCACTCTGCAGCTTTTCCCTCTGAGCAAATTGTTTCACATTTTCCATGAGGCTGCACTGGGTGGGGACCTGCTACCTGGAATTCCCTGGGGTCATTTTTCTTATCTCTCTGTTTCTCTTCAGGAATGAAAATCTCAACTGTGTCTTTACAATCCACAGCCTTCCTGGAATTTTCCTTCTTGCCAAACTCACAGCATTGTGAATTATCCTGCTGGGCTCTTTGCTCTTGATTAGAAACATAAAGCTGGCTGAAAGCCCCCAACAAGAGCCATGCCTCGGTGTGAATGTTTGATTGTTTTTAATTTCCTTTTCAAGATTAATCAATCCATTGCCCTTTTTCTCAGACTGAGGCAAAGTCTCTGGGCAGGAGCAAAATGCGTACAAACTTTCTGCCAAGCCATAACACACATCATGTGGAGTCCAACAACCAATGCAGTCCTTCCAAGCAGAATCCTCCCAAGCCTGGTCTTTACCATGAGGTTTCTATCAGCCTCCTGGTGTGTGCAGCTCTGACCAGACTCTCCTCTACAGAACAGCATAAGGTTCTCCAGCTCTATGCATCCAGGCAACATGTCAAACCTTTTCCAAACTCTTCCCACAAGCAATTTCCAAAGCCTCTCAAAAACATGGTCAGGTATAGTTACAGCAAATGACACTACTCCTGGTACAACATTCCATCTTAGTTACTTTATGCTCATCGCTGAGACAAAATACCTCATGCCCAAGTTGGGAAAGGAAGGGATTATTTCTTACAGTTTTTGGAGGTTTTAGTCCACACTCATTTAGCTCCCAGGCATGCGGGCATGGCTGGGCCCCCTTTCACAGTGGCTGCAAACAGCCATCTCAAACCAGCAAAGAGAAAGACACACCTTCTTCCTGCCGTTACATCACATCCTAGCTCCACCCCCATGTGGGTGTAGCACTGACACCATCAATCCAAGCACTAGACAATAAAACGATCACAAGTGCACACTGCAGATTCATGAGGCATGGGGGACACAGACATAAACCATGACAGTGTTTAATATAGACGTACATGTTACTAAATTTTGGTTGGAAAACTGAACAGACAGTCTGCACTCTCAATGTTTGAGTGTTTATCCATATTTTATGCTTTGATTTTGCAACTTGAAGAACTAATTCTCATAGATCAGTATGTAATATATCAACTAGGTATTTCTTAGTGTTAATTTTTTGAATTCCTTATTATTCTACTTTTTTCTATTTTCTTTTCTTCTTTCTTTATCTATTTCAATACAAATAAATCTAAGTGACAGAAGTTGGTCACCAGAGATTAAATATCATATTGTTTCTGTTGTTGGATGCATGGAAAGTTAATTAAGGAATGCAATAGAGGATAAATGTTGAGAATTAAGAAGAATTCTTTGAAATAGGGAAGAGAAGAAAAGAATAGGACGAGGAAAGGAAATGAAGAAATGATTGAGTTATAAAATGGAAATTATTGTAAATGGTGAAGGTAAAATTGAATGAAGGCAGATGAGAAGAACATGGGCATAAAGCATAATTTTGATATCTTATGCACAGGTGCACATTCTCTATGTTGACTGTGAACAATATGCCTGAAAAGTATGTAGTACAAGAAAGTAAAAAAAATAAAACAAATTCAAAAGAAATAGATACAATAAAAACTTTCAGTACATCTCTAATGTGCCATCTGGAAAACAGTGAGTTGGGATTCAGGGCTCCTTCTATTGAATCCTTGATGGCAGGCCTAGCTGGAAAACAACAAGTTTGCATGGGGAACCACCTCCAAAGGCAAATTCAAGAATGAGAAAATGTCAAAACTGAGGATGGTAGAAAACTGGAACACACATCTGTGTTTGTGAAAGCAGACAAAAGAGAAGCTTTGGAAGAAATCAAGTGATATCTATCCCTGAAGTGGTAGCCCTTCTTCCTGGCTTCCTTTCGTCTTCCTTCCTTCCTTCCTACATTCCTTCCTTCCTTCTTTCCTTCCTTCCTACCTTCCTTCCTTCCTTCTTTCCTTCCTTCCTTCCTTCCTTCCTTCCTTCCTTCCTTCCTTCCTTCCTTCCTTCCTTCTTCCCTCCTTCCCTTCCTCCATTCCTTCCTTCCTGCTTTCCTTTCATTCTTTTGGTTTTTGATTCAGGTTAGTATGTAATGCCAAATGCCTTGAAATTGCAATGATTTTCCAGCCTCATCCTCCTGAGTGCTGGGATTATTGATGTGTGCTAAAACACCTTGCAATTCAGAATTATTGTGTTTGTATTTTGAAGGGGTTAAAATTAAACACAACGAAATAGAACAAAATAGGACATAAGAAAGCAATGTAAGAGATATAAATTTCAAAGCTAGATGAACTCAGATCTTCACCATCTATAAAATCATCTCTTGTTTTATTCCAAATACTTGTCCATGCCTTGGCTTACAGAGAAGTCATAAAAAAACATAATATAAAACTGATCTGAACACAATAAGAGAGGCATTTTAGGTCTTCGATACCAGACAACAGGGAAGTCACTAATGACTGGCCTAGAGTCTCTAGTTCACTTCAAAAAAGTTGTCCATATTTTCAGATATTGAAGCTAAGTTAAAACAACAAGCTAAAATAACACCATTATTTAGAACAAAGCAAAACACAGATAAAAGTATTGGCCTTCAAAGTGATAATAGAAGCAAATCTCCTCTAAGTTCTATTTTGTTTTGTTTTGTTGTGTTTAATTTTATCCCCTTAAATTTACAAAAACAAGAATCCTGAGTTGCAGGATGTGGTAGCACACATCTATACTGCCAGCATTCAGTAGGCTGAGGCAGGAAAATCACTGCAATTTCAAGGACATTTGGCATTTTATAATAACCTGGATCAAAAACCAAAAAAAAAGTAAGGAAAGAAAGAAGGAATTAATAAAGGAAGGATGGAAGGAAGAAGGAAAGGGAAGAAGAAGAAAGGAAGAAAGACTACCACTTCACAGACAGATATCACTTGCTTCTTTCAAAAGCTTCTCTTTTGTCTGCTTTCACATACTCAGATGTGTGTTCCAGTTTTCTACCTGACTCAGAAGTGTTATATACCCTCAGGATCCAGCTCTGCTTTTGAACTAAAAGGCTAAACGCTTAGTCATTGGGGTCTTTGAGCCCATCATTTTCAGCCACCACTTTTCTTTTACTGGGACACATTCACTTCATCACTTAAAGACACGGGAAACTGCTAACTTATTTACAACTTTTTATAATTGATTATTATCCTTAATCATTGCTTTCCAAGTTTAAAATGTAATATTTATGTAATACATATATGGAAATTTGTCCACATCTTATTACTTACATTGGAAACTAGATGCTATTTATCTCTTTTTCTTTAAGTTTTTGGAGTAAATGTCCACCCAGTAATTTATATTTGGTTATTAAATAGAAGAGTATGAGGTGTAGGTCTTAGTTACTTTCTACTCATTGCTGAGACAAAATACCTGAAGGCCAAGCTGTGAAAGAAAAGGTTTATTTCTTACAGTTTTGGGAGTTTTCAGTCCACACTCAGTTGGCTCCAAGGCAGGTGGGCATGGCTAGCCACAGCCCATGGTGCATGCAAACAGCAAACAGGAACCAGCCAAAAGCAAGACATACCTTCTTCTTGCCATTGCATCATATCCTGCCTCCACCCCTATGTGGGTAGAGCACTGACACCATCAATCCAAGCACTAGGAAATGAACCAATCACAAATACACAATGCAAACTCATGAGGCCTGGGGGACACAGACATAAACCATGACATTCCACCCCTGGCCCCCAGGACTCATGTACATCTTTTATACAAAAGACATTTAGTCCACCTCCAAGAGATGCCAAAGTCCTAACAGTTTCAGCATTGCTGAATAGTCCAAGTCCCAAATTTCCTCCAATATCTATGGCAAACTCTGAACTGTAACCCCCTGTACAAATGAAACAAAGTTAAGCGTTTCTGAAATGCAAAGGCACAAGACAAACATTACCATTCCAAAAATTACAAACAGGGGAATATAAAGCATTGGAAACAAAGCAAGTTCAACATCCAGCAGGACAAACCTTAAGTCCTAGAGTTCCATGCTCAGCATTTGAAGAAATCTGGTTACAAGCTCCAAAAGGCTTGGGTGATTCCACCCCCATGGCACTTCCTGGGATTTCAGCTTCTGCAGCTTTTTTCTTAAATCCTCTTTGCTCGCTCTTTGTTGCTTTCCTTGGATCATCCACGTTCCTGGCTTTTACAAACTACTGGGGTCTCCAGTGCACCTTTCACTTCCCCTTTACATCTTCACAAATTGCCCTCCCAGGGTTAGACTGCTTGGTCTCCGAGGCCCTTTGCAATCAAGGTGGAAGCCATCTTACCCTCAGAATTCGTGCATTTTCCTTGCACCTAAAATCAGCACCTTTTGGATGCTGCCAAGGTCTGCTGCTAGCTGAAGCAGTAGCCAGGCTTTTCTCTCTCTTGGCTGTAGGGGTCAGTTGCCTGAATCACAGGGCTCAGTTTTCCTGATTGTGAGTAAATCTTCTCTACCTTGCCGCCATTCTGGAACCTCATGTGGCCTCTGTTGCCATTATGGAGCATGGTGCTCTGCAGCCTTCTCCTCTGAACAAATTCTTTCATCTTTGACATGAGGCTGCAAAGGGTGGGGACTGGCTTTTTTGGGATGCCCAGGGGCCATCTTTCTTATTTCTCTGTTTCCCATCAACAATCAAAATCTCAACTCTGTCTTTACAATCCACAGCTTTTCTGGAATTTTCCTTCTGGCCAAACTCACAGCATTGTAAGTTATCCTGCTGGGCACTTTGCTCTTGATTTGAAACATATAGCTGGCTGAAAGACCCCAACAATAGTATTGCCACAGCCTCAAGGTTTGATTGCTTTTTAATTTCTTTTTCAAGATTAATCAGTCCATTGACCTTTGCCACAGGCTCAGGCAAAGTGTCTAGGCAGGAGCAAAATGCAGACAGACTTTTTGCCAATCCATAACACAAACCATGAGGGGGTCCAACAACTAATGCAGTCCTTCTTCCCAGCATAAACCTCGCAAGCCTGATCTTTACCATGAGGCTTTCTAGCAGCCTGATGGTCTCCTGAGCTCTGGCCAGAATCTCTTCTACAGAACAGCCATAGCTGTTCCAGCTCTATGCATCCAGGTGACATGTTTGAACCTTTCCAAAGTCGGCTCACAAGCCATTTCCTAAGCCTCTCAAAAAACATGGTCATGTAAATTCACAGCAAATGGCCCTGTTCCTGTTTACCAAATTCTGTCTTAGTTACTTTTTACTTGTTGCTGACATAAAGTACCTGAAACCCAAGCTGGAATAGGAAAGGTTTATTTCTTATAGTTTTTGGAGGTTTGAGTCCACACTCAGTTGGCTCCAAGTCAGGTGGGCATGGCTGGGGTACAGGCCATGGTGGCTGCAAACAGCAAACAGGAACCAGCAAAAAGCAAGACATACCTTCTTCCTGCCATTACATCACTTCTTGGCTCCACCCCTATGTGTGTGGAGCACTGACACCATCAATTCAAGCACTAGGCAATGAACCAATCACAAATAAACAATGCAAACTCATGAGGCCTGGGGGACACAGACATAAATCCTGACAGGGGAGAAACTGCTTACCAGCACCAGTATCTATTCTACTTTTGGTTTTCTAGTGTTTAGCTGAGCACATTTTGAGCAGATAAACCATATTATCTAAGGTTTTTGTCCAGCGAGTGTGATGATGAGATTGGGTTCTATTTGGAAGTGTGCAAATGAAAAGGATCCACATAATTTCTCTAGGATTTCTTACAGACAAGAGTATTTCATCATTATTCATTTTTATTGTGGGTTTAAACACAAGAAGTCATCTCAGGGACATTTATCTTTTCTATACCCTATATGTGGAATCAGTCATTTCTTCAAAGATTCTGGTATTTCTGTGTGTTTTGTGCTGATATAATAACGTTTATGAAGCAGTGTAGTTTCTGAAGTAATTTTCTTAGCTCATTGCTTTTGAGATTTAAGAGAATGTTTCAGGCATCTATTTGTCTAATCTAGGGATGGATGATATAACAGTAGTTATTACTACTGAATTATTCATGGCCTGCATTAGTCTCAAGTGTTATGACTCATTCTTGTGGAGATTAATTCATTCCTATGTAATTGGACCCATGCCCGTGAGTTGCAACTTTCAATTTTCCTAGGATACAAATGGTGTATGCATGGGGAAAAAAGCACAAGGGTCACAGTACAGAAATCTGAGACCACTTGCAGGCCTCTTTCTTGATAGAAATTACAACAAAGCAGGAGGAGAGAGAGAAAGAGCAGGAGGAAGACACATTCCATTGGATGTAGCACATTTATATGTAGCACTGGGAGATTCAGTATCATGTGCAACCTCTCCATCTAAGAACTTATCCCTATAACTTGTCTCAGGCACACAATGATCTTCAAATTAGAGCAGTAAGCCCTGTGAGTTGACTCAGGAAGACCCTGTTCTTCCTACTAGCCTTGCTTTGGCCACACATGTGATCCATTTTCAGCTTCAGCTACTCCCCTGAGTGAGCCAGACTTTCTCTACCCCTGATTGTAGTGCTATGATATCCTAATTAACTTGTAGTAGGTTCTAACTCTTTAAGGTTTCATTACTCTATTACTGCTACACTATGAACCCAGTTCCTGGAAAATGAAACTTAAGAGTTCAAATCAGCACAAGACTTTGCTCAGTAGCCTAAGCTCCTATTTCTCAAGCATGTAGTCATGAATTTGATCTCTAGTACCAAAAACAAACAAAAAAAATTTCAAACCATACCAAAACCATGGCAATGTGCAATAATTCAGGCAGCTGTGCAAACTACTGAGCCCCTGGTCAGCATTTCCATTGTTGAGACAAATATGCTTGACACATAACATAAAGCAGGAGGGGTGGGTTTGATTTGTGTCTTCAGAGTTTAGGTGGCTCCAGGCAGAAACTTTGTGAAAGAATTCCTGGTAGAGTAAATCTGTTGTTTTCATGGCAAGAAGGAAAGGATCAAAGAGAAAGAGCAGTGAGAGATTCTCCCCCACCCCAGGAACAGCCACTGCAACTCAGCTCCAGGGGGCCCCAACTCTTAACAGCCCATTCAACTATGAACATCCATGGATGAATCCACTCAGAAGTGTAGTTCCCAAGTCGGAGACTCCTAATCTCATCAGATTGATGATTTGGATTAACTGGAACAGAGTCATGTGACCAGTCAATCCAAAGGTACTTGAAGTGGCAGATAAAAGTGCTGTGTGGAGATATTTGGTTTTAGAATTTCAATTTAGCTGTGCCGAAGTAATCTCAGCCACCTGGTAGTGAAATAGGTTTACTAAAATATTTGATAAAGCCTAGGCAATTTAGGAACTTTGTGAGACCTTGTTTCAAACAAAACAATCTGAATTGGTATGATAATCCAAGGTATAATCCCCAACACCATTCCTTAAAAAAAAAAAAAAAAAGCAGCCTGTAAAATGGTATTTTAGCGTCTTTAGAAATTGATAATTTTTTTGGATATTCAAGTTGTTATTGTGCTGTTTTCAACATTATGTTCAGAGCTTTTCTATCTGATACACTACTTCAAATTTCACCTATATTTTATTAAAAATATACTTTTTTCCCAAATGTGTAACTTGGTTGTACCTCCAATATGCAGTGGCTTATTTCTATTTTGTATTCTTGTTTATCATCATAATACCACTGCATTACATTGAGTTGTATGAACTGCTTGCTTTAGCTTGTTCATGGGACATGAAGTGTGTGTTTGAATATCTGTGTGTGTATATGTATGTGTGTGTGTGTATGTGCGTGTGTGTGTGTAAATGGATCCTATGTCTTCAAACATGAATGTAACCCTACAATTGATATCCTCCACACACAATCCATGAGATAATTATTTCTCTAGTAGAGGCAAAGTGGAAGGAGAGTAGCTGGACACATCCTCCAATAAACATTTTGGTTGTTTTCATAGCATTTTTTCTTCATTCTTTTGTCTTTTGTTGACACAGGGTCTTGCTATGCAGTTCAGGCTGGCCTTGAACTCACTTTGGAGCCCAGGCTGGGCTCCAATTCATAACAATCCTCCAACCTGAGCCTGGGTAATCCCAAGAGCTGGGATTACATGCTTTAGCCACCATGCCGGGCTTATAACATTTCTTCTTTATTTAGGACTGAAATTTCAGAATCACTGGCACTTTCTGTTCTTGACAAACTCAGGTAGGATTGTACTTCCACAGAAGTTTCTCCTAAATGGGGATTTCTTCCTAAACACATGTTTTGGCCACCAGAATTGAGTGTCCATAGGGTTCAGCCTATTCAATTCCTTTTACTCTTACTTGGAACTTCAAATCCACGAAGATTCCTGCAGTGCAGCCTTATATTCTCACATTTCCCTTTGTAGAATTTCTGAATTTTTATGATGATATGGGAGTTTAATTCCTCTCAAGTCTTCAGAAGTCTTTCTGTATTTCTTTCCCTCCTTCATGCATAGTTTGATTACTGTTGATTCTTTATATGTCCTTGTGAGAAATGATCTAGCTATATAGTTCTCACTGGTCTTAAATTAGCAAGGATCCTCCAACCTCAACCTCTGGAGTGCTGGGATTAGGGGTGTGTACCACCCCGCCTAGCTGCTGTTGATTCATGAATACTCAAATTTCAGAAACGTGCTTTAACTCTTTAGAAATTAGGCAATAGAAGAAAAAGACCAGTGGCCTTGTTTACAGTCCCAGAACACAACAGTCTCAGGCAGTAGGATGATGGAAAGTGTAAGGCTTGCTTGGACTACAAGCAAGACACACTTTCAAATTTCAAACAAAGAAATAAATGACAAATAAAAAAGAAATTCAAAAGTAGCAAAAAGTAATCTTTTTCTTTAATGAGACAAAATACTGGTGGTGTAAGTATTAACTTAATCTGTTAATTTGAGTAAGCATGCCTAACTCCATGGGATTAGACCCACCCTAGGGTGGATACTCCCCTAAGTGGTATAAAAGGGAAGCCAAGAATGAAGAGTTACATCTTTTCCAGAAGAAATCACACCTTTCTCAACTCAGATCCAAGCCTTCAACAGGATTCTCTGTGTCTTCAGCCTGACAACAGACTTTTTGTGTCTCCCATATGTGACTCTGCATGCAGTTTTGGTAAGTATTCTTCGAACTTTTTGCAGATTTGATTACATTGCACTAAATCTGTTTATTTAGAGAGCACTGCCAGTCACAGGTAGGGATAATTTAGGTAGTTTACATTGGTCTGTATCATAGTATCTTAGATTTACATCAACAAGGAGCCCTTGTGGAAGCAGCACTATTTCATTTTAATTCATCTTCATGGCATTACTATTAGAAAGCAATAAGAATACTGACTGGACATGCTTAAGGGGAGTCAGACAGTGGGTGAGCTCCAAGATTGGCATGATGTCATTAAGGACAGTTTTCTGTCACTTGTCCTGAAAAATAATTCTCTCTTGTCATGGGCAAGCTTCTCTTCCATGAGGCTCAGTTTTTCTTCAGCTGTTGATCTTCCCTAGTGGTGGCAGGCCTGTGTCAGCCAGCCAAAGGGCACAAGTAAATGACTCCTCTAGAAGGCTTGATGTGCATACTGCTTATGAGAATAGGGAACCCAGGTCCCTCTGTCAGCGACTTTGGTTGATTCCAGGTGCACTATTTGTTCCCAGTTGCAACTATATGAATCAAATGGGATGGATTGGGGAAGTTACCCAGATTAGCCTGGCTGCTCTCATGTAGGAGAGGAGGACAAAGGATTGATAAACCAGGAGAATACTGAAGAGAATTGTCCCAGTTATTTGGGATCAAAGAGGGAGCAAAGGAGAGCAAGTGAGTGGGATAGACATCTGCTGGTCAAATCACAGGCTCCTAATGCCAGAGCAGGGACAATAGAGAGAGGTACAGCATTTTTTCTCTTATCCTGAGGAAGGTTTTTAACCCAACAAATTCCAAAATTCTGTGTGAAGTACAATACAGTGTCATAGGCCAAAAGCGTAGATGAGGAAAGGTGTTTCATTTGGCCCATATAACAATGGCTTCAGAGCCACAGTTTCTCTGAAGTACACTCTAGTTACCCGTCAAACACATGGACTGTTTCAGAATGTTAATAGTAATGGGAAGGTGTTAGTGATACATTTGACCAAGACGCACACTAGCATGGTCTTATAATCCCAGCATTCTTGGGGATTTACGTAGGAGGTCTCTGAAAAGTGCACCCCAAATTTGGAAGCCTAGTGAATTAATTAGACTGAATCTCAACACCATAAAATGAATAAAAGGACAAGACATGTAATTCAGTGGGCAGTCTCTATGCTCAATCTCCAGTAGTAAAAAACAAAACAAGATGCACTGTGTCATAGAATGTCATCAGAAGGTAGATTTTTAATAATGTAATTTGCTGCTTGTAGGACTAAATTTTGCTGTGGAGTTCCAGCTCTACTCAATGCTTAGTGATTCTCATGCCACAGTCATCTGAGTGGTAAAATTATATGCATATATAGTGGTATAAGTATTAACTGAATGTGTTAATTTGATTAAAGCATGCCTAACTCAAATGGATTTAAATAGCATAGGAATACCCACTCTAGGGTGGATCCCCACCTTTTATACCACTTAGGCGAGTATCCACCCTAGGGTGGGTCTAATCCCATGGAGTTAGGCATGCTTACTCAAATTAACAGATTAAGTTAATACTTACACCACCAGTATTTTGTCTCACTACAGAAAAAGATTACTTTTTGCTACTTTTGAATTTCTTTTTTATTTGTCATTTATTTCTTTGTTTGAAATTTGAAAGTGTCTCTTGCTTGTAGTCCTTTGCATAAAAGGAAGCAAAAAAGGAAGGGTTACATCTGTTCCAGAAGAACTCAAACTGTACTCAAAAAATATTAAAAAGGGGATTTCTTTAGTGAATTGTTTTTTAAAGGAATCAAGACAGGACTGAATAGTGACTAATTATTAAGTAAATATTGGTAAATGTAAGTCTGATTAATTAATTTTTTAAATCTACACATCAGGCTATCTAGTTTGTGACTGCCGTATCTCCCTGCTTGTCTTGGATCTGCTGAATGGAGTGACATGTCTACAGTCTGGTGAAGAAAGAAAACCTGGGAGACCTTCTTTCACTTTCACACTGCTGCTGTCAGGAATTCAAGAAATGTCCAGTGGGCCAGTAGCTGAGAACCAGCATGCCACAGAGATCAAAGTAGTGAAATTCTCCTACATGTGGACCATCAGTATCTTTAGCTTTTCCCTAAAGGAAATAGGTAGTGCCATTGAAAGTTCAACCTTTTCACCTGAAGCAAATGATAACCTGAAATGGTGCTTACGAGTATATCCAAAAGGGATCAATGAAGAAAGCAAAGATTACCTGTCCCTATGTCTGGCACTGATCAGCTGCCCGATGAGAGAAGCTTGGGCAAAATTCACATTTTATATTGTGAATGATAAAGGACAGAACACCAAAGGTCTATCGAGTCAAGAAATTCAGAGATTTGATCCAGGCACAGAATGGGGATTCAGAAAATTCATCCTTAGAGATTTTCTTTTGGATGCAACCAATGGGCTACTCCCTGATGACAAGCTGACCCTCTTCTGTGAGGTGAAAGTGACAAAAGACACTACCGACAGTTTTAGCCTGAATAACAAGAATATAGTGAAGGCTTGTGAGAATTGGTTAGCAAGTGATCTAGCAGGGCTGTGGAAGAATTCCCTGTTGGCAGACTGTTGCTTCTTTGTGGCTGGCCAGGAATTCCAGGCTCACAAAGCCATCTTAGCAGCTCGTTCTCCAGTTTTCAAGGCCATGTTTCAACATGAAATGCAGGAGAGCAAAAACAATCGAGTTGAAATCAGTGATATGGAACCTGAAGTTTTCAAGGAAATAATGTTCTTCATGTACACTGGAAAGGCACCAGACCTTGGCAGAATGGCACCTGATCTGCTGGCAGCTGCAGACAGGTATGGCCTGGGGTGCCTGAAGCTCATGTGTGAGAAACACCTCTGCTGCAATCTCTCTGTGAAGAATGTCATCAAAATCCTCATCTTGGCTGACTTCCACAGTGCACATCAGTTGAAAGTTTGTGCAGTGGATTTCATCAACTTGCATATTTCTGACATCCTAGAGACTGAGGAGTGGAAGTCCTTAGTGGTGTCACACCCTCATTTGGTGGCTGAAGCCTACCAGTCTCTGGCTTCCATGCATTGTGCTTTCCTGGGACCCCCATATAAGCGTGTAAGGCTGTCCTAATATCCAACCTGTCCATTTATCTCCCACAAACAGGGGTCACAGTGGTTACCACTGAGCCTTTGCTAGAGAGGACAATCTTTGGAGTGTTCACACTTCTTCAAGGAAACACTGAATTTTGTTTGTCCCTAGGAATAGATGGCACCAATTTTCAATTTTAATAATGAGCAGATAGGAACTTAAAATTTAGGAGAGTAACTTTTGAAAAGTCCTCAGAATGTAAGTTAGAGGTAATCAGAATTCTGGCTTTTACAATATAATGCATGCTAATTTTTGCAGTGTTGATCCCAAAGTAAAAATCAAAGGATTCAGCAGCAAAACAGACACACCTAGGGGTAGATCTGCCATAAGAAAGTAGGACGTTTGTCTCTTCCTTCATTTTTTTTTCATGAATAAAGTTTAATCTTACTTTATGCAGTTGTGTGAGTTCTTTTCCTTTTTGTACATTGAATAGTTAAAAGTCTGGGGAAATTTGAGGATGGCCAGATGCCTTGAAGCCCACCCATGTGCTGGAATCCCAGATTTATATTCGCACTAATCAACTTCAGGAATGGGAGAAGAACAACACCCAGGACTTGAACATTTGGACGAAAGGAATTACCTGTGAAGCATCTTTTTGCTCCCTTGTGTATGACAGAGGGACATTGGCATGCATTCCAGGCACTGGCCTGCACATCCCAGCAGTGATAGTGCAAGAACTGCCTGCCTCTGAAGGAGCATACCAATCATCACGTTCCTGGGCCAAAGAGAGGGAAAAGTGTTCCATTTTAAGAAAAACGAAAAGTTAGAGAAAAAAATAATAGAGACAATTTGTGTATTACACAAGAATTCATGTTCGGGGAGCAAATTTTAATCCTTTCAACTTTGCCAATATAAAGGTGCTAGTAAACATGCCTCCTTGTTGTACAAAATCCAAGGGAGTCCTTACACTGTTAACAGTTATTGCTTGCAAGAACACAATATACATTCTTTTCCTATCTTAAAAATGAGGGATGGGGGATAAAAGAGGCATTAGGAGTTTTATGTGGAAGATGATTATTTTGACAATTTTACCTTTAACAGCAATCACTGTTGGTGGTGTTTTGGAACCACTCTGGACATTTCAATTTCATGGGCGTTTAAGGAAACATGAGAGTAGAACCTCACTTGTCTTCAACAGGTGCATAGTGATATAAAAATGTGTAGCCCTCAATTATACATCAACTTTAATGGCACTCTATGAGAATGCAAATGTGAGATAGCAACTTGTATAAATTCTAAAGAGGCAGGAGGCTCTCCCTGAGGCTCTTCTGCTCTACACTTCCCCATGCTGCCTGCACTTGTTGGTTTCATACACCCGTGTGTTCTTCAACATTGCAACCTCACTCACAGAAATCTGTCTTTCTTGAGGGCTCCAGCAACAAGATAACAGTGATGAATGCTAAAGAGCATTTCACTCATTTGTCTTCACAAGGTCTATGGTCCTTAAATATTGTCAGAAAAGTTTTTGAAGCATTTTGATGAATTTATTTCTCTTACATTCCCTTCTCCCTTTTCTTTAAAACCAGAAAATGCAAAGGAAAGCGACTGAGAGGAAAAATAAACATTTACTATTAAATGCTTTTTAAAAATATTAAGATTCATCAGCTGTCCATAACAAACTAGCTGCCTGTGTTGGAGCTATCGCAGTATCTTCTCATTAACCACACCTCCTACAAAGCAGAACATTCAAATATAAAGTGTTTTGTTCTTGGAAATATAAATTATTGCTATTTTTAAAATAAATCTGCATATTAAAATCAGGGTTCCATCTCTACCTCAAATTAACTAACAAAGAAATAACTGACATAGTGAAAATTTCACTTGTTGAAAGAAATGAAGCAGAGTGTATTAGAGCCTACAATTGTGCAGGACCAGTGCCACACTCTGAGACTCCTAGAGTGCAAGTATATGTCACAGTAACTTAATGTCAAATGATTTTGGAGAGATAGAAATTAAAAATGAAGCACAAATACACACAAACAGTTTTAATTGCAAAGATAAATGAAGCCATGCAAGGTCTGCAGTTTAGGTGGCTGGAGGCAGGATCATTGTGATCTAAGGTCTAGTTTAGCTCTCTGGCAAGAGAGGGAGGTGGGCTCTTAAGAATTTGCAAGTGGTCTTGGGGATGCATAATCAACTCCTTAGGCTGGTGTCACTCTTTCAGAATCTTTTTGACTGAAAAGTGGTTTGCACCCAGGAAAGAATTGTCTCCCTATATCACAATCCCAGTCTCGTAGATTTATGTGTTTTAAACAATAGCAAAAGATTCTAGTGAAAATGCCACTGTTTGATTTCTCATGCTATAAAAACTAGTTGATGGCAGAAGACCAACAAGCATTTCTCATCAATTTTCAGTCCTTTTAAGGAAACAAGGTCCAACTGCACTTGGCAAGACTGAACTCACCTCACCAGCCTATCTGTGTCATCCAAAGATGCCTGGGTACCATCCTTTTACCTTTAACAACAATCATTGTTGGTGTGGTTTTGGAACCACTCTGGACATTTAAATTTCATGGGCCTTTAAGGACACATGTGAGTAGCACCCCAGTTGTTTTCAACAGGTCCATAGTGATATAAAAATAAAGTAATATAAAAATACAAGACATTCGGGTAAATATTTCAACACTTAGATGACTAAAGCAAACAGATTAACAAAGTTTCCAGGTGGCAGTACAGTTGGACACAGTGAAGCTGAGGGACCCACTCACCTTCCTTCATTCTACTATAAACACAAATATCTTGATTATCAATATGTAAGTTAACTGGGACAGTGAATCATCGAAATTAATGAGAGATGGTGGGGGATGCCAGGAGAATTAGACGGTTCTCACCATAGTGGGAGGCACCTTCAGGCAGAGGGATCTGGCCACCAGAGAAGGCAGTTGGAGTACAGCTGTCTGAACACTATGGAGGGCACCTGAGTCTGATTCCTAAAGTACATGAAGCCTGAATCATTGAGGTTCCTGCTCCTCCTTCTCCTCCATTTTACTGTCTACATTCTGTCAATTCCTGTTGATCTCATCTTTTGGTCTCAAAAGACACAGTAATATTATTTTTATGATATGTATGCTATGTAATTCTTTTTATTTGTTTACTTATAGTTTAGACAAAAAAAATCTGGTCTATTTTGGGGCCAACTGACTGTAACAGCTGCCCAATTGATGGATTAGATGTAGCAGCAAGTTTCCCACCGTTGATTTATCATTGTCGAAGGCCATTGTAGAAACCCAGAATTTCTGCACAAAATATTAGATGGAAACCTGTTCAAGCTCTTCTTTCAAGACTGACAAATATTTCATTAATGAGAAACCTCCCTAGTGTACCTAATGAAGACACTTATTCAATTTTCTGAATAAAGTTTCCTCTACCATTTAATTGAAAGTCAGTTGACGCGGTAGAATTTTATTAGCTTAACGACACTCTTATTGGGTGTATGTGTGACTGTGAGTATGGCGGTGCATTTTTGTAAAAAGATCTGTGCATAAGGAAACTCATTTCACCTTATGCAGGAGTATTTGTAGTGTCATTTAGCATATATTGGAAATGTCAAAATTTACAGAAATAAAATAAGACAAAGTCATCATAATTTAAAGAGTATTTAGAACATAAAGATGTCCAAGGGAGGGCAGAAAATATATAATTTTGTACTGTACTGATTTTTGTATTTTACTGATACTTAACAATTATGTTAGTTTCAGATATTAAAATTATGAAACAATAGGACTGTTCATTTAACTCACTGGCATACATGTTTGCCTGGCAAGTGTCAGGTCTGTGAGTTCACACCCTGCTATACATACATATATATATATATATGTATATATATATATATATACACACATATATATGTATATATATATATATATATATATATATATATAGAGAGAGAGAGAGAGAGAGACAGACAGACAGACAGACACAGAGAGAGAGAGACAGAGAGAGAAATACACTAGGTGTACCTAAAGAAACAAATCTGTCATATTTTGCATGCCAATATTAATATAGCAGTACATATGGATTATGTTGAAAGGACTATCAGAGATTAATACAATAACAGTTGTCTCTCTGGATGAACCTGCGTTGTTGCTTGAGTCTGGTGGTTCCACAAAGTCCCATGCAATCATGGAGGCAGGCTTATAGTGTGCCTGAATGACTCATGATCCAAATCTAGGATATTAGGTTTAAGTGCTACATTCAAATTTTTGAGTGGACTACATAAAATATAAGTGACTTAAAGATTCTTCTCCTTTTGCTGCTGTTGCTTGTGCTGGTTTCTGCTGCTGAGATCTGATACCATCTGCCATGTTTCATTCTGACTTGTAGACTGTGGATTATAGACTGAAGGCTCCAAAGATGGTAAACTGAGTTAATCTTTGGGTCCCTTATTTAAAGGTCAAATATTTTGTTTCAACAATGAGACAATAGTAACCAACAGAGAAATTGGCACCAGAGAAATGGATTCCTTTGAATACCTGTCCATGTATTTCAAGAGCCTTTGGGAATTTCTTGTGGGTAGATTTTGGAAATGTTTGGATGTCTCCTAATGGATAAAGCTATATCACATTATACTTTTTGCAGCATGAGATTCTGCTTAGAACACGGAAGACAAGAATTTTGATAGAAATCATAACATTCAAGACCAGTTCAGGATGTTTGATCACCAAAATTGAGTATTTATATGACCAAACTATGCAATTCCTTCTGCTCTTACTTGGGACCCTGAATAAGCATAGCTTGGGTAGTTTTGCCTGTTATTCTCACAATTGCCTTGTGTAGAGGTGCAGAATACAGACTCACTATTGTCCTCTAAACCCTGTGTTACTTACATTGTTCTGTTCTGATATGCTTTGTTTTGTCCCCTTTTGTCTTTATCTCCTTGAAGTTAAATTTTTAAAAAATGAAAACTAATAGAGACTTCCCAGATTTTAATATGATTGAACTATTAGGAGTCGTTGAGTGGTTTTAATATGAAAGGAAATGAAGAAATAAGCATTTCATAAAGGAAACACAAAGTATATTTATACCACAGAATAGTACTCTGGCAGGAAGGCTGATAATCTTGACTCATTTGTAGAAAAGTGGATGCACATGTGGATCCAAAACTGAATGAGGCCATGATATATTTGCACCAATGGTTATAGCAGCATAATTTGTAATCACTAAATGGTGCAAACAACCAAAATGCTCATCAGTGACAGAGTTGAGGTATTTTTAAACAAAGGAATACTATTCAGCTATAAAAGGATGATCTTGCAGGCTTTGAAGGTAAATGGAGGCAACTTGAGACTATCCTCATAAGTGAAATAAACAAGAGTTCCATTAGTAAATATCACATTGTCTTTCTAGTGTAAAAAACACAGAAAAAATAATAGATCCTAAATGGATAATGGATACTGTGATAATTATAGGGAGGGAAAGTGCTCTAAAGGGTATAATTGTGTGTGTGTGTGTGTGTGTGTGTGTGTTTGTGTGTGTGTGTGTGTGTGTGTGTGTGTGTGTGTTTGTCTTAGTTACTTTATGCTCTTCACTGAGACAAAATACCTGATGTCCAAATTGGGAAAGGAAATGTTTATTTCTTACAGATTTTGGAGGTTTCAGTCCAGACTCAGTTGGCTCCAAGACAGGAGGGTATGGCTGACTGCAGTCCATTGTGGCTGCAAACAGCAAACAGGAACAAGCAAAAAGCAAGATCTACCTTCTTCCTGCCATTCCATCACATCCTGGCTCCACCCCTATGTGGGTTAAGCACTGACACCATCAATCCAAGCAGTGGACAATAAACCAATCACAAGAACATAATACAAACTCATGAGGCCTGGGGGACACAGACATAAACCACGACACTCCACCCCTGGCCCCTAGGACTCATGTACATAATTTATACAAAGGACATTTAGTCCACCTCCAAGAGTTGCTAAAGTCCTAAGTTTCAGCACTGCTGAGTAGTCCAAGTCCCAAGTGTCCTCCAAAATCTATGCCAAACTCTTAATTGTAAGCCCCTGTATAAACAAAGCAAGGTTAAACAGTTCTGAAATGCAAAGCAACAAGATAAATATTACCATTCCAAAAGTTAAAAACAGGGGAATATAAAGTATTCAAAACAAAGCAAGTCCAATATCCAGCAGGACACATATTAAGTCCTAGAGTTCCATGCTCAACATCTGAAGCAATCTTGTTGCAAGCTCCAAAAGGCTTGGGTGATTCCACCCCCATGGGACTTCTGGCAATTTCAACTCCTACAGTTTTTTCTTAATTCCTCTCTGCTTGCTTTTTGCAGTTTTCCTTGGATCATCCACATTCCTGGCTTTCCCAATCTTCTGGGGTCTCCATTGCACCTTTGGCTTCACACTTATATTTTAACAAATTGCCCTCTCAGAGGCACACTGCTTGGCCAGCCAGGCCCTTTGCTATCGAGGTAGAAGACCTCTTACCCTCAGAATTTGTGCATTTTCCTTGCACCTAAAATCAGCACCTTATGGATGCCACCAAGGTTTGCTGCTAGCTGAAGCAGTAGCCAGGCTTTTCTCTCTCTTGGCTGTAGGGGTCAGTTGCCTGGATCACAGGGCTCTGTTTACCTGATTGTGATAAAAACTTCTCCGTGTTGCCGCCATTCTGGAACCTCATGTGGCCTCTGTTGCTATTCCGGAACCTCATGTGGCCTCTGTCGCGTTCTGGAACCTCACTTGGCCTCTGTCACCATTCTGGAGCATGGCACTCTGCAGCTTTTCCCTCTGAGCAAATTGTTTCACATTTTCCATGAGGCTGCACTGGGTGGGGACCTGCTACCTGGAATTCCCTGGGGTCATTTTTCTTATCTCTCTGTTTCTCTTCAGGAATGAAAATCTCAACTGTGTCTTTACAATCCACAGCCTTCCTGGAATTTTCCTTCTGGCCAAACTCACAGCATTGTGAATTATCCTGCTGGGCTCTTTGCTCTTGATTAGAAACATAAAGCTGGCTGAAAGCCCCCAACAAGAGCCATGCCTCGGTGTGAATGTTTGATTGTTTTTAATTTCCTTTTCAAGATTAATCAGTCCATTGCCCTTTTTCTCAGACTGAGGCAAAGTCTCTGGGCAGGAGCAAAATGCATACAAACTTTCTGCCAAGCCATAACACACATCATGTGGAGTCCAACAACCAATGCAGTCCTTCTTCCAAGCAGAATCCTCCCAAGCCTGGTCTTTACCATGAGGTTTCTATCAGCCTCCTGATGTCTGGAGCTCTGACCAGAATCTCCTCTACAGAACAGCATAAGGTTCTCCAGCTCTATGCATCCAGGCAACGTGTCCAAACCTTTTCCAAACTCTTCCCACAAGCAATTTCCAAAGCCTCTCAAAAACATGGTCAGGTATAGTTACAGCAAATGACACTACTCCTGGTACAACATTCCATCTTAGTTACTTTATGCTCATCGCTGAGACAAAATACCTCATGCCCAAGTTGGGAAAGGAAGGGATTATTTCTTACAGTTTTTGGAGGTTTTAGTCCACACTCATTTGGCTCCCAGGCAGGCGGGCATGGCTGGGCCCACTTTCACAGTGGCTGCAAACAGCCATCTCAAACCAGCAAAGAGAAAGACACACCTTCTTCCTGCCATTACATCACATCCTAGCTCCACCCCTATGTGGGTGTAGCACTGACACCATCAATCCAAGCACTAGACAATAAAACAATCACAAGTGCACAATGCAGATTCATGAGGCATGGGGGACACAGACATAAACCATGACAGTGTTTAATATAGACATACATGTTACTAAATTTTGGTTGGAAAACTGAACAGACAGTCTGCACTCTCAATGTTTGAGTGTTTATCCATATTTTAAGCTTTGATTTTGCAACTTGAAGAACTAATTCTCATAGATCAGTATGTAATATATCAACTAGGTATTTCTTAGTGTTAATTTTTTGAATTCCTTATTATTCTACTTTTTTCTATTTTCTTTTCTTCTTTCTTTATCTATTTCAATACAAATAAACCTAAGTGACAGAAGTTGGTCACCAGAGATTAAATATCATATTGTTTCTGTTGTTGGATGCATGGAAAGATAATTAAGGAATGCAATAGAGGATAAATGTTGAGAATTAAGAAGAATTCTTTGAAATGTGGAAGAGAAGAAAAGAATAGGACGAGGAAAGGAAATGAAGAAATGATTGAGTTATAAAATGGAAATTATTGTAAATGGTGAAGGTAAAATTGAATGAAGGCAGATGAGAAGAACTTGGGCATAAAGCATAATTTTGATATCTTATGCACAGGTGCACATTCTCTATGTTGACTGTGAACAATATGCCTGAAAAGTATGTAGTACAAGAAAGTAAATCACTAAAACAAATTCAAAAGAAATAGATACAATAAAAACTTCCAGTACATCTCTAATGTGCCATCTGGAAAACAGTGAGTTGGGATTCAGGGCTCCTTCTATTGAATCCTTGATGGCAGGCCTAGCTGGAAAACAACAAGTTTGCATGGGGAACCACCTCCAAAGGCAAATTCAAGAATGAGAAAATGTCAAAACTGAGGATGGTAGAAAACTGGAACACACATCTGTGTTTGTGAAAGCAGACAAAAGAGAAGCTTTGGAAGAAATCAAGTGATATCTATCCCTGAAGTGGTAGCCGTTCTTCCTTTCGTCTTCCTTCCTTCCTTCCTTCCTTCCTTCCTTCCTTCCTTCCTTCCTTCCTTCCTTCCTTCTTCCCTCCTTCCCTTCCTCCATTCCTTCCTTCCCGCTTTCCTTTCATTCTTTTGGTTTTTGATTCAGGTTAGTATGTAATGCCAAATGCCTTGAAATTGCAATGATTTTCCAGCCTCATCCTCCTGAGTGCTGGGATTATTGATCTGTGCTAAAACACCCTGCAATTGAGAATTCTTGTTTTTGTATTTTGAAGGGGTTAAAATTAAACACAACAAAATAGAACAAAATAAGACATAAGAAAGCAATGTAAGAGATATAAATTTCAAAGCTAGATGAACTCAGATCTTCACCATCTATAAAATCGTCTCTTGTTTTATTCCAAATACTTGTCCATTCCTTGGCTTACAGAGAAGTTATAAAAAACATAATATAAAACTGATCTGAACACAATAAGAGAGGCATTTTAGATCTTCAATACCAGACAACAGGGAAGTCACTAATGACTGGCCTAGAGTCTCTAGTTCACTTCAAAAAAGTTGTCCATACTTTCAGATATTGAAGCTAAGTTAAAACAACAAGCTAAAATAACACCATTATTTAGAACAAAGCAAAACACAGATAAAAGTATTGGCCTTCAAAGTGATAATAGAAGCAAATCTCCTCTTAAGTTCTATTTTGTTTTGTTTTGTTGTGTTTAATTGTATCCCCTTAAATTTACAAAAACAAGAATCCTGAGTTGCAGGATGTGGTAGCACACATCTATGCTGCCAGCACTCAGTAGGCTGAGGCAGGAAAATCACTGCAATTTCAAGGACATTTGGCATTTTATAATAACCTGGATCAAAAACCAAAAAAAGTAAGGAAAGAAAGAAGGAATTAATAAAGGAACGATAGAAGGAAGAAGGAAAGGGAAGAAGAAGAAAGGAAGAAAAACCACCACTTCACAGACAGATATCACTTGCTTCTTTCAAAAGCTTCTCTTTTGTCTGCTTTCACATACTCAGATGTGTGTTCCAGTTTTCTACCTGACTCAGAAGTGTTATATACACTCAGGATCCAGCTCTGCTTTTGAACTAAATGGCAAAACGCTTAGTCATTGGGGTCTTTGAGCCCATCATTTTCAGCCACCACTTTTCTTTTACTGGGACACATTCACTTCATCACTTAAAGACACGGGAAACTGCTAACTTATTTACAACTTTTTATAATTGATTATTATCCTTAATCATTGCTTTCCAAAAAATTTAATATTTATGTAATACATACATGGAAATTTGTCCACATCTTATTGCTTATATTGGAAACTGGATGCTATTTATCTCTTTTTCTTTAAGTTTTTGGAGTAAATGTCCACCCAGTAATTTATATTTGGTTATTAAATAGAAGAGTATGAGGTTTAGGTCTTAGTTAATTTCTACTCGTTGCTGAGACAAAATACCTGAAGGCCAAGCTGTGAAAGAAAAGGTTTGTTTCTTACAGTTTTGGGAGGTTTCAGTCCACACTCAGTTGGCTCCAAGGCAGGTGGGCATGGCTAGCCACAGCCCATGGTGCATGCAAACAGCAAACAGGAACCAGCCAAAAGCAAGACATACCTTCTTCTTGCCATTGCATCACATCCTGGCTCCACCCCTATGTTGGCAGAGCACTGACACCATCAATCCAAGCACTAGGCAATGAACCAATCACAAATACACAATGCAAACTCATGAGGCCTGGGGGACACACACATAAACCATGACATTCCACCCCTGGCCCCCAGGACTCATGTACATCCTTTATACAAAAGACATTTAGTCCACCTCCAAGAGATGCCAAAGTCCTAACAGTTTCAGCATTGCTGAATAGTCCAAGTCCCAAATCTCCTCCAACATCTATGGCAAACTCTGAACTGTAACCCCCTGTACAAATGAAACAAAGTTAAGCATTTCTGAAATTCAAACGCACAAGATAAACATTACCATTCCAAAAATTACAAACAGGGGAATATAAAGCATTGGAAACAAAGCAAGTTCAACATCCAGCAGGACAAAACTTACGTCCTAGAGTTCCATGCTCAGCATTTGAAGTAATCTGGTTACAAGCTCCAAAAGGCTTGGGTGATTCCACCCCCATGGCACTTCCTGGGATTTCAGCTTCTGCAGCTTTTTTCTTAAATCCTCTCTGCTCGCTCTTTGTTGCTTTCCTTGGATCATCCACGTTCCTGGCTTTTACAAACTACTGGGGTCTCCAGTGCACCTTTCACTTCCCCTTTACATCTTCACAAATTGCCCTCCCAGGGTTAGACTGCTTGGTCTCCGAGGCCCTCTGCAATCAAGGTGGAAGCCATCTTACCCTTAGAATTCGTGCATTTTCCTTGCACCTAAAATCAGCACCTTTTGGATGCTGCCAAGGTCTGCTGCTAGCTGAAGCAGTAGCCAGGCTTTTCTCTCTCTTGGCTGTAGGGGTCAGTTGCCTGAATCACAGGGCTCGGTTTTCCTGATTGTGAGTAAATCTTCTCTACATTGCTGCCATTCTGGAACCTCATGTATCCTTTGTTGCCATTATGGAGCATGGTGCTCTGCAGCCTTCTCCTCTGAACAAATTCTTTCATCTTTGACATGAGGCTGCAAATGGTGGGGACTAGCTTTTTTGGGATGCCCAGGGGCCATCTTTCTTATTTCTCTGTTTCCCATCAACAATCAAAATCTCAACTCTGTCTTTACAATACACAGCTTTCCTGGAATTTTCCTTCTGGCCAAACTCACAGCATTGTAAGTTATCCTGCTGGGCACTTTGCTCTTGATTTGAAACATATAGCTGGCTGAAAGACCCCAACAATAGTATTGCCACAGCCTCAAGGTTTGATTGCTTTTCAATTTCTTTTTCAAGATTAATCAGTCCATTGACCTTTGCCACAGGCTCAGGCAAAGTGTCTGGGCAGGAGCAAAATGCAGACAGACTTTTTGCCAATCCATAACACACACCATGGGGGGTCCAACAACTAATGCAGTCCTTCTTCCCAGCATAAACCTCCCAAGCCTGATCTTTATCATGAAGCTTTCTCTCAGCCTGATGGTCTCCTGAGCTCTGACTAGAATCTCTTCTACAGAACAGCCTTAGCTGTTCTAGCTCTATGCATCCACGTGACGTGTTTGAACCTTTCCAAAGTTGGCTCACAAGCCATTTCCTAAGCCTCTCAAAAAACATGGTCATATAAAGTCACAGCAAATGGCCCTGTTCCTTTTTACCAAATTCTGTCTTAGTTAGTTTTTTACTTGTTGCTGACATAAAGTACCTGAAACCCAAGCTGGGAGAGGAAAGGTTTATTTCTTATAGTTTTTGGAGGTTTCAGTCCACACTCAGTTGGCTCCAAGTCAGGTGGGCATGGCTGGGGTACAGGCCATGGTGGCTGCAAACAGCAAACAGGAACCAGCAAAAAGCAAGACATACCTTCTTCCTGCCATTACATCACTTCTTGGCTCCACCCCTATGTGTGTGGAGCACTGACACCATCAATTCAAGCACTAGGCAATGAACCAATCACAAATAAACAATGCAAACTCATGAGGCCTGAGGGACACAGACATAAATCCTGACAGGGGAGAAACTGCTTACCAGCACCAGTATCTATTCTACTTTTGGTTTTCTAGTGTTTAGCTGAGCACATTTTGAGCAGATAAACCATATTATCTAAGGCTTTTGTCTAGCGAGTGTGATGATGAGATTGGGTTCTATTTGGAAGTGTGCAAATGAAAAGGATCCACATAATTTCTCTAGGATTTCTTACAGACAAGAGTATTTCATCATTATTCATTTTTATTGTGGGTTTAAACACAAGAAGTCATCTCAGGGACATTTATTTTTTCTATACCCTATATGTGGAATCAGTCATTTCTTCAAAGAATTCTGGTATTTCTGTGTGTTTTGTGCTGATATAATAACGTTTATTAAGCAGTGTAATTTCTGAAGTAATTTTCTTAGCTTATGGCTTTTGAGATTTAAGAGAATGTTTCAGGCATCTATTTGTCTAATCTAGGGATGGATGGTATAACAGTAGTTATTGCTACTGAATTAAGGATGGCCTGCATTAGTCTCAAGTGTTATGACTCATTCTTGTGGAGATTAATTCATTCCTATGAAATTGGACTCATGCCTGTGAGTTGCAACTTTCAATTTTCCTAGGATACAAATGGTGTGAGCATGGGGATAAAAGCACAAGAGTCAGAGTACAGAAACCTGAGACCATTTGCAGGCCTCTTTGTTAATGGAAATTACAACAAAGCAGGAGGAGAGAGAGAAAGAGCAGGAGGAAGACACATTCCATTGGATGTAGCACATTTATATGTAGCATTGGGAGATTCAGTATCATGTGCAACCTCTCCATCTAAGAACTTATCCCTATAACTTGTCTCAGGCACACAATGATCTTCAAATTAGAGCAGTAAGCCCTGTGAGTTGACTCAGGAAGACCCTGTTCTTCCTACTAGCCTTGCTTTGGCCACACATGTGATCCATTTTCAGCTTCAGCTACTCCCCTGAGTGAGCCAGACTTTCTCTACCCCTGATTGTAGTGCTATGATATCCTAATTAACTTGTAGTAGGTTCTAACTCTTTAAGGTTTCATTACTCTATTACTGCTACACTATGAACCCAGTTCCTGGAAAATGAAACTTAAGAGTTCAAATCAGCACAAGACTTTGCTCAGTAGCCTAAGCTCCTGTTTCTCAAGCACGTAGTCATGAATTTGATCTCTAGTACCAAAAACAAACAAAAAAAATTTCAAGCCATACCAAAACCACGGCAATGTGCAATAATTCAGGCAGCTGTGCAAACTACTGAGCCCCTGGTCAGCATTTCCATTGTTGAGACAAATATGCTTGACACACATAACATAAAACAGGAGGATTGGGTTTGATTTGTGTCTTCAGAGTTTAGGTGGCTCCAGGCAGAAACTTTGTGAAAGAATTCCTGGTAGAGTAAATCTGTCGTTTTCATGGCAAGAAGGAAAGGATCAAAGAGAAAGAGCAGTGAGAGATTCTCCCCCACCCCAGGAACAGCCACTGCAACTCAGCTCCAGGGGGCCCCAACTCTTAACAGCCCATTCAACTATGAACATCCATGGATGAGTCCCCTCAGAAGTGTAGTTCCCAAGTCAGAGACTCCTAATCTCATCAGATTGATGATTTGGATTAACTGGCACAGAGTCATGTGACCAGTCACTCCAAAGGTACTTGAAGTGGCCGTGGCAGATAAAAGTGCTGTGTGGAGATTTTTGGTTTTAGAACTTCTATTTAGCTTTGCCAACGTAATCTCAGCCACCTGGTAGTGAAATAGGTTTACTAAAATATTTGATAAAGCCTAGGCAATTTAGGAACTTTGTGAGACCTTGTTTCAAACAAAACAATCTAAATTGGTATGATAATCCAAGGCATAATCCCCAACACCATTCCTTAAAAAAAAAAAAAAAGCAGCCTGTATAAATGGTATTTAACTTCCTTATAAATTCATAATTTTTTTGGATCTTCAAGTTGTTATTGTGCTGTTTTCAACATTATGGTCAGAGCTTTTCTATCTGATACACTACTTCAAATTTCTCCTATATTTTATTAAAAATATACTTTTTTCTCAAATGTGTAACTTGGTTGTACCTCCAATATGCAGTGGCTTATTTCTATTTTGTATTCTTGTTTATCATCATAATACCAGTGCATTACATTGAGTTGTATGAACTGCTTGCTTTAGCTTTTTCATGGGACATGAAGTGTGTGTTTGAATATCTGTGTGTGTATGTGTATGTGTGTGTGTGTATGTGTATGTGTGTGTGTGTGTGTGTGTGTGTAAATGTATCCTAAGTCTTCACACATGAATGTATCCCTATAATTGATATCCTCCACACACAATCCATGAGATAATTATTTCTCTAGTAGAGGCAAAGTGGAAGGAGAGTAGCTGGACACATCCTCCAATAAACATTTTGGTTGTTTTCATAGCATTTTTTCTTCATTCTTTTGTCTTGCTATGCAGGGTCTTGCTATGCAGTTCAGGCTGGCCTTGAACTCACTTTGGAGCCCAGGCTGGGCTCCAATTCATAACAATCCTCCAACCTGAGCCTGGGTAATCCCAAGAGCTGGGATTACATGCTTTAGCCACCATGTCCGGCTTATAGCATTTCTTCTTTATTTAGGACTGAAATTTCAGAATCACTGGCACTTTCTGTTCTTGACAAACTCAGGTAGGATTGTACTTCTACAGAAGTTTCTCCTAAATGGGGATTTCTTCCTAAAAGCATGTTTTGGCCAACAGAATGGAGTGTCCATAGGGTTCAGCCTATTCAATTCCTTTTACTCTTACTTGGAACTTCAAATCCACAAAGATTCCTGCAATGCTGCCTTATATTCTCACATTTCCCTTTGTAGAATTTCTGAGTTTTTGTGATGATATGGGAATTTAATTCCTCTCAAGTCTATCAGAAATCTTTCTGTATTTCTTTCACTCCTTCATGCATAGTTTGATTACTGTTGATTCTTTATATGTCCTTGTGAGAAATGATCTAGCTATATAGTTCTCACTGGTCTTAAATTAGCAAGGATCCTCCAACCTCACCCTCTGGAGTGCTGGGATTAGGGGTGTGTACCACCCCGCCTAGCTGCTGTTGATTCATGAATACTCAAATTTCAGAAACCTGCCTTAACTCTTTAGAAATTAAGCAATAGAAGAAAAAGACCAGTGGCCTTGTTTACAGTCCCAGAAAACAACAGTCTCAGGCAGTAGGATGATGAAAAGTGTAAGGCTTGCTTGGACTACAAGCAAGACACACTTTCAAATTTCAAACAAAGAAATAAATGACAAATAAAAAAGAAATTCAAAAGTACCAAAAAGTAATCTTTTTTCTGTAGTGATACAAAATACTGGTGGTGTAAGTATTAACTTAATCTGTTAATTTGAGTAAGCATGCCTAACTCCATGGGATTAGACCCACCCTAGGGTGGATACTCGCCTAAGTGGTATAAAAGGGAAGCCAAGAATGAAGAGTTACATCTTTTCCAGAAGAAATCACACCTTTCTCAACTCAGATCCAAGCCTTCAACAGGATTCTCTGTGTCTTCAGCCTGACAACAGACTTTTTGTGTCTCCCATATGTGACTCTGCATGCAGTTTTGGTAAGTTATTCTTCGAACTTTTTGCAGATTTGATTACATTGCACTAAATCTGTTTATTTAGAGAGCACTGCCTGTCACAGGTAGGGATAATTTAGGTAGTTTACATTGGTCTGTATCATAGTATCTTAGATTTACATCAACAAGGAGCCCTTGTGGAAGCAGCACTATTTCATTTTAATTCATCTTCATGGCATTACTATTAGAAAGCAATAAGAATACTGACTGGACATGCTTAAGGGCAGTCAGACAGTGGGTGAGCTCCAAGATTGGCATGATGTCATTAAGGACAGTTTTCTGTCACTTGTCCTGAAAAATATTTCTCCCTTCTCATGGGCAAGCTTCTCTTCCATGAGGCTCAGTTTTTCTTCAGCTGTTGATCTTCCCTAGTGGTGGCAGGCCTGTGTCAGCCAGCCAAAGGGCATGAGTAAATGACTCCTCTAGAAGGCTTGATGTGCATACTGCTTATGAGAATAGGGAACCCAGGTCCCTCTGTCAGTGACTTTGGTTGATTCCAGGTACGCTATTTGTTCCCAGTTGCAACTATATGAATCAAATGGGATGGATTGGGGAAGTTACTCAGATTAGCCTGGCTGCTCTCATGTAGGAGAGGAGGACAAAGGATTGATAAACCAGGAGAATACTGAAGAGGATTGTACCAGTTATTTGGGATCAAAGAGGGAGCAAAGGAGAGCAAGTGAGTGGGATAGACATCTGCTGGCCAAATCACAGCCTCCTAATGCCAGAGCAGGGACAATAGAGAGAGGTACAGCATTTTTTCTCTTATCCTGAGGAAGGTTTTTACCCCAACAAATTCCAAAATTCTGTGTGAAGTACAATACAGTGTCATAGGCCAAAAGCGGAGACGAGGAAAGGTGTTTCATTTGGCCCATGTAACAATGGCTTCAGAGCCACAGTTTCTTTGAAGTACACTCTAGTTACCCATCAAACTCATGGACTGTTTCAGAATGTTAATAGTAATGGGAAGGTGTTAGTGATACATTTGACCAAGACGCACACTAGCATGGTCTTATAATCCCAGCATTCTTGGGGATTTACGTAGGAGGTCTCTGAAAAGTGCACCCCAAATTTGGAAGCCTAGTGAATTAATTAGACTGAATCTCAACACCATAAAATGAATAAAAGGACAAGACATGTAATTCAGTGGGCAGTCTCTATGCTCAATCTCCAGTAGTAAAAAACAAAACAAGATGCACTGTGTCATAGAATGTCATCAGAAGGTAGATTTTTAATAATGTAATTTGCTGCTTGTAGGACTAAATTTTGCTGTGGAGTTCCAGCTCTACTCAATGCTTAGTGATTCTCATGCCACAGTCATCTGAGTGGTAAAATTATATGCATATATGGTGGTGTAAGTACTAACTGAATGTGTTAATTTGATTAAAGCATGCCTAACTCAAATGGATTTAAATAGCATAGGAATACCCCCTCTAGGGTGGATCCCCACCTTTTATACCACTTAGGCGAGTATCCACCCTAGGGTGGGTCTAATCCCATGGAGTTAGGCATGCTTACTCAAATTAACAGATTAAGTTAATACTTAAACCACCAGTATTTTGTCTCACTACAGAAAAAAGATTACTTTTTGCTACTTTTGAATTTCTTTTTTATTTGTCATTTATTTCTTTGTTTGAAATTTGAAAGTGTGTCTTGCTTGTAGTCCTTTGCATAAAAGGAAGCAAAAAAGAAAGGGTTACATCTGTTGCAGAAGAACTCAAACTGTACTCAAAAAAATATTGAAAAGGGTATTTCTTTAGTGAACTGTTTTTTAAAGGAATCAAGACAGGACTGAATAGTGACTAATTATTAAGTAAATCTTGGTAAATGTAAGTCTGATTAATTAATTTTTTAAATCTACACATCAGGCGATCTAGTTTGTGACTGCCATATCTCACTGCTTGTCTTGGATCTGCTGAATGGAGTGACAAGTCTACAGTCTGGTGAAGAAAGAAAACCTGGGAGACCTTCTTTCACTTTCACACTGGTGCTGTCAGGAATTCAAGAAATGTCCAGTGGGCCAGTAGCTGAGAACCAGCATGCCACAGAGATCAAAGTAGTGAAATTCTCCTACATGTGGACCATCAGTAACTTTAGCTTTTCCCTAAAGGAAATAGGTAGTGCTATTGAAAGTTCAACCTTTTCACCTGAAGCAAATGATAACCTGAAATGGTGCTTACGAGTATATCCAAAAGGGATCAATGAAGAAAGCAAAGATTACCTGTCCCTATGTCTGGCACTGATCAGCTGCCCAATGAGAGAAGCTTGGGCAAAATTCACATTTTATATTGTGAATGATAAAGGACAGAACACCAAAGGTCTAGCGAGTCAAGAAATTCAGAGATTTGATCCAGGCACAGAATGGGGATTCAGAAAATTCATCCTTAGAGATTTTCTTTTGGATGCAACCAATGGGCTACTCCCTGATGACAAGCTGACCCTCTTCTGTGAGGTGAAAGTGACACAAGACACTACCAACAGTTTTAGCCTGAATAACAAGAATATAGTGAAGGCTTGTGAGAATTGGTTAGCAAGTGATCTAGCAGGGCTGTGGAAGAATTCCCTGTTGGCAGACTGTTGCTTCTTTGTGGCTGGCCAGGAATTCCAGGCTCACAAAGCCATCTTAGCAGCTCGTTCTCCAGTTTTCAAGGCCATGTTTCAACATGAAATGCAGGAGAGCAAAAACAATCGAGTTGAAATCAGTGATATGGAACCTGAAGTTTTCAAGGAAATAATGTTCTTCATGTACACTGGAAAGGCACCAGACCTTGGCAGAATGGCACCTGATCTGCTGGCAGCTGCAGACAGGTACGGCCTGGGGTGCCTGAAGCTCATGTGTGAGAAACACCTCTGCTGCAATCTCTCTGTGAAGAATGTCATCAAAATCCTCATCTTGGCTGACTTCCACAGTGCACATCAGTTGAAAGTTTGTGCAGTGGATTTCATCAACTTGCATATTTCTGACATCCTAGAGACTGAGGAGTGGAAGTCCTTAGTGGTGTCACACCCTCATTTGGTGGCTGAAGCCTACCAGTCTCTGGCTTCCATGCATTGTGCTTTCCTGGGACCCCCATATAAGCGTGTAAGGCTGTCCTAATATCCAACCTGTCCATTTATCTCCCACAAACAGGGGTCACAGTGGTTACCACTGAGCCTTTGCTAGAGAGGACAATCTTTGGAGTGTTCACACTTCTTCAAGGAAACACTGAATTTTGTTTGTCCCTAGGAATAGATGGCACCATTTTTCAATTTTAATAATGAGGAGATAGGAACTTAAAATTTAGGAGAGTAACTTTTGAAAAGTCTTCAGAATGTAAGTTAGAGGTAATCAGAATTCTGGCTTTTACAATATAATGCATGCTAATTTTTGCAGTGTTGATCCCAAAGTAAAAATCAAAGGATTCAGCAGCAAAACAGACACACCTAGGGGTAGATCTGCCATAAGAAATTAGGATGTTTGTCTCTTCCTTCATTTTTTTTTTCGTGAATAAAGTTTAATCCTTCTTTATGCAGTTGTGTGAGTTCTTTTCCTTTTTGTACATTGAATAGTAAAAGTCTGGGGAAATTTGAGAATGGCCAGATGACTTGAAGCCCACCCATGTGCTGGACATCCCAGATTTATATTCGCACTAAGCAACTTCAGGAATGGGAGAAGAACAACACCCAGGACTTGAACATTTGGACGAAAGGAATTACCTGTGAAGCATCTTTTTGCTCCTTTGTGTATGACAGAGGGACATTGGCATGCATTCTAGGCACTGGCCTGCACATACTAGCAGTGATAGTGCAAGAACTGTCTGCCTCTGAAGGAGCATACCAATCATCAGGTTCCTGGGCCAAAGAGAGGGAAAAGTGTTCCATTTTAAGAAAAACGAAAAGTTAGAGAAAAAATAATAGAGACAATTTGTGTATTACACAAGAATTCATGTTTGGGGAGCAAATTTTAATCCTTTCAACTTTGCCAATATAAAGGTGCTAGTAAACATGCCTCCTTGTTGTACAAAATCCAAGGGAGTCCTTACACTGTTAACAGTTATTGCTTGCAAGAACACAATATACATTCTTTTCCTATCTTAAAAATGAGGGATGGGCGATAAAAGAGGCATTAGGAGTTTTATGTGGAAGATGATTGTTTTGACAATTTTACCTTTAACAGCAATCACTGTTGGTGGTGTTTTGGAACCACTCTGGACATTTCAATTTCATGGGCATTTAAGGACACATGAGAGTAGAACCTCACTTGTCTTCAACAGGTGCATAGTGATATAAAAATGTGTAGCCCTCAATTATACATCAACTTTAATGGCACTCTATGAGAATGCAAATGTGAGATAGCAACTTGTATAAATTCTAAAGAGGCAGGAGGCTCTCCCTGAGGCTCTTCTGCTCTACACTTCCCCATGCTGCCTGCACTTGTTGGTTTCATACACCCGTGTGTTCTTCAACATTGCAACCTCACTCACAGAAATCTGTCTTTCTTGAGGGCTCCAGCAACAAGATAACAGTGATGAATGCTAAAGAGCATTTCACTCATTTGTCTTCACAAGGTCTATGGTCCTTAAATATTGTCAGAAAAGTTTTTGAAGCATTTTGATGAATTTATTTCTCTTACATTCCCTTCTCCCTTTTCTTTAAAACCAGAAAATGCAAAGGAAAGCGACTGAGAGGAAAAATAAACATTTACTATTAAATGCTTTTTAAAAATATTAAGATTCATCAGCTGTCCATAACAAACTAGCTGCCTGTGTTGGAGCTATCGCAGTATCTTCTCATTAACCACACCTCCTACAAAGCAGAACATTCAAATATAAAGTGTTTTGTTCTTGGAAATATAAATTATTGCTATTTTTAAAATAAATCTGCATATTAAAATCAGGGTTCCATCTCTACATCAAATTAACTAACAAAGAAATAACTGACATAGTGAAAATTCCACTTGTTGAAAGAAATGAAGCAGAGTGTATTAGAGCCTACAATTGTGCAGGACCAGTGCCACACTCTGAGACTCCTAGAGTGCAAGTATATGTCACAGTAACTTAATGTCAAATGATTTTGGAGAGATAGAAATTAAAAATGAAGCACAAATACACACAAATAGTTTTAATTGCAAAGATAAATGAAGCCATGCAAGGTCTGCAGTTTAGGTGGCTGGAGGCAGGATCATTGTGATCTAAGGTCTAGTCTAGCTCTCTGGCAAGAGAGGGAGGTCAGCTCTTAAGAATTTGCAAGTGGTCTTGGGGATGCATAATCGACTCCTTAGGCTGGTGTCACTCTTTAAGAATCTTTTTGACTGAAAAGTGGTTTGCACCCAGGAAAGAATTGTCTCCCTATATCACAATCCCAGTCACATAAATTTATGTGTTTTAAACAATAGCAAAAGAGTCTAGTGAAAATGCCACTGTTTGATTTCTCATGCTATAAAAACTAGTTGATGGCAGAAGACCAACAAGCGTTTCTCATCAATTTTCAGTCCTTTTAAGGAAACAAGGTCCAACTGCACTTGGCAAGACTGAACTCACCTCACCAGCCTATCTGTGTCATCCAAAGATGCCTGGGTACCATCCTTTTACCTTTAACAACAATCATTGTTGGTGTGGTTTTGGAACCACCCTGGACATTTAAATTTCATGGGCCTTTAAGGACACATGTGAGTAGCACCCCAGTTGTTTTCAACAGGTCCATAGTGATATAAAAATAAAGTAATATAAAAATACAAGACATTCGGGTAAATATTTCAACACTTAGATGACTAAAGCAAACAGATTAACAAAGTTTCCAGGTGGCAGTACAGTTGGACACAGTGAAGCTGAGGGACCCACTCCCCTTCCTTCATTCTACTATAAACACAAATATCTTGATTATCAATATGTAAGTTAACTGGGACAGTGAATCATCGAAATTAATGAGAGATGGTGGGGGATGCCAGGAGAATTAGACGGTTCTCACCATAGTGGGAGGCACCTTCAGGCAGAGGGATCTGGCCACCAGAGAAGGCAGTTGTAGTACGGCTGTCTGAACACTATGGAGGGCACCTGAGTGTGATTCCTAAAGTACATGAAGCCTGAATCATTGAGGTTCCTTCTCCTTCTCCTCCTCCATTTTACTGTCTACATTCTGTCAATTCCTGTTGATCTCATCTTTTGGTCTCAAAAGACACAGTAATATTATTTTTATGAGATGTAGTTCATGTAAAAACACAAACACAGAGTAAAATTCTTTTTCAGTATTACTCACTGTTATCCTGCTTGTGGGGGCCTAGAGATATTTATGTGAGTCAGTTTGCAAGGTGTAAGAACACACATGTGTATGTAACCAGCAACAGCAGGAAGCATCGGGAAGTGTAGAGCAGGAGAGTCAGAGGGAGAGCCTCCTGCCTCTTAGTATTTATACAGGTTGTGACCTCACATTTACATTCTCATAGAGTGCCATTAAAGTGAATGTGTAATTCATGGTTACACAATTTTATTTCACTGTTCACTTTTAAACACAACTGGGGCCATACTCTCACGTGTCCTTATATGTCACTGAGTTTAAAACCCTCACAGTGGTTCCAAAGCAACACCAATAGTGATTTTTGTTAAAGATAAAATACTCAGAACACTCACCTACCAGATAAAATCTCCAAATAATTCTTTATTTCTCCATGCCTCACTTTTAAGATAGGAAAACAGTGTATACTCTGTTCTTGCAAGCAGTAACTGTTAACAGTGTGAGGACTCTCTTAAATCTTGTACAATGAGAAGGCATGTTTACCAGCATGTTTGTATTAGTATAGTTGGAAGGACTAAAATTTGCTTAGCTGAACATGCATTCTTGTGCAATGCACAAACTGACCCTGTAATCATTTTTTTCTTTTCTTTTTTCTTAATATTCAGCAATTTCCCCTCCTTTTGCTCCAGGAACCTGATTGCTCTGATTCTTCAGAGGTAGGCAGTTCCATGCACTCTCACTCCTGGCATGTGCAGTCTACTGCTTAGAATGCATGCCAGGATCTCTCACTCATGGCCAAGGGAGCAAAGAGATGCATCACAGGCAATTCCTTTGGTGTAAATGTCCAAGTCCTGGATATTTTTCTTCTCCCATTCCCTAAATTGCTTAGTGCCAACTTAAATCTGGGATGTCCAGTCCAACGGGACGCCTCGAGTTACCTGGCCACCCTCAAACTTTCCAGATTTTAATTCTGTGGTGTATAAAGAAGAAAAGCATTCAAACAACTGTGTAAAGTAAGATTAAATTTTATTTACAGAAAAAAATACCAGAGGAGGAGGCCATTGTCCTACCATCTAAGGGCAGCTCTAAACAATGGGTGTGTCTGTTTATCTGATGAACGCTTTGATTTTACTTTGAGATCAACATTGCAGCAATCATGGTGCACCATATTGTAAAAGTCAGGTTTGCAATTGCTTCTAAGTTACACTATAAGGACTTTGTAAAAGTTACTCTTATAAATTCTAAAGGTCCTGTCTCCTTGTTATGAAAATTGAAAAGCGGTACTATCTATCCTTAGAGAAGCACAATTCATTGTTTCCTTGTAGAAGTGTGCAAGCTCCAAAGATTGTCCTCTCTATGAAAGGTTCAGTGGCAACCACTGTCACCACTGTTTTGGGAAAATAAACAGACAGGTGGGATCTTAGGACAGCCTAACACGCTTGTATGGGGGCCCCAGGACAGCACAATGGATGTAAGCCAGAGACTGGTAGGCTTCAGCCACCAAGTGAGGGTGTGACACCACCATGGATTTCCACTTGTCAGTCCTCAGGATTTCAGAAATGTGCGAGTTGATGAAATCCAGCGCACAAACTTTCAACTGATAGGCACTATGCATGTCAGCCAAGATGAGGATTTCCAAAACATTCACCACAGAGAGGTTGCAACAGAGGTGTTTCTCACACATGAGCTTCAGGCGCTCCAGGCCATACCTGTCTGCAGCTGCCAGCAGATCAGGTGCCATTCGGTCGAGTTTTGGTGCCTTTCCAGTGTACATGAAGAACATTATTTCCTTGAAAACTTCAGGCTCCATATCACTGATTTCAACTTGACTGTTTTTGCTCTCCTGCATTTCATGTACAAACATGGCCCTGAAAACTGGAGAGCGAGCCGCTAAGATGGCTTTATGAGCCTGGAATTCTTGGCCACCCACACACAAGCAACAGTCTGCCAGCAGGGAATTCTTCCATAGCTCTCCTAGATCACTTGCTAACCAACCTTCACAAGCCTTCACCATATGCTTATTATTTTGGCTAAAACTGTCAGTGGAGTCTAGTGACACATTCACCTCACAAAAGAGGGTCAGCTTGTCATCAGGGAGTAGTCCATTGGTTGGATCTAAAAGAAAATCTCTAAGGATGAATTTTCTGATTCCCAGTTTTGTCCCTGTATCAAATCTACGAACTTCTTTACTCGACAGACCTTTAGCTTTGTGTCCTTTATCATTCACAATGTAAAATGTGAATTTTGCCCAAGCTTCTCTCATTGGGCAGCTGATCAGTGCGAGACACAGGGACAGGTATTCTTTGCTTTCTTCATTGATCCCTTTTGGATACACTCGTAAGCGCCATTTCAGTTCACCATTTTCTTCAGGTGAAAAGGTTGAACTTTCAATGGCACTACCTATTTCCTTTAGGGAAAAGCTAAAGTTACTGATGGTCCATAGGTAGGAGCATTTCACTACTTCAATCTCTGTGGTGTACTGGTTCTCAGCTACTGGCCCTTTCGACATTTCTTGAACTCCTGACATCAATCAAGTGAAATGAAAGCCAGGTTTTCCAAGTGATAGGACAAAGATCCCTTTTTTCAGCAGACGGTAGAAATGTTACTCCAGTCAGCAGATCCAAGACAAGCAGGGAGATATGGCAGTCACAAAGTTGAGAGCCTAAAACGTAGATTTAAAAAACTAATTAGTGAAAGTTACTTTTACCAAGATTTTCTAATTAATTAGTCACTACTCTGTAGTGTCTTGATTACTGTAAGAAATAGCTCACAGAAGAAATACCCTTTTAAAAATTTTTGTAGTGATATATGTGTGTAATTTTAACACTTAGATGCCTAAAATCACAAAGCATGGAGCGGAGCTGGAACTCCACAGCAAAACTGAGTCCTATATGCATCAGATACTGTATTTAAAAATGTGCTTTTTGGTTACATTCTATGACAAAGTGCATTTTGTTTTTTAGATTTTTACTACTGGAAATTGAGTCAAGAGACTTCTCTTTGAGTTACATGTCTTGTCCTTGTATTTATTTTGGGGTGGAGATTTGGTCTAATTAACTCACTACACTTCCATATTAGGGGTGAATTTTCCAGTGTCCTCCTACTTAAGTACCCAAACATTCTGGGATTACAGAAGTGCATTAGCATGCCTGTATGGCCAACTCTTTCTCTAACAACACATTCCCACCACTATTAGCATTCTGAAGCAGTCCAAGGATTTGACACCTTAAGCACAATGTACTTCAAAGAAACTGTGCTCTCAGAGGTAAGTGTTATATGGGCCTGATTAAACACCTTTCTTCATCTCCACATTCAGCCTATGCACTGCATTGTACTTCACACAGAATTTTGAATTTGATGGGTTAAAATCCTTGCTGAGGATGAGACAGAAAATGTTGTCTACCTTTCTCCATTATCCCTGCTCTGGCCATAGGAGGCTGCGATGTGGCCAGCACATGTCTATGCCACTCCCTTGCTCTCCTTTTCTCTCTCTTGCATCCCAATTGACTGAGACAATACTCTTCAGTATCCTCCTGGGTTATCAAACCACCATTATATTCTCCTACATAAGAGCAGCCAGGCTAATCTGGGTAATTTCCACACTCCATCCACTTTGGTTGATACAGTTGCAACTGAGAACAAATAGAGCACCTGGAAACAATCAAAGTCACCCAGCGAGGGAACTGGGTTCCTTATTCTCATAAGCAGTATGCACATAAAGTGTTCTAGAGGATTCCCTCATTTGAGCCCTTTGCCTAGCTGACACAGGCCTGTCACCACCATGGAAGACCAGCAGCTGAAAAACAATTGAGCCTAAGGGAAGAGAAGCTTGCCCATGAAAAGGGAAAAATGTTTTTCAGGAGAATGACAGAAAACTGTCCTTCATGACATGATGCCAATCTTGGAGCTACCCACTGTATTAATGCCGAGGGTTGTCCAATAGTATCCATGTTGTTTTCTAACAGAAATGCTGTGAAGATGAAATAAAATGAAATAGTGCTGCTCCTACAAGGGCTCATTGATTATTAGTTTTTTCTAATACAATTTAATTCTGGGATACTATTTCATAGACCCCTATGTACACAGATTAAAATATCCCTCCCTCTGCCAGGCAGTGCTCTCTAGATAAACAGATTTAGTGCAAAGTAAACAAATCTGCAAGACGTTCCAAGACTGACTTACAGATCCTGCATGCAGAGTCACATATGAGAGAGATGAAAAGGTTGTTGGCAGGCTGGAGACACAAAGAACCCAGTTGAAATGCTGGAGATGTGCTGAGTTGTATGTGAGTTCTTCTCAAACTGCTGTGACCCTTCATTCTTGATGCTCCTTTTATGCCACTTATATGAGAATCCACCCTAGGGTGGGTATTCCTTTGCTATTCAAATCCAATTGAAGTAAGCATGCTTAACTCACATTAAAAGATTAAATTAATGCTTAACACCACCAGCCTTTTGTCTCCTTACCGAAAAAATATTTCTTTTTTATTTATCATGTATTTCTTTATTTGAAATTCGAAAGTGTTTTGCTTATATTTCAAGCAAGCCTTATACTTTCCATTATCCTACTGCTTGAGGCTGTTGTGTCCTGGGATTGTAAAGAAGGCCACTATGCCTTTTTCTTCTATTTCCTAATTTCTAAAGAGGTAGGGCTAGTTTCTGAAATTTGAGTATTCAAGAATCAACAGCACCGGGGTGTGGTGGTACACTCCTCTAATCCCAGCACTCCAGACACTGAGGTAGGAGGATCACTGCTATTTTAAAACCAGTGTGAACAACATAGACCCTGTCTCAGAGTAATCAAACTGCAGGAAGGACTGAATGAAGCAAGAAAGATTTCTGATAACCTTGAAAGGAATAAAACTGCCATACCATCACAAAAACTCAGAAATTCTCCCAAGAAAAATGTGAGAATAACAGGCAACACTGCAGGAAGCTTTGTGAATTGGAAGTCCCAAGTAAGAGCAAAAGGAATTGAGTACTCTGAACACTCAATTCTGGTGGCTAAAACATGCTGGTAGGAAGAAATTCCCATTTGGAAGAAACTTCTGGAGAAGATTTTGAGCTGGTCAGGAACAGAAAGCACCAAGGGATCAGAATTCACAGTCTAAATAAAGAAGAAATGCTATGAAATAAACCAAAGGATGTACTGTAGGGTGAGTCTAGTTCGTCTTGTTCTACTTTGCCTCTAGTAGAGTAATAATTATGTGAGGGACTGGGTATGTGGGATATCACGGTTAGCTTACATTCTTGTACATGTGTGAAGACTTGGGACCATTTATACACACACACACACACACACAGATATTCAAACACTTCATTTCTACTGAACAAGATAAAGCAAGTAGATCATACACTTCAATGTAATGCAGTGTTATTATGATGATAAACAAGAGTGTGAAATAGAAATAAGTCACTGCGAATTGGAGGCACACCAAAGTTACACATATGGAGATAAAAAGTATATTTTTAATAACGTACCTTAAATATGTAGTAGTATATCAGCTAGAAAAATCGCTAAGCATAATTTTGAAAATATCACAGTAACTACTTAAAGATCCAGAAAACTTAACAATTTCTAAGTACTTTAAGAATACTATCGCAGCAGTCATGTAGTTCAGGTTCCTGCAGAGGGGCCGGGTGTGCAGTCTTGCTCCTCTCCCCTTGTCCAGCGTCTTTCACCCAACATGCCTATGTTCATCTTGAATATCAACATGCCCCGCAGTCCGTGTCTGAGAGGTTCCTCTCCAAACTCACGAAGCAGCTTGAGCAGGCCACCGGCAAGCCCACCCAGTACATCACAGTGCATGTGCTCCCAGACCAGCTCATGACCTTCACGGGCTCATGGAAGCCCTGCTTGTTCTGCAGCCCGCACAGCATCGGCAAGATAGGTTAAGTGCGGAATTGCTCCTACAGCAAGCTGCTGTGTGGTTTGTTGTCCTAATGCCTGCACATCAGTCGCAATAGGGTTTATATCAACCATTGTGACATGAAAGCTGTCAATGTGGGCTGGAACAGCTCCACCTTCGCTTGAGGCCATTTCTGCCTGAATTCACCTACACCAATCACTCCAGAGTCCCACAGTGATTTGTAACCCTCTTTCCCAAGGGACACCCCAGCCATTTCAAGACAAATAAATGGTTTGTTGACCAAAAAGAAAAGAATATCATCCTTTCAAGCTGCTTTTATTTTGGAGAGGAAAGTGTTGGGGATTTAATTGTGGCCTTTCATGCCAATTTAGACTGTTTAGTTTGAAACAAATTCTTGCTAAGTTTTGGGGTTTCTTAGGCTTAATCAGATTTTTTAGCAAACCCATTTCAGTCTGCCAGGGTGCTGAGATACTTAGGTACATCTAAATAGAAGTTATAAAATGAATAACATCCACACAGCATTTTTACCTGCCATTGCCACTTCAAGTACCTTTGGAGTGACTGGTCATACAACTCGTGTGCCAGTTAATCCACATCGTCAATTTGATGAGATTAAGAGTCTCCTGTCTTGGGGATTATACTCCTCAGTGGATTCTTCCTTGGATGTTCATAGCTGAATGTGCTTTTAAGAGTTGGGGAACCATGAAGCTGAGTTGTTGTGGCTGTGCCTGGAGTGGGGGAGAATCTCTTGCTGCTGTTCATCTTTTCTTCTTTCTTTGTTGCCATGAAAAGAACAAACTTGATCTACCAGGAAGTTTTCCACAATGTTTCTGTCTTGGAGCCATCCAAACTCTGAGGATACAAACCCAATTACAACTCTCCTACTTTAGGTTATATGTGTCCAGTATGTTTGTCTCAACAAGGGAAATGCTCAGCAATTTGTACACCTGCCTGAACTTATTGCAGATTGCCATGCTGTGGTTATGGTTTGGATTCTTTTTATTTTTTTATTTTTGTACCAGAGATCAAATTGATAAGTTTCATTTTCAGGGAACATGGTTCATAGTGTAGTAGTGATAAAGTAATGTAACTTTAAGAGGTAGAACCTTCTAGAAGTTAATGAAAATATTAGAGCACTACAATCAGAGATAGAGAAAGTCTGGCTGACTCAGAGGAGCAGATGAAGCTGAAAATGGATCACATGTGGTGCCAAAGAAATGATAGTATGAAGAACAGTGACTTACTGAGTCAAGTCACAGGGATAACTGCTCTAATCTCAAGATCACTGGGTGCCTGAGACAAATGATGTGAATAAGTTCATAGATGGAGAGGTTTCATATGATACTGAGTCTCCCAACAGTATTTATAAATGTGCTGCATCCCATGGAATTTGGCTTCTTCCTGTTCCTTCTCTCTCCCTCCAGTTTTCTCCTCCATCAAGAAAGAGGGCTCCAAATGGTCTCAGGTTTCTGTACTGTGACTCTTGTCCTTTTTCCCCATGCTCACAACATTTGTATTCTAAAAGTTGAAAGTTGCAACTCACAGGCCTGTTGAGCTGGCTATTGTGGTTTCCTCCTGCAATCCCAGCACTGGGGGAGAGGCTGAGTTGGGGGAATTCTTGTGAGTTCAAAACCAGCCTGGGCTACAAAGTGAGCTCAAGGCCAGTCTGAACTGCATAGCTCTTCTCAAAAATGACAAAAACAAGCAACTCACAGGTGTGGGTCACATTTCATGAGATTAGATTAGTCTCCACAAGAATGAGTCATCATTCTTCAGCCTAACCCAGGCCATGAATAATTCAGTCACATTAACTATTTATATACCACCTATATTACTAAGTTTCCTACGGTGAACCTCTCAAGGAATGTCCAGATAACTGGCTCCCAGTTGCTTAGGGGTGAGGGGGAGAAAATTTGATGTTTGTTTCTCAGCCTGCATTCTGGCAGGCTCACAGCTGATCATGGTAGGTGGAGGGGTTGCTTGGATTCCCAATGCTCCCAGCATGGCACAGGTTCCAGTAAATGCCAGTTGAACTCAGTATAGTTACTACTTCCAAACATTGGGTCCAAGACATGAACTGGGTGAGGAGGAGATCTAAGACTTCTGAGCAAGCAACATATATGTTTTCTTTCTCTAGACTTTAGGTCTAGAGATATACTGTGTCAATATTCATGGTTTGTACCTGTCCAAAATCCATTTCCCTTGTTCCTCACACAGTTTGCTCAGAAGTTTACCCAGAAGAGCAATCTTTCCTTCTCAGCCCACCTATTTCTCATAGAGCCTTGACTGTACTCCCTTCATATTACCTCCCTGCAACTGGCATTCACCCACATGTGCTCCTGAGGGAAACCCTAAAGGTTGACTGATTAGAATCTCTTACCTGCTTTTCTCATTACCACAGGAAACATAAATACAGTGTGGCCTACTCAGCACAGCAGCGTGCAGTTATTCCTATCCCCAATCCAGGGCTCCCATCTTCTGTCAGAGTGGAGGAAGATGATAGGCCAGAGAACTCCCCATAAGGACCACCATGTGAATCATGTTCCCCTATGTATATGGAGAAAAAGTCGAAAAAAAAATAAAAACCGGCTTCCAGAAATTCCTCACAGGGTAGACAATGGACCCATAGCCCAGTAAGTTCTCTATCAGAGATGTCATCAACAAATCTTCCTCATGTTCTCAATGATTCTTCACTCCCCGTAGATCAGACCCTATAACTTCAAGTCTAGTGCACCTTATTTACTTCAAGAAAATCAACATTTTAATATCATATTATAGATATACAAAAAAAAGCAAATGGAATATCAGAAATTCATCTTGTTTCCTGTAGTCTCTTCTCATTATGTAAGCATAAATTTGTGACCTCCCCAAACTAACTCTAAGTTTTTCTTTTGGGAAAAGGCTACCACAGTGGAAATGTCTTACTGAAAAGAAATTGAAATTAAACCTAAAATATTCTAAAATGAATAGTATGTTTTGTGTCTGAATATTCCTCCAAAATCTCATGCAGTCATGAAAGCAGGCTTCTAGATTTTGTGAATGACTCATGGTCCAAAGCTGGGATTTTAGGTGTGAGTGCTAGACCCAATTAGGTGTGACCTCCAAGCAAAATATGGAACAAGTAGAGTATTCTTTCTGTGCTCCACTCATTTAGCTCTTGTTTTTTTTTTTTTGTTTTCTGCTGCCATGAAATGTTGCTCTTTGCCTTGTACTATGCTACCTTGGAGTCAGTTGAATACAGAGTGAAATGTCCACAAAATGAGATATAATAAACTTTTCCTTCTTTGACTTTAGATATTGGATGTCTTGTCTCATCTATGGGAGAAAATAAACAAGACTACTTTTGGTATCAGAAGAGTTGGTTTCTTGCTATGGATATACCTGAACATGCAGTTCAAAAGCCTTTGGGAATATCAGCGCAAATCGCTTAGACTGTTCTATGTGAGAGATTTCTTTTTTAAAACTTTGATTTTCACAAGACAGGGTCTTGCCTTGTAGTGCCAGCTGTATGCAGACAGTTAGCAATTCTCCTGCCTCCATTTTCTCAGGGCTGAGATTACAGGCATACACCACCACACCCAGCAGAAAGGAGATTTCATAGATTACCTATCCCTTCCAGTGATCAATAATGTCATGTAATTGACTGATATACTATAAATCTTAGTAAATATATTTCTAAAGTATTATTTTAATCTGTTAGGCTCTCTACTTCACAACTCCTATGTCATCCTCCTTGTGCCAGATTTCCTGATTGAAAGAAAATTTGTACCAACAGGTGAAGAGAGAAATTTTTTGTTCTGTCACTTGGGAAACTTAGTTTCACTTTCACCCTGACTGGTGATGTCAAGTGTTCCAGATGCTCCAGCCCCAGAAAAAATGTTGAATGCACCAGAAACTGACTGGCACTGCACCACAAAATTTAAAATAATGAAATTGTTCTACCTATGGACCATCTGTAACTTTAGTTTTGCCTAAAGGAAATGGACAAATACATTCAAACTCCAACCTTTTCATCTGAAGCAAATGATAAACTAAAATGTTGCTTATGAGTATACCCACAAGGGATTGATGAAGAAAGCAAAGATTACCTGTCACTATACCTGATATTGCTCAGATGTTCAAAGAGGGAATTTCATGCAAAATTCATCTTTTACATTCTGAATGCCAAAGGAGAGAAAACAAAAGAGATCTCAAGTCAACAAGCTTATAAATTTGTGCAAGAAAAAGCCTGGGGATTCAGAAAATTCATCCTTAGAGAATTTATTTTGGATGCAAACAATGGATTTCTCCCCAGTGACATCCTTTCCCTCTTCTGTGAAGTGAAAGTAGCACAAGATCCCACCAATAATTCCAGCCAGAATCTGAAAAATGTGAAGGTTCCTGAGGGCTGCTTGGCAGAAGATCTAGGAGGGCTATGGAAGCATTCCCACTTCACAGACTGTTGCTTGTGTGTGGCTGGACAGGAATTCCAGGCTCACAAAGCAATCTTAGCAGCCTGCTCTTCAGTTTTCATGGCTTTGTTTGAACATGAAATGCAAGCATGCAAAAAGAATCATGTTGAAATCAGTGACACGGAACCTGAAGTTTTAAGGAAATGATATACTTTGTTTACATTAGAAAGGCACCAAAACTAGGGATGATGCCACCTGAACTTCTGGATGCTGCAGCCAGGTTTGGTCTGGAGTGCCTGAAGCTCAGGTGTGAGAACCACCTCTGCAGCAATCTCACCTTTTAGAATATTGTGGAAATCCTCATCTTGGTTGATGTCCACAGTGCACATCAGTTGAAAACAGACAGTATTTCATCAACTATCATGTTTCTGACATCCTGGACACCTCTCCGTGGAAGTCTGTGGTGGTGTCATACACTCATTTAGTGGCTGACGCCTGTCACTCTCTGGTTTCCACGCAGTGTACTTTCCTGGGACCCCACGCAAGTGTCTGAGACCATCCTAAGATCCGACCTATCCATTTGGCGTCTTAAAAACTAGCCACATTTGCTAATAGTGAATCGCAATTTTATAGCACTGTCAGGAGAAGTTTCACTCTTTTATGAGGAAGCACTGAATTGTGGCTCTCTCAGGACAGATGGGAACCCACTTAATGTCAGAAAATGCAGGTGGGATCTTGAGAATTTAGGAGTACTGGGTCATGCATTCTCAAGTCTCCCTTTAATAATGTACGTACTTGTTTTTTTCAATGTCAATTCCAAACTAAAACCAAAACCCTTAGCAATGGGGAAGACAAACCTGTCAGATGAAACTACCTTCAGAAGGAGGAACCATGAACTTCATCACATAACTGCAAGACTCCTTCCTGGCTTTCTTTGCAGTCACCCATATTCTCATACCCTACTTCTCAAAGTGGCTTTTTTCTCTCCCTGTCCTTTTTCTATAAATAAAACTGAACCTTACTTTATGCAGTTGTATGACACCTCCTTCTTTGTCTGTGTGTTAGAGTGAAAATATGGGGAAAATTTCAGGGTGTGCTGGTGACTTCAGGCCCATCCAGGGAATGGACACAATGGATGAACAGTGTCACTAATTAACATAGGGAATGGGAGAAATAAATGACACACAACTCAGGCTGCTGAAAGCAAAGGACAATCACGTGATGCGTGTCTCTGCTCATGTTGTCCTGGCCCAGTGACACAGACATGCACCATAAGCACTATCACACATTCCCGCAGTGGTAGAGCAAAAACTGTGGTCCTGAGGGAGCAGTCCAATCATGTTCCTGGAGAAAAAGGAGAGGAAAGTGTTCAGAATTAAGAAAATGCAAATAAATGGGATTAAATGTAGAATCCTTTTGTGTATTTCTGAGGTATTCATGTTGACAATCAAATTTTATTCCTTACAACTGCCCTAAAACATAAGTGTTTACAAATTCACATTACAAATTTCAAAACGAGCTCTCTCACTGTGAAAATTTAATGTTTGAAAGAACAGAATATATGTTTCTATACTATCCTAATAGTGAGGAATAGAAGAAAAAAGAGAAAACAGGAGACCCTATCTCAATGTTTTGACTTTTGCAAAAATCACTAGTGGTGGTGTTTTGGAACTACTAGACTCTTTAATGGCTCCGAGCTCTCTAAAAAACCCTAAAGATATGATTCCAGGTTTAGTGAATAGGTACACATTTGGAACCATTTGTTTAACTATGGCTTACTATAGGTCACCACTTATATATTGGTTATGTAAATCTTTTAAGAGTATAAAAATGAGATAACTACCTGTATAATAATTATACAATAAAAATGCTAAAGGTGTTCATTTTCTCTCTTCCTCTTCTTTCCATGGGTTGATCTCACAGCCTTGTACTTGCCAAGTAAGTGCCTCTTTGCCTAGCCTTACTGATGGCTTTTGCAGATATTTGTCATACATGTGTCCTATCCTTGTGTACTCACACATAGAAACCTCCCTTATACACATGAAGCAGGCTGACATTGTTGAAAATGGAACAAAACAATACACTCTGTGCATATATCTTGAAAAGAACTGTGGTTCTTAGATGTTGTGGGAAACGTTTTTGGCGTTATCCCACTATAGCTTTATTTATCTTCCATTCTCTCCTCCCAATTAAGGCACATAAAACACAAACAAAATTAAAAAAAATTAAAAGGGAAATTTTATTATGAACTTCTCTGTGAAAACTTTCACAACACAGCTTCCTCAGCTGTCCATACCTGGCTTGCTGCCTGTGTAGGAGCCATCTCAGTTGCTTCTGATTCACTTCTCTTTCTACAAAGGAGAACACAAATGTTAATTTATTTCTTTTCAAAAATATAAATAATTACTATCTTGTAAATGAAATGTGGAAATTAAAAAGTATGAGTTTCTATCACTGCCTCAAATGAACAAAAAAAACATAGAAAATGAGCACGTCAGAAAAGAAATGAATAATAGAAATCATGTTCATACTCACGTAAAAAACAAGAACAAAAATAAAGCAAAAGTAACAGAGAAAAAACAAAGATAGAAAGGATTAAAGAAAGTCTACTTCATGGCATGCTTCTGCTGTCACTTGGAAAGAATATCTACTGACATAACCCCTATCCAAGTTAATAATATATGCAAAAAAAGATAAATCAATTGAATTCTGTATATCCTTTCATCTAAACATGATTGTGTTAATAACTTCTGTTGAGTACATTACATTCTGTGACTTATTTATTTATTTATTTTTATTCTGAAGGTAGTAAAAATACAACAAAACAAGCCAAGGCAATGCCAATCAAGACCGTGCAATGAGATTGGTATATAACTTCAGAGCAGGATACAGGCATAACAGTAATAGATACCATAGTATATCTTATTATTTTCATAATAGTTGTCCATTCAATCAGGTGTAACAAAATCAAACCAAAAACATAATACTACAAAACCTATCAAAACAGAATATTGAGTAGAACAAGACAGTTAATAAGAATGAAGCAAAAACAGTGTAACCATATTTGCCTTCAAAGAGAAGTTAGAAGGAAATCCCCCATATTTGCTATATTGCATATGATCATACTCCCAAGAGATGCTCAGACCTCTGTCCCCAGGTCAGCACAAGCAACACAACACAACAAGACAGGCATTTAGTTGCTTTCTGTGCCTTAGCTGCTATCAATTCCATCTGTCCTCAACACCATCCAGTTGCTAAATGGGGGTGGAGGTGGATGGAACATTTGATTCTCAGCTCATGCACAGGTAGGTTCACATGAGATGCTGACTTCTTCTCTAACTGGCTCACCAACTGCTTTCTCATGACATGGCTGCTTACCAAGAAGGAGAGCATGTGGCTTTCTTACTCAGATTACTAAGTTCCCACATGCCTGAATCTCAGTAGATGCTGACTTGTTGTCCTCCTGGCTCACCTGCTGCTGTTGGGGAAATGATTGCTTGCAAAAAAGGAGGACATGCTGCTTTCTTGCTTAGCCAAATAAGTTCCAACATGGCTGGATCTCAGAAGACACTGACTTCTTCTATTCCTGGCTTCTGGCTGCTTGCTCATGCTGTGGCCACTTACCCTACTTTCTGTCATTTAAAGTAATAAGAACTAGGGTAATACACAGATTCCCTGGAGTGAGGAACCATGAAGTTGGTCCTCTGTCAAGCTCCTACTGAAAGTCCTAATTAAGGAGACAGGTTTCCAGAACTAGCCTTAAATTCCAAAGGTGGCATATTAGTACTTGTATTAGAAAGTTTTAATTGTGATTATTACATCCTATTGAAATGTTTCCGGGGCTTTCAGGTGAATTTAAGTTTCTAGATTTTGTTACTAGCAATTTTACATCAAATCAGATCTAGTTCATTGACTATACAGAGTACTTGTCTTTTCATACCTATAAGGAGCAGCAAAGCTTATAGGACAAGCACCTGGATACCTATGCAGAGAAAAAAGAAATGAGTTTATGTGTAAATATTGGACATAATTTTCAAATGCTAATAAAGGAATACAGTTTAGAACCATAAAAAAGATTAGGTTGGAAGAAGGTGTTGGTAAATCTTCCCTCTTGCAGCTTGAGATTTTACTTTCTAAGTTCTTCAGTTCCTTCTAATTCAATGGCTCTCTGGTCAGCTGAGGGAGGTAAAAATAAATTTACAGGTTCAGAATGGACAGGGAAAACCTCTCTGCAATTGTGGGTGACCCTCTGAGCACATGTGGAGCCTCTTACCCACCCTAAACCTGTACTGTGTTGTTGCCTTTTTCCACTCCTTTCCCCCATGAATTCTAGGAATTGTGGCTACACCACGGTGAACTTTGCCTCCTGAACAATCAGGGTGTGCTTTGTTGGGTTTCTTCTTTTATAATTTGACATGGAAAGTCTATAAAATTTCACATCATTAGAGCCTACTTCAATTCCCTTCGTCATGGGTAGTTTTTCAGATTCTCAGTATTGTACCTTCACATATTTTTCTACATTTCCTAAGGATTTTAGGGCAGAAGGATAATCCTGGTTCATGATACCCTGCATGGATGAAAGCTGAAATCTCCATGCCCATTTCTAGATGAGTGAAGCAAATGTTCCAAACACAAAACCAATTTTTAAAAAGATCAAATGTAGTGGAAATTTTTTCTCAATGCTTTTAAGGAAAGCAGAGAACACATTAACACTATACAAAATAGAGTAAATTTGTGGACAAATTTCTAAGTACCATTCTCCATCATTGTTTTTAGTCCCTGGGATGCATTAATATAAACTATTTTTTCAATATTGTTGACTTACTTGATTATCTCTTTTTAGTTTAAAACAATAATCTCTATTATTTTTCTGACCAAATTTACTTTCTGATTCTTTGTATTTTATTGCACTACTTGGCTTCACTGGGACAAAAAAATAAAAACAACTTATACTTCTATTGTTCTTTCTTTTCTCTTTCAGTTATTTTATCTTACATTGCTGCATTTAATAATTAAGAAATTATTTTGAAATGTATAGAAAAATTGAGCAAAATTTCTCTAAACAACTATTAATTCATTCTCCCTACACAGTTTACTTTTCCTTTTATACTAATGTTTTCTGTTGATATAAACCTTTTATGATTGATGAAGCAACATTGTTATATTATTATTAATTAAATCTGATAAGATTCATATTTTCTGCAGGACTTTGGTAAACATATGTAACACATCAACTAGTGTAGAACTACACAGAATTGTTCCTTTGTATATTTTTTTTATTCTACCTATTCACCTCTGTGTCAATCCACCTGAATTCCTGACAACCTGTACTGTTTTCTCCATTTATAAAGCATTGATGTTTTAGGAATCTAATTTTTGGAGTCGTATGCACTCTCTTTTTCATAATAATGTATAAATTATTCAGCGTATTCAAAAATGGAGAGCTCATTTGTTTTGTAGTGGTGCTTTTCATTCAATTTGCTGATATTTTGTTGGAGATTTTTCTATCTGTTATCAAAACAAATATTTGCCTGTACTTAATTTTGTAATGAAATTGTCTGGCTGTGTGTCAGGTTCTGATTGAGCACCTAAAACAGTTTGAAAGCAATGCAATCTTTTCTAACTTTTGGCAGAGTTTGAGAAACATTGCAGTTGTTCTTTAAATATTGAATAATATATGCTGAAAAAGCCTCAAGTCCTGAATTTTCCTTGACTAGAGATTTTATTCATGAATATATCTGTGTTTCTGGATTCAGGTTGTAGTATTTCCATTCTCCTTCATTCCCTTGCATTTTCCTCTCATTCTCTCTCTTCTTTTTCCTTTCTTTTTATTTTCTTTTGAGACAAAGTGTTGCTATACAGTTCAGGTTTCCCTAGATTCCAACATATAGAAGAGGCTGGCATCTAAATCAGGGTAATCCTAACCAGGTGTAGAAGTAATCCTCACAGTTTCGCCAGTTCTGGAATTAAGGCATGGACTATGATGTCTGGATCAGCTTATAAAATTCTGCTTCACAGATGAAATTGAGGAATAAATTAGGTAGTTTTACAGTTGAAGGGTAAAGATAGTACAGCATGCCTGAATTTATGGGACACAATGAAAGCAGTCCTAAGAAGGAAATTTATACAGTAAATGCTCATATCAGCAAAAGAGACCCAGCACATATAAATAACTTAATGTGCAGTCTCAAACTTCAGGAGAAAGAAAAGCATGCTAATCCAAAATCTCATACAAGGTAAAAAATTATAAAGATCAGAACAAAAATGAATACAGTGGAGACAAAAAAGGAATAAAAAGAAAGAATGAATCAAAGAGATGGTTCTTTGAAGGAGCAGAAAAATTGACAAAATCTTAGACAACCTTATCAAAAGAAGGCAAGAAAAGACCCTTGCCCACACAATTGTGAGTGAAACAGGAAAAATCACAACAAACTGTAAACATCAAGAAAATCATCTAGACCTACTCAAAATTTTACCTTCTAGATGGCCAAGGAACTTCTGAGCTTCCTACCACTGGGCATTTTCACCAGGTCTTGAGCCTGCTTTCCACACCCCCAGTGAACCTTTCTCTATCCTGAAAACAGGGTGGGCTGAGGTGAGTGTCCCCACACCATCCTATGTCCCAGGAGTTTAAAACCATTGCTCCCACTGGCCAAGTAAATTCTGAGCTTGCTGCCACAATGGACCTTCTCTGCAGGATTGAGCCTAACTGACTCAATCCCAGGTCCTCTCTCAGTTTGGGAAGTGGGGTGGCTGGAGTCCCAGGAGCTGAGGGCATAGAAGACAATTTCCAACAGGCCCAGCGAAGCCTTAGAACAGCACTTGAAACACAGAAGTTTAGTAAAATGACAAAATGAAAGATCAAAATACAATCTCAAACTTCCAACCCATCCCAAGAAACCTTGGGCACTATGTACATAGCAGAACATATATGTTGTGAAGCTGAAATACTTGAAAAAAATAGCAACTGAAATAAAGAAGCAATTCTGGATAGCTTTAAAGGAATTGAAACTAGAAATAATCCTCCAGGTAAAAGAAGAAATTATAAAAGAAACGCTGAACACATCTAAAGAAGACACATTTAAAAAAATTAAAAGAACAAAACAACAATATAGTCTCCCTGAATGAAGAATTTAAGAAACAAACAGAATATATGAAGCAGATTCAAAGGGATATACAGGAAATTAAAAGTTTCATTGAAAGTGTTCAAAACTGCCTCAATGAAAGTGAAGACAGAATTTCAGACCTTGAAGAGAAGATAGCAGTTAGTGAACAGGAAATGAAAGATCTTTTAAAAAATATCAAGAAACCAGGAAATAACAATTCAACAGCTGCAAAATGATGCAAAAGAACAATAACATAAGATTAATAGGGATAAATGAAAAAGAAGGGGACAACACAAAGGATATCTAGAAGATATTTAGAGAAGTAATACCAGAAAATTTCCCAAACTTGAGAATGGAAACTGGTATTAGCACCAGTGAAGCATATAGAACTCCAAATATCCATAACTAAAATAAAACCACACTCAGACATGTAATAATCATCATCACAGAAATCCAACAAAAGAGTGCAACATTAACAGCTGTCAGAGAAAAAAGACAGATCATCAATAAAGGACAACCTATAAGAATTACAGTGAACTTCTCAGCACAAACAATAAAGAAAAAAAGATCATGGGATGAAGTATTGCATTTCCTACAACAAAATGATTTCCAGCCTAGAATGCTGTACCCTGAAAAGCAGTCCTTCAAAATGTATGTAGAAATAACATACTTCCATGACAGAAAACAGGTGAAGAACTTCATGATCACTAAGCCAAACCTGCAAAGAATACCAAAAAACAGTTTAGATACACTTAGGAAAAAACCTCTGAGAAAATCAGTCAATTTAACAGAATGAAAAGATAAAGATGCAATAGCAGAAAGATAATATATCAACAAGAAACCAATATATAACAGTTATAACTATTAATATAAATGGTCTCAATTTACAAATTACAAGAAACAGACTGGCTGAATGGATCAAGAAACAACACACACCGATATGCTGTCTACAAGTAACCAAAAGGAAACTCACAGTCTGAAAGTCAAAGGATGGAAAACAATACTTCATGCAACAAGAACCCTCCCCCCCAAAAAAGTGGGTTAGCTATTCTACTTGCAGACAATGTGAACTTCAAACTAAGAATGATCAGAAGAAGGTCATTACATACTGGCTAGGGGAAAGTTTCAAGAGGAAGAGATAACAATGTTAAATTTATATGCACCAAATTCGAAAGCACCAAGTTATACAAAGAAAGAATTAATAGAAATGAAAATTCAAATTAGCAATAACACAATTACAACCGGAGACAGTAATGCACAATTGACGCCAAGGGAAAGATCAACCAGACACAAAATCAGCAAACAAATGACAGAACTGAATCACATCTGTGAACAAATGGACTTGATAGACATATACACAGTGTTCCATCCAACAACATCAGAATACACATTTTTCTCAGTTGTACATGGGACATCCTCTAAAATAGACCACATACTAGTCCACAGAACATATTTAAATAAATGCAAAAGAGTTGAAATTATCCCATGCAAGATATGAGATCATAGAGAGATGAAAGTAGACATTACAGACAAAAGAAACTGCAAAAATGCCACAAAGACATGGAACCTGAAAAACACACTCTTGCACAGCGGGTCCCAGGGGAAATTAAAGAAGAAATTAAAGAATACTTACAAGCAAACAAAAATACAAATAAAACTTACCAGAATCTGTGGGATGCAATGAAAGCAGTCCTAGAGAAAAATTTATTGACTTGACTTCCTACATCAGGAAAACAGAACGAATACAAATAAATAACCTGATGCTACACCTCAAATATCTAGAAAAAGGAGAGCAAGTCTAGCCCAAAGCCAAAAAAGAGAGGAAATTATTAAAATCAGAGCAGAAATTAAATACAATAGAGAGTAAGAAAAAATCCAAAGAATCAATGGATCAAAGAGTTGGTTCTTTGAAAAAATAAATAAAATTGATAACCCCTAGTTTATTTTATTGTAAAAAGGGAACAAAAAGCTCAAATTCATGCAATAAGGTACAAAAAGGTTGAAATCAACACAGACTCTGTAGAAATACAGAAGATCATCAACACTTGTTTTGACAACCTCTACTTTCATAGATTTGATAACACAGAAGAAACAGTCAGATTCCTCGAAAAATATGAAGTACCAAAGCTAAGTCAAGAAGATATAAAACTGCTAAATAACCCAATTTCTATTAATGAAATTGACAATGTAATTAAGTGCTTACCTAGAAAGAAGAACCAAGGTCCAGACGGATGCACTGCAGAATTCTACGAGAAATACAAAGAACACTTGCCGAACCTCCTCAAAATTTTCAATGAAATCGAAAGGGAAGCAATCCTTCCTAAGTGATACCTAGAAGCAAATAATAGTCTAGTACCAAACCTAAGAAAGACTCAAAGAGAACTACAGGTCAATCTCCTTCAAGAACACAGACTCAAAAATCCTCAATAAAATATTGGCAAATAGAATGCAGCAAATCATCAAGAAGTGTATACACCATGACCAAGTGGGATTCATTCTAGGCATGCAGGGATGGTTCAACATATGTAAATCAGTAAATGTAACCCACCATATCAGTAAAGCCATTGATCTTTGGGTCTGTTTTCATTCCAATACCGTGATGATTTTAATACAGTTACTTTGTCCTTGGAAGGCCTTTACCTTAAAATCAGGCACAACACAAGGATATCCCTTATCATTGCTCCTAGTTAACATAGTAGTAAAAATACTAGCCAAAGCAATTAGACAAGAGAGAGAAATAAAAAGGAGAAGGATAGGAAAAGAAGCAGGTGAATTATCATTATTTGCAGATGACATGATACTCTATATAGAAGACCTCCAAAACTGAATTGAAAGACTCCTAGATATAATAAATGAATTCTGCAATGTAGGTGGATACAAAATCAATACTCAAAAATCAATAGCATTCCTATACACTAATAACAAAATCACAGAGAGGGAGAGAAATAAGAGAAGGCACACCTTTAAACTAGCATCCACAAAAATGAAATACTTAAAAATTATTCTCATGAAAGATGCAAAAGAACTATATAGTGAAAATTATAATACACTGAAAAATGAAATTAAAGAGGATCTCAGAAAATGGAAAGACATTCCTTGCTCATGGTTAGGAAGAACAAATATTTTAAAAATGGCCATTCTCACAAAAATGTTATACTGATTCAATGAAATCCCAATACGTAATCCAAGAATTTTCAAAGGCCTTAGGTCTTTTCTAGAAGCTACTTATGGCCTATGAACCTCAGAGTTTAGTATAGGTGGAGAGACAAAACTGGACTCTAAAGAACACTGGGAAACTGCCAAGATTCTGGAATTAATTTGGCATCATAATTTCTATTGCACTCCTATCATCACAGTGCACCCCCTATAGGCATAGCTCACTGCTTTAAGATTAGATTTGGGAAGCCTTTTTCCCTGATTCCAGTGCTTCAAGACCCTAGGAGATTAGAACTTAGACTTCTGACAGCAAAGAAAAGCCTCAGTTAAAACTTTAAAGGACCATCAGCAAAATGTGCTGCTGTGACAACCACTTCTTACATTCTCCTGTACATGTGTTCAAAGCTGGTGACAAGGCCTTAGTTAAATCCTGGAAAGAGGAGTCGCTTAACTATGGTTGGAGGGCCCTAATGCGGTCACTGTAATTACATCCATTTCTTTAAGACTTGCAGATTGCAGGCAGTTGATTAATCAGTACGGGGTTAAAAGGTGCAAACTTGGAGTACAAAAATTACTGACTCCCTATTGTCAACTGTGACATATTCACCACTCAAATTCTGTCCACTCTAATGTTCTAGGAAACTACACAACATGAAGAAGTGGATGTGTCCCTCTGAGGTCTGAAAAATGTGTCACAATGTAATGAATTAAAAAAAAAAAAAAAAACAGAGTGTCAACTTAATGCCAGCTGCATTAAATCAGCATGGTGCTGACCACAGATACTCCACTTACAGAAAGTTGTCACCATCAATTGAGATCTGGACAAGACTCGTGAAGCATTTTAGATACTCCTGCTTGTTGCTCTTTGAGTCTTGGTTCTCCTGGAGCAGGTCATCATGACTACCTTCCAGTGTGAGTTGAACCATTGTAAGCAGAGGAGCTTGAGACCATGTTTGTAAGAGTGGCTGTGGTTCAATTGGGGGAACTCTGGTCCTTACATTGAATATTGCTTTCTGGCTCTGGAGAGAAACACATGTGCCATTTAAATTCCAAAACAAACTTGTCATAATGCATTTCTGTCATGTATCAACTGTTCTTATCATCAGAGGAGCCCAGAACCTCCATGTTGCTGTGGACAACGGTGGCACTTTTCAGGATAGCACTGATCTTTGTTTTGGGCATGACATCTTGGCTCCAGCACAGAACCTTCAACCTACCAACACAGTTCCCTATCCCTGTTGTCATAGTCTTTCCATCTTCCAGCGCTGACGTTTGGTGCTTACTAGTGAGGATCCATAAAACAGATGAAAATGAGTCCTTTGTGTGGGCTCCAGACTCTAGTTTTGGGTGGAATATAGACACATGGGAGGCATTGTAATAGGCTCCTGCATGACATTGCTGTGGGACACAGGCCCTTGCATGAGTATTCTGAGTCGTTAGTGTTGTGGATAGGTTTCTTGCATCTTTTTCTGTTAAACTCTGGATGACCATCATAAATAATGTTATAAATTCCATGTTCTGATGGTAATGGCTCTCTTGAAATCCATTACTACAACAAGCAATGAAACAGCTCCACTAAAGAACACAATGAAGTGACCAAGTACCCAAAATCCGGCCCACATCAGCTTAGAAGCCGAGGAGTCAACACACAGATGAAGATTGAGGAGACACTGTACACTAGACTATAGTTATCTTCAATGTTCTGCTATCCAATTGGGTTCTTGATCCTATTCCTCTTGGATGTCATGGTGTTTGCTGTTGACCTTGGGACAATGGCCCTAACGAAGTGGGAAATTCCAGAGGTGATTGCTTTTGTTCTATTATCCCTACTTGTTGCTATTAAACTAAATATTCAACTATTTGAAATGATTTTCCTAGTGCTAACTTGATTAATACTTCTGGGATTACACTTAACAGTCACAACCCAGGCTTCACCTTTCCTGCTCTTCATCCTGCAGGTGAAGTTTCATGACATTATTTCACAGATAAAAATAGCCAGTGCTGATGAACTTGGATGCATCCCTCTGAATATAGCATTGAATCTCCAAAAGTAAACAATATTGGAATTAACCAGGCTATAAAAGCAGGATTTCCCTCTGTTGTGTTTTTATCCCCATAGGCTATTTTTGGAAGCCCAACAGAAAGCAGAGCAGAAGGTCTATAGAAGACTTCCCTGCATGGAAGGTACTAAAAGACACTTAAGCATAATTTAGGTGACATAAACCTGTTGACTTATGGATTGTATATGAATCCTAAGATGAAGCAGAATTATAATATTAAAAGAGAAGCATACTGTCCAAAGTGATGTTGTAGGACCATAGGATTCTGGGTATGGCAGTATGGGGGGTTATACCTTACAATTAGAAAAAAAAGTGACTAAAATCCAATGACCCAGGGGTGGGCTCAGAATAACGAGTTCTAACATGTATATAGAGAATAGTTACAACGTTGCAGAACTGCATAATCAGACAAGTTCTGTTTGCGGGTTTGAATCATACTCAAGGATATTAATAATCCAATTTGAGCAAGAAGGCTCATTTAGGGCATTCAAATATATATGCAAATATACGGAAGGGAACAGAGCAAAGAATTCTTTCTTACATACCAAGGACTGAAATTTTGGTCTGAAACCCTGCTGCATTTTTTCTTACACTCTCCTGCATGTTGCATGTTTGTGTAAGCCTGATGCCAAATGTCTTATCTAAGGCACCCCTAAAAGAAATACCTCACCCCTGCTAGATATGCAGGATGACCCAGGCCAAAAAGTGCAAAATCTAGGATTTACTTTATAGGACTAATAAACTTCTAAAAATGTCACACCCCATGATAGTAAGGAACTTCTGGATGATTAGTAGACCAAATTAAACTTTTATGAACCTATAGCTTCCTCAACCATAGTTATACCCAAAGACCCTGTTACCTGGAAGACTGAGAACCCATACCTTTAGTCATGATAGAGACTGTTTATGAACAAGAATTTCATGCAGGACAGGGTGACAATGAGGTTACATGAAACCAGACTAGGGTTCAGGATTGCACCTACTGGGAGGCTCAAGAGTTGTGGTTTTCTCTACTAATGGGTTGTTCAAATGCCTCAACCATAGACCAAACTTTTACTATGACACTACCTTGCCTACTACCAAAGCTCATTCACAGAGTGACAGCTGCACATGTAGGGAGTCACGACTGATGCCTTTTGGTTAACCACTAGACATGACAAAGCAGACTGCTCTACTGCAAGTAATTGTAAGGGCATGCATCCTGTGACACTTGCAATTAGTGCTGGAGCACTAGCCCATTCTGAAACATGACTCTAGAGGCTTCACTGAATAACACACAGCATACAACAGAGCATCATGTGGAGGTAGTCAGTCATTAAACTGTTTCATAACCAGGTGAACTCCCTGGCAAATGTATATTTAAACAAATTTAGAACGGGACTTAGCCTTTCTTTAATGGAACAAGCAGGGCATTCTACTTTAATAAGAGAAACTGCAGTTTCTATGCAAACAATTAATGGATAAACATAGAACCTTTAGACAAATCAGGACAAGAATCAAAGGGGGAAAACTGCACAATGAAACTCAATATGATATTGTTCAATTGGAATGTGTAGCTGGACTCAATCCTAGAAGGAATCACAGGGCCAATATTTAATATCATAGTTGTCCTCAAATTTAGGTCATGCCTAAAATTAACTGGATAATACATAGGATTCAAAGTAGTATATATCAATCACATATGATACTATTGGATGACTGTAATACCACTCAGCTGAACTAGTAACCACCACCTCATGAAGGTCTAGCTATATCCTAGAAAATAATATATTGTTGAGTGGAGAATGTGAGGGCATTCACATCCCCCAGTACTGTTTCTCTTTTCTGCTTTTGCACTAGAAATACCACAAATCCTGGTCTTCAAAATTCCTCTTACTTTGTGGTTTATATGGATATCTAGTTAGCAAACAGAACTGAAATACTAAGTGAACTTTGGCCAAATCCCCAAAGTCTGCTCCTCTGCAATAACTGGTCAGAAAAGATATGGAAAAGGAAAAAAAGTGTTTTCATCTCAAGCCACCAAAAGGCAAGTTTCCTTACATTTTGCATCTTGATTAACCAGACATGTAAGAAACTCTTCTAAGATTCCAAAGCAAAATAAGTACTGCATTGATGGGATTCATAGCAACCCTCTAAACTTGTGGACTTGCATAGCGATTTATAACCAAAGTGAAAAAAGGCATCATCAGTGTAGTCACCAGTCTTAATGTCCCATGGCTGACCTGCACTGTTTAAAATATACCTCACCTGTTTGTGGAACTAAGTGTCCCAAGCGTTAATATCTTGAAAATGCCATAACAATAAAACACAACCTGTGGAGTCCAACATCCAGTGAAGCCCTTTTCCCAGAAGAAACTTGCAGAGCCTGTATATTTTCCTGAAAGGATTTCTATCTTGTATCAGCTGTGTGTTCTTTTGTGATCTGAGGTGCATCTCTCACATAGATCAACCTAAAGGATTTCAGCTCTACTATTTCTAAAGGCTTTTGAACTGCATGTTCAGGTATAGACACCACAACAACCCAACTCTTTGGGTACCAAATGTAATGTTGGGTATTTTCTCCCACTAATGAGACAAGATATCCGATATTTAAAGTCAAGGAAGGAAAGGTATATTTATATCACATTTTGTGGACATTTCACTCTATAATCAACTGACTCCATGGGAGAGTAGTGCATGGTAAAGGGCAACATTTCATGGCAGCAAAAATCAATGAAATCAACAAGAGCAAAATGAATGAAGCATGGGAAGAAAATTCTTCCTGTTCTTTATTTTGCTTGTAGACCACACCGACTTGTGTGTAGTAGCACTCACACCTTTAATCTCAGCTTTGGATCATGAGTCATTCAGAAAATCCGGAAGCCTGCTTCCATGACTGCATGAGATTTTGGAGGAATTTTCAGACTCACACCAAACACTTCATTTTACAAATGTCTTAGAATGTTTTAGGTTCAAATTTAATTACTTCTCAGTAGGATATTTCCAATGTAGTATCCTTTTCCAACAAGAAAGATTTATACATAGTGTGGGTAGGTCACAGATACACTCTCACATGATCAGAAGTGACATGGGAAAGAAGACCTATTTTTGTTATTCTTTTTGTTCTTTTTTTTGTCTACCTGTAATATGTTATTAAATGCAGATTTTGTTTAATGACATAAGGTACACTAGATTCGAAATTATAGGGTATGAGACACAAAGAGTGAAGAATTATTCGGAAAATGAAGAGGTTTGTTGATGACATCTCTGACAGTGAACTTACTGGCCTATATGTCCCTTTTCTGTCCTGTTAGTCACTTGTATAAGCCTAATTTTGACATTATCACTCCCCATTTCCATTGGGGAACTTGATTCATATGGTTGTCCACATTTGGCATTCTCTGATCTATCATCTGCTTTCCATCTGAGGGAAGATGAGAGGCTGTGGGACAGGGTAGGAACACCAGAATGCTGGTAACTGAGTAGGTTATCAAAGACTGTGTTTGTTTGTTTCTTGTGGTAATGAGAAATGCAGGACAGAGAGTGCAATGATTCAAACTTTAGAGTTTCCCTTAGGATTACATGTTGGTGAATGCCAGTTGCAGGGAGGTTATAGGAAGGAAATAGATTCAAGACTCTATTAGAAATAGGTTGGCCGGCCAGGTGTGGTGGCTTACGCATGTAATGCCAGCACTCTGGAGGCTGAGGTGGGAGGATCATTGCAAGTTCAAGAGCAGACAGGACTACAAAGTGAGCTCAAGTCCAGCCTGAACTGCAAAATGAGACTCTGTCTCAAAAAAAGACAAAAAAAAAAAAAAAAGAAAGAAAAAGAAAAAATAAATAGGTTGGCTGGGGGGGAAGAGGTGGTTCTTCTTTGTAAATTGATCCAGTGTCAGGAGCAAGGGACATGGATTTGGGATAGTTACAAACAATGAATATTAGCAGACTGTCTCTAAACCTAAAGTATAGGGTAAGAAATCAATGTATGCTACTTGCCCAGAACTCTTAGATTTCCTCCTCCCCCAGTTCACTCTTTGGGCCCAACTTGTGGAACTAGTAAGAATCCAGAGTTGCAGGGTGTGGTAGCACAGATCTATAAGCCCAGCACTCAGGAGGAGAATTTCTCTTTCCCTGAGTGTAGTGCTCTCATATTCTAATTCACATTTTCAAGGACAATTGGCACTACATAATAACTTGAATCAAAAAACCAAAGAATGAAGGAAAGGAAAGAAGTAAATATGGAGGGAAGAAGAAAGAAAGAAGAAATGAATAAAGGAACAAAGAAAAGAAGGAAGGAGAGAAGAGAAAAAAAGAAGAAAGGAAGAAATAAAGACTATAATTTATGGATAGATCTCACCTGCTTTCTTCCAAAGCTTCTGTTCTGTCTGCTTTCAGATACTCACTAGAGTCCTCCAGTTTTCTACCAGGCTCAGCATCATTATATATCCTCAAGGTCCAGTTGTGCTTTCCAAGTAAATGGCAAAATGCTCAGTCATTGGGGTTATTATGCATCCATCTTTCTCAAAAACTACCCTTGCTGTAATGAAACACATTAGTTTCATCACTTCACGACATGGGGACCTGGTAAATTATTCACAACATTCTATAATCCACTATTATCCTTAATCATTGCTTCCTGGGTTCAGATTTTAAATTTTATCTAATCCAAATAAGGTAATTTATCCACTTCTTATTACTTACGTTGAAAACTTATTACTTATTTAAACTTATTACTTATGTTGGAGTAGAAGTCTACCCAGTACTTTACATTGATTATTAAATAGAGTAGTACACGGGGTATAAACTGCTTATCAACACTGTTGTAGTCAGGGGTTGTACACAGAGAACAATTCAGGTGGGACATGGAGTTTATAATATTTTTATAATAGTCACCGGAAGTAACACAGGAGAATGCAGGAAATCTATCCACAACACCAATGACATAGATGATTTAGTCAAGAGCCTAAACCCCATGGCAATGTCCCACGTGAGTCCAGATAAAAACCCAGCGCTCAGGACAATGCCTCCACGAGTCCAACTGGAAGTCCAGGGCCCACAAGGACTCATGCCAGTCTCTTGTACAGATTCATGCCGGGAAGACCCAAGGGTCAGCGGTGGAAGCCAGAAAGTCCATGCCAGCAGGATGAAGGAGCTGTGCTAGTGGGATGAGGGTTCTACACTGGAGCTGAGAAGTCACACTCACAACAAAGAGCGGGGCTGTCCTGAAAGGAACCACAGCTGTCCTCAGCGACATGGAGGCCCCGAGCTCCTCTGGCGACAAGCACAGTCAGGAACGTGCCAGGAAGCAGCGTGAGGAGTTCACCCTGGAGACCAGGCAGCACATGTCTTCCCCTCCGGAGCCAGGAAGCAATGCTCGATGTGAAGACCAAAGCTTCTCCAGGAGAACCAACAGCTCAGACAGCAACTTGTAGGAGAACTAACAATGCCTCCATAATGCCTCGATCCCTCTCTACACCTTTTGTCTTCTCCACCTATTTATCCTGGCAACCCTTCTCAGGTGGAGGATCTTCTCTCAATGCATACTGATGTAATCCAGCTGGTGTTAAGTTGACCACCAGTTATCAAACCATAACAAACACCAATACCTATTCTTCTTTTGGTTTCCTAGTTTAAGCTGAGCATAGGCTGCCCAGATAGTTCATACTACCTAACCTTTGTGGCCAGAGAGTTTGATTATGGGATTAAGTTCTATTTGGAAGTATGCAGATGAAAGAGATCCACACAATTTCTGTGGCCTTTCTTAGAGAAGAGTGTTTCCTCACTATTCATTTTTACTGTGGTTTTCAAACATGAGAAGACATCTCAGGAACATCTATCTTTTGCCTACCTTATATCTGGAAACAGTCATATCCTCAAAGAGTCCTGGTATTTTTGCATGTTTTGTGCTAAATAAAAAGCTTTGTGAAGCGGTGTAGTTTATGAAGTGATTTTGTCAGCTCATTGCTTCTGAGATTTAAGAGAACAGTACATGCATCAATTTCTTTCTGATGAGGCTCTAGTGGTAACTGGTATAACAATAGTTATTATTACTGAATTATTAATGGCCTGGGTTAGGATCAAGTGTGATGACTCATTCTTGTGGAAACTAATCCATTTTCATGAAATGTGACCCACTCCTGTGATTTGAAACTTTCAAGTTTCCTAGGATACAAATGGTGTGAGCATGGAGAAAAAGCACAAGAGTCAAGAGTACAAAAACCTGAGACCATTTGGAGCCCTCTTTCTTGATGGAAAGTACAATGAATCAGGAGGAGAGAAAGAAGGAGCTAGAGGAAACCACATGGGAGCTCCATGGGATGCAGCACATTATTATTTATACAGTTGGGAGATTCAGTATCATATGAAACCTCTCCACCAAAGAGCTTATCCACATCACCTGCCTCAGGCACCCAGTGATTTTGGGATAAGAGCAGCTATCCCTGTGACTTGACTCAGGAAGTCCCTGTTGTTCAGACTAGCCTTGCTTTGGCACCACATGTGATCCATTTTTAGCTTCAGCTGCTCTGCTGAGTTAGCCAGACTTTTACTTTCCCTGAGTGTAATGCTGTCATAGTCTAATTAATTTCCAGAATGTTCTAAACCTTAAGGCTTTATTACTTTATCCCTGCCACACTATGAACCCAATACACAGAATAAGAGTCCCATCCTAGAATAGGAGTTCAGATATGTAGGGGATTTATCTCAGCAGCACAAGCTCCTGCTTTACAAGAAAGTAGTTTTGAATTCCATCTCTGGTATGGAAAAAAAGAGTTCAAACCATACCCAAATCATGACAATCTGCAATACGTTTAGGTAGCTTTGCAAAATGCTGAGCCACTTGTCAGCATTTCCTTGCTGAGACAAAACTACTTGACACACATAACCTAAAGCACGAGTGGTAGACTTTGGTTTGTATACTCAGAGTTTGGGTGTTCCAAGGCACAAACATCATGGAAGAACTTCCTGGATGTGCAAATTTGTTCTTATCATGGCAACAAGGAAAGGATCAAAATGAACAGCTGCAAGAGATACTCCCCCACCCCAATCTATTCCACAATATGCAAGATCCATGGGGCGCCAACTCTTAACATTACACGCAACTGTGAACATCCATGGATGATTACACTGAGGGTTGCAGTTGCCAAGTCAGGAGATTTGTAATCTCATCAAGTTGATGATGTTGATTAACTGGCACAGGAGTCATGTGACCAGTTATTCCAAAGGTACTTGAAGTAGCAGTGGCAGATAAAAATGCACTGTGGAGATTTTGGGTTTCAGAAATTCAGTTCAGGTGTGGATAAGTAATCTCAGCATCCTGGTAGACTGAGATGTTTTGCCAAAAATTGGATTAAGCCTAAGAAACTCAGCTAATTAGTGAGATCTTTTTTTCCAACTAAACAATCGAAATTGGTATGAAAGTCCAAGATTTAATCCCCAAAACCATCTTCGTCAAAAAAAAAAAAAAATTCAGCCCTTAAGGATGGTATTATTAAAGTCATTAGGAATTGTTAAATTTTCTACATCTTTAAGTTGTTATTGTGCTATTTTAAAATTTATGCTCAGAGCTTTCCTAGCAGATATACTACTTCACTTTTAGGCTATATTTTTCATTAAAAATATTCCTTTTTATCATCATTGGTGTTACTTTGTGTGCCTCCAACGTACAGTGATTTGATTCTATTTCACAATCTTGCTTATAATCATAATAATACAGCATTACATTGCAGTGTTTGATCTACTTCCTCTGTGTTATTCAGGTATCATGCATTGTGTGTTTGGATATCTGTGTGTGTGTGTGTGTGTGTGTGTGTGTGTGTGTGTGTGTGTGTGTAAATGGCTCCCAAGTGTTCATACATGTGCAAGACTGTAAGCTATCACTGATATCCCTACACACCCAGTCCCTGAGATAATTATTTCTCTACTAGTGGCAAAGTAGAACAAGAGTAACTGGACTCACCCTACAGTAAACACTTTTGTTGATTTCATAGCTTTTCTTATTTATTTAGGACTGTACCTTCTGGTTCTTTGGCCTTTTCTGTTCTTGACCAGCTGAAGTAGGATTGTAGTTCCAGAAGTTTCTCCAAAATGTGGTCTTTTTCCTACATGCATGTTTTGGCAACCTGCATTGAGTGTTCTTAGGGTTCACAGTACTCAATTCCTTCTGCTCTTACTTGGAACTTCAAATCCACAAAGCTTGCTGCAGTGCTGCCTGTTATTCTCACATTTTCCCTGGGAGGATTTCTGAGATTTTGTGGTTATATGAGAGATTATTTTCCTCTCAAGCCTATTGGAAGTATTTCTGTTTCCTTCATTCCAACATGACTAGTTTGATTAGTGTTGATTTTTGTGTGTGTGTGTGTGTGTGTGTCTTTTTGAGACAGGCTCTAGCTATGTGGTTCACATTGGTCATACATTTGTTAGGATCCTCCTACCTCAGGCTCTGGATTTCCAGGATTAAAGGCGTGTACTACTATGCCTGGCTGCTGCTGTTGATTCCTGAATACTCAAATTCCAGAAACCTGCCCTACCTCTTTACAAACTAGAAAATAGAAAAATTAGGCATAGTGGACTGTCTTAAATCCCAGAATACAACAGTCTCAGGATCATGGAAGGCCTAGAAATAGCTTGGACTACATAACAAGACACTGTTTCAAAATTTTTAACTAAGTAAATTAATGAAAATTATAAAGAAATTCAGCAGCAGCAAAAGAAATCCTTTTCATTAAGAAGACAGAACACAGGTATAGAAAGAATGAACTGAATCTGTTAATCTGAGTAAAACATGCTGAGCTCAAGTGGATTAGAGTACTTTGCAAAGATCCCCCCTAAGGTAGATCCTTATCTAAATGGTATCATAGGGAATCCTAGAAGGGTGGGTCACATCTGTTTGAGAAGAACTCACCCTGTTTTCAGCACAACTCCAAGATTTGAAATGGGTTCTTTGTGTCTCCAGAGTGCAAACAGCCTTTCTGACTCTACTGTATGTGACTCTGTGTGCCGCAACTCTAAGTTAAGCATTTAAATCTTGTAAATTTGATTACTAGCACTTAATGTGTTTACCTAGCAAGCACTGTCTAACACAGATAGGGATATTTCAGGAAGTGTACCTGGGGCTCTATGAAATAGAATCCCAGATATAAATTGTATTAAGAAAAATAAATAACACGTCTGAGCTCTTGCCAAGACAGCACAATTTTACTTCATTTCATTTTTATAAAATTTCTTTTAGAAAACCACAAGGATATCACCAGGGGCATTAAGATAGCAAGTGAACACCAAGATTGGCATGATGTCATTAAGGAAAGTTTTCTGTCACTTACTTGTCCTGAAAATTTCTCCCTTGGCATGGGCAAGCTTGACATCCCTTAAGCACAATATTTCTTTAGCTGCTGGTCTTTCCTTGTGACAACAGACCTGTGTGAGTTGGGCAGAGGGCTCAAATGAGGGATTCCTAGAATGCTTGATGTGCACTGGGATAAAGAAATAAGAAACACAGTTCCCTCCCTCACTGCTTTTATCTATTCTTCATGGTGCCCTATCTAGTCTCAAATGCAACAGTATCAGGTGAAGGGGCAGGAGTGGGCACGTTACCTGCCTTGGCCTGGTTGTACCCTTGTAGGAGAGGAGGATGGCGATTTGATAACACAGAATTCTGGAAAGAATTGTGTGAGTCAATTGGCATGCAAAAGGGAGCAAAGGAAAACAAGTGGGAAGGAGAGGCGTCTGCTTGCCAAATTAAAACCTTCTATGGCCAAGGAAGGGACTGAGATACAGTCACATTTTCTGCCTAATCCTCAGCAAACTTTTTACCCCATTACACTCCAAAATCTATGTTAAGAATAATATAGTGCCATAGGCAGAAAATGGAGATCAAATACAGTGTTCAATTAGGTGTTATCACCACAAACCCCATAAATTTTCAGAGGGCACCATTTGTTTGAAGCACACTCCAGTTATCTGTGTCACAGCCCTAGACTGCTTTGGAAGGTTAACAGCAATGAGGTGTGTTAGAAAAACAGGTGACCAAACAGGCATGCTGGTACACACTTCCAATCCCAGCATTTCTGGGGAATTTAGCATGAAGGCTCGGAAACATAAATCCCATCTTTGTAAGTCTAGTAAATAAATTGGACCAAATCTTCTCTCCCAGATAAATAAATGGATGAGAGACATAAATCAGTGGCAAGTCTATCAATCTCCAGTAGCAACAAACAAAACAAAATCGACTGTGTCATAAAATATTACTAACGTAGACCTTTTAGTAAAATTTTTTGCTGCTTATGGAACTGAATCTTACTGTGGAGTTCCAGCTTTCCTTGAATAGTTAGCAATTCTTTTTCCTTGCTCTCCAGAGTGGTTCAATTACAGGAAAATATCATGATAACAAGCAAAAAGCAGACTTCTTAGGTGAAGTTTTTCTTCCAGGAATCAATTAACAACTGAGTAGTGACTGATACACTAGCAATCTTGGTAAATCTAATTCTAATTAAATATTGTAATCTACAAATCAGGCTCTGTACTTCATGACTGCAATATCTCTCTACTTGTCTAGGATCTGCTGACTGGTGTGACATTTCTAAATCTAGTGAAGAAAGAAATCATTTCTCTGTGACATGCGAAAACTTCTTTCTCTTTCGCACTAGTGATGGCAGAGGTTCAAGAAATGTCAAATGGGCCAAGTAGCCGAGAAGCAGTACACCACGCAGATCAAAGTAGTGAAACTCTCCTACCTGTGGACCATCAGTAACTAGCTTTTGCCTAAGGGAGAGAGGTCATGGCATTGAAAGTTCAACCTTTTCATCTGAACCAAATGATAAACTGAGATGGTGCTTACGAGTATATCCAAGTGTGGTTGATGAAGAAAGCAAAGTTTACCTGTCCCTGTGCCTGGCACTGATCAGCTGTCCAATGAGAGACACTTGGCAAAATTCATATTTTACATTGTGAATGATAAAGGACAGAAAACCAAATGTGTATTGAGTCATGAAATTTTTAGTTTTGCGCCAGTCACAGAATGGGGATTCAGAAATTTCATTCTGAGAGAATTTCTTTTAGATGAAAGCAATGGGCTTCTCCCAGGTCACAAGCTGACTTTCTGGTGTGAGGTGAAAGTGGCACAAGACTCCACCAACATCTTTAGCCAGAATAACTTGAATATGGATGTTCCTGAGTGCTCCTTGACAGATGATCTAGCAGGGATGTGGAAGAATTCCCTGTTGGCAGACTGTTGCTTGCGTGTGGCTGTGCAGGAATTCCATGTTTACAATGCCATCTTAGCAGCTTGCTCTCCAGTTTATAGGGCCCTGTTTTAATATGAAATGCAGGAGAGTAACAAGGTTGAGTTGAAATTAGTAACATGGAGCCTGAGGTTTTCAATGCAGTAATTTTCTTCATCTACACTGGAAAGGAACCAAACCTGTGCAGAATTGCATCTGATCTGATGGCAGCTGCAGAGAGGTTTGATCTGGAGCCCCTGAGGCTCATTTGTGAAAACCATTTTTGCAGCAACCTCACTGTGGAGAATTCCCTGGAATTCCTCATGTAGGCTCACCACCACAGTGCACATCAACTGAAAATTTGGAACTTGGATTTCATCAGCTATCATGTTTCTGACATTCTGGAGACATCCAAGTGGAAGTGCCTGGTGGTGTCTCACCCTCACTTGTTGGCTGAAGCTCACCAGTCTCTGGTTTCCATGCAGCGTGCTTTCCTGGGTCCCTTATGCAAGTGTCCAAGGCTGGCCTAATAAAACATCTCTTCTCTTATCTTTCCAAACAGTGGTAATTGTTGTTTCCACTGAACCTTTGTTAGATCAGGCAATGTGTGGAGCTTTATCCAATTGGAGCCTCTCCAATCTGTGGATATCTTACTGCAGTATGAGGAAATATTGAATTGTCCCTCTCTAGGGTTAGATGGAGCACCGTTTCAATTTTAAAGAAAAATGGATCATTTAGAATTTGGGAGAAGAGTAACTTTTTTGGAGTTCTAAGTATGCAACTTAGAGACGACAGGAAACATGGCTGATATAATGTCTTGTACCCTGATTGTGACAATGTGAATCCGAAACTAAAATAAAATTCTTCAGTGAGGAGACACAAAAACTCATGGGGTGGAGCTGCCTTAAGAGGAGGAATCATGACTGTACTCCATAAATGTAAGTTTCCAGGCCTTTTTCCCTACCACACAGCTCTGGGACCTGTACTCTACAGAGTACATTTATATGTCACCCTCCCTTTATGCTGTAAATAAAATTTAATCTTTTTTGTACAGTTGTTTGATTCCTCCTCTTTTAGAAATTTCTACATCTGACAGTCAAATGTTTGGCAAAATCTGATGGTGGTCTGGTGACTACAGGCCACCCATATGATGGATAACCCAGATTTATATAGCACTAAGCAGTTTGGGGTATTGGAGAAGAAAATTACCCAGGACTTAAGCATTGGGAACAAAGGAATTCCCTGTGATGCTTCTCTTTGCTGCTTTTGCCATGCCTGAGGGACACTGGCATGCATTCTAACCACTAGTCTGCACATCCCAGCATTGATAGTGCAGAAACTGCCTGCCTCTGAAGAAGCAGACCAATCATCAGGCCCCTGGATTAAAGGGAAGGAAAATTTCTCAGATTTAAGAAAATGGAAAAGAAAAAGAAAAACAAAACTGCAGGATCAGTTTGTGCATTCCACAAAAATTAATGTTCAGGGAAGCAAATTTTATTCTTTCCAACTGTTCCAGTACAAGAGTGTTACTAAGAATGCCTCTTCATTGTACAACATTCAAGAAAGTCCCCACATTATTAGCAATTACTAACTGTAAGAACAGAATATACACTGTTGTCCTCTCTTGAAAGTGAGGCATGATGGCAAAAAGGAGGAATAAAGAGATTTTTTTTTCTGGTAGGTGAGTGTTCAGACAAATTTATATTTAACGAAAATCACTATTGTTGTTGATTTAGAAATACTCTGAAAGTTTCAAAGCTCAGGGGGATGTAAGGACAGGGGAGAGTTTGACCCCACTTGTGTTGCACAGGTGCGTAGTTAGATAAATTATGCAACCGTGATTCAGCACATGTACTTCAATGGCACTGTATGAGAATGGAAATGTGAGATAGCACCCTGTATAAATAGTAAAGGGGCAGGAGGCTCTCCCTCAGGCTCTCCTGCTGCACTCTTTTCCATGCTTCCTGCAGTTACTGGTTACATAGATATGTGTGTTCTTAAACCTTGCAACCTCACTCACACAAATATTTCTAGTCCTCCACAAGCAGGATCACCGTGAGTAATACTGAAAAAATATTTCACTCTGTGTTTGTTTTTTTTTTGCATGAACTATTGTACTTAAATATAGTGGGAAAAGTTTTGGGGCCTTCCCCAGATATTTCTTTTCCATTCTTTTTCCACTTAGCTTTAAAACAAGAAAACCATAAAGAAGAAAAACAGAATTTTATCATTAAATGTTTTGAGAAAAAAAAAATCATAGCCAATGATTCTTCAACTGTCCATGCCTCACAAGCTGGCTATAGAGGAGCCAGCCTAGTTTCTTCTCATTAGCCACTCTTCCTACAAGGCTGAACATCCAAATGTTAATTGTGTTATTTTCAGAAATATAAATGTTATTTTGTAAAAAAAAATTGCAAATTACAAATTTTAGGATTCCATAGTTCATGTTAACTAACAAACAAAATAATGGACAAATTGAAAATTCTCACTGGTGAAATACAGAGAGCAGGTACGATTATCTAGGACCAGAGCAAGATTTCCCAGCTTTTTGAGTAAAAATAATTGCCACAGTGATTTAGTTTCAAATGCTTTTGTAGAGATGGAAATTAAACCAAAGGACAAATTCTCAAAAATATTTTAATTTCAAAGGTAAAGGAAAGGCAGTAAGGACTGCAGTTTAGGTGGTGAGTGGGGGTTCATTGTGATTTGGGGTCTATATTGGCCCTCTTGCAAGAGATAGAGATCAGCTGTTAAGGATAAGCAGTGAGCCTGGGTAGTGCTGACCAATTCCTTAGGCTACTGTCATGTTTCTGGAATATTTATGAGTGAAGAGTGGTCTAATGACAGGGAAATAATTGTCTCTGTGTAGTGAGCCCTGTCACATAGAATTCTGTATTTTAAAAGTAAAAAGCAAAAGGTAATATTGAAGGTACTAACTGATGGCTCATGCATAAAAAAATTCATGGCAGAAGATGAACAAGCATTTCTCATCAATTTACAGTCCTTTTAAGGAAACAAACCACCAACTGCACTTAGCAAGCCTGCAGTCACAACATCGAGTTATCTGTGTCATCCTAAGATGTCTGTCTACTGTCTTTGAGCTATAAGTATCCTGTTACATTTTTCAACATTTAAATGACTAAAACAAATAAATAAATAAACTAGTTTCCCGGGATGGCTAAGTGTTGTTAGTGGTAGTAGTATAGTGAGAAACAGTGAAGCTGAGGGACACACTACTTTTCTTCACTGAACTATAAACACAATATCTTGGTTATTTTTCAGTCATTGAAAGAACACAATGAATCCTTGACACTGAGACACTGAATCCTTGACACTAGGGAGAGATGGTTTGAGACACCAGAGAACTTAATGGTGTCTGATCACAATGGGAGGCACCTGGAGCCAGAGGCATCTGGCCACCAGAGCAGGCAGCTGGATTAGAGCGGGCTGACCACTGTGGAAGGCACTTGAGTGTGATTCATTCTGTGAAGCCTGAAATATTGAATGTTCCTGCTTCTCTTTCTCCTCCTTTTTCCTGTTTACATTCTGCCAATTTCTGCTGCTATTATCCTACGGCTACAATTGACATTGTAATATTATTTTGTATGAGGTGTATATTAGGTAATTCATTTCTATATTTATTTCTGTTTTGCCCCAGCAACACAGACTATTTTTGGCCAGTTTAACTGTAACATCAGCCTTTGTGGTGGGATAGAGGAAAAAGAGCAGTTTGCCAGCATTCATTTGTAGTTCCAGAATCCTAGCTTACCAAGTGTTTCTGCAGACATGTATTACATGGAAAGTTGTTCAAAACTTCTTGCAAGACTGACATGTACTTCCACAGAAGGAAGAGCCTTCCCCGTGTACCAGATAAAGTCAGTTATTCAATTTTCTGGTTATGGTAAATTTTCCTCCACCTTTTAATTGAAAATTGGAGTAAATGTGGTGGAATTTTATTAGCTTAACTACACTCAGGTTTCTATTAGTTACTGTAAATGCAGTGGTGCACTTTTTAAAAGAAGCTGTACACATGAAAACTTAGTAGACCTTATTAAGGATTATGTGTATTGTCCTTTACCATAAGAAAGTATTTTTGGAGTTGGAAATACCAAAACTTAGAGAACTGAAGTACAGCTAGTTGATCAAATTTTAAAGAGTATTTGGAACATGTGTCTATCTGAGGGCAGAAAATATATAATGTGAGTATTGAACTGATATGGAAGTTAAAGCTTATGTTAGTTTTCAATATTAAAACAATTGAAAAATAGGACTGGTATTTAGTTCAGTGGTGTACATGCTTACATGGCAAGTTTGAGGTTGTGAGTATGATCCAAGGTATATATCCACAAATATATCAGGTCTGCCCTCAAGAATAAAACTCATAATTTTCATACCAGCATTAATATAGCAGAGCACTTAGAGTATGCTTAGAACCCTATTAGAGATTAATGCACTAGTGGTTGTCTGTGTGAATGAGCCTGTGTTATGTTTTGAATCTGGAGGCCCACAGAAACTCCTGCAATCACAGAAGTGTGCTTCTATAATTTGTGAATGACTCAAGGTCCGTTGATGTAGTTGTAGGTGTGAGTACTACACCCAAGTGTGTGTGGCCTACTTATAATATGAGGAACCAAAAGAATCTCTCTGTGATCCTGTCCTTTTGCTATTGTTGCTAGTGCTGTTTTCTGCTGCTGAGATCTGATGCCATCTAGCATGTTCTACTTTAATTTGCAGAATTCTGATTATAGACTTAAAACTCCGAAGACAGTAAGATAGATAAATTTTTCCATCCCTAATTTACAGGATCATGTATTTTGTGTCAGAATTGAGAGAAAAGTAACCAACAGAGAATTTTGACCAGAGGAATGGGGCCTTTGTTGTGACTGTACCTGACCATGTGGTTCAACATTCTTTGGGAATGGCTTCTGGGAAGATTTTGGAAAGATTTGGCGATGTCTTCTGAATGAGTAAAGCTGGATCACCTTATGTTACTTTACATAGGAGATTCTGTGCAGAATACAGAAGACTGAAATATTGATAGAAATCCTGACGTTAAAGACCAGGTTCAGGAGCTTTTACCACAACTGAGTGTTCATAGGATTCAGACTACTCAATTCCTTCTACTCTTAGTTGGAATTTTGAATTTGCAAAGCTTGCACAGTTTTGTCAATTTGTCATTCTTGCATTTGCCTTTGGAGGAGGTCTCCAGTGCAAACTAATTGTTTTGCAGCAAGCCATATCATCAGGGATGCAATAGAGGGAGACCTGAGGACCAACTCACTGTTTTCCAGATGGCACATTTGAGATGTACTGGAAGTTTTTATTACATTTATTTCTTTTGTATTTGTCTTATTATTTTATATTCTTGTACTACAGAAAATATACCAGCATTAATATAGCAGAGCACTTAGAGTATGCTTAGAACCCTATTAGAGATTAATGCACTAGTGTTGTCTGTGTGAATGAGCCTGTATTATGTTTTGAATCTGGAGGCCCACAGAAACTCAAATATACTCAGGTATATTTTTCAAATTCATCATAGAGAATGTGCACCAGAGCATAAGATATCAAAATTATGCTTTATGCCCATGTTCCTCTCATCTCCCTTCATTTAATCGTCCCCACACCATTTACAATAATTTCCATTTTATAACTCAATTGTTGCTTCATTTCCCTTCCTTCTCCTCCTCTCTTCTTCCCTTCCCCATTTCAAAGAATTCTTCTTAATTCTCAGCATTTATCATCCATTGCATTCCTTTATTACCCTTTGCATGCATCCAACAAAGGAAAAAGTATATTTAATCTCTGATGACCCAATTCTGTTAGCTGGGTTTATTTGTACTTAAAAAGAAAGAAAGAAGAAAAGAAAAGAAAAAAAATATAATAATAAGTAATTCCAAAAGTAATAACACCAAATAATAGTTGACATATTGCATACTGGCTTATTAGAAGTAGTTGTTCAAGTTGCAGAATCAAAGCATAAAATGTGGATAAACACCCAAACATTCACAATGCAGACCATCTGTTCAATGTTCCACCAAAAATTTAGTAACATTGTCATCTATCTTACACACATATACAGTTATATCCTTTATAGCACTTTCCTTCCCTTAATTAATATTACTCTTTTTATTATCTATTTTGGATGTATTACTATTTCAGCTTTTTTTTACACTAGAAAAATACTGAGATATTTACTAATGTGTGTCTTGTTTATTTCATTTCTAAGGATAGTCTCAAGTTGCATCCATTACCTAAGAATTCCTCAAGATCACACTTTTTATAGCTGAGTAGTATTCCACTGCTTAAAATACCTCAAATTTTTGAACTACTCTGTTGTTGATGAGAATTTTGGTTGTTTGCAAGATGAAGCTATTATAAATAATGCTCCTATAACTATGGGTGCAAATATATACTGGTGTCACTTAGCTTTTGATCCCCATGTCATCTATTTTTCTACAAATGAGTCAAGATTATCAGCCTTGCTGCCAGAGTACTATTCTGTGGTATAAATATTCTTTGCATTTTCTTCACTGAATGCTTATTTCTTCATTTCCATTCATATGGAAACCCTTCAATGACTCCTAATATTTCAATCATATTAAAATCTGAGAGGTCTTTATTAATTTTCTTGTTTTAAAATTTTATTATAAGGAGATTAAGACAACAGGGGACAGAACAAAGTAGATCAGAACAGAACAATGTAAGTCACACAGGGTTTATTGTTCAATAGAGTTTGTATTCTGCACCTACAGCCAAGGAAAATGTGAGAATAACAGGCAAAACTACACAAGCTTTGCTTATTCAGGTCAAAGCACAAGGAATTGCATAGTCAGATCCTTTTAATACTCAGTTCCAGTGATCAAACCTGAACTGGGCTTGAATGTCAGGATTTCTATCGAAATTCAGGTCTTCTGTGTTCTGAACTGAATTTCATGGGAAAAACGGTATAATTTGATGTAGTGTTAGGCATTAGGGGACATCTCCAAACAATTCCAAAATCTTACCACAAGACATCCTCAAAGGCTCTTGAAATACTTGAAAGGTAGTCAAAGCAAGGACCACATTTCTCTGGTGCCAAATTCTCTGTTGGTTACTATTGTCTTATTGATGAAACAAAATATTTGACCTTTAAATTAATTCAGTGTACCATCTTTGGTGTCTTCAGTCTATAAAACACAGTCTGCAAGTCGAGTGACATATGGCATATGGCATCAGATCTCAGCAGCAGAGAGCAGCTCAATCAACAGCAGCAAAAGGAGAGGATCACATAGAGAAGACTCTTTCACATATATTTTATGTAGGCCGAATATACACTTAAGTGCAGCACTCACACCCAAACACCCGGCAGTTTGGACCATGAGTCTATAAGACACACAAGAAGCCCACCTCCATTATTGTAATAGAAGCTTGAACAGGTTTCCATGTAATGCCTTTCTGCAGAGATGCTTGGTAAGCCAGGCTTCTGGAATGATAGATGAAGGTTGAGAGACTGATGCTTCTGCCTTTAACGCACCTATGGGGCTGCTGTCACATTCAGTTGTCCTGGTTCCTTTGGCAAAGATATACATAAACAAATAAAAAAGAATTACATAGCATACGGCTCATAAAAAGTAGCATTCTCTATCTATTGAAATCACAGGATGAGAGGAGCAGGCACTGGCAGAATGTAGACAGTATAAAGGAGGAGAAAGAGGAGCAGGAACCTCAATGATTCAGGCTTAATATACTTTAGGAATCACACTCAGGTGCCCTTCATAGTGATAAGACAGCTCTATTTCAACTGCCTGCTCTGGTGGCCAGATCCCTCTGGCTGAAGGTGCCTCCCACTACGGGGAGTCCCATCTAACTCCACTGACATCCCACACCATATCAATTTAGATGATTCACTGTTCCAGTTAATTTACACATTGGTAATCAAGACATCTGTGATTATAGTAGAATGATGGAAAGGGAGTGGGTCTCTCTCAGCTTCTCTGTTTCTATCTGTACTGCCACCACAAACAACACCTTGGCCCACTAGAAACATTGTTATTTTGTTTGTTTAGTCATCTAAGTGTTGAAAAATTTGACAGGGTTCTTTGCAATGTAGCTCAAGGATAGTAGCAAGGCATCTTTGCATAACACACACAGGTTTGATGAGGTGACTTCAGGCTTACCAAGTGCAGTTAGTGGCTTGTTTCCTTAAAAGGACTGCAAATTGATTAGAAATGCTTGTTGTTCTTCTGCCATCAACTCATTTTTATAGCATGAGAAATGAAACAGTTGGTAGCTTCACTACAATATTTGCTATTGTTTAAAACACAGAAATCTATGTGATGGGGCTTGGGACATTCAGAGATAATTCTTTCCAGGGGTTCAAACATATTTTCTGCAAGAAGATTCTGAAAAGTTGACACTACCCTAGGGAACTGATCAACCATCCCCAATCCCACTATCAAATTATCAACAGCTGACCTCCCTTTCTTGCCAGAGTGCCAAACTAGACCCCAAATCACAATGATCCTGCTATAGCCACCTAAACTTCAGACCTTGCCTGGCTTCCCTTTACCTTTGCAATTAAAACCATTTCTTTATATTTGTGCTTTAATTTTAATTTCTGCCTCTACAAAATCACTTGACACTAGGCCACTGTGACACATACTTACACTCTAGGAATCTCGGAATTGTGGCACTGCTTCTGCACAATCATAGACTCTAACCCACTCTGCTCCAATTCTTTCACCAAGAGGGATTTTCAATTTATCAGTTGTTTTTTTTTTTTTTTTGCTGGTTAATTAGAGATAGAGATAAAATCCTGTAATTTTACTATGCAGATTTATTTTTAGAAAACAGCAATAATTTATATTTCCAAGAAGAAAACAATTAACATTTGGATGTTCTGCTTTGTAGGAAGAGGTGCTAAGCAGAAAATACTGAGATGGCTCCTCCACAGGCAGCTAGGTTGCTATAAGCAGCTGAAGAAATTTGATATTTTTAAAAAGCATTTATTAGGAAATATGTATTTTTTTTCTCTATGGACTTCCTTTGCATTTTCTTGTTTTAAAGAAAAAGTGGGAAGTGAATGTAGGAGAAATCAACTTATTGAAATGCTTCAAAAACTTTTCTGACAATATTTAAGGACCATAGATCTTGTGAAGACAAACGAATGAAATGATTTTTTAGCATTCATCACTGTTAACTTGTATGTGGAGCCCCTGAGAGAGTGAGATTTGTGTGAGTGAGTTGGCAAGGTTGGAGAACACACATGTGTGCATAACCAACAAGAACAGGAAACTTAGGGAATTATAGAGCAACAGAGCCAGTGGAAGAGCCTCCTGCCTCTTCAGTATTTATATTAATTTCTATCTCACATTTGCATTATCATAGAGTGCCATTAAAGTGAATGTGAAATTCACGGTTACACAATTTTATCTCATTATGCACCTGTTGAAGACAAGTGGGTTTCTACTCTCATGTGTCCTTAAATGCCTGTGAAACTGAAATGTTTAGACTGGTTCCAAAACAACACCAACAGTGATTTCTGGTAAAGGTAAAATTCTCAAGACAATCCCTTACAAGTTAGAACTCCTACTTTCTCTTTTATCCTCCATTCCTCACTTTTAAGATAGGAAAAGATTATATACTCTGTTCTTACAAGCAGTAACTGTTAGCAGTTACTGGACTAGGACTCTCTTGAATCTTGTACAATGAGGAGGCATATTTACTGTCACCTTTGTATTAGCATAGTTGGAGGGAATAAATTTGCACCCCTGAACATGAATTCTTGTGTAACACACAAATTGATTCTATTATTGTTTATTTCTTTTCCTTTTTCTTAAAATGTAACACTTTCCCCTCCCTTTGCTCCAGGATCCTGATGATTGGTCTGCTTCTTCAGAGGCAGTCAGTTCCATTCAATGTCACTGCTGGGAAGTGTAGACTAGTGCCTAGAATGGATGCCAGTGCCCCTCATTCACTGCCAAGTGAGGAAAGAGATGCATCACAGGCAATTCCTATGGTCCAAATATCCACGTCCTGGGTATTTTTCTTCTCACATTCCCTAAGTTTCTTAGTGCCAATATAAATCTGTGGTGTCCAGCCCATGGGTGTGCCATGAGTCACCTGGCCTACCTCTAATTTTTCCAGACCTTGAACTCACCAATGTAGAAGGAAGAAGAGAAGTCACACAACTGAATAAAGCAAGATTAAATTTTATTCACAGAAAAAAAATGGAGAAAGAGGCCATGGTCATACCTTCTAAGGGCAGCGCTACTGCACAGGACTGTCTCTTTTGATGCTGAATGCTTTGATTTTACTTTGGGATCAACATTCCAACAATCAGGATGCACTATATTATCAAAGCCAGGTTTCAGGTTGACTGTAAGTTGCATTCTAAGAACTTTTCAAAAGTTACTCATTGAAATTCTAAATTCCTATCTCCTTGTTATTAAAACTGAAAAGTGGTGCCATCTATCCTTAGGAATAAACATAATTCAGTGTTTCCTCGTAGAAGTGTGAAAGCTCGAAAGATTGTCCTCTCTAGCAAAGGTTCAGTGGTAAGCACTGTGACCACACTTTTGGGAAGAAAATGTACAGGAGGGATCTTAGCACAGCCTTACATGCTTCTATAGGGGTCCCAGTAAAGCACACTGTATCAAAGCCAGAGACTGGTAGGCTTCAGCCACCATGTAACTGTGTGACACCACTACAGACTTACACTGGTCAGTCTCCAGGATGTCAAATATATGTGAGTTGATGAAATCCACTGCACAAACTTGGAACTGTTAGGCGCTGTGGAGGTTAAGTGAGGATTGCCATGACATTCTTCACAGAGAAGTTGCCTCAGAGGTGTTTCCCACACAGGAGCTATAGGTGCTGCAGGCCATACCTGTCTGAAGCTGCCAGCAGATCAGGTGCCATCCTGCTGATTTTTTGTGCCTTTCCAGTATACATGAAGAACATTATTTTCTTCAAAACTTCAGGCTCCACATCTCTGATTTCAACTCCATTGTTTTTGCTCTCCTGCCTTTCATGTTCAAACATAGCCCTGAAATCTCCAGTTTTCTACCATACTCAGAAATGTTATATACCCTCATGATTCAGTTCTGATTTCCAACTGAATGATTTTTTGTAATTGAGATAACAAGATGACAGTTTCAGTAATAGGATGAATTAGAAGTGCAAAACGGAAAGTAAAGAGGAACAGAATCTTTAAAGATTCAGGGTTATAGTACCTAAGAATTCAGAGCCAGATGTCTTTCACAGAGGTGTGTTAAGGCTAATCCATGTGCCTGCTGTGGAGGTCAGATACATTTGGCTCCAGTTGCTTCCCATTTTGGTTAGAATCCTCTAAGTCTCTTCCATGTTTTACACTTGTAATTCATCCTATTACTGAAACTGTCATCTTGTAATCTCAATAAACAGCAAATTACTACTTATCACAAGGTATATGCCAAGCAATACTCTTGTATCTGTACACAAGAATGTGGAAAATTTTTTGCCAATTCAGTTCTAACACAGCTCTAGGGCTGGATAACAAGCAAAAGCAGCATTTTCCCACCTTTCATCAGCCTGGTTTAAAAGGCATTGCTGCAGAAAGAGTATTCTAGGAAAAAGGTTGAAATTTTTCCTACAAGGCTGATGACTTTTTCCATGCAAAAAGGAACTCCAAAAGTATATCAAATGAAAAATCTTATCAATATTCTAAGAAGGGTACATTTGGAAAAATTTTACCCTATTCAAATTGGACTTAAAGAGCTTGCATTTCATTAGCTTAAATACACTTTGTGTGTGTGTGTTTATCTCTAATTGTGTTATGCTCATATTTATAAAAGAAGCTATAGACAAGAGAAATTATAGCAAATTACCCATGATTTCTATTTTGCCATCATTTTTTTACAAGAAAGTATTTTTAATATAGAAATATCAATATCTAAAAAGCAGAATGACAACTACTGCACATATTTTACATACTATTCAGCAAATAAAATTAGCTAAGAGAGTGCAGAAAAAATGATTTTTTGGGTATTGTACTGACATGTGCATTGAACTAATATGGGTTATGCGAGTTATTGCACAATCAGTAAATCATCAACACAAGTGAGGGGAGATGTCTGGACCTGGGGACACTTGGTCATGTTAACAGTGGCAGTTGGTGACCACAGTTATTTTGCTGAGCAACTCAGCAGTGGAGGTAAGCAGAAGACATAGAGGTCTTTACTGTCTGGCACAGAGTGGAGAAGGGTTTCATCATTTAGCTGAGGTAAAGATTGGCAGGAGACCTTTGGAAGTCAAGTCAGATACCTGAACCAGAACAGCTGCTGGCTTCCTTTAGAAGACCCTAGTTGGGTGCAGACACATGGAAATTGATTGGAATGAGTTTATTCCAATGAGTCTCGTCTTGAGGCAGGCTGGCTAATGCTGTCTACTACTCCATCATAAGGCAGGGCCTGGTTTGAAGGGAAAGAAAGGCAGAACTCAGGACACTATCCATAGGGTATATAATAATGCATCCAGAGAGAATATGGAAGAGAACAATTTTTTTTCATTCATTTTTCTTTTTGGTTTGGTATTTTCTTGTTTTATTCATATGCTTTTTATTTCTCCTTTATTTTGTTCTTAATTTCTGAGGGTGATTGTGATTCCTTACTTCCCTGTGGGTATGCTTTTGTTTGGATTTCAATTTTTCTCTTTCAAATCTCATTTAGTCTTCTGCATTAGTTTCCCCCAGTAGATGGGATCCATCTACCATCTCCATTTTATTGTAATCTCTTTCCCTTTGGCCATTATTCTTGCTCCAAAATATATTTTGAATCTTAACACTTGAGGACAGATTGGACATATCATGAATTCATATATTGTTTATGATTGTTTGCATTCTGTTTTATGTTCAGGAAATCAGATCATACTGTTAGGAAACTAGCAAGTATCACTCCAGGAATTCAATTGAAAGAGAAAAGACATGAGAACACACAAATCAGACTAATCCTCTGGCACCCAGGCCAATAAAGCAAACCTGGGGGGAAATGAGGTTGCAAAATTTGAAAACCCAATGGTAGGTTACTTCAATGTGGCAACAAGGCAATTGAATGAGGCTGTGGAATATATTAAATCAGAAGTAATCTCTCAAGTAACCACAACTAACTACAGAGATTACCAAAATACACAACATTCTTAGTGATGTTAGTTCAGACAGCCAAAAAAAACAGGCGAGCTTACAAGAACTGTTGAAGCACAACCTAAGAAATAAATGAACCCATTAAATAGATTCAAGCAGATATGCAAGAGAAAAAAAATTCCATTTTAAAAATTCAGAGCACTTTAGGCCAGTTTGAGGAAAGGACTTCACATACTGAGTACAGGCTGGCACTTAGTGACAAGGAGAGAAAACAAATGACATTAAAAGCACTTTTTAGACATCATGGCAGAAAGCTTTCCTGGTACAGAAGAGGAATTTAATCTACCAATCACTGAGGCAATTATTTCTCCAGTTAGCAGTGATTAAAAGAATTCTACCTGCCCATGTGTAATAGACAAGTTTGCAGACAATCAAATAAAAATAGAGTATTAAAATCTGTTAGGGATGGGCTGGGGGTTTCTCTCAGTAGCATAAACAACTTCCTGGCAAGCAGTAGTCCTGAGTTCTATTCCTGGTAACAATAAAAATGAAAAAGCCAAAAAAATATCTGTTAGGGATTAGGACTGTTGTGATCCTCCGAATAAGGTCCCCAAGTTCGTGAGGGTATGTAAACTTCTGAGTCTGATGGAAAACTGGAGCACACTCAAAGTATGTAAAACAGAAAAAAGAGAACCTTTGGAAGAAAGCCAGTGATATCTATCCCTGAAGTGGTAGCCCTTCTTCCTGTCTACCTTCCTTTCTTCCTTTCTTCCTTCCTTCCTTCCTTCCTTCCTTCCTTCCTTCCTTCCTTCCGTCCTTGCTTCCTTCTTTCCTTCCTTGCTTCCTTCCATCCCTCATTCCCTCTGTCCTTTCATTCTTTTGGTTTTTAATTCAAGTTAGTATTTAATCCCACATGTCCTTGAAACTGCAATGATATTCCTGCCTCAGCTTTGTGAGTGCTGGGATTAATTATGTGTTCACCCACACCCTGCAAATCAGCATTGTTATTTTGTGTCAAAGGAGATAAAATTAAACACAACAAAACAGAGCATAATTGGACATAAGAACTCAATGTAAGACATATAAATTTCAAAACTAGATAATCTGAGTTCTTCCCTATCTATCATGTTGTCTCTTGATTTCTTCCAAATAGTTGTCCATGTCTTGCCATGCAGAGAATTCATACTGAGCCACCTAGTATAAAATTATCCAAACAGTCTGAGAAAGGAGTTTTAGGTCTTTAAAATCAGACACAAAGGAAGTCACTAATGGCTGTGCTAGAATCTCTTGTTTGCTTCAAAATGCCTGTGCATACTTTCATGTATGTGGAAACTCAGTTAAACACAACAAGCTTTTAAAAAAAAAAAAAGACCGTATTATATAGAACAAACCAAAACATGGATAAAAGTATTGGGATTCAAAGAGATGATAGAAGGAAATCCCCTCCTTACTACATTGCCTAGGGTCAACCTCTCAAGGGAGGTCCAGATTACTTCCTAGGACTTGCTAATGGGAGAGGGGGAGAAGATGTGATGTTTGTTTCTCAGCCTGCAGGCTGGCAGACTCACAGCTGCTCATGGTGGGGAGAGGGTTTGCCTGGACTCCTGGCACTCCCAGCATGACCCATGTCCCAGGAAATGCCAGTAGAACTCAGTAATATTACTATTTCCAAACATTGGGTCCAAGGAGTGAACTAGGTTAGTAGGAGATCTAAGAGCTCTGAGCAAGTAGCATTTACAGTTGTCCCACACTAGACTTTAGGATTAGAGACATTCTGCCAATCTTCACTGTTTGTACCTGTCCCAAATCCATGTCCCTTGCTCCCGACACTGTATCAGATTACCCAGAAGAACCACCTCTTCACTCCCAGCACACCTATTTCTCATGGAGCCTTGAATCTGCTCCCTTCACATTACTTCCCTGCAACTGGCTTTCACCCACATGTGATCCCAAGGGAAAAGGTGCCTTATTGACCGATCTGTCCTGCTTTGCTCCTTACCACCAGAAAGGAATACACACAGAGGGCCTACTGAGAACAGTGGCATGCTGGAGTTACTATCCTCCACCCTAGCCTCTCATCTTCTGGAAATGGCAGGAAGACGATAGACCAGAGAACTCCCCCATATGAATGAGACAAAAGAAATTCTGGGCTAGTAAAACAGATGGTTTTCATAAACATATAGAAAAGACAGGTAGGATGAAAATTGACTGACTCTCACATTTTGAGTGAGACATACCTAGGGCAATTGGATTAGAATAGGGTGGGAAGAACCACCATAGGGTGGATCCTGTCCTAAGAGTTATAAAAGGGACACCAAGAAGGAAGAATCCTTTCTGTTTCCATGATGAGGTGGTTCCCTGCTTGAAACTTGGAATTCATATCCTTGCTTCCAGCCCAGATGAATTAGCCTCCTGAAAGGAACTCAGACGGGACTCAACAAGGCTTCGTATTTTAGGGTCTGTGCATTTTGGTGAGCTATTTCTTTGAGTGATCAAGAAACATATCAGAATTGACTTATATACTAGGAAATCTCAGTCAGTTTATTTCTAAATACGTATTTCTTTTAATCTATAAACTAGGCTCTCTACTTGTGATTGCCATACTGCCCTGCCTGTCTTGGAACTGCTGACTGCAGTGAAATTTGTGCCATCTGGTGAAGAAGAAATTTGATTCCTGTGACTTGACAAGCTTGCTGCACTTTCACTCTGCTGATGTTAAGGGTTTCCAGTACCGCAGGCCCAGCAGAAATGTCACAGGGGCCAGCAGTGGACAGCAGGTACACCACAGACATCAAAGTAGTGAATGTGTCCTTTTTGTGGACCATTGATAACATTAGATTTTGCCTAAAGGAAATAGATGACTGCATTCAAAGTTCAATCTTTTCAGCTGAAGGAAATGATCAAGTGAAATGGTGCTTACGACTCTACCCAAATGGTCTTGATGAACAAAGCAAAGATTATGTGTGCTTATACCTGGGAATGATTTGCTGTCCAAGGAGGGTAGCTCGTGCAAAATTCACCTTTTCCATTCTGAATGCCAATGGAGAGAAAACCAAGGTGCTCTCAAGTCCACAAGCTTATACATTTGTGCGAGGAAAGGACTGGGGATTCAAAAATTTCATCCTTAGAGAGTTTCTTTTGGATCCAAACAATGGGCTTCTCTCCAATGACAAGCTTTCCTTCTTCTGTGAAGTGAAAGTAGCACAAGATCCCACCAATCATTCCAGCCAGAATATTATGAAGCTGGTTAAGGTTCCTGAGGGCTGCTTGGCAGAGGATCTAGGAGGACTGTGGGAGCGATCCCAGCTCTCAGACTGTTGCTTGTGTGTGGCTGGCTAGGAATTCCAAGCTCACAAAGCCATCTTAGCAGCTTGCTCTCCAGTTTTAATGGCATTGTTGGAACATGAAAAGCAAGGAAGCAAAAAGAATTGTGTTGAAATCAGTGACATGGATCCTGAAGTTTTTAAGGAAATGATATACTTTATGTACACTGGAAAGGCACCAAACCTAGGGATCATGGCAACTGAACTGCTGGAGGCTGCAACCAGGTTTGGTCTGGAGCGCCTGAAGCTCATGTGTGAGAACCACCTGTGCAGCAACCTCTCTGTGGAGAATGCCGTGGAAATCCTCATCTTGGCTGACCTCCACAGTGCACATCAGTTGAAAACCCGGACACTGGATTTCATCAATTTTCATGTTTCTGACATCCTGGAGACCTCTGAGTGGAAGGCCATGGTGGTGTCCCACCCTCACTTGGTGGCCGAAGCCTATCACTCTCTGGTTTCCATGCAGTGTGCATTCATGGTACCCCCATGCAAGCATGTGAGACTGTCCTGAGATCCCACATATATCTCCATTTATCTTCCCAAAACCCTGGCCACATTTGCTGCCCCTGAACCATAATATGCTAGGGCAATCCGTGGAAACTTCACTCTTCTATGTGGAAATATTAAATTGTGCCTCTCTAGGGGAGAGAAGGGACCACCGTCTTAAGGTCAGAAAAAGGAAATGCGATACTGAGAATTTAGAAGTCGTGTATCATGCATTTTCAAATCTGTGTTTTATAATATTGAGCAAAGTGGGTTTTTACAGTGTCGATGCCAAACGGAAACCAAAACTCCTGTCAATGTTGAAGGCAGACCTGGGGTGGGGCTACCCTTAGAGACAGGGACCATGAACTTCACTCTGTAAATGCAAGACTCCTTCCTGGCTTTCTGCCCCATCATGCATCCCTGGGCACCCCACTTGTAACACGGGCTTTTTGCTGTCCCTCACTTTTCTCTGTAAATAAACCTGAATCTTACTTTGTACAGTTGTTTGGCTCCTCATCCTTTTTCTGTATGTTAGATTCAGAAGCTAAGAAAAATTTCAGTGTGCTGATGATTTCAGGCCCATCCACGGGATGAACACAGTGGATGTACAATGTCACTAATTAACATAGTAGATGGCAGAAATAAATGACCCAGAACTCAGGCTGCTGAAGCCAAAGGACAATCACACAATGCAAGTCTTTGCTCATGTTGTCCTGTCCCAGTGACACAGACAGGCAGCACAAGCACTACAGCACATTCCCGCAAAATCTAGGCCTCTGAGCGAGCAGTCCAATCATGGTCCTGGAGAAAAAAGAGAGGAAAATGCTCAGATTTACGAAAATGGCATGAAAGAGAATTAAAAGTAGAAGTGTTTTATGTATTTCAGAGGAATTCATGTTGAGGAAGCAAAATTTATTACTTACAACTGCACTAAGAAATGGCTGTTGGCAAATTCACACTATAAATCTCAAAAAGAGCTTCTCACTGTGAACATTTAATATTCATAAGAGTAGAAAACATGTTTCTATTGTATTATGAAGAATAGAATTAAAATTAAAAATGAAAACGTAGTGGGTTTCATCTCAAAGTTTGGGCTTTTGTAAAAATCATTAGTGGTGTTACTCTGGAATCACCTAGAATCTGTAATGGCTCAGAGCTTCTAAAAATATATAAAGAAATGGATCCCCTTGTCTTGAACAGGTACAGATTGTAAAACATTTGTTTAATCAGGGCTTACAGCTGGTAACCCTTTATGTGCTGGTTGTGTAAATCTTCATGAATGTCAATATGGGATAACAACCTGTATAACAATTATGCAGTAAAATCACTACGAGTTTTCTCTCTCTCTCGCTCTCTCTCTCTCTCTCTCTCTCTCTCTCTCTCTCTGTATATATATATATATATATATATATATATATATATATATCTGTGTATCTGTCTGTCTGTCTGTCTGTCTATCTATCTCTATCTCTCTCAGTCTTTATCATGGCTTGAACTCATGACTCACAACCTGGTCATTGCCAGGCAAGTGCTTCTTTGGCTCAGTTTACTGCCTGACTTTTGCAGATATTTGGCATACACATGTCCTATTCTTGTGTCCTTAATCCTAGAAGTGTCCCTTTCTCACCTCAAGCCGGCTGAGATTGTTGAAAATGAGACAAAATAATTCACTCTGTGTGCATATTTCTTGAAAAGAACTATGGTTCTTAGATGTTGTGGGAATATGTGTTTTGGTATTATCACCCTCAAGTTTTATTTCACGTCCATTCTCTACTCCTCATTAAAGAGAATAAAACAGGAAAAGCTTTAAAGGAGGAAAAAAGGAAATTTTTTATTAATTTTTTGTGTGAAAACTTTCAGAACACAGATTCCTCAGCTGTCCATACCTGACTTGCTGATTATGTAGGAGTCATCCCAGTTGCTTGGGAATCGCTGTTCATCCTACAAGGGAGAACATTCAAATGTTAATTTTTTTCTTTCCAAATATATAAATAATTATTATCTTTTACATGAAATGTGGAAATTAAAAAGTATGAGTTTCTGTCACTGCCTCAAATGAACAACAAAAAACATTGAAAATAACTTACAAAGTGTAATTTCCTCATAGTGAAATGAATGGAGCAAAGTGGATTAGGGCAGAGGATTTTTCAGGGCAAGCACAGGTCTTCTCAGCTTCTCTGAGTACAAATATGTGTTACAGTGACTTATTGTCAAGTGCTTCATAGAAACAGAAGTTATATTGAATGTACAAATTGACCAAAAGAATGTTTTCCTTGCAATTCTAAAGAGGAACCAGGCAAGAATTGCAGCTTAAGTGGCTGAAGGGCAACCAGTGAGATATGGTGCTATATTAACACTCTTGTGAGAATGACATGCCAGCTGTTAAGCATTAGGAGTTAGGACTGAGAATGCTTGTTCATTCCCTCAGTTGGTGTCACAGTTGTGAACTCTTGAAGGCTGATGTGCTCCCGTTTCCAGAAAACAATCATCCCTCTGTGATGTTGGGATTCGATGGGGGTTAATGCTAATCCAACATTACTAGCAGAAGACTTTTTTGAAGAAACCACTTGTTTGACTGCTTAATTCTAAGAAAAATATATGACAGAAGATGAACAAGAATTTGCCATAACTTTACAGGCATTCTGAAGCAAGGAAATCACCAACTGCATTTGGCAAGCACTGAAAGGCCTGCCAAAGTCCCTGGAGGCACCAATTGACCTGTATCATCCAAAGTTGTGTGTCACACATTCTCGAGCTACTAGTGAAGGCATCTTGTGACACTTCCAACTCTTATGTGCAAACAACACACTAATAAATAAAGTATCTATCCAGGAGTCCCGGATGATGAAAGTGGTAGGAGACTAGTGACAAATAGTAAAATTGCATGAACCATTTCGTTTCCTTCATTCAACTCTAATCACAATATGACTGATTATTTATGTGTAAAGTTAGCATGTAGTGATCTCTCAGTCAGCAAATCAACAACCCTAGGAAAACATGGAACAGATTTAGAGTTTTCTAACCAAAATGGGAAGCAACAGGAGCCAAATTTACCTGACCTTGAAAGCAGGCACATGGATTAGCCTTATCACACCTCTGTGGAAGATATCTCGGTCTAAATTCTTAGGTACTGTAACCCTGAATCTTTAAAGTTTCTATTCCTCTTTACTTTCCATTTTGCACTTGTAATTCATCCTACTGTCATCTTGTAATCTCAATAAACCGCAACTAACTATGTATCACAAGGTATATACCAGGCAATACTCTTGTATCTGTACACAAGAATGTGGAAAAATTTTTGCCCCTTCAGTTGTAACATAGCTCTAGGGCTGGATTAGAAACAAAGCAGCATTTTCCCACCTTTCATCAGCCTGGTTTAAAAGGCATTGCTACACAAAGAGAATTCGTGAAAAAATGTAAAATATGTTCCTACAAGACTGATGACATTTTCCATGCAAATGGAATTCCACAGTGTATCCAAGGAAGAAACTTATACAATATTCTAAGAAGGGTTAATTTTGGAAAAATTTTACCCTATTTAAAAGGCACTTGAAGAACTTGCATTTCGTTAGCTTTACTACATTTTGTGTGTGCGTTTGTGTGTGTGTGTGTGTGTATCTTTAATAGTGAGTGTTATGCTCATATATATAAAAGTAGCTATAGAGAAGAAAATTTATTACACATTACCCATGATTTCTGTTTTTCTTGTCATTTTGTACAAGAAAGTATCTTCTTAATGTAGAAATATCAAAATCTACACAACTGAATTACAACTAGTGCACATATTTTGTATAAAATTCAGAACCTAAAATTAACTAAGAGAGCACAGCAATGATGATTGTTGGGTATTGTACTGATAGGGGCATTGAACCTATTTTGGTTATGCTAGTTATTGCAGAATCAGGAAATCATCAACACTAGTGAGGGAAGATGTTTGGACCTGGGGACTCTTGTTCCTGGTAACAGTGACAGCTAGTGAGGCCAGTGGACAATGCTGAGAGACTCAGCAGTGTAGGTAAGCAGCAGACATCGAGGTGTTTACTGTCTGGCACAGAATGGAGAAGGATTTTGTCATTCAGCGGGAGGGAATGTTTGGCAGGAGCCATGTTGAAGTGAAGTCAGATGAACCTTAACCAGAACAGCTGCTGGCTTCCTTTACAAGACCCTAGTTGGGTGCAGACACATGGAAATTGATTGGAATGAGCTTATTCAAATGAGCCTCCTCTTGAGGCAGGCTGGCTAATGCTGTCTACTACTCCATCATAAGGCAGTGCCTGGTTTGAAGGGAAAGAATGGTGGAACTCAGAACACTGTATCCATAGGGGATCTAATAATGAATCCAGAGAGAATCCTGGAAGAGAACGATTTTTTTTTCATTCATTTTTCTTTTTGGTTTGGTATTTTCTTGTTTTATTCATCTGCTTTTTAATTCTCCTTTATTTTGTTCTTAATTTCTGCGGGTGACTGTGATTCCTAACTTCCCTGTGGGTATGCTTTTGTTTGGATTTCAATTTTTCTCTTTCAAATCTCATTTAGTCTTCTGCATTAGTTTCCCCCAGTAGGTGGGATCCATCTACCATCTCCGTTGTATTGTAATCTCTTTCCCTTTGGCCATTACTCTTCTTCCTCTGAAATATATTTTGAATCTTAACCCTTGAGGACAGATTGGACATATCATGAATTCATATATTGTTTATGATTGTTTGCATTCTGTTTTATCTTCCCGAATTCAGTTCATACTGTTAGGAAACTAGCAAGTATCACTCCAGGAATTCAATTGAAACAGAAAAGACATGAGAACACACAAATCAGACTAATCCTCTGGCACCCAGGCCAATAAAGCAAACCTGGGGGGAAATGAGGTTGGAAAATTTGAAAACCCAATGGTAGGTTACTTCAATGTGGCAACAAGGCAATTGAATGAGGTTGTGGAATATATTAAAACAGAAGTAATCTCTCAAGTAACCACAACTAACTACAGAGATTACCAAAATACACAACATTCTTAGTGATGTTAGTTCAGACACAGCCAAAAAATCAGGCGAGTTTACAAGAACTGTTGAAGCACAACCTAAGAAATAAATGAACCCATTAAATAGATTCAAGCCGATATGCAAGAGAAAAAAATCCATTTTAAAAATTCAGAGCACTTTAGGCCAGTTTGAGGAAAGGACTTCACATACTGAGTACAGGCTGGCACTTAATGACGAGGAGAGACAACAAATGACATTAAAAGCACTTTGTAGACATCAAGACAGAAAGCTTTCCTGGTACAGAAGAGGAATTTAACCTACCAATAATTGAGGCAATTATTTCTCCAGTTAGCACTGATTAAAAGAATTCTACCTGCCCATGTGTAATAGACAAGTTTGCAGACATTCAAATAAAAATAGAGTATTAAAATCTGTTAGGGATGGGCTGGGGATTTCTCTCAGTAGCATAAGCAACTTCCTGGCAAGCAGTAGTCCTGAGTTCTATCCCTGGTAACAATAAAAACGAAAAAGAGAAAAAAAATATCTGTTAGGGATGAGGACTGTTGTGCTCCTTCCAATAAGGTCCCCAAGTACATTAGGTTATGTAACACTTCTGAGGCTGGAGGAAAACTGGATCACACTCTGAGTATGTAAAACAGAAAAAAGAGAAGCTTTGGAAGAAAGCCAGTGATATCTATCCCTGAAGTGGTAGCCCTTCTTACGGTCTACCTTCCTTCCTTCCTTCCTTCCTTCCTTCCTTCCTTCCTTCCTTCCTTGCTGGCTTCCTTCTTTCCTTCCTTGCTTCCTTCCATCCCTCATTCCCTCTGTCCTTCCATTCTTTTGGTTTTTAATTCAAGTTAGTATTTAATCCCACATGTCCTTGAAACTGCAATGATATTCCTGCCTCAGCTTTGAGAGTGCTGGGATTAATGATGTGTTCGCCCACACCCTGCAAATCCGCATTGTTATTTTGTGTGAAAGGAGATAAAATTAAACACAACAAAACAGAGCAAAATTGGACATAATAACTCAATGTAAGAGATATAAATTTCAAAACTAGATAATCTGAAATCTTCCCTATCTATCATGTTGTCTCTTGTTTTCTTCCAAATAGTTGCCCATGTCTTGCCACACAGAGAATTCATACTGAGCAACCTAGTATAAAATTAATCCAAACAGTCTGAGAAAGGAGTTTTAGGTCTTTAAAATCAGACAAAAAGGAAGTCACTAATGGCTGTGCTAGAATCTGTTGTTTGCTTCAAAATGCCTGTGCATACTTTCATGTATGTGGAAACTCAGTTAAACACAACCAGCTTAAAAAAAAAAGACCATATTATATAGAACAAACCAAAACATGGATAAAAGTATTGGTCTTCAAAGAGATGATAGAAGGAAATCCGCTCCTTACTACATTGCCTAGGGTCAACCTCTCAAGGGACGTCCAGATTACAGGCTCCAACTTGCCAATGGGATAGGGGGAGAAGATGTGATGTTGGTTTCTCAGCCTGCAGGCTGGCAGAATCACAGCTGCTCATGGTGGGGAGAGGGTTTGCCTGGACTCCTGGCACTCGCAGCATGACCCATGTCCCAGGAAATTCCAGTGGAACTCAGTAATATTACTATTTCCAAACATTGGATCCAAGGAGTGAACTAGGTTAGTAAGAGATCTAAGAGCTCTGAGGAAGTAGCATTTACAGTTGTCCCACACTAGACTTTAGGTTTAGAGACATTCTGCCAATATTCACTGTTTGTGCCTGTCCCAAATCCATGTCCCTTGCTCCCGACACTGTATCAGATTACCCAGAAGAACCACCTCTTCACTCCCAGCACACCTATTTCTCATGGAGCCTTGAATCTGCTCCCTTCACATTACTTCCCTGCAACTGGCTTTCACCCACATGTGATCCCAAGGGAAAAGGTGCCTTATTGACCTCTCAGTCCTGCTTTGCTCCTTACCACCAGAAAGGAATAAACACAGAGGGCCTACTGAGAACAGTGGCATGCTGGAGTTACTATCCTCCACCCTAGTCTCTCATGTTCTGGAAATGGCAGGAAGACGATAGACCAGAGAACTCCCCCATATGAATGAGACAAAAGAAATTGTGGGCTAGTAAAACAGACTGTTTTCATAAACATATAGAAAAGACAGGTAGGATGAAAATTGACTGAGTCTCACATTTTGAGTGAGACACACCTAGGGCAATTGGATTAGAATAGGGTGGGAAGAACCACCATAGGGTGGATCCTGTCCTAAGAGTTATAAAAGGGACACCAAGAAGGAAGAATCCTTTCTGTTTCCATGATGAGGTGGTTCCCTGCTTGAAACTTGGAATTCATATCCTTGCTTCCAGCCCAGATGAATTAGCCTCCTGAAAGGAACTCAGACGGGACTCAACAAGGCTTCGTATTTTAGGGTCTGTGCATTTTGGTGAGCTATTTCTTTGAGTGATCAAGAAACATATCAGAATTGACTTATATACTAGGAAATCTCAGTCAGTTTATTTCTAAATACGTATTTCTTTTAATCTATAAACTAGGCTCTCTACTTGTGATTGCCATACTGCCCTGCCTGTCTTGGAACTGCTGACTGCAGTGAAATTTGTGCCATCTGGTGAAGAAGAAATTTGATTCCTGTGACTTGACAAGCTTGCTGCACTTTCACTCTGCTGATGTTAAGGGTTTCCAGTACCGCAGGCCCAGCAGAAATGTCACAGGGGCCAGCAGTGGACAGCAGGTACACCACAGACATCAAAGTAGTGAATGTGTCCTTTTTGTGGACCATTGATAACATTAGATTTTGCCTAAAGGAAATAGATGACTGCATTCAAAGTTCAATCTTTTCAGCTGAAGGAAATGATCAAGTGAAATGGTGCTTACGACTCTACCCAAATGGTCTTGATGAACAAAGCAAAGATTATGTGTGCTTATACCTGGGAATGATTTGCTGTCCAAGGAGGGTAGCTCGTGCAAAATTCACCTTTTCCATTCTGAATGCCAATGGAGAGAAAACCAAGGTGCTCTCAAGTCCACAAGCTTATACATTTGTGCGAGGAAAGGACTGGGGATTCAAAAATTTCATCCTTAGAGAGTTTCTTTTGGATCCAAACAATGGGCTTCTCTCCAATGACAAGCTTTCCTTCTTCTGTGAAGTGAAAGTAGCACAAGATCCCACCAATCATTCCAGCCAGAATATTATGAAGCTGGTTAAGGTTCCTGAGGGCTGCTTGGCAGAGGATCTAGGAGGACTGTGGGAGCGATCCCAGCTCTCAGACTGTTGCTTGTGTGTGGCTGGCTAGGAATTCCAAGCTCACAAAGCCATCTTAGCAGCTTGCTCTCCAGTTTTAATGGCATTGTTGGAACATGAAAAGCAAGGAAGCAAAAAGAATTGTGTTGAAATCAGTGACATGGATCCTGAAGTTTTTAAGGAAATGATATACTTTATGTACACTGGAAAGGCACCAAACCTAGGGATCATGGCAACTGAACTGCTGGAGGCTGCAACCAGGTTTGGTCTGGAGCGCCTGAAGCTCATGTGTGAGAACCACCTGTGCAGCAACCTCTCTGTGGAGAATGCCGTGGAAATCCTCATCTTGGCTGACCTCCACAGTGCACCTCAGTTGAAAACCCGGACACTGGATTTCATCAATTTTCATGTTTCTGACATCCTGGAGACCTCTGAGTGGAAGGCCATGGTGGTGTCCCACCCTCACTTGGTGGCCGAAGCCTATCACTCTCTGGTTTCCATGCAGTGTGCATTCATGGTACCCTCATGCAAGCGTGTGAGACTGTCCTGAGATCCCACATCTATCTCCATTTATCTTCCCAAAACCCTGGCCACATTTGCTGCCCCTGAACCATAATATGCTAGGGCAATCCGTGGAAACTTCACTCTTCTATGTGGAAATATTAAATTGTGCCTCTCTAGGGGAGAGAAGGGACCACCGTCTTAAGGTCAGAAAAAGGAAATGGGATCTTGAGAATTTAGAAGTCGTGTATCATGCATTTTCAAATCTGTGTTTTATAATATTGAGCAAAGTGGGTTTTTACAGTGTCGATGCCAAACGGAAACCAAAACTCCTGTCAATGTTGAAGGCAGACCTGGGGTGGGGCTACCCTTAGAGGCAGGGACCATGAACTTCACTCTGTAAATGCAAGACTCCTTCCTGGCTTTCTGCCCCATCATGCATCCCTGGGCACCCCACTTGTAACACGGGCTTTTTGCTGTCCCTCACTTTTCTCTGTAAATAAACCTGAATCTTACTTTGTACAGTTGTTTGGCTCCTCATCCTTTTTCTGTATGTTAGATTCAGAAGCTAAGAAAAATTTCAGTGTGCTGATGATTTCAGGCCCATCCACGGGATGAACACAGTGGATGTACAATGTCACTAATTAACATAGTAGATGGCAGAAATAAATGACCCAGAACTCAGGCTGCTGAAGCCAAAGGACAATCACACAATGCAAGTCTTTGCTCATGTTGTCCTGTCCCAGTGACACAGACAGGCAGCACAAGCACTACAGCACATTCCCGCAAAATCTAGGCCTCTGAGCGAGCAGTCCAATCATGGTCCTGGAGAAAAAAGAGAGGAAAATGCTCAGATTTACGAAAATGGCATGAAAGAGAATTAAAAGTAGAAGTGTTTTATGTATTTCAGAGGAATTCATGTTGAGGAAGCAAAATTTATTACTTACAACTGCACTAAGAAATGGCTGTTGGCAAATTCACACTATAAATCTCAAAAAGAGCTTCTCACTGTGAACATTTAATATTCATAAGAGTAGAAAACATGTTTCTATTGTATTATGAAGAATAGAATTAAAATTAAAAATGAAAACGTAGTGGGTTTCATCTCAAAGTTTGGGCTTTTGTAAAAATCATTACTGGTGTTACTCTGGAATCACCTAGAATCTGTAATGGCTCAGAGCTTCTAAAAATATATAAAGAAATGGATCCCCTTGTCTTGAACAGGTACAGATTGTAAAACATTTGTTTAATCAGGGCTTACAGCTGGTAACCCTTTATGTGCTGGTTGTGTAAATCTTCATGAATGTCAATATGGGATAACAACCTGTATAACAATTATGCAGTAAAATCACTACGAGTTTTCTCTCTCTCTCTCTCTCTCTCTCTCTCTCTCTCTCTCTCTCTCTCTCTCTGTATATATATATATATATATATATATATATCTGTGTATCTGTCTGTCTGTCTGTCTGTCTATCTATCTCTATCTCTCTCAGTCTTTATCATGGCTTGAACTCACGACTCACAACCTGGTCATTGCCAGGCAAGTGCTTCTTTGGCTCAGTTTACTGCCTGACTTTTGCAGATATTTGGCATACACATGTCCTATTCTTGTGTCCTTACTCCTAGAAGTGTCCCTTTCTCACCTCAAGCCGGCTGAGATTGTTGAAAATGAGACAAAATAATTCACTCTGTGTGCATATTTCTTGAAAAGAACTATGGTTCTTAGATGTTGTGGGAATATGTGTTTTGGTATTATCACCCTCAAGTTTTATTTCACGTCCATTCTCTACTCCTCATTAAAGAGAATAAAACAGGAAAAGCTTTAAAGGAGGAAAAAAGGAAATTTTTTATTAATTTTTTGTGTGAAAACTTTCAGAACACAGATTCCTCAGCTGTCCATACCTGACTTGCTGATTATGTAGGAGTCATCCCAGTTGCTTGGGAATCGCTGTTCATCCTACAAGGGAGAACATTCAAATGTTAATTTTTTTCTTTCCAAATATGTAAATAATTATTATCTTTTACATGAAATGTGGAAATTAAAAAGTATGAGTTTCTATCACTGCATCAAATGAACAACAAAAAACATTGAAAATAACTTACAAAGTGTAATTTCCTCATAGTGAAATGAATGGAGCAAAGTGGATTAGGGCAGAAGATTTTTCAGGGCAAGCACAGGTCTTCTCAGCTTCTCTGAGTACAAATATGTGTTACAGTGACTTATTGTCAAGTGCTTCATAGAAACAGAAGTTATATTGAATGTACAAATTGACCAAAAGAATGTTTTCCTTGCAATTCTACAGAGGAACCAGGCAAGAATTGCAGCTTAAGTGGCTGAAGGGCAACCAGTGAGATATGGCGCTATATTAACACTCTTGTGAGAATGAGATGCCAGCTGTTAAGCATTAGGAGTTAGGACTGAGAATGCCTGTTCATTCCCTCAGTTGGTGTCACAGTTGTGAACTCTTGAAGGATGATGTGCTCCCGTTTCCAGAAAACAATCATCCCTCTGCGATGTTGGGATTCGATGGGGGTTAATGCTAATCCAACATTACTACAGAAGACTTTTTTGAAGAAACCACTTGTTTAACTGCTTAATTCTAAGAAAAATATATGACAGAAGATGAACAAGAATTTGCCATAACTTTACAGGCATTCTGAAGCAAGGAAATCACCAACTGCATTTGGCAAGCACTGAAAGGCCTGCCAAAGTCCCTGGAGGCACCAATTGACCTGTATCATCCAAAGTTGTGTGTCACACATTCTCGAGCTACTAGTGAAGGCATCTTGTGACACTTCCAACTCTTATGTGCAAACAACACACTAATAAATAAAGTATCTATCCAGGAGTCCCGGATGATGAAAGTGGTAGGAGACTAGTGACAAATAGTAAAATTGCATGAACCATTTCGTTTCCTTCATTCAACTCTAATCACAATATGACTGATTATTTATGTGTAAAGTTAGCATGTAGTGATCTCTCAGTCAGCAAATCAACAACCCTAGGAAAACATGGAACAGATTTAGAGTTTTCTAACCAAAATGGGAAGCAACAGGAGCCAAATGTACCTGACCTTGAAAGCAGGCACATGGATTAGCCTTATCACACCTCTGTGGAAGATATCTCGGTCTAAATTCTTAGGTACTGTAACCCTGAATCTTTAAAGTTTCTATTCCTCTTTACTTTCCATTTTGCACTTGTAATTCATCCTACTGTCATCTTGTAATCTCAATAAACCGCAACTAACTATGTATCACAAGGTATATACCAGGCAATACTCTTGTATCTGTACACAAGAATGTGGAAAAATTTTTGCCCCTTCAGGTCTAACACAGCTCTAGGGCTGGATTAGAAACAAAGCAGCATTTTCCCACCTTTCATCAGCCTGGTTTAAAAGGCATTGCTACACAAAGAGAATTCGTGAAAAAATGTAAAATATGTTCCTACAAGACTGATGACATTTTCCATGCAAATGGAATTCCACAGTGTATCCAAGGAAGAAACTTATACAATATTCTAAGAAGGGTTAATTTTGGAAAAATTTTACCCTATTTAAAAGGCACTTGAAGAACTTGCATTTCGTTAGCTTTACTACATTTTGTGTGTGCGTTTGTGTGTGTGTGTGTGTGTATCTTTAATAGTGAGTGTTATGCTCATATATATAAAAGTAGCTATAGAGAAGAAAATTTATTACACATTACCCATGATTTCTGTTTTTCTTGTCATTTTGTACAAGAAAGTATCTTCTTAATGTAGAAATATCAAAATCTACACAACTGAATTACAACTAGTGCACATATTTTGTATAAAATTCAGAACCTAAAATTAACTAAGAGAGCACAGCAATGATGATTGTTGGGTATTGTACTGATAGGGGCATTGAACCTATTTTGGTTATGCTAGTTATTGCAGAATCAGGAAATCATCAACACTAGTGAGGGAAGATGTTTGGACCTGGGGACTCTTGTTCCTGGTAACAGTGACAGCTAGTGAGGCCAGTGGACAATGCTGAGAGACTCAGCAGTGTAGGTAAGCAGCAGACATCGAGGTGTTTACTGTCTGGCACAGAATGGAGAAGGATTTTGTCATTCAGCGGGAGGGAATGTTTGGCGGGAGCCATGTTGAAGTGAAGTCAGATGAACCTTAACCAGAACAGCTGCTGGCTTCCTTTACAAGACCCTAGTTGGGTGCAGACACATGGAAATTGATTGGAATGAGCTTATTCAAATGAGCCTCCTTGTCGATGTCCGCTCCCGGCCGGCAGGAAGGACACACGACAAAGTCTGGTAGTGGACAACCTTTTTTTTTTATTTTTCTTCTCCGTACAGCCTGCCCTGGGATCGCTCCCAGCCGAAGCCTCCCCTGGTCCGCTCCCCGCGGCTCCTTCCGGGCTTCGCTCCGAAGCCTCTACCGGTCTGCTCTCCGCGGCTCCTTTTGGGCTTCTACTTCCGGGCTTTTACCTGGCTTCTACTTCCGCCCAGGGGTGGCACCGGTATATATACGGGTACAGTGTCCAATCATGTTAAAGTAAGCAAGGCAAGCTGATTGGCTAACATCATCAGTTGCCAGGCAGACTATATTGTTGAGCGGGTTGTTTACGCGGTAAGCAGGAAACTAACATATTTGATGGGAGGGGTAATCTACCTCAGGCTTCACTCTTTACTACAGGCCTCACGTCCGCCAAGTGAGGCGACCGGGCTCGGGGCTGCGGCTCCCAACACCTCCTCTTGAGGCAGGCTGGCTAATGCTGTCTACTACTCCATCATAAGGCAGTGCCTGGTTTGAAGGGAAAGAATGGCGGAACTCAGAACACTGTATCCATAGGGGATCTAATAATGAATCCAGAGAGAATCCTGGAAGAGAACGATTTTTTTTTTCATTCATTTTTCTTTTTGGTTTGGTATTTTCTTGTTTTATTCATCTGCTTTTTAATTCTCCTTTATTTTGTTCTTAATTTCTGCGGGTGACTGTGATTCCTAACTTCCCTGTGGGTATGCTTTTGTTTGGATTTCAATTTTTCTCTTTCAAATCTCATTTAGTCTTCTGCATTAGTTTCCCCCAGTAGGTGGGATCCATCTACCATCTCCGTTGTATTGTAATCTCTTTCCCTTTGGCCATTACTCTTCTTCCTCTGAAATATATTTTGAATCTTAACCCTTGAGGACAGATTTGACATATCATGAATTCATATATTGTTTATGATTGTTTGCATTCTGTTTTATCTTCCCGAATTCAGTTCATACTGTTAGGAAACTAGCAAGTATCACTCCAGGAATTCAATTGAAACAGAAAAGACATGAGAACACACAAATCAGACTAATCCTCTGGCACCCAGGCCAATAAAGCAAACCTGGGGGGAAATGAGGTTGGAAAATTTGAAAACCCAATGGTAGGTTACTTCAATGTGGCAACAAGGCAATTGAATGAGGTTGTGGAATATATTAAAACAGAAGTAATCTCTCAAGTAACCACAACTAACTACAGAGATTACCAAAATACACAACATTCTTAGTGATGTTAGTTCAGACACAGCCAAAAAATCAGGCGAGTTTACAAGAACTGTTGAAGCACAACCTAAGAAATAAATGAACCCATTAAATAGATTCAAGCCGATATGCAAGAGAAAAAAATCCATTTTAAAAATTCAGAGCACTTTAGGCCAGTTTGAGGAAAGGACTTCACATACTGAGTACAGGCTGGCACTTAGTGACGAGGAGAGACAACAAATGACATTAAAAGCACTTTGTAGACATCAAGACAGAAAGCTTTCCTGGTACAGAAGAGGAATTTAACCTACCAATAATTGAGGCAATTATTTCTCCAGTTAGCACTGATTAAAAGAATTCTACCTGCCCATGTGTAATAGACAAGTTTGCAGACATTCAAATAAAAATAGAGTATTAAAATCTGTTAGGGATGGGCTGGGGATTTCTCTCAGTAGCATAAGCAACTTCCTGGCAAGCAGTAGTCCTGAGTTCTATCCCTGGTAACAATAAAAACGAAAAAGAGAAAAAAAATATCTGTTAGGGATGAGGACTGTTGTGCTCCTTCCAATAAGGTCCCCAAGTACATTAGGTTATGTAACACTTCTGAGGCTGGAGGAAAACTGGATCACACTCTGAGTATGTAAAACAGAAAAAAGAGAAGCTTTGGAAGAAAGCCAGTGATATCTATCCCTGAAGTGGTAGCCCTTCTTACGGTCTACCTTCCTTCCTTCCTTCCTTCCTTCCTTCCTTCCTTCCTTCCTTGCTGGCTTCCTTCTTTCCTTCCTTGCTTCCTTCCATCCCTCATTCCCTCTGTCCTTCCATTCTTTTGGTTTTTAATTCAAGTTAGTATTTAATCCCACATGTCCTTGAAACTGCAATGATATTCCTGCCTCAGCTTTGAGAGTGCTGGGATTAATGATGTGTTCGCCCACACCCTGCAAATCCGCATTGTTATTTTGTGTGAAAGGAGATAAAATTAAACACAACAAAACAGAGCAAAATTGGACATAATAACTCAATGTAAGAGATATAAATTTCAAAACTAGATAATCTGAAATCTTCCCTATCTATCATGTTGTCTCTTGTTTTCTTCCAAATAGTTGCCCATGTCTTGCCACACAGAGAATTCATACTGAGCAACCTAGTATAAAATTAATCCAAACAGTCTGAGAAAGGAGTTTTAGGTCTTTAAAATCAGACAAAAAGGAAGTCACTAATGGCTGTGCTAGAATCTGTTGTTTGCTTCAAAATGCCTGTGCATACTTTCATGTATGTGGAAACTCAGTTAAACACAACCAGCTTAAAAAAAAAAGACCATATTATATAGAACAAACCAAAACATGGATAAAAGTATTGGTCTTCAAAGAGATGATAGAAGGAAATCCGCTCCTTACTACATTGCCTAGGGTCAACCTCTCAAGGGACGTCCAGATTACAGGCTCCAACTTGCCAATGGGATAGGGGGAGAAGATGTGATGTTGGTTTCTCAGCCTGCAGGCTGGCAGACTCACAGCTGCTCATGGTGGGGAGAGGGTTTGCCTGGACTCCTGGCACTCGCAGCATGACCCATGTCCCAGGAAATTCCAGTGGAACTCAGTAATATTACTATTTCCAAACATTGGATCCAAGGAGTGAACTAGGTTAGTAAGAGATCTAAGAGCTCTGAGGAAGTAGCATTTACAGTTGTCCCACACTAGACTTTAGGTTTAGAGACATTCTGCCAATATTCACTGTTTGTGCCTGTCCCAAATCCATGTCCCTTGCTCCCGACACTGTATCAGATTACCCAGAAGAACCACCTCTTCACTCCCAGCACACCTATTTCTCATGGAGCCTTGAATCTGCTCCCTTCACATTACTTCCCTGCAACTGGCTTTCACCCACATGTGATCCCAAGGGAAAAGGTGCCTTATTGACCTCTCAGTCCTGCTTTGCTCCTTACCACCAGAAAGGAATAAACACAGAGGGCCTACTGAGAACAGTGGCATGCTGGAGTTACTATCCTCCACCCTAGTCTCTCATGTTCTGGAAATGGCAGGAAGACGATAGACCAGAGAACTCCCCCATATGAATGAGACAAAAGAAATTGTGGGCTAGTAAAACAGACTGTTTTCATAAACATATAGAAAAGACAGGTAGGATGAAAATTGACTGAGTCTCACATTTTGAGTGAGACACACCTAGGGCAATTGGATTAGAATAGGGTGGGAAGAACCACCATAGGGTGGATCCTGTCCTAAGAGTTATAAAAGGGACACCAAGAAGGAAGAATCCTTTCTGTTTCCATGATGAGGTGGTTCCCTGCTTGAAACTTGGAATTCATATCCTTGCTTCCAGCCCAGATGAATTAGCCTCCTGAAAGGAACTCAGACGGGACTCAACAAGGCTTCGTATTTTAGGGTCTGTGCATTTTGGTGAGCTATTTCTTTGAGTGATCAAGAAACATATCAGAATTGACTTATATACTAGGAAATCTCAGTCAGTTTATTTCTAAATACGTATTTCTTTTAATCTATAAACTAGGCTCTCTACTTGTGATTGCCATACTGCCCTGCCTGTCTTGGAACTGCTGACTGCAGTGAAATTTGTGCCATCTGGTGAAGAAGAAATTTGATTCCTGTGACTTGACAAGCTTGCTGCACTTTCACTCTGCTGATGTTAAGGGTTTCCAGTACCGCAGGCCCAGCAGAAATGTCACAGGGGCCAGCAGTGGACAGCAGGTACACCACAGACATCAAAGTAGTGAATGTGTCCTTTTTGTGGACCATTGATAACATTAGATTTTGCCTAAAGGAAATAGATGACTGCATTCAAAGTTCAATCTTTTCAGCTGAAGGAAATGATCAAGTGAAATGGTGCTTACGACTCTACCCAAATGGTCTTGATGAACAAAGCAAAGATTATGTGTGCTTATACCTGGGAATGATTTGCTGTCCAAGGAGGGTAGCTCGTGCAAAATTCACCTTTTCCATTCTGAATGCCAATGGAGAGAAAACCAAGGTGCTCTCAAGTCCACAAGCTTATACATTTGTGCGAGGAAAGGACTGGGGATTCAAAAATTTCATCCTTAGAGAGTTTCTTTTGGATCCAAACAATGGGCTTCTCTCCAATGACAAGCTTTCCTTCTTCTGTGAAGTGAAAGTAGCACAAGATCCCACCAATCATTCCAGCCAGAATATTATGAAGCTGGATAAGGTTCCTGAGGGCTGCTTGGCAGAGGATCTAGGAGGACTGTGGGAGCGATCCCAGCTCTCAGACTGTTGCTTGTGTGTGGCTGGCCAGGAATTCCAGGCTCACAAAGCCATCTTAGCAGCTCGCTCTCCAGTTTTCATGGCGTTGTTGGAACATGAAAAGCAAGGAAGCAAAAAGAATCGTGTTGAAATCAGTGACATGGATCCTGAAGTTTTTAAGGAAATGATATACTTTATGTACACTGGAAAGGCACCAAACCTAGGGATCATGGCAACTGAACTGCTGGAGGCTGCAACCAGGTTTGGTCTGGAGCGCCTGAAGCTCATGTGTGAGAACCACCTGTGCAGCAACCTCTCTGTGGAGAATGCCGTGGAAATCCTCATCTTGGCTGACCTCCACAGTGCACATCAGTTGAAAACCCGGACACTGGATTTCATCAATTTTCATGTTTCTGACATCCTGGAGACCTCTGAGTGGAAGGCCATGGTGGTGTCCCACCCTCACTTGGTGGCCGAAGCCTATCACTCTCTGGTTTCCATGCAGTGTGCATTCATGGTACCCCCATGCAAGTGTCTCAGACTGTCCTGAGATCCCACATCTCCATTTATCTTCCCAAAACCCTGGCCACATTTGCTGCCCCTGAACCATAATATGCTAGGGCAATCCGTGGAAACTTCACTCTTCTATGTGGAAATATTAAATTGTGCCTCTCTAGGGGAGAGAAGGGACCACCGTCTTAAGGTCAGAAAAAGGAAATGCGATACTGAGAATTTAGAAGTCGTGTATCATGCATTTTCAAATCTGTGTTTTATAATATTGAGCAAAGTGGGTTTTTACAGTGTCGATGCCAAACTGAAACCAAAACTCCTGTCAATGTTGAAGGCAGACCTGGGGTGGGGCTACACTTAGAGGCAGGGACCATGAACTTCACTCTGTAAATGCAAGACTCCTTCCTGGCTTTCTGCACCATCATGCATCCCTGGGCACCCCACTTGTAACACGGGCTTTTTGCTGTCCCTCACTTTTCTCTGTAAATAAACCTGAATCGTACTTTGTAAAGTTGTTTGGCTCCTCATCCTTTTTCTGTATGTTAGATTCAGAAGCTAAGAAAAATTTCAGTGTGCTGATGATTTCAGGCCCATCCACGGGATGAACACAGTGGATGTACAATGTCACTAATTAACATAGTAGATGGGAGAAATAAATGACCCAGAACTCAGGCTGCTGAAGCCAAAGGACAATCACACAATGCAAGTCTTTGCTCCTGTTGTCCTGTCCCAGTGACACAGACAGGCAGCACAAGCACTACAGCACATTCCCGCAAAATCTAGGCCTCTGAGCGAGCAGTCCAATCATGGTCCTGGAGAAAAAAGAGAGGAAAATGCTCAGATTTACGAAAATGGCATAAAAGAGAATTAAAAGTAGAAGTGTTTTATGTATTTCAGAGGAATTCATGTTGAGGAAGCAAAATTTATTACTTACAACTGCACTAAGAAATGGCTGTTGGCAAATTCACACTATAAATCTCAAAAAGAGCTTTCTCACTGTGAACATTTAATATCCATAAGAATAGCATACATGTTTCTATGATATTATGAAGAATAGAATTAAAATTAAAAATGAAAATGTAGTGGGTTTCATCTCAAAGTTTGGGCTTTTGTAAAAATCATTAGTGGTGTTACTCTGGAATCACCTAGAATCTGTAATGGCTCAGAGCTTCTAAAAATATATAAAGAAATGGATCCCCTTGTCTTGAACAGGTACAGATTTCAAAACATTTGTTTAATCAGGGCTTACAGCTGGTAACCCTTTATGTGCTGGTTGTGTAAATCTTCATGAATGTCAATATGGGATAACAACCTGTATAACAATTATGCAGTAAAATCACTAAGAGTATTCTCTCTCTCTCTCTCTCTCTCTCTCATATATATATATATATATATATATATATATATATATCTGTCTGTCTGTCTGTCTGTCTGTCTTTCTATCTATCTCTATCTCTCTCAGTCTTTATCATGGCTTGAACTCAGGACTCACAACCTGGTTATTGCCAGGCAAGTGCTTCTTTGGCTCAGTTTACTGCCTGACTTTTGCAGATATTTGGCATACACATGTCCTATTCTTGTGTCCTTAATCCTAGAAGTGTCCCTTTCTCACCTCAAGCCGGATGAGATTTTTGAAAATGAGACAAAATTATTCACTCTGTGTGCATATTTCTTGAAAAGAACTATGGTTCTTAGATGTTATAGGAATATGTGTTTTGGTATTATCACCCTCAAGTTTTATTTCACGTCCATTCTCTCCTCCTCATTAAAGAGAATAAAACAGGAAAAGCTTTAAAGGAGGAAGAAAGGAAATTTTTTATTAATTTTTTGTGTGAAAACTTTCAGAACACAGATTCCTCAGCTGTCCATACCTGACTTGCTGATTATGTAGGAGTCATCCCAGTTGCTTGGGAATCCCTGTTCATCCTACAAGGGAGAACATTCAAATGTTAATTTTTTTCTTTCCAAATATGTAAATAATTATTATCTTTTACATGAAATGTGGAAATTAAAAAGTATGAGTTTCTATCACTGCATCAAATGAACAACAAAAAACATTGAAAATAACTTACAAAGTGTAATTTCCTCATAGTGAAATGAATGGAGCAAAGTGGATTAGGGCAGAAGATTTTTCAGGGCAAGCACAGGTCTTCTCAGCTTCTCTGAGTACAAATATGTGTTACAGTGACTTATTGTCAAGTGCTTCATAGAAACAGAAGTTATATTGAATGTACAAATTGACCAAAAGAATGTTTTCCTTGCAATTCTAAAGAGGAACCAGGCAAGAATTGCAGCTTAAGTGGCTGAAGGGCAACCAGTGAGATATGGTGCTATATTAACACTCTTGTGAGAATGACATGCCAGCTGTTAAGCATTAGGAGTTAGGACTGAGAATGCCTGTTCATTCCCTCAGTTGGTGTCACAGTTGTGAACTCTTGAAGGCTGATGTGCTCCCGTTTCCAGAAAACAATCATCCCTCTGTGATGTTGGGATTCGATGGGGGTTAATGCTAATCCAACATTACTAGCAGAAGACTTTTTTGAAGAAACCACTTGTTTGACTGCTTAATTCTAAGAAAAATATATGACAGAAGATGAACAAGAATTTGCCATAACTTTACAGGCATTCTGAAGCAAGGAAATCACCAACTGCATTTGGCAAGCACTGAAAGGCATGCCAAAGTCCCCGGAGGCACCAATTTACCTGTATCACCAAAGTTGTGTGTCACACATTCTCGAGCTACTAGTGAAGGCATCTTGTGACACTTCCAACTCTTATGTGCAAACAACACACTAATAAATAAAGTATCTATCCAGGAGTCCCGGATGATGAAAGTGGTAGGAGACTAGTGACAAATAGTAAAATTGCATGAACCATTTCATTTCCTTCATTCAAGTCTAATCACAATATGACTGATTATTTATGTGTATAGTTAGCATGTAGTGATCTCTCAGTCAGCAAATCAACAACCCTAGGAAAACATGGAACAGATTTAGAGTTTTCTAACCAAAATGGGAAGCAACAGGAGCCAAATGTACCTGACCTTGAAAGCAGGCACATGGATTAGCCTTATCACACCTCTGTGGAAGACATCTGGGTCTAAATTCTTAGGTACTGTAACCCTGAATCTTTAAAGTTTCTATTCCTCTTTACTTTCCATTTTGCACTTGTAATTCATCCTACTGTCATCTTGTAATCTCAATAAACCGCAACTTACTATGTATCACAAGGTATATGCCAGGAAATACTCTTGTATCTGTACACAAGAATGTGGAAAATTTTTTGCCCCTTCAGGTCTAACACAGCTCTAGGGCTGGATTAGAAACAAAAGCAGCATTTTCCCACCTTTCATCAGCCTGGTTTAAAAGGCATTGCTACAGAAAGTGAATTCGTGAAAAAATGTAAAAAATGTTCCTACAAGGCTGATGACATTTTCCATGCAAATGGAATTCCACAGTGTATCCAAGGAAGAAACTTATACAATATCCTAAGAAGGGTTAATTTTGGAAAAATTTTACCCTATTTAAAAGGCACTTGAAGAACTTGCATGTCGTTAGGTTTACTACATTTTGTGTGTGTGTTTGTGTGTGTGTGTGTGTGTGTGTGTGTGTCTGTATCTCTAATAGTGAGTGTTATGCTCATATTTATAAAAGTAGCTATAGAGAAGAAAATTTATTACAAATTACCCATTATTTCTATTTTTCTTGTCATTTTGTACAAGAAAGTATCTTCTTAATGTAGAAATATCAAAATCTACACAACTGAATTACAACTAGTGCACATATTTTGTATAAAATTCAGAACCTAAAATTAACTAAGAGAGCACAGCAATGATGATTGTTGGGTATTGCACTGATAGGGGCATTGAACCTATTTTGGTTATGCTAGTTATTGCAGAATCAGGAAATCATCAACACTAGTGAGGGGAGATGTTTGGACCTGGGGACTCTTGTTCCTGGTAACAGTGACAGCTAGTGAGGCCAGTGGACAATGCTGAGAGACTCAGCAGTGTAGGTAAGCAGCAGACATCGAGGTGTTTACTGTCTGGCACAGAATGGAGAAGGATTTTGTCATTCAGCGGGAGGGAATGTTTGGCGGGATCCATGTTGAAGTGAAGTCAGATGAACCTTAACCAGAACAGCTGCTGGCTTCCTTTACAAGACCCTAGTTGGGTGCAGACACATGGAAATTGATTGGAATGAGCTTATTCAAATGAGCCTCCTCTTGAGGCAGGCTGGCTAATGCTGTCTACTACTCCATCATAAGGCAGTGCCTGGTTTGAAGGGAAAGAATGGCGGACCTCAGAACACTGTATCCATAGGGCATCTAATAATGAATCCAGAGAGAATCCTGGAAGAGAACGATTTTTTTTTTCATTCATTTTTCTCTTTGGTTTGGTATTTTCTTGTTTTATTCATCTGCTTTTTATTTCTCCTTTATTTTGTTCTTAATTTCTGTGGGTGACTGTGATTCCTAACTTCCCTGTGGGTATGCTTTTGTTTGGATTTCAATTTTTCTCTTTCAAATCTCATTTAGTCTTCTGCATTAGTTTCCCCCAGTAGGTGGGATCCATCTACCATCTCCGTTGTATTGTAATCTCTTTCCCTTTGGCCATTACTCTTCTTCCTCTGAAATATATTTTGAATCTTAACCCTTGAGGACAGATTGGACATATCATGAATTCATATATTGTTTATGATTGTTTGCATTCTGTTTTATCTTCCCGATTTCAGTTCATACTGTTAGGAAACTAGCAAGTATCACTCCAGGAATTCAATTGAAACAGAAAAGACATGAGAACACACAAATCAGACTAATCCTCTGGCACCCAGGCCAATAAAGCAAACCTGGGGGGAAATGAGGTTGCAAAATTTGAAAACCCAATGGTAGGTTACTTCAATGTGGCAACAAGGCAATTCAATGAGGCTGTGGAATATATTAAATCAGAAGTAAACTCTCAAGTAACCACAACTAACTACAGAGATTACCAAAATACACAACATTCTTAGTGATGTTAGTTCAGACACAGTCAAAAAAAAAGGCGAGCTTACAAGAACTGTTGAAGCACAACCTAAGAAATAAATGAGCCCATTAAATAGATTCAAGCCAATATGCAAGAGAAAAAAAATCCAGTTTAAAAATTCAGAGCACTTTAGGCCAGTTTGAGGAAAGGACTTCACATACTGAGTACAGGCTGGCACTTAGTGACGAGGAGAGACAACAAATGACATTAAAAGCACTTTGTAGACATCATGACAGAAAGCTTTCCTGGTACAGAAGAGGAATTTAACCTACCAATAATTGAGGCAATTATTTCTCCAGTTAGCACTGATTAAAAGAATTCTACCTGCCCATGTGTAATAGACAAGTTTGCAGACATTCAAATAAAAATAGAGTATTAAAATCTGTTAGGGATGGGCTGGGGATTTCTCTCAGTAGCATAAGCAACTTCCTGGCAAGCAGTAGTCCTGAGTTCTATCCCTGGTAACAATAAAAACGAAAAAGAGAAAACAAAAATATCTGTTAGGCATGAGGACTGTTGTGCTCCTTCCTATAAGGTCCCCAAGTACATGAGGGTATGTAACACTTCTGAGGCTGGAGGAAAACTGGATCACACTCTGAGTATGTAAAACAGAAAAAAGAGAAGCTTTGGAAGAAAGCCAGTGATATCTATCCCTGAAGTGGTAGCCCTTCTTACTGTCTACCTTCCTTCCTTCCTTCCTTCCTTCCTTCCTTCCTTCCTTCCTTCCTTCCTTCCTTGCTTCCTTCTTTCCTTCCTTGCTTCCTTCCATCCCTCATTCCCTCTGTCCTTTCATTCTTTTGGTTTTTAATTCAAGTTAGTATTTAATCCCACATGTCCTTGAAACTGCAATGATATTCCTGCCTCAGCTTTGAGAGTGCTGGGATTAATGATGTGTTCGCCCACACCCTGCAAATCAGCATTGTTATTTTGTGTGAAAGGAGATAAAATTATACACAACAAAACAGAGCAACATTGGACATAATAACTCAATGTAAGAGATATAAATTTCAAAACTAGATAATCTGAAATCTTCCCTATCTATCATGTTTTCTCTTGGTTTCTTCCAAATAGTTGTCCATGTCTTGCCACACAGAGAATTCATACTGAGCAACCTATTATAAAATTAATCCAAACAGTCTGAGAAAGGAGTTTTAGGTTTTTAAAATCAGACAAAAAGGAAGTCACTAATGGCTGTGCTAGAATCTGTTGTTTGCTTCAAAATGCCTGTGCATACTTTCATGTATGTGGAAACTCAGTTAAACACAACCAGCTTTAAAAAAAAAAAGACCATATTTTATAGAACAAACCAAAACACGGATAAAAGTGTTGGTCTTCAAAGAGATGATAGAAGGAAATCCGCTCCTTACTACATTGCCTAGGGTCAACCTCTCAAGGGACGTCCAGATTACTGGCTCCAACTTGCCAATGGGATAGGGGGAGAAGATGTGATGTTGGTTTCTCAGCCTGCAGGCTGGCAGACTCACAGCTGCTCATGGTGGGGAGAGGGTTTGCCTGGACTCCTGGCACTCGCAGCATGACCCATGTCCCAGGAAATTCCAGTGGAACTCAGTAATATTACTATTTCCAAACATTGGATCCAAGGAGTGAACTAGGTTAGTAAGAGATCTAAGAGCTCTGAGGAAGTAGCATTTACAGTTGTCCCACACTAGACTTTAGGTTTAGAGACATTCTGCCAATATTCACTGTTTGTGCCTGTCCCAAATCCATGTCCCTTGCTCCCGACACTGTATCAGATTACCCAGAAGAACCACCTCTTCACTCCCAGCACACCTATTTCTCATGGAGCCTTGAATCTGCTCCCTTCACATTACTTCCCTGCAACTGGCTTTCACCCACATGTGATCCCAAGGGAAAAGGTGCCTTATTGACCTCTCAGTCCTGCTTTGCTCCTTACCACCAGAAAGGAATAAACACAGAGGGCTTACTGAGAACAGTGGCATGCTGGAGTTACTATCCTCCACCCTAGTCTCTCATGTTCTGGAAATGGAAGGAAGACGATAGACCAGAGAACTCCCCCATATGAATGAGACAAAAGAAATTGTGGGCTAGTAAAACAGACTGTTTTCATAAACATATAGAAAAGACAGGTAGGATGAAAATTGACTGAGTCTCACATTTTGAGTGAGACACACCTAGGGCAATTGGATTAGAATAGGGTGGGAAGAACCACCATAGGGTGGATCCTGTCCTAAGAGTTATAAAAGGGACACCAAGAAGGAAGAATCCTTTCTGTTTCCATGATGAGGTGGTTCCCTGCTTGAAACTTGGAATTCATATCCTTGCTTCCAGCCCAGATGAATTAGCCTCCTGAAAGGAACTCAGACGGGACTCAACAAGGCTTCGTATTTTAAGGTCTGTGCATTTTGGTGAGCTATTTCTTTGAGTGATCAAGAAACATTTCAGAGTTGACTTATATACTAGGAAATCTCAGTCAGCTTATTTCTAAATACATATTTCTTTTAATCTATACATTAGGCTCTCTACTTGTGATTGCCATACTGCCCTGCCTGGCTTGGAAGTGCTGACTGCAGTGAAATTTGTGCCATCTGGTGAAGAAGAAATTTGATTCGTGTGACTTGACAAGCTTGCTGCACTTTCACTCTGCTGATGTTAAGGGTTTCCAGTACCGCAGGCCCAGCAGAAATGTCACAGGGGCCAGCAGTGGACAGCAGGTACACCACAGACATCAAAGTAGTGAACGTGTCCTTTTTGTGGACCATTGATAACATTAGATTTTGCCTAAAGGAAATAGATGACTGCATTCAAAGTTCAATCTTTTCAGCTGAAGGAAATGATCAAGTGAAATGGTGCTTACGACTCTACCCAAATGGTCTTGATGAACAAAGCAAAGATTATGTGTGCTTATACCTGGGAATGATCTGCTGTCCAAGGAGGGTAGCTCATGCAAAATTCACCTTTTCCATTCTGAATGCCAAAGGAGAGAAAACCAAGGTGCTCTCAAGTCCACAAGCTTATACATTTGTGCGAGGAAAGGACTGGGGATTCAAACATTTCATCCTTAGAGAGTTTCTTTTGGATCCAAACAATGGGCTTCTCTCCAATGACAAGCTTTCCTTCTTCTGTGAAGTGAAAGTAGCACAAGATTCCACCAATCATTCCAGCCAGAATATTATGAAGCTGGATAAGGTTCCTGAGGGCTGCTTGGCAGAGGATCTAGGAGGACTGTGGGAGCGATCCCAGCTCTCAGACTGTTGCTTGTGTGTGGCTGGCCAGGAATTCCAGGCTCACAAAGCCATCTTAGCAGCTCGCTCTCCAGTTTTCATGGCGTTGTTGGAACATGAAAAGCAAGGAAGCAAAAAGAATCGTGTTGAAATCAGTGACATGGATCCTGAAGTTTTTAAGGAAATGATATACTTTATGTACACTGGAAAGGCACCAAACCTAGGGATCATGGCAACTGAACTGCTGGAGGCTGCAAGCAGGTTTGGTCTGGAGCGCCTGAAGCTCATGTGTGAGAACCACCTGTGCAGCAACCTCTCTGTGGAGAATGCCGTGGAAATCCTCATCTTGGCTGACCTCCACAGTGCACATCAGTTGAAAACCCGGACACTGGATTTCATCAATTTTCATGTTTCTGACATCCTGGAGACCTCTGAGTGGAAGGCCATGGTGGTGTCCCACCCTCACTTGTCCTGAGATCCCACATCTCCATTTATCTTCCCAAAACCCTGGCCACATTTGCTGCCCCTGAACCATAATATGCTAGGGCAATCCGTGGAAACTTCACTCTTCTATGTGGAAATATTAAATTGTGCCTCTCTAGGGGAGAGAAGGGACCACCGTTTTAAGGTCAGAAAAAGGAAATGCGATATTGAGAGTTTAGAAGTCGTGTATCATGCATTTTCAAATCTGTGTTTTATAATATTGTGCAAAGTGGGTTTTTACAATGTCGATGCCAAACTGAAACCAAAACTCCTGTCAATGTTGAAGGCAGACCTGGGGTGGGGCTACCCTTAGAGGCAGGGACCATGAACTTCACTCTGTAAATGCAAGACTCCTTCCTGGCTTTCTGCACCATCATGCATCCCTGGGCACCCCACTTGTAACACGGGCTTTTTGCTGTCCCTCACTTTTCTCTGTAAATAAACCTGAATCGTACTTTGTAAAGTTGTTTGGCTCCTCATCCTTTTTCTGTATGTTAGATTCAGAAGCTAAGATAAATTTCAGTGTGCTGATGATTTCAGGCCCATCCACGGGATGAACACAGTGGATGTACAATGTCACTAATTAACATAGTAGATGGGAGAAATAAATGACCCAGAACTCAGGCTGCTGAAGCCAAAGGACAATCACACAATGCAAGTCTTTGCTCCTGTTGTCCTGTCCCAGTGACACAGACAGGCAGCACAAGCACTACAGCACATTCCCGCAAAATCTAGGCCTCTGAGCAAGCAGTCCAATCATGGTCCTGGAGAAAAAAGAGAGGAAAATGCTCAGATTTACGAAAATGGCATAAAAGAGAATTAAAAGTAGAAGTGTTTTATGTATTTCAGAGGAATTCATGTTGAGGAAGCAAAATTTATTACTTACAACTGCACTAAGAAATGGCTGTTGGCAAATTCACACTATAAATCTCAAAAAGAGCTTTCTCACTGTGAACATTTAATATCCATAAGAATAGCATACATGTTTCTATGATATTATGAAGAATAGAATTAAAATTAAAAATGAAAATGTAGTGGGTTTCATCTCAAAGTTTGGGCTTTTGTAAAAATCATTAGTGGTGTTACTCTGGAATCACCTAGAATCTGTAATGGCTCAGAGCTTCTAAAAATATATAAAGAAATGGATCCCCTTGTCTTGAACAGGTACAGATTTCAAAACATTTGTTTAATCAGGGCTTACAGCTGGTAACCCTTTATGTGCTGGTTGTGTAAATCTTCATGAATGTCAATATGGGATAACAACCTGTATAACAATTATGCAGTAAAATCACTAAGAGTATTCTCTCTCTCTCTCTCTCTCTCTCTCTCTCTCTCTCTCTCTGTCTCTCTCTCTCTCTCTCTCTCTCTCTATATATATATATATATATATATATATATATATCTGTCTGTCTGTCTGTCTGTCTGTCTGTCTTTCTATCTATCTCTATCTCTCTCAGTCTTTATCATGGCTTGAACTCAGGACTCACAACCTGGTTATTGCCAGGCAAGTGCTTCTTTGGCTCAGTTTACTGCCTGACTTTTGCAGATATTTGGCATACACATGTCCTATTCTTGTGTCCTTAATCCTAGAAGTGTCCCTTTCTCACCTCAAGCCGGATGAGATTTTTGAAAATGAGACAAAATTATTCACTCTGTGTGCATATTTCTTGAAAAGAACTATGGTTCTTAGATGTTATAGGAATATGTGTTTTGGTATTATCACCCTCAAGTTTTATTTCACGTCCATTCTCTCCTCCTCATTAAAGAGAATAAAACAGGAAAAGCTTTAAAGGAGGAAGAAAGGAAATTTTTTATTAATTTTTTGTGTGAAAACTTTCAGAACACAGATTCCTCAGCTGTCCATACCTGACTTGCTGATTATGTAGGAGTCATCCCAGTTGCTTGGGAATCCCTGTTCATCCTACAAGGGAGAACATTCAAATGTTAATTTTTTTCTTTCCAAATATGTAAATAATTATTATCTTTTACATGAAATGTGGAAATTAAAAAGTATGAGTTTCTATCACTGCATCAAATGAACAACAAAAAACATTGAAAATAACTTACAAAGTGTAATTTCCTCATAGTGAAATGAATGGAGCAAAGTGGATTAGGGCAGAAGATTTTTCAGGGCAAGCACAGGTCTTCTCAGCTTCTCTGAGTACAAATATGTGTTACAGTGACTTATTGTCAAGTGCTTCATAGAAACAGAAGTTATATTGAATGTACAAATTGACCAAAAGAATGTTTTCCTTGCAATTCTAAAGAGGAACCAGGCAAGAATTGCAGCTTAAGTGGCTGAAGGGCAACCAGTGAGATATGGTGCTATATTAACACTCTTGTGAGAATGACATGCCAGCTGTTAAGCATTAGGAGTTAGGACTGAGAATGCCTGTTCATTCCCTCAGTTGGTGTCACAGTTGTGAACTCTTGAAGGCTGATGTGCTCCCGTTTCCAGAAAACAATCATCCCTCTGTGATGTTGGGATTCGATGGGGGTTAATGCTAATCCAACATTACTAGCAGAAGACTTTTTTGAAGAAACCACTTGTTTGACTGCTTAATTCTAAGAAAAATATATGACAGAAGATGAACAAGAATTTGCCATAACTTTACAGGCATTCTGAAGCAAGGAAATCACCAACTGCATTTGGCAAGCACTGAAAGGCATGCCAAAGTCCCCGGAGGCACCAATTTACCTGTATCACCAAAGTTGTGTGTCACACATTCTCGAGCTACTAGTGAAGGCATCTTGTGACACTTCCAACTCTTATGTGCAAACAACACACTAATAAATAAAGTATCTATCCAGGAGTCCCGGATGATGAAAGTGGTAGGAGACTAGTGACAAATAGTAAAATTGCATGAACCATTTCATTTCCTTCATTCAAGTCTAATCACAATATGACTGATTATTTATGTGTATAGTTAGCATGTAGTGAGCTCTCAGTCAGCAAATCAACAACCCTAGGAAAACATGGAACAGATTTAGAGTTTTCTAACCAAAATGGGAAGCAACAGGAGCCAAATGTACCTGACCTTGAAAGCAGGCACATGGATTAGCCTTATCACACCTCTGTGGAAGACATCTGGGTCTAAATTCTTAGGTACTGTAACCCTGAATCTTTAAAGTTTCTATTCCTCTTTACTTTCCATTTTGCACTTGTAATTCATCCTACTGTCATCTTGTAATCTCAATAAACCGCAACTTACTATGTATCACAAGGTATATGCCAGGAAATACTCTTGTATCTGTACACAAGAATGTGGAAAATTTTTTGCCCCTTCAGGTCTAACACAGCTCTAGGGCTGGATTATAAACAAAAGCAGCATTTTCCCACCTTTCATCAGCCTGGTTTAAAAGGCATTGCTACAGAAAGTGAATTCGTGAAAAAATGTAAAAAATGTTCCTACAAGGCTATGACATTTTCCATGCAAATGGAATTCCACAGTGTATCCAAGGAAGAAACTTATACAATATCCTAAGAAGGGTTAATTTTGGAAAAATTTTACCCTATTTAAAAGGCACTTGAAGAACTTGCATGTCGTTAGGTTTACTACATTTTGTGTGTGTGTTTGTGTGTGTGTGTGTGTGTGTGTGTGTGTCTGTATCTCTAATAGTGAGTGTTATGCTCATATTTATAAAAGTAGCTATAGAGAAGAAAATTTATTACAAATTACCCATTATTTCTATTTTTCTTGTCATTTTGTACAAGAAAGTATCTTCTTAATGTAGAAATATCAAAATCTACACAACTGAATTACAACTAGTGCACATATTTTGTATAAAATTCAGAACCTAAAATTAACTAAGAGAGCACAGCAATGATGATTGTTGGGTATTGCACTGATAGGGGCATTGAACCTATTTTGGTTATGCTAGTTATTGCAGAATCAGGAAATCATCAACACTAGTGAGGGGAGATGTTTGGACCTGGGGACTCTTGTTCCTGGTAACAGTGACAGCTAGTGAGGCCAGTGGACAATGCTGAGAGACTCAGCAGTGTAGGTAAGCAGCAGACATCGAGGTGTTTACTGTCTGGCACAGAATGGAGAAGGATTTTGTCATTCAGCGGGAGGGAATGTTTGGCGGGATCCATGTTGAAGTGAAGTCAGATGAACCTTAACCAGAACAGCTGCTGGCTTCCTTTACAAGACCCTAGTTGGGTGCAGACACATGGAAATTGATTGGAATGAGCTTATTCAAATGAGCCTCCTCTTGAGGCAGGCTGGCTAATGCTGTCTACTACTCCATCATAAGGCAGTGCCTGGTTTGAAGGGAAAGAATGGCGGACCTCAGAACACTGTATCCATAGGGCATCTAATAATGAATCCAGAGAGAATCCTGGAAGAGAACGATTTTTTTTTTTCATTCATTTTTCTCTTTGGTTTGGTATTTTCTTGTTTTATTCATCTGCTTTTTATTTCTCCTTTATTTTGTTCTTAATTTCTGTGGGTGACTGTGATTCCTAACTTCCCTGTGGGTATGCTTTTGTTTGGATTTCAATTTTTCTCTTTCAAATCTCATTTAGTCTTCTGCATTAGTTTCCCCCAGTAGGTGGGATCCATCTACCATCTCCGTTGTATTGTAATCTCTTTCCCTTTGGCCATTACTCTTCTTCCTCTGAAATATATTTTGAATCTTAACCCTTGAGGACAGATTGGACATATCATGAATTCATATATTGTTTATGATTGTTTGCATTCTGTTTTATCTTCCCGATTTCAGTTCATACTGTTAGGAAACTAGCAAGTATCACTCCAGGAATTCAATTGAAACAGAAAAGACATGAGAACACACAAATCAGACTAATCCTCTGGCACCCAGGCCAATAAAGCAAACCTGGGGGGAAATGAGGTTGCAAAATTTGAAAACCCAATGGTAGGTTACTTCAATGTGGCAACAAGGCAATTCAATGAGGCTGTGGAATATATTAAATCAGAAGTAAACTCTCAAGTAACCACAACTAACTACAGAGATTACCAAAATACACAACATTCTTAGTGATGTTAGTTCAGACACAGTCAAAAAAAAAGGCGAGCTTACAAGAACTGTTGAAGCACAACCTAAGAAATAAATGAGCCCATTAAATAGATTCAAGCCAATATGCAAGAGAAAAAAAATCCAGTTTAAAAATTCAGAGCACTTTAGGCCAGTTTGAGGAAAGGACTTCACATACTGAGTACAGGCTGGCACTTAGTGACGAGGAGAGACAACAAATGACATTAAAAGCACTTTGTAGACATCATGACAGAAAGCTTTCCTGGTACAGAAGAGGAATTTAACCTACCAATAATTGAGGCAATTATTTCTCCAGTTAGCACTGATTAAAAGAATTCTACCTGCCCATGTGTAATAGACAAGTTTGCAGACATTCAAATAAAAATAGAGTATTAAAATCTGTTAGGGATGGGCTGGGGATTTCTCTCAGTAGCATAAGCAACTTCCTGGCAAGCAGTAGTCCTGAGTTCTATCCCTGGTAACAATAAAAACGAAAAAGAGAAAACAAAAATATCTGTTAGGCATGAGGACTGTTGTGCTCCTTCCTATAAGGTCCCCAAGTACATGAGGGTATGTAACACTTCTGAGGCTGGAGGAAAACTGGATCACACTCTGAGTATGTAAAACAGAAAAAAGAGAAGCTTTGGAAGAAAGCCAGTGATATCTATCCCTGAAGTGGTAGCCCTTCTTACTGTCTACCTTCCTTCCTTCCTTCCTTCCTCCCTTCCTTCCTTCCTTCCTTCCTTCCTTCCTTCCTTCCTTGCTTCCTTCTTTCCTTCCTTGCTTCCTTCCATCCCTCATTCCCTCTGTCCTTTCATTCTTTTGGTTTTTAATTCAAGTTAGTATTTAATCCCACATGTCCTTGAAACTGCAATGATATTCCTGCCTCAGCTTTGAGAGTGCTGGGATTAATGATGTGTTCGCCCACACCCTGCAAATCAGCATTGTTATTTTGTGTGAAAGGAGATAAAATTATACACAACAAAACAGAGCAACATTGGACATAATAACTCAATGTAAGAGATATAAATTTCAAAACTAGATAATCTGAAATCTTCCCTATCTATCATGTTTTCTCTTGTTTTCTTCCAAATAGTTGTCCATGTCTTGCCACACAGAGAATTCATACTGAGCAACCTATTATAAAATTAATCCAAACAGTCTGAGAAAGGAGTTTTAGGTTTTTAAAATCAGACAAAAAGGAAGTCACTAATGGCTGTGCTAGAATCTGTTGTTTGCTTCAAAATGCCTGTGCATACTTTCATGTATGTGGAAACTCAGTTAAACACAACCAGCTTTAAAAAAAAAAAGACCATATTTTATAGAACAAACCAAAACACGGATAAAAGTATTGGTCTTCAAAGAGTTGATAGAAGGAAATCCGCTCCTTACTACATTGCCTAGGGTCAACCTCTCAAGGGACGTCCAGATTACTGGCTCCAACTTGCCAATGGGATAGGGGGAGAAGATGTGATGTTGGTTTCTCAGCCTGCAGGCTGGCAGACTCACAGCTGCTCATGGTGGGGAGAGGGTTTGCCTGGACTCCTGGCACTCGCAGCATGACCCATGTCCCAGGAAATTCCAGTGGAACTCAGTAATATTACTATTTCCAAACATTGGATCCAAGGAGTGAACTAGGTTAGTAAGAGATCTAAGAGCTCTGAGGAAGTAGCATTTACAGTTGTCCCACACTAGACTTTAGGTTTAGAGACATTCTGCCAATATTCACTGTTTGTGCCTGTCCCAAATCCATGTCCCTTGCTCCCGACACTGTATCAGATTACCCAGAAGAACCACCTCTTCACTCCCAGCACACCTATTTCTCATGGAGCCTTGAATCTGCTCCCTTCACATTACTTCCCTGCAACTGGCTTTCACCCACATGTGATCCCAAGGGAAAAGGTGCCTTATTGACCTCTCAGTCCTGCTTTGCTCCTTACCACCAGAAAGGAATAAACACAGAGGGCTTACTGAGAACAGTGGCATGCTGGAGTTACTATCCTCCACCCTAGTCTCTCATGTTCTGGAAATGGAAGGAAGACGATAGACCAGAGAACTCCCCCATATGAATGAGACAAAAGAAATTGTGGGCTAGTAAAACAGACTGTTTTCATAAACATATAGAAAAGACAGGTAGGATGAAAATTGACTGAGTCTCACATTTTGAGTGAGACACACCTAGGGCAATTGGATTAGAATAGGGTGGGAAGAACCACCATAGGGTGGATCCTGTCCTAAGAGTTATAAAAGGGACACCAAGAAGGAAGAATCCTTTCTGTTTCCATGATGAGGTGGTTCCCTGCTTGAAACTTGGAATTCATATCCTTGCTTCCAGCCCAGATGAATTAGCCTCCTGAAAGGAACTCAGACGGGACTCAACAAGGCTTCGTATTTTAAGGTCTGTGCATTTTGGTGAGCTATTTCTTTGAGTGATCAAGAAACATTTCAGAGTTGACTTATATACTAGGAAATCTCAGTCAGCTTATTTCTAAATACATATTTCTTTTAATCTATACATTAGGCTCTCTACTTGTGATTGCCATACTGCCCTGCCTGGCTTGGAAGTGCTGACTGCAGTGAAATTTGTGCCATCTGGTGAAGAAGAAATTTGATTCGTGTGACTTGACAAGCTTGCTGCACTTTCACTCTGCTGATGTTAAGGGTTTCCAGTACCGCAGGCCCAGCAGAAATGTCACAGGGGCCAGCAGTGGACAGCAGGTACACCACAGACATCAAAGTAGTGAACGTGTCCTTTTTGTGGACCATTGATAACATTAGATTTTGCCTAAAGGAAATAGATGACTGCATTCAAAGTTCAATCTTTTCAGCTGAAGGAAATGATCAAGTGAAATGGTGCTTACGACTCTACCCAAATGGTCTTGATGAACAAAGCAAAGATTATGTGTGCTTATACCTGGGAATGATCTGCTGTCCAAGGAGGGTAGCTCATGCAAAATTCACCTTTTCCATTCTGAATGCCAAAGGAGAGAAAACCAAGGTGCTCTCAAGTCCACAAGCTTATACATTTGTGCGAGGAAAGGACTGGGGATTCAAACATTTCATCCTTAGAGAGTTTCTTTTGGATCCAAACAATGGGCTTCTCTCCAATGACAAGCTTTCCTTCTTCTGTGAAGTGAAAGTAGCACAAGATTCCACCAATCATTCCAGCCAGAATATTATGAAGCTGGATAAGGTTCCTGAGGGCTGCTTGGCAGAGGATCTAGGAGGACTGTGGGAGCGATCCCAGCTCTCAGACTGTTGCTTGTGTGTGGCTGGCCAGGAATTCCAGGCTCACAAAGCCATCTTAGCAGCTCGCTCTCCAGTTTTCATGGCGTTGTTGGAACATGAAAAGCAAGGAAGCAAAAAGAATCGTGTTGAAATCAGTGACATGGATCCTGAAGTTTTTAAGGAAATGATATACTTTATGTACACTGGAAAGGCACCAAACCTAGGGATCATGGCAACTGAACTGCTGGAGGCTGCAACCAGGTTTGGTCTGGAGCGCCTGAAGCTCATGTGTGAGAACCACCTGTGCAGCAACCTCTCTGTGGAGAATGCCGTGGAAATCCTCATCTTGGCTGACCTCCACAGTGCACATCAGTTGAAAACCCGGACACTGGATTTCATCAATTTTCATGTTTCTGACATCCTGGAGACCTCTGAGTGGAAGGCCATGGTGGTGTCCCACCCTCACTTGTCCTGAGATCCCACATCTCCATTTATCTTCCCAAAACCCTGGCCACATTTGCTGCCCCTGAACCATAATATGCTAGGGCAATCCGTGGAAACTTCACTCTTCTATGTGGAAATATTAAATTGTGCCTCTCTAGGGGAGAGAAGGGACCACCGTTTTAAGGTCAGAAAAAGGAAATGCGATATTGAGAGTTTAGAAGTCGTGTATCATGCATTTTCAAATCTGTGTTTTATAATATTGTGCAAAGTGGGTTTTTACAATGTCGATGCCAAACTGAAACCAAAACTCCTGTCAATGTTGAAGGCAGACCTGGGGTGGGGCTACCCTTAGAGGCAGGGACCATGAACTTCACTCTGTAAATGCAAGACTCCTTCCTGGCTTTCTGCACCATCATGCATCCCTGGGCACCCCACTTGTAACACGGGCTTTTTGCTGTCCCTCACTTTTCTCTGTAAATAAACCTGAATCGTACTTTGTAAAGTTGTTTGGCTCCTCATCCTTTTTCTGTATGTTAGATTCAGAAGCTAAGATAAATTTCAGTGTGCTGATGATTTCAGGCCCATCCACGGGATGAACACAGTGGATGTACAATGTCACTAATTAACATAGTAGATGGGAGAAATAAATGACCCAGAACTCAGGCTGCTGAAGCCAAAGGACAATCACACAATGCAAGTCTTTGCTCCTGTTGTCCTGTCCCAGTGACACAGACAGGCAGCACAAGCACTACAGCACATTCCCGCAAAATCTAGGCCTCTGAGCAAGCAGTCCAATCATGGTCCTGGAGAAAAAAGAGAGGAAAATGCTCAGATTTACGAAAATGGCATAAAAGAGAATTAAAAGTAGAAGTGTTTTATGTATTTCAGAGGAATTCATGTTGAGGAAGCAAAATTTATTACTTACAACTGCACTAAGAAATGGCTGTTGGCAAATTCACACTATAAATCTCAAAAAGAGCTTTCTCACTGTGAACATTTAATATCCATAAGAATAGCATACATGTTTCTATGATATTATGAAGAATAGAATTAAAATTAAAAATGAAAATGTAGTGGGTTTCATCTCAAAGTTTGGGCTTTTGTAAAAATCATTAGTGGTGTTACTCTGGAATCACCTAGAATCTGTAATGGCTCAGAGCTTCTAAAAATATATAAAGAAATGGATCCCCTTGTCTTGAACAGGTACAGATTTCAAAACATTTGTTTAATCAGGGCTTACAGCTGGTAACCCTTTATGTGCTGGTTGTGTAAATCTTCATGAATGTCAATATGGGATAACAACCTGTATAACAATTATGCAGTAAAATCACTAAGAGTATTCTCTCTCTCTCTCTCTCTCTCTCTCTCTCTCTCTCTCTCTCTGTCTCTCTCTCTCTCTCTCTCTCTCTCTCTCTATATATATATATATATATATATATATCTGTCTGTCTGTCTGTCTGTCTGTCTGTCTTTCTATCTATCTCTATCTCTCTCAGTCTTTATCATGGCTTGAACTCAGGACTCACAACCTGGTTATTGCCAGGCAAGTGCTTCTTTGGCTCAGTTTACTGCCTGACTTTTGCAGATATTTGGCATACACATGTCCTATTCTTGTGTCCTTAATCCTAGAAGTGTCCCTTTCTCACCTCAAGCCGGATGAGATTTTTGAAAATGAGACAAAATTATTCACTCTGTGTGCATATTTCTTGATAAGAACTATGGTTCTTAGATGTTATAGGAATATGTGTTTTGGTATTATCACCCTCAAGTTTTATTTCACGTCCATTCTCTCCTCCTCATTAAAGAGAATAAAACAGGAAAAGCTTTAAAGGAGGAAGAAAGGAAATTTTTTATTAATTTTTTGTGTGAAAACTTTCAGAACACAGATTCCTCAGCTGTCCATACCTGACTTGCTGATTATGTAGGAGTCATCCCAGTTGCTTGGGAATCCCTGTTCATCCTACAAGGGAGAACATTCAAATGTTAATTTTTTTCTTTCCAAATATGTAAATAATTATTATCTTTTACATGAAATGTGGAAATTAAAAAGTATGAGTTTCTATCACTGCATCAAATGAACAACAAAAAACATTGAAAATAACTTACAAAGTGTAATTTCCTCATAGTGAAATGAATGGAGCAAAGTGGATTAGGGCAGAAGATTTTTCAGGGCAAGCACAGGTCTTCTCAGCTTCTCTGAGTACAAATATGTGTTACAGTGACTTATTGTCAAGTGCTTCATAGAAACAGAAGTTATATTGAATGTACAAATTGACCAAAAGAATGTTTTCCTTGCAATTCTAAAGAGGAACCAGGCAAGAATTGCAGCTTAAGTGGCTGAAGGGCAACCAGTGAGATATGGTGCTATATTAACACTCTTGTGAGAATGACATGCCAGCTGTTAAGCATTAGGAGTTAGGACTGAGAATGCCTGTTCATTCCCTCAGTTGGTGTCACAGTTGTGAACTCTTGAAGGCTGATGTGCTCCCGTTTCCAGAAAACAATCATCCCTCTGTGATGTTGGGATTCGATGGGGGTTAATGCTAATCCAACATTACTAGCAGAAGACTTTTTTGAAGAAACCACTTGTTTGACTGCTTAATTCTAAGAAAAATATATGACAGAAGATGAACAAGAATTTGCCATAACTTTACAGGCATTCTGAAGCAAGGAAATCACCAACTGCATTTGGCAAGCACTGAAAGGCATGCCAAAGTCCCCGGAGGCACCAATTTACCTGTATCACCAAAGTTGTGTGTCACACATTCTCGAGCTACTAGTGAAGGCATCTTGTGACACTTCCAACTCTTATGTGCAAACAACACACTAATAAATAAAGTATCTATCCAGGAGTCCCGGATGATGAAAGTGGTAGGAGACTAGTGACAAATAGTAAAATTGCATGAACCATTTCATTTCCTTCATTCAAGTCTAATCACAATATGACTGATTATTTATGTGTATAGTTAGCATGTAGTGATCTCTCAGTCAGCAAATCAACAACCCTAGGAAAACATGGAACAGATTTAGAGTTTTCTAACCAAAATGGGAAGCAACAGGAGCCAAATGTACCTGACCTTGAAAGCAGGCACATGGATTAGCCTTATCACACCTCTGTGGAAGACATCTCGGTCTAAATTCTTAGGTACTGTAACCCTGAATCTTTAAAGTTTCTATTCCTCTTTACTTTCCATTTTGCACTTGTAATTCATCCTACTGTCATCTTGTAATCTCAATAAACCGCAACTTATTATGTATCACAAGGTATATGCCAGGAAATACTCTTGTATCTGTACACAAGAATGTGGAAAAATTTTTGCCCCTTCAGGTCTAACACAGCTCTAGGGCTGGATTAGAAACAAAAGCAGCATTTTCCCACCTTTCATCAGCCTGGTTTAAAAGGCATTGCTACAGAAATTGAATTCGTGAAAAAATGTAAAAAATGTTCCTACAAGGCTGATGACATTTTCCATGCAAATGGAATTCCACAGTGTATCCAAGGAAGAAACTTATACAATATCCTAAGAAGGGTTAATTTTGGAAAAATTTTACCCTATTTAAAAGGCACTTGAAGAACTTGCATGTCGTTAGGTTTACTACATTTTGTGTGTGTGTTTGTGTGTGTGTGTGTGTGTGTGTGTGTCTGTATCTCTAATAGTGAGTGTTATGCTCATATTTATAAAAGTAGCTATAGAGAAGAAAATTTATTACAAATTACCCATTATTTCTATTTTTCTTGTCATTTTGTACAAGAAAGTATCTTCTTAATGTAGAAATATCAAAATCTACACAACTGAATTACAACTAGTGCACATATTTTGTATAAAATTCAGAACCTAAAATTAACTAAGAGAGCACAGCAATGATGATTGTTGGGTATTGTACTGATAGGGGCATTGAACCTATTTTGGTTATGCTAGTTATTGCAGAATCAGGAAATCATCAACACTAGTGAGGGGAGATGTTTGGACCTGGGGACTCTTGTTCCTGGTAACAGTGACAGCTAGTGAGGCCAGTGGACAATGCTGAGAGACTCAGCAGTGTAGGTAAGCAGCAGACATCGAGGTGTTTACTGTCTGGCACAGAATGGAGAAGGATTTTGTCATTCAGCGGGAGGGAATGTTTGGCGGGATCCATGTTGAAGTGAAATCAGATGAACCTTAACCAGAACAGCTGCTGGCTTCCTTTACAAGACCCTAGTTGGGTGCAGACACATGGAAATTGATTGGAATGAGCTTATTCAAATGAGCCTCCTCTTGAGGCAGGCTGGCTAATGCTGTCTACTACTCCATCATAAGGCAGTGCCTGGTTTGAAGGGAAAGAATGGCGGACCTCAGAACACTGTATCCATAGGGCATCTAATAATGAATCCAGAGAGAATCCTGGAAGAGAACGATTTTTTTTTCATTCATTTTTCTCTTTGGTTTGGTATTTTCTTGTTTTATTCATCTGCTTTTGATTTCTCCTTTATTTTGTTCTTAATTTCTGTGGGTGACTGTGATTCCTAACTTCCCTGTGGGTATGCTTTTGTTTGGATTTCAATTTTTCTCTTTCAAATCTCATTTAGTCTTCTGCATTAGTTTCCCCCAGTAGGTGGGATCCATCTACCATCTCCGTTGTATTGTAATCTCTTTCCCTTTGGCCATTACTCTTCTTCCTCTGAAATATATTTTGAATCTTAACCCTTGAGGACAGATTGGACATATCATGAATTCATATATTGTTTATGATTGTTTGCATTCTGTTTTATCTTCCCGATTTCAGTTCATACTGTTAGGAAACTAGCAAGTATCACTCCAGGAATTCAATTGAAACAGAAAAGACATGAGAACACACAAATCAGACTAATCCTCTGGCACCCAGGCCAATAAAGCAAACCTGGGGGGAAATGAGGTTGCAAAATTTGAAAACCCAATGGTAGGTTACTTCAATGTGGCAACAAGGCAATTCAATGAGGCTGTGGAATATATTAAATCAGAAGTAAACTCTCAAGTAACCACAACTAACTACAGAGATTACCAAAATACACAACATTCTTAGTGATGTTAGTTCAGACACAGTCAAAAAAAAAGGCGAGCTTACAAGAACTGTTGAAGCACAACCTAAGAAATAAATGAGCCCATTAAATAGATTCAAGCCAATATGCAAGAGAAAAAAAATCCAGTTTAAAAATTCAGAGCACTTTAGGCCAGTTTGAGGAAAGGACTTCACATACTGAGTACAGGCTGGCACTTAGTGACGAGGAGAGACAACAAATGACATTAAAAGCACTTTGTAGACATCATGACAGAAAGCTTTCCTGGTACAGAAGAGGAATTTAACCTACCAATAATTGAGGCAATTATTTCTCCAGTTAGCACTGATTAAAAGAATTCTACCTGCCCATGTGTAATAGACAAGTTTGCAGACATTCAAATAAAAATAGAGTATTAAAATCTGTTAGGGATGGGCTGGGGATTTCTCTCAGTAGCATAAGCAACTTCCTGGCAAGCAGTAGTCCTGAGTTCTATCCCTGGTAACAATAAAAACGAAAAAGAGAAAACAAAAATATCTGTTAGGCATGAGGACTGTTGTGCTCCTTCCTATAAGGTCCCCAAGTACATGAGGGTATGTAACACTTCTGAGGCTGGAGAAAAACTGGATCACACTCTGAGTATGTAAAACAGAAAAAAGAGAAGCTTTGGAAGAAAGCCAGTGATATCTATCCCTGAAGTGGTAGCCCTTCTTACTGTCTACCTTCCTTTCTTCCTTCCTTCCTGCCTTCCTTCCTTCCTTCCTTCCTTGCTTCCTTCTTTCCTTCCTTGCTTCCTTCCATCCCTCATTCCCTCTGTCCTTTCATTCTTTTGGTTTTTAATTCAAGTTAGTATTTAATCCCACATGTCCTTGAAACTGCAATGATATTCCTGCCTCAGCTTTGAGAGTGCTGGGATTAATGATGTGTTCGCCCACACCCTGCAAATCAGCATTGTTATTTTGTGTGAAAGGAGATAAAATTATACACAACAAAACAGAGCAACATTGGACATAATAACTCAATGTAAGAGATATAAATTTCAAAACTAGATAATCTGAAATCTTCCCTATCTATCATGTTTTCTCTTGTTTTCTTCCAAATAGTTGTCCATGTCTTGCCACACAGAGAATTCATACTGAGCAACCTAGTATAAAATTAATCCAAACAGTCTGAGAAAGGAGTTTTAGGTTTTTAAAATCAGACAAAAAGGAAGTCACTAATGGCTGTGCTAGAATCTGTTGTTTGCTTCAAAATGCCTGTGCATACTTTCATGTATGTGGAAACTCAGTTAAACACAACCAGCTTAAAAAAAAAAGACCATATTTTATAGAACAAACCAAAACACGGATAAAAGTATTGGTCTTCAAAGAGATGATAGAAGGAAATCCGCTCCTTACTACATTGCCTAGGGTCAACCTCTCAAGGGACGTCCAGATTACTGGCTCCAACTTGCCAATGGGATAGGGGGAGAAGATGTGATGTTGGTTTCTCAGCCTGCAGGCTGGCAGAATCACAGCTGCTCATGGTGGGGAGAGGGTTTGCCTGGACTCCTGGCACTCGCAGCATGACCCATGTCCCAGGAAATTCCAGTGGAACTCAGTAATATTACTATTTCCAAACATTGGATCCAAGGAGTGAACTAGGTTAGTAAGAGATCTAAGAGCTCTGAGGAAGTAGCATTTACAGTTGTCCCACACTAGACTTTAGGTTTAGAGACATTCTGCCAATATTCACTGTTTGTGCCTGTCCCAAATCCATGTCCCTTGCTCCCGACACTGTATCAGATTACCCAGAAGAACCACCTCTTCACTCCCAGCACACCTATTTCTCATGGAGCCTTGAATCTGCTCCCTTCACATTACTTCCCTGCAACTGGCTTTCACCCACATGTGATCCCAAGGGAAAAGGTGCCTTATTGACCTCTCAGTCCTGCTTTGCTCCTTACCACCAGAAAGGAATAAACACAGAGGGCCTACTGAGAACAGTGGCATGCTGGAGTTACTATCCTCCACCCTAGTCTCTCATGTTCTGGAAATGGCAGGAAGACGATAGACCAGAGAACTCCCCCATATGAATGAGACAAAAGAAATTGTGGGCTAGTAAAACAGACTGTTTTCATAAACATATAGAAAAGACAGGTAGGATGAAAATTGACTGACTCTCACATTTTGAGTGAGACACACCTAGGGCAATTGGATTAGAATAGGGTGGGAAGAACCACCATAGGGTGGATCCTGTCCTAAGAGTTATAAAAGGGACACCAAGAAGGAAGAATCCTTTCTGTTTCCATGATGAGGTGGTTCCCTGCTTGAAACTTGGAATTCATATCCTTGCTTCCAGCCCAGATGAATTAGCCTCCTGAAAGGAACTCAGACGGGACTCAACAAGGCTTCGTATTTTAAGGTCAGTGCATTTTGGTGAGCTATTTCTTTGAGTGATCAAGAAACATTTCAGAGTTGACTTATATACTAGGAAATCTCAGTCAGCTTATTTCTAAATACGTATTTCTTTTAATCTATACATTAGGCTCTCTACTTGTGATTGCCATACTGCCCTGCCTGGCTTGGAACTGCTGACTGCAGTGAAATTTGTACCATCTGGTGAAGAAGAAATTTGATTCCTGTGACTTGACAAGCTTGCTGCACTTTCACTCTGCTGATGTTAAGGGTTTCCAGTACCGCAGGCCCAGCAGAAATGTCACAGGGGCCAGCAGTGGACAGCAGGTACACCACAGACATCAAAGTAGTGAACGTGTCCTTTTTGTGGACCATTGATAACATTAGATTTTGCCTAAAGGAAATAGATGACTGCATTCAAAGTTCAATCTTTTCAGCTGAAGGAAATGATCAAGTGAAATGGTGCTTACGACTCTACCCAAATGGTCTTGATGAACAAAGCAAAGATTATGTGTGCTTATACCTGGGAATGATCTGCTGTCCAAGGAGGGTAGCTCATGCAAAATTCACCTTTTCCATTCTGAATGCCAAAGGAGAGAAAACCAAGGTGCTCTCAAGTCCACAAGCTTATACATTTGTGCGAGGAAAGGACTGGGGATTCAAACATTTCATCCTTAGAGAGTTTCTTTTGGATCCAAACAATGGGCTTCTCTCCAATGACAAGCTTTCCTTCTTCTGTGAAGTGAAAGTAGCACAAGATCCCACCAATCATTCCAGCCAGAATATTAGGAAGCTGGTTAAGGTTCCTGAGGGCTGCTTGGCAGAGGATCTAGGAGGACTGTGGGAGCGATCCCAGCTCTCAGACTGTTGCTTGTGTGTGGCTGGCCAGGAATTCCAGGCTCACAAAGCCATCTTAGCAGCTCGCTCTCCAGTTTTCATGGCGTTGTTGGAACATGAAAAGCAAGGAAGCAAAAAGAATCGTGTTGAAATCAGTGACATGGATCCTGAAGTTTTTAAGGAAATGATATACTTTATGTACACTGGAAAGGCACCAAACCTAGGGATCATGGCAACTGAACTGCTGGAGGCTGCAAGCAGGTTTGGTCTGGAGCGCCTGAAGCTCATGTGTGAGAACCACCTGTGCAGCAACCTCTCTGTGGAGAATGCCGTGGAAATCCTCATCTTGGCTGACCTCCACAGTGCACATCAGTTGAAAACCCGGACCCTGGATTTCATCAATTTTCATGTTTCTGACATCCTGGAGACCTCTGAGTGGAAGGCCATGGTGGTGTCCCACCCTCACTTGGTGGCCGAAGCCTATCACTCTCTGGTTTCCATGCAGTGTGCATTCATAGTACCCCCATGCAAGCGTATGAGACTGTCCTAAGATCCCACATCTCCATTTATCTTCCCAAAACCCTGGCCACATTTGCTGCCCCTGAACCATAATATGCTAGGGCAATCCGTGGAAACTTCACTCTTCTATGTGGAAATATTAAATTGTGCCTCTCTAGGGGAGAGAAGGGACCACCGTCTTAAGGTCAGAAAAAGGAAATGCGAAATTGAGAGTTTAGAAGTCGTGTATCATGCATTTTCAAATCTGTGTTTTATAATATTGTGCAAAGTGGGTTTTTACAATGTCGATGCCAAACTGAAACCAAAACTCCTGTCAATGTTGAAGTCAGACCTGGGGTGGGGCTACCCTTAGAGGTAGGGACCATGAACTTCACTCTGTAAATGCAAGACTCCTTCCTGGCTTTCTGCACCATCATGCATCCCTGGGCACCCCACTTGTAACACGGGCTTTTTGCTGTCCCTCACTTTTCTCTGTAAATAAACCTGAATCGTACTTTGTAAAGTTGTTTGGCTCCTCATCCTTTTTCTGTATGTTAGATTCAGAAGCTAAGAAAAATTTCAGTGTGCTGATGATTTCAGGCCCATCCACGGGATGAACACAGTGGATGTACAATGTCACTAATTAACATAGTAGATGGGAGAAATAAATGACCCAGAACTCAGGCTGCTGAAGCCAAAGGACAATCACACAATGCAAGTCTTTGCTCATGTTGTCCTGTCCCAGTGACACAGACAGGCAGCACAAGCACTACAGCACATTCCCGCAAAATCTAGGCCTCTGAGCGAGCAGTCCAATCATGGTCCTGGAGAAAAAAGAGAGGAAAATGCTCAGATTTATGAAAATGGCATAAAAGAGAATTAAAAGTAGAAGTGTTTTATGTATTTCAGAGGAATTCATGTTGAGGAAGCAAAATTTATTACTTACAACTGCACTAAGAAATGGCTGTTGCCAAATTCACACTATAAATCTCAAAAAGAGCTTTCTCACTGTGAACATTTAATATCCATAAGAATAGAATACATGTTTCTATGATATTATGAAGAATAGAATTAAAATTAAAAATGAAAACGTAGTGGGTTTCATCTCAAAGTTTGGGCTTTTGTAAAAATCATTAGTGGTGTTACTCTGGAATCACCTAGAATCTGTAATGGCTCAGAGCTTCTAAAAATATATAAAGAAATGGATCCCCTTGTCTTGAACAGGTACAGATTTCAAAACATTTGTTTAATCAGGGCTTACAGCTGGTAACCCTTTATGCGCTGGTTGTGTAAATCTTCATGAATGTCAATATGGGATAACAACCTGTATAACAATTATGCCGTAAAATCACTAAGAGTTTTCTCTCTCTCTCTCTCTCTCTCTCTCTCTCTCTCTCTCTCTCTCTGTCTCTCTCTCTCTCTCTCTCTCTCTCTATATATATATATATATATATATATATATGTCTATCTGTCTGTCTGTATGTCTGTCTATCTATCTCTATCTCTCTCAGTCTTTATCATGGCTTGAACTCACAACTCACAACCTGGTTATTGCCAGGCAAGTGCTTCTTTGGCTCAGTTTACTGCCTGACTTTTGCAGATATTTGGCATACACATGTCCTATTCTTGTGTCCTTAATCCTAGAAGTGTCCCTTTCTTACCTCAAGCCGGCTGAGATTTTTGAAAATGAGACAAAATTATTCACTCTGTGTGCATATTTCTTGAAAAGAACTATGGTTCTTAGATGTTATAGGAATATGTGTTTTGGTATTATCACCCTCAAGTTTTATTTCACGTCCATTCTCTCCTCCTCATTAAAGAGAATAAAACAGGAAAAGCTTTAAAGGAGGAAGAAAGGAAATTTTTTATTAATTTTTTGTGTGAAAACTTTCAGAACACAGATTCCTCAGCTGTCCATACCTGACTTGCTGATTATGTAGGAGTCATCCCAGTTGCTTGGGAATCGCTGTTCATCCTACAAGGGAGAACATTCAAATGTTAATTTTTTTCTTTCAAAATATGTAAATAATTATTATCTTTTACATGAAATGTGGAAATTAAAAAGTATGAGTTTCTATCACTGCATCAAATGAACAACAAAAAACATTGAAAATAACTTACAAAGTGTAATTTCCTCATAGTGAAATGAATGGAGCAAAGTGGATTAGGGCAGAAGATTTTTCAGGGCAAGCACAGGTCTTCTCAGCTTCTCTGAGTACAAATATGTGTTACAGTGACTTATTGTCAAGTGCTTCATAGAAACAGAAGTTATATTGAATGTACAAATTGACCAAAAGAATGTTTTCCTTGCAATTCTACAGAGGAACCAGGCAAGAATTGCAGCTGAGGTGGCTGAAGGGCAACCAGTGAGATATGGCGCTATATTAACACTCTTGTGAGAATGAGATGCCAGCTGTTAAGCATTAGGAGTTAGGACTGAGAATGCCTGTTCATTCCCTCAGTTGGTGTCACAGTTGTGAACTCTTGAAGGCTGAAGTGCTCCCGTTTCCAGAAAACAATCATCCCTCTGCGATGTTGGGATTCGATGGGGGTTAATGCTAATCCAACATTACTAGCAGAAGACTTTTTTGAAGAAACCACTTGTTTAACTGCTTAATTCTAAGAAAAATATATGACAGAAGATGAACAAGAATTTGCCATAACTTTACAGGCATTCTGAAGCAAGGAAATCACCAACTGCATTTGGCAAGCACTGAAAGGCCTGCCAAAGTCCCCGGAGGCACCAATTTACCTGTATCATCCAAAGTTGTGTGTCACACATTCTCGAGCTACTAGTGAAGGCATCTTGTGACACTTCCAACTCTTATGTGCAAACAACACACTAATAAATAAAGTATCTATCCAGGAGTCCCGGATGATGAAAGTGGTAGGAGACTAGTGACAAATAGTAAAATTGCATGAACCATTTCGTTTCCTTCATTCAACTCTAATCACAATATGGCTGATTATTTATGTGTATAGTTAGCATGTAGTGATCTCTCAGTCAGCAAATCAACAACCCTAGGAAAACATGGAACAGATTTAGAGTTTTCTAACCAAAATGGGAAGCAACAGGAGCCAAATGTACCTGACCTTGAAAGCAGGCACATGGATTAGCCTTATCACACCTCTGTGGAAGACATCTGGGTCTAAATTCTTAGGTACTGTAACCCTGAATCTTTAAAGACTCTATTCCTCTTTACTTTCCATTTTGCACTTGTAATTCATCCTACTGTCATCTTGTAATCTCAATAAACCGCAACTTACTATGTATCACAAGGTATATGCCAGGCAATACTCTTGTATCTGTACACAAGAATGTGGAAAAATTTTTGCCCCTTCAGTTCTAACACAGCTCTAGGGCTGGATTAGAAACAAAAGCAGCATTTTCCGACCTTTCATCAGCCATGTTTAAAAGGCATTGCTACACAAATAGAATTCGTCAAAAAATTTACAAAATGTTCCTACAAGGCTGATGACATTTTCCATGCAAATGGAATTCCACAGTGTGTCCAAGGAAGAAACTTATACAATATTCTAAGAAGGGTTAATTTTGGAAAAATTTTACCCTATTTAAAAGGCACTTGAAGAACTTGCATTTCGTTAGCTTTACTACATTTTGTGTGTGTGTTTGTGTGTGTGTGTGTGTGTGTGTGTGTGTGTGTATCTCTAATAGTGAGTGTTATGCTCATATTTGTAAAAGTAGCTATAGAGAAGAAAATTTATTACAAATTACCCATGATTTCTATTTTTCTTGTCATTTTGTACAAGAAAGTATCTTCTTAATGTAGAAGTATCAAAATCTACACAACTGAATTACAACTAGTGCACATATTTTGTATAAAATTCAGAACCTAAAATTAACTAAGAGAGCACAGCAATAATGATTGTTGGGTATTGTACTGATAGGGGCATTGAACCTATTTTGGTTATGCTAGTTATTGCAGAATCAGGAAATCATCAATTCTAGTGAGGGGAGATGTTTGGACCTGTGGACTCTTGTTCCTGGTAACAGTGACAGCTAGTGAGGCCAGTGGACAATGCTGAGAGACTCAGCAGTGTAGGTAAGCAGCAGACATCGAGGTCTTTACTGTCTGGCACAGAATGGAGAAGGATTTTGTCATTCAGCAGGAGGGAATGTTTGGCGGGAGCCATGTTGAAGTGAAGTCAGATGACCTTAACCAGAACAGCTGCTGGCTTCCTTTAGAAGACACTAGTTGGGTGCAGACACATGGAAATCGATTGGAATGAGCTTATTCAAATGAGCCTCCTCTTGAGACAGGCTGGCTAATGCTGTCTACTACTCCATCATAAGGCAGTGCCTGGTTTGAAGGGAAAGAATGGCGGAACTCAGAACACTGTATCCATAGGGCATCTAATAATGAATCCAGAGAGAATCCTGGAAGAGAACGATTTTTTTTTCATTCATTTTTCTCTTTGGTTTGGTATTTTCTTGTTTTAACCATCTGCTTTTAATTTCTCCTTTATTTTGTTCTTAATTTCTGCGGGTGACTGTGATTCCTAACTTCCCTGTGGGTATGCTTTTGTTTGGATTTCAATTTTTCTCTTTCAAATCTCATTTAGTCTTCTGCATTAGTTTCCCCCAGTAGGTGGGATCCATCTACCATCTCCGTTGTATTGTAATCTCTTTCCCTTTTGCCATTACTCTTCTTCCTCTGAAATATATTTTGAATCTTAACCCTTGAGGACAGATTGGACATATCATGAATCCATATATTGTTTATGATTGTTTGCATTCTGTTTCATTTTCCCGATTTCAGTTCATACTGTTAGGAAACTAGCAAGTATCACTCCAGGAATTCAATTGAATCAGAAAAGACATGAGAACACAAATCAGACTAATCCTCTGGCACCCAGGCCAATAAAGCAAACCTGGGTGGAAATGAGGTTGAAAATTTGAAAACCCAATGGTAGGTTACTTCAATGTGGCAACAAGGCAATTGAATGAGGCTGTGGAATATATTAAAACAGAAGTAAACTCTCAAGTAACCACAACTAACTACAGAGATTACCAAAATACACAACATTTTAGTGATGTTAGTTCAGACACAGCCAAAAAAAAAAAAGGCGAGCTTACAAGAACTGTTGAAGCACAACCTAAGAAATAAATGAACCCATTAAATAGATTCAAGCTGATATGCAAGAGAAAAAAAATCCAGTTTAAAAATTCAGAGCACTTTAGGCCAGTTTGAGGAAAGGACTTCACATACTGAGTACAGGCTGGCACTTAGTGACGAGGAGAGACAACAAATGACATTAAAAGCACTTTGTAGACATCATGACAGAAAGCTTTCCTGGTACAGAAGAGGAATTTAACCTACCAATAATTGAGGCAATTATTTCTCCAGTTAGCACTGATTAAAAGAATTCTACCTGCCCATGTGTAATAGACAAGTTTGCAGACATTCAAATAAAAATAGAGTATTAAAATCTGTTAGGGATGGGCTGGGGATTTCTCTCAGTAGCATAAGCAACTTCCTGGCAAGCAGTAGTCCTGAGTTCTATCCCTGGTAACAATAAAAACGAAAAAGAGAAAACAAAAATATCTGTTAGGCATGAGGACTGTTGTGCTCCTTCCTATAAGGTCCCCAAGTACATGAGGGTATGTAACACTTCTGAGGCTGGAGAAAAACTGGATCACACTCTGAGTATGTAAAACAGAAAAAAGAGAAGCTTTGGAAGAAAGCCAGTGATATCTATCCCTGAAGTGGTAGCCCTTCTTACTGTCTACCTTCCTTTCTTCCTTCCTTCCTGCCTTCCTTCCTTCCTTCCTTCCTTGCTTCCTTCTTTCCTTCCTTGCTTCCTTCCATCCCTCATTCCCTCTGTCCTTTCATTCTTTTGGTTTTTAATTCAAGTTAGTATTTAATCCCACATGTCCTTGAAACTGCAATGATATTCCTGCCTCAGCTTTGAGAGTGCTGGGATTAATGATGTGTTCGCCCACACCCTGCAAATCAGCATTGTTATTTTGTGTGAAAGGAGATAAAATTATACACAACAAAACAGAGCAACATTGGACATAATAACTCAATGTAAGAGATATAAATTTCAAAACTAGATAATCTGAAATCTTCCCTATCTATCATGTTTTCTCTTGTTTTCTTCCAAATAGTTGTCCATGTCTTGCCACACAGAGAATTCATACTGAGCAACCTATTATAAAATTAATCCAAACAGTCTGAGAAAGGAGTTTTAGGTTTTTAAAATCAGACAAAAAGGAAGTCACTAATGGCTGTGCTAGAATCTGTTGTTTGCTTCAAAATGCCTGTGCATACTTTCATGTATGTGGAAACTCAGTTAAACACAACCAGCTTTAAAAAAAAAAAGACCATATTTTATAGAACAAACCAAAACACGGATAAAAGTATTGGTCTTCAAAGAGATGATAGAAGGAAATCCGCTCCTTACTACATTGCCTAGGGTCAACCTCTCAAGGGACGTCCAGATTACTGGCTCCAACTTGCCAATGGGATAGGGGGAGAAGATGTGATGTTGGTTTCTCAGCCTGCAGGCTGGCAGACTCACAGCTGCTCATGGTGGGGAGAGGGTTTGCCTGGACTCCTGGCACTCGCAGCATGACCCATGTCCCAGGAAATTCCAGTGGAACTCAGTAATATTACTATTTCCAAACATTGGATCCAAGGAGTGAACTAGGTTAGTAAGAGATCTAAGAGCTCTGAGGAAGTAGCATTTACAGTTGTCCCACACTAGACTTTAGGTTTAGAGACATTCTGCCAATATTCACTGTTTGTGCCTGTCCCAAATCCATGTCCCTTGCTCCCGACACTGTATCAGATTACCCAGAAGAACCACCTCTTCACTCCCAGCACACCTATTTCTCATGGAGCCTTGAATCTGCTCCCTTCACATTACTTCCCTGCAACTGGCTTTCACCCACATGTGATCCCAAGGGAAAAGGTGCCTTATTGACCTCTCAGTCCTGCTTTGCTCCTTACCACCAGAAAGGAATAAACACAGAGGGCTTACTGAGAACAGTGGCATGCTGGAGTTACTATCCTCCACCCTAGTCTCTCATGTTCTGGAAATGGAAGGAAGACGATAGACCAGAGAACTCCCCCATATGAATGAGACAAAAGAAATTGTGGGCTAGTAAAACAGACTGTTTTCATAAACATATAGAAAAGACAGGTAGGATGAAAATTGACTGAGTCTCACATTTTGAGTGAGACACACCTAGGGCAATTGGATTAGAATAGGGTGGGAAGAACCACCATAGGGTGGATCCTGTCCTAAGAGTTATAAAAGGGACACCAAGAAGGAAGAATCCTTTCTGTTTCCATGATGAGGTGGTTCCCTGCTTGAAACTTGGAATTCATATCCTTGCTTCCAGCCCAGATGAATTAGCCTCCTGAAAGGAACTCAGACGGGACTCAACAAGGCTTCGTATTTTAAGGTCTGTGCATTTTGGTGAGCTATTTCTTTGAGTGATCAAGAAACATTTCAGAGTTGACTTATATACTAGGAAATCTCAGTCAGCTTATTTCTAAATACATATTTCTTTTAATCTATACATTAGGCTCTCTACTTGTGATTGCCATACTGCCCTGCCTGGCTTGGAAGTGCTGACTGCAGTGAAATTTGTGCCATCTGGTGAAGAAGAAATTTGATTCGTGTGACTTGACAAGCTTGCTGCACTTTCACTCTGCTGATGTTAAGGGTTTCCAGTACCGCAGGCCCAGCAGAAATGTCACAGGGGCCAGCAGTGGACAGCAGGTACACCACAGACATCAAAGTAGTGAACGTGTCCTTTTTGTGGACCATTGATAACATTAGATTTTGCCTAAAGGAAATAGATGACTGCATTCAAAGTTCAATCTTTTCAGCTGAAGGAAATGATCAAGTGAAATGGTGCTTACGACTCTACCCAAATGGTCTTGATGAACAAAGCAAAGATTATGTGTGCTTATACCTGGGAATGATCTGCTGTCCAAGGAGGGTAGCTCATGCAAAATTCACCTTTTCCATTCTGAATGCCAAAGGAGAGAAAACCAAGGTGCTCTCAAGTCCACAAGCTTATACATTTGTGCGAGGAAAGGACTGGGGATTCAAACATTTCATCCTTAGAGAGTTTCTTTTGGATCCAAACAATGGGCTTCTCTCCAATGACAAGCTTTCCTTCTTCTGTGAAGTGAAAGTAGCACAAGATCCCACCAATCATTCCAGCCAGAATATTAGGAAGCTGGTTAAGGTTCCTGAGGGCTGCTTGGCAGAGGATCTAGGAGGACTGTGGGAGCGATCCCAGCTCTCAGACTGTTGCTTGTGTGTGGCTGGCCAGGAATTCCAGGCTCACAAAGCCATCTTAGCAGCTCGCTCTCCAGTTTTCATGGCGTTGTTGGAACATGAAAAGCAAGGAAGCAAAAAGAATCGTGTTGAAATCAGTGACATGGATCCTGAAGTTTTTAAGGAAATGATATACTTTATGTACACTGGAAAGGCACCAAACCTAGGGATCATGGCAACTGAACTGCTGGAGGCTGCAAGCAGGTTTGGTCTGGAGCGCCTGAAGCTCATGTGTGAGAACCACCTGTGCAGCAACCTCTCTGTGGAGAATGCCGTGGAAATCCTCATCTTGGCTGACCTCCACAGTGCACATCAGTTGAAAACCCGGACACTGGATTTCATCAATTTTCATGTTTCTGACATCCTGGAGACCTCTGAGTGGAAGGCCATGGTGGTGTCCCACCCTCACTTGGTGGCCGAAGCCTATCACTCTCTGGTTTCCATGCAGTGTGCATTCATGGTACCCCCATGCAAGCGTGTGAGACTGTCCTGAGATCCCACATCTATCTCCATTTATCTTCCCAAAACCCTGGCCACATTTGCTGCCCCTGAACCATAATATGCTAGGGCAATCCGTGGAAACTTCACTCTTCTATGTGGAAATATTAAATTGTGCCTCTCTAGGGGAGAGAAGGGTCCACCGTCTTAAGGTCAGAAAAAGGAAATGCGATACTGAGAATTTAGAAGTCGTGTATCATGCATTTTCAAATCTGTGTTTTATAATATTGAGCAAAGTGGGTTTTTACAGTGTCGATGCCAAACGGAAACCAAAACTCCTGTCAATGTTGAAGGCAGACCTGGGGTGGGGCTACCCTTAGAGGCAGGGACCATGAACTTCACTCTGTAAATGCAAGACTCCTTCCTGGCTTTCTGCACCATCATGCATCCCTGGGCACCCCACTTGTAACACGGGCTTTTTGCTGTCCCTCACTTTTCTCTGTAAATAAACCTGAATCTTACTTTGTACAGTTGTTTGGCTCCTCATCCTTTTTCTGTATGTTAGATTCAGAAGCTAAGAAAAATTTCAGTGTGCTGATGATTTCAGGCCCATCCACGGGATGAACACAGTGGATGTACAATGTCACTAATTAACATAGTAGATGGCAGAAATAAATGACCCAGAACTCAGGCTGCTGAAGCCAAAGGACAATCACACAATGCAAGTCTTTGCTCATGTTGTCCTGTCCCAGTGACACAGACAGGCAGCACAAGCACTACAGCACATTCCCGCAAAATCTAGGCCTCTGAGCGAGCAGTCCAATCATGGTCCTGGAGAAAAAAGAGAGGAAAATGCTCAGATTTACGAAAATGGCATGAAAGAGAATTAAAAGTAGAAGTGTTTTATGTATTTCAGAGGAATTCATGTTGAGGAAGCAAAATTTATTACTTACAACTGCACTGAGAAATGGCTGTTGGCAAATTCACACTATAAATCTCAAAAAGAGCTTTCTCACTGTGAACATTTAATATTCATAAGAATAGAATACATGTTTCTATGGTATTATGAAGAATAGAATTAAAATTAAAAATGAAAACGTAGTGGGTTTCATCTCAAAGTTTGGGCTTTTGTAAAAATCATTAGTGGTGTTACTCTGGAATCACCTAGAATTTGTAATGGCTCAGAGCTTCTAAAAATATATAAAGAAATGGATCCCCTTGTCTTGAACAGGTACAGATTTCAAAACATTTGTTTAATCAGGGCTTACAGCTGGTAACCCTTTATGTGCTGGTTGTGTAAATCTTCATGAATGTCAATATGGGATAACAACCTGTATAACAACTATGCAGTAAAATCACTAAGAGTTTTGTCTCTCTCTCTTTCTCTCTCTCTCTCTCTCTCTCTCTCTCTCTCTCTCTCTATATATATATATATATATATATATATATATGTCTATCTGTCTGTCTGTATGTCTGTCTATCTATCTCTATCTCTCTCAGTCTTTATCATGGCTTGAACTCACAACTCACAACCTGGTCATTGCCAGGCAAGTGCTTCTTTGGCTCAGTTTACTGCCTGACTTTTGCAGATATTTGGCATACATATGTCCTATTCTTGTGTCCTTACTCCTAGAAGTGTCCCTTTCTCACCTCAAGCTGGCTGAGATTGTTGAAAATGAGACAAAATAATTCACTCTGTGTGCATATTTCTTGAAAAGAACTATGGTTCTTAGATGTTGTGGGAATATGTGTTTTGGTATTATCACCCTCAAGTTTTATTTCACGTCCATTCTCTCCTCCTCATTAAAGAGAATAAAACAGGAAAAGCTTTAAAGGAGGAAAAAAGGAAAATTTTTATTAATTTTTTGTGTGAAAACTTTCAGAACACAGATTCCTCAGCTGTCCATACCTGACTTGCTGATTAGGTAGGAGTCATCCCAGTTGCTTGGGAATCGCTGTTCATCCTACAAGGGAGAACATTCAAATGTTAATTTTTTTTCTTTCCAAATATGTAAAGAGTTATTATCTTTTACATGAAATGTGGAAATTAAAAAGTATGAGTTTCTGTCACTGCCTCAAATGAACAACAAAAAACATTGAAAATAACTTACAAAGTGTACTTTCCTCATAGTGAAATGAATGGAGCAAAGTGGATTAGGGCAGAAGATTTTTCAGGGCAAGCACAGGTCTTCTCAGCTTCTCTGAGTACAAATATGTGTTACAGTGACTTATTGTCAAGTGCTTCATAGAAACAGAAGTTATATTGAATGTACAAATTGACCAAAAGAATGTTTTCCTTGCAATTCTACAGAGGAACCAGGCAAGAATTGCAGCTTAAGTGGCTGAAGGGCAACCAGTGAGATATGGCGCTATATTAACACTCTTGTGAGAATGACATGCCAGCTGTTAAGCATTAGGAGTTAGGACTGAGAATGCCTGTTCATTCCCTCAGTTGGTGTCACAGTTGTGAACTCTTGAAGGCTGAAGTGCTCCCGTTCCCAGAAAACAATCATCCCTCTGCGATGTTGGGATTCGATGGGGGTTAATGCTAATCCAACATTACTAGCAGAAGACTTTTTTGAAGAAACCACTTGTTTGACTGCTTAATTCTAAGAAAAATATATGACAGAAGATGAACAAGAATTTGCCATAACTTTACAGGCATTCTGAAGCAAGGAAATCACCAACTGCATTTGGCAAGCACTGAAAGGCCTGCCAAAGTCCCCGGAGGCACCAATTTACCTGTATCATCCAAAGTTGTGTGTCACACATTCTCGAGCTACTAGTGAAGGCATCTTGTGACACTTCCAACTCTTATGTGCAAACAACACACTAATAAATAAAGTATCTATCCAGGAGTCCCGGATGATGAAAGTGGTAGGAGACTAGTGACAAATAGTAAACTTGCATGAACCATTTCGTTTCCTTCATTCAAGTCTAATCACAATATGACTGATTATTTATGTGTATAGTTAGCATGTAGTGATCTCTCACTCAGAAAATCAACAACCCTAGGAAAACATGGAACAGATTTAGAGTTTTCTAACCAAAATGGGAAGCAACAGGAGCCAAATGTACCTGACCTTGAAAGCAGGCACATGGATTAGCCTTATCACACCTCTGTGGAAGACATCTCGGTCTAAATTCTTAGGTACTGTAACCCTGAATCTTTAAAGTTTCTATTCCTCTTTACTTTCCATTTTGCACTTGTAATTCATCCTACTGTCATCTTGTAATCTCAATAAACCGCAACTTACTATGTATCACAAGGTATATGCCAGGCAATACTCTTGTATCTGTACACAAGAATGTGGAAAAATTTTTGCCCCTTCAGTTCTAACATAGCTCTTGGGCTGGATTAGAAACAAAAGCAGCATTTTCCCACCTTTCATTAGCCTGGTTTAAAAGGCATTGCTACACAAAGAGAATTCATGAAAAAATGTACAAAATGTTCCTACAAGGCTGATGACATTTTCCATGCAAATGGAATTCCACAGTGTATCCAAGGAAGAAACTTATACAATATTCTAAGAAGGGTTAATTTTGGAAAAATTTTACCCTATTTAAAAGGAAATTCAAGAGCTTGCATTTCATTAGCTTTACTACATTTTGTGTGTGTGTTTGTGTGCGTGTGTGTGTGTGTGTGTGTATCTCTAATAGTGAGTGTTATGCTCATATTTGTAAAAGTAGCTATAGAGAAGAAAATTTATTACAAATTACCCATGATTTCTATTTTTCTTGTCATTTTGTACAAGAAAGTATCTTCTTAATGTAGAAGTATCAAAATCGACACAACTGAACTACAACTAGTGCACATATTTTGTATAAAATTCAGAACCTAAAATTAACTAAGAGAGCACAGCAATGATGATTGTTGGGTATTGCACTGATAGGGGCATTGAACCTATTTTGGTTATGCTAGTTATTGCAGAATCAGGAAATCATCAACACTAGTGAGGGGAGATGTTTGGACCTGGGGACTCTTGTTCCTGGTAACAGTGATAGCTAGTGAGGCCAGTGGACAATTCTGAGAGGCTCAGCAGTGTAGGTAAGCAGCAGACATCAAGGTCTTTACTGTCTGGCACAGAATGGAGAAGGATTTTGCCATTCAGCGGGAGGGAATGTTTGGCGGGAGCCATGTTGAAGTGAAGCCAGATGAACCTTAACCAGAACAGCTGCTGGCTTCCTTTAGAAGACCCTAGTTGGGTGCAGACACATGGAAATTGATTGGAATGAGCTTATTCAAGTGAGCCTCCTCTTGAGGCAGGCTGGCTAATGCTGTCTACTACTCCATCATAAGGCAGTGCCTGGTTTGAAGGGAAAGAATGGCGGAACTCAGAACACTGTATCCATAGGGCATCTAATAATGAATCCAGAGAGAATCCTGGAAGAGAACGATTTTTTTTTCATTCATTTTTCTTTTTGGTTTGGTATTTTCTTGTTTTATTCATCTGCTTTTAATTTCTCCTTTATTTTGTTCTTAATTTCTGCGGGTGACTGTGATTCCTAACTTCCCTGTGGGTATGCTTTTGTTTGGATTTCAATTTTTCTCTTTCAAATCTCATTTAGTCTTCTGCATTAGTTTCCCCCAGTAGGTGGGATCCATCTACCATCTCCGTTGTATTGTAATCTCTTTCCCTTTGGCCATTACTCTTCTTCCTCTGAAATATATTTTGAATCTTAACCCTTGAGGACAGATTGGACATATCATGAATTCATATATTGTTTATGATTGTTTGCATTCTGTTTTATCTTCCCGAATTCAGTTCATACTGTTAGGAAACTAGCAAGTATCACTCCAAGAATTCAACTGAAACAGAAAAGACATGAGAACACACAAATCAGACTAATCCTCTGGCACCCAGGCCAATAAAGCAAACCTGGGGGGAAATGAGGTTGCAAAATTTGAAAACCCAATAAACCCAATAGTAGGTTACTTCAATGTGGCAACAAGGCAATTGAATGAGGCTGTGGAATATATTAAAACAGAAGTAATCTCCCAAGTAACCACAACTAACTACAGAGATTACCAAAATACACAACCTTCTTAGTGATGTTAGTTCAGACACAGCCCAAAAAAAAAGGCGAGCTTACAAGAACTGTTGAAGCACAACCTAAGAAATAAATGAACCCATTAAATAGATTCAAGCCGATATGCAAGAGAAAAAAATCCATTTTAAAAATTCAGAGCACTTTAGGCCAGTTTGAGGAAAGGACTTCACATACTGAGTACAGGCTGGCACTTAGTGACGAGGAGAGACAACAAATGACATTAAAAGCACTTTGTAGACATCATGACAGAAAGCTTTCCTGGTACAGAAGAGGAATTTAACCTACCAATAATTGAGGCAATTATTTCTCCAGTTAGCACTGATTAAAAGAATTCTACCTGCCCATGTGTAATAGACAAGTTTGCAGACATTCAAATAAAAATAGAGTATCAAAATCTGTTAGGGATGGGCTGGGGATTTCTCTCAGTAGCATAAGCAATTTCCTGGCAAGCTGTAGTCCTGAGTTCTATCCCTGGTAACAATAAAAATGAAAAAGAGAAAAAAAATATCTGTTAGGGATGACGACTGTTGTGCTCCTTCCAATAAGGTCCCCAAGTACATGAGGGTATGTAACACTTGTGAGGCTGGAGGAAAACTGGATCACACTCTGAGTATGTAAAACAGAAAAAAGAGAAGCTTTGGAAGAAAGCCAGTGATATCTATCCCTGAAGTGGTAGCCCTTCTTACTGTCTACCTTCCTTCCTTCCTTCCTTCCTTGTTTTCTTCCTTCCTTCCTTCCTTTCTTCCTTCCTTTCTTGCTTCCTTCTTTCGTTCCTTGCTTCCTTCCATCCCTCATTCCCTCTGTCCTTTCATTCTTTTGGTTTTTAATTCAAGTTAGTATTTAATCCCACATGTCCTTGAAACTGCAATGATATTCCTGCCTCAGCTTTGAGAGTGCTGGGATTAATGATGTGTTCGCCCACACCCTGCAAATCAGCATTGTTATTTTTTGTGAAAGGAGATAAAATTAAACACAACAAAACAGAGCAAAATTGGACATAATAACGCAATGTAAGAGATATAAATTTCAAAACTAGATAATCTGAAATCTTCCCTATCTATCATGTTGTCTATTTTTTTCTTCCAAATAGTTGTCCATGTCTTGCCACACAGAATTCATACTGAGAAACCTAGTATAAAATTAATCCAAACAGTCTGAGAAAGGAGTTTTAGGTCTTTAAAATCAGACAAAAAGGAAGTCACTAATGGCTGTGCTAGAATCGGTTGTTTGCTTCAAAATGCCTATGCATACTTTCATGTATGTGGAAACTCAGTTAAACACAACCAGCTTTAAAAAAAAAGACCATATTTTATAGAACAAACCAAAACATGGATAAAAGTATTGGGCTTCAAAGAGATGATAGAAGGAAATCCCCTCCTTACTACATTGCCTAGGGTCAACCTCTCAAGGGACGTCCAGATTACTGGCTCCGACATGCTAATGGGATAGGGGGAGAAGATGTGATGTTTGTTTCTCAGCCTGCAGGCTGGCAGACTCACAGCTGCTCATGGTGGGGAGAGGGTTTGCCTGGACTCCTGGCACTCCCAGCATGACCCATGTCCCAGGAAATGCCAGTGGAACTCAGTAATATTACTGTTTCCAAACATTGGGTCCAAGGAGTGAACTAGGTTAGTAGGAGATCTAAAAGCTCTGAGGAAGTAGCATTTACAGTTGTCCCACACTAGACTTTAGGTTTAGAGACATTCTGCCAATATTCACTGTTTGTGCCTGTCCCAAATCCATGTCCCTTGCTCCCGACACTGTATCAGATTACCCAGAAGAACCACCTCTTCACTCCCAGCACACCTATTTCTCATGGAGCCTTGAATCTGCTCCCTTCACATTACTTCCCTGCAACTGGCTTTCACCCACATGTGATCCCAAGGGAAAAGGTGCCTTATTGACCGATCTGTCCTGCTTTGCTCCTTACCACCAGAAAGGAATAAACACAGAGGGCCTACTGAGAACAGTGGCATGCTGGAGTTACTATCCTCCACCCTAGCCTCTCATCTTCTGGAAATGGCAGGAAGACGATAGACCAGAGAACTCCCCCATATGAATGAGACAAAAGAAATTGTGGGCTAGTAAAACAGACTGTTTTCATAAACATATAGAAAAGACAGGTAGGATGAAAATTGACTGACTCTCACATTTTGAGTGAGACACACCTACGGCAATTGGATTAGAATAGGGTGGGAAGCACCACCATAGGGTGGATCCTGTCCTAAGAGTTATAAAAGGGACACCAAGAAGGAAGAATCCTTTCTGTTTCCATGATGAGGTGGTTCCCTGCTTGAAACTTGGAATTCATATCCTTGCTTCCAGCCCAGATGAATTAGCCTCCTGAAAGGAATTCAGACGGGACTCAACAAGGCTTCGTATTTTAAGGTCTGTGCATTTTGGTGAGCTATTTCTTTGAGTGATCAAGAAACTTTTCAGAATTGACTTATATACTAGGAAATCTCAGTCAGCTTATTTCTAAATAAGTATTTCTTTTAATCTATAAACTAGGCTCTCTACTTGTGATTGCCATACTGCCCTGCCTGTCTTGGAACTGCTGACTGCAGTGAAATTTGTGCCATCTGGTGAAGAAGAAATTTGATTCGTGTGACTTGACAAGCTTGCTGCACTTTCACTCTGCTGATGTTAATGGTTTCCAGTACCGCAGGCCCAGCAGAAATGTCACAGGGGCCCACAGTGGACAGCAGGTACACCACAGACATCAAAGTAGTGAACGTGTCCTTTTTGTGGACCATTGATAACATTAGATTTTGCCTAAAGGAAATAGATGACTGCATTCAAAGTTCAATCTTTTCAGCTGAAGGAAATGATCAAGTGAAATGGTGCTTACGACTCTACCCAAATGGTCTTGATGAACAAAGCAAAGATTATGTGTGCTTATACCTGGGAATGATCTGCTGTCCAAGGAGGGTAGCTCATGCAAAATTCACCTTTTCCATTCTGAATGCCAAAGGAGAGAAAACCAAGGTGCTCTCAAGTCCACAAGCTTATACATTTGTGCGAGGAAAGGACTGGGGATTCACACATTTCATCCTTAGAGAGTTTCTTTTGGATCCAAACAATGGGCTTCTCTCCAATGACAAGCTTTCCTTCTTCTGTGAAGTGAAAGTAGCACAAGATCCCACCAATCATTCCAGCCAGAATATTAGGAAGCTGGTTAAGGTTCCTGAGGGCTGCTTGGCAGAGGATCTAGGAGGACTGTGGGAGCGATCCCAGCTCTCAGACTGTTGCTTGTGTGTGGCTGGCCAGGAATTCCAGGCTCACAAAGCCATCTTAGCAGCTCGCTCTCCAGTTTTCATGGCGTTGTTGGAACATGAAAAGCAAGGAAGCAAAAAGAATCGTGTTGAAATCAGTGACATGGATCCTGAAGTTTTTAAGGAAATGATATACTTTATGTACACTGGAAAGGCACCAAACCTAGGGATCATGGCAACTGAACTGCTGGAGGCTGCAAGCAGGTTTGGTCTGGAGCGCCTGAAGCTCATGTGTGAGAACCACCTGTGCAGCAACCTCTCTGTGGAGAATGCCGTGGAAATCCTCATCTTGGCTGACCTCCACATTGCACATCAGTTGAAAACCCGGACACTGGATTTCATCAATTTTCATGTTTCTGACATCCTGGAGACCTCTGAGTGGAAGGCCATGGTGGTGTCCCACCCTCACTTGGTGGCCGAAGCCTATCACTCTCTGGTTTCCATGCAGTGTGCATTCATGGTGCCCCCATGCAAGCGTGTGAGACTGTCCTGAGATCCCACATATATCTCCATTTATCTTCCCAAATACTGGCCACATTTGCTGCCACGGAACCATAATATGCTAGGGCAACCCGTGGAAACTTCACTCTTCTATGTGGAAATATTAAATTGTGCCTCTCTAGGGGAGAGAAGGGACCACCGTCTTAAGGTCAGAAAAAGGAAATGCGATATTGAGAGTTTAGAAGTCGTGTATCATGCATTTTCAAATCTGTGTTTTATAATATTGTGCAAAGTGGGTTTTTACAATGTCGATGCCAAACGGAAACCAAAACTCCTGTCAATGTTGAAGGCAGACCTGGGGTGGGGCTACCCTTAGAGACAGGGACCATGAACTTCACTCTGTAAATGCAAGACTCCTTCCTGGCTTTCTGCCCCATCGTGCATCCCTGGGCACCCCACTTGTAACACGGGCTTTTTGCTGTCCCTCACTTTTCTCTGTAAATAAACCTGAATCTTACTTTGTACGGTTGTTTGGCTCCTCATCCTTTTTCTGTATGTTAGATTCAGAAGCCAAGAAAAATTTCAGTGTGCTGATGATTTCAGGCCCATCCATGGGATGAACACAGTGGATGTACAATGTCACTAATTAACATAGTAGATGGCAGAAATAAATGACCCAGAACTCAGGCTGCTGAAGCCAAAGGACAATCACACAATGCAAGTCTTTGCTCATGTTGTCCTGTCCCAGTGACACAGACAGGCAGCACAAGCACTACAGCACATTCCCGCAAAATCTAGGCCTCTGAGCGAGCAGTCCAATCATGGTCCTGGAGAAAAAAGAGAGGAAAATGCTCAGATTTACGAAAATGGCATGAAAGAGAATTAAAAGTAGAAGTGTTTTATGTATTTCAGAGGAATTCATGTTGAGGAAGCAAAATTTATTACTTACAACTGCACTAAGAAATGGCTGTTGGCAAATTCACACTATAAATCTCAAAAAGAGCTTTCTCACTGTGAACATTTAATATTCATAAGAATAGAATACATGTTTCTATGGTATTATGAAGAATAGAATTAAAATTAAAAATGAAAACGTAGTGGGTTTCATCTCAAAGTTTGGGCTTTTGTAAAAATCATTAGTGGTGTTACTCTGGAATCACCTAGAATTTGTAATGGCTCAGAGCTTCTAAAAATATATAAAGAAATGGATCCCCTTGTCTTGAACAGGTACAGATTTCAAAACATTTGTTTAATCAGGGCTTACAGCTGGTAACCCTTTATGTGCTGGTTGTGTAAATCTTCATGAATGTCAATATGGGATAACAACCTGTATAACAACTATGCAGTAAAATCACTAAGAGTTTTGTCTCTCTCTCTTTCTCTCTCTCTCTCTCCCTCTCTCTCTCTCTCTCTCTCTATATATATATATATATAAATATATATATATATAAATATATATATATATATATATATATATATATATGTCTATCTGTCTGTCTGTATGTCTGTCTATCTATCTCTATCTCTCTCAGTCTTTATCATGGCTTGAACTCACAACTCACAACCTGGTTATTGCCAGGCAAGTGCTTCTTTGGCTCAGTTTACTGCCTGACTTTTGCAGATATTTGGCATACATATGTCCTATTCTTGTGTCCTTACTCCTAGAAGTGTCCCTTTCTCACCTCAAGCCGACTGAGATTGTTGAAAATGAGACAAAATAATTCACTTTGTGTGCATATTTCTTGAAAAGAACTATGGTTATTAGATGTTGTGGGAATATGTGTTTTGGTATTATCACCCTCAAGTTTTATTTCACGTCCATTCTCTCCTCCTCATTCAAGAGAATAAAACAGGAAAAGCTTTAAAGGAGGAAAAAAGGAAAAATTTATTAATTTTTTGTGTGAAAACTTTCAGAACACAGATTCCTCAGCTGTCCATACCTGACTTGCTGATTAGGTAGGAGTCATCCCAGTTGCTTGGGAATCGCTGTTCATCCTACAAGGGAGAACATTCAAATGTTAATTTTTTTCTTTCCAAATATGTAAATAATTATTATCTTTTACATGAAATGTGGAAATTAAAAAGTATGAGTTTCTATCACTGCATCAAATGAACAACAAAAAACATTGAAAATAACTTACAAAGTGTAATTTCCTCATAGTGAAATGAATGGAGCAAAGTGGATTAGGGCAGAAGATTTTTCAGGGCAAGCACAGGTCTTCTCAGCTTCTCTGAGTACAAATATGTGTTACAGTGACTTATTGTCAAGTGCTTCATAGAAACAGAAGTTATATTGAATGTACAAATTGACCAAAAGAATGTTTTCCTTGCAATTCTACAGAGGAACCAGGCAAGAATTGCAGCTTAAGTGGCTGAAGGGCAACCAGTGAGATATGGCGCTATATTAACACTCTTGTGAGAATGACATGCCAGCTGTTAAGCATTAGGAGTTAGGACTGAGAATGCCTGTTCATTCCCTCAGTTGGTGTCACAGTTGTGAACTCTTGAAGGCTGAAGTGCTCCCGTTTCCAGAAAACAATCATCCCTCTGCGATGTTGGGATTCGATGGGGGTTAATGCTAATCCAGCATTACTAGCAGAAGACTTTTTTGAAGAAACCACTTGTTTGACTGCTTAATTCTAAGAAAAATATATGACAGAAGATGAACAAGAATTTGCCATAACTTTACAGGCATTCTGAAGCAAGGAAATCACCGACTGCATTTGGCAAGCACTGAAAGGCCTGCCAAAGTCCCCGGAGGCACCAATTTACCTGTATCATCCAAAGTTGTGTGTCACACATTCTCCAGCTACTAGTGAAGGCATCTTGTGACACTTCCAACTCTTATGTGCAAACAACACACTAATAAATAAAGTATCTATCCAGGAGTCCCGGATGATGAAAGTGGTAGGAGACTAGTGACAAATAGTAAACTTGCATGAACCATTTCGTTTCCTTCATTCAAGTCTAATCACAATATGACTGATTATTTATGTGTATAGTTAGCATGTAGTGATCTCTCACTCAGAAAATCAACAACCCTAGGAAAACATGGAACAGATTTAGAGTTTTCTAACCAAAATGGGAAGCAACAGGAGCCAAATGTACCTGACCTTGAAATCAGGCACATGGATTAGCCTTATCACACCTCTGTGGAAGACATCTCGGTCTAAATTCTTAGGTACTGTAACCCTGAATCTTTAAAGTTTCTATTCCTCTTTACTTTCCATTTTGCACTTGTAATTCATCCTACTGTCATCTTGTAATCTCAATAAACCGCAACTTACTATGTATCACAAGGTATATGCCAGGCAATACTCTTGTATCTGTACACAAGAATGTGGAAAAATTTTTGCCCCTTCAGTTCTAACATAGCTCTAGGGCTGGATTAGAAACAAAAGCAGCATTTTCCCACCTTTCATTAGCCTGGTTTAAAAGGCATTGCTACACAAAGAGAATTCATGAAAAAATGTACAAAATGTTCCTACAAGGCTGATGACATTTTCCATGCAAATGGAATTCCACAGTGTATCCAAGGAAGAAACTTATACAATATTCTAAGAAGGGTTAATTTTGGAAAAATTTTACCCTATTTAAAAGGAAATTCAAGAGCTTGCATTTCATTAGCTTTACTACATTTTGTGTGTGTGTTTGTGTGCGTGTGTGTGTGTGTGTGTGTATCTCTAATAGTTAGTGTTATGCTCATATTTGTAAAAGTAGCTATAGAGAAGAAAATTTATTACAAATTACCCATGATTTCTATTTTTCTTGTCATTTTGTACAAGAAAGTATCTTCTTAATGTAGAAGTATCAAAATCTACACAACTGAATTACAACTAGTGCACATATTTTGTATAAAATTCAGAACCTAAAATTAACTAAGAGAGCACAGCAATGATGATTGTTGGGTATTGCACTGATAGGGGCATTGAACCTATTTTGGTTATGCTAGTTATTGCAGAATCAGGAAATCATCAACACTAGTGAGGGGAGATGTTTGGACCTGGGGACTCTTGTTCCTGGTAACAGTGATAGCTAGTGAGGCCAGTGGACAATGCTGAGAGGCTCAGCAGTGTAGGTAAGCAGCAGACATCGAGGTCTTTACTGTCTGGCACAGAATGGAGAAGGATTTTGTCATTCAGCGGGAGGGAACGTTTGGCGGGAGCCATGTTGAAGTGAAGCCAGATGAACCTTAACCAGAACAGCTGCTGGCTTCCTTTAGAAGACCCTAGTTGGGTGCAGACACATGGAAATTGATTGGAATGAGCTTATTCAAATGAGCCTCCTCTTGAGGCAGGCTGGTTAATGCTGTCTACTACTCCATCATAAGGCAGTGCCTGGTTTGAAGGGAAAGAATGGCGGAACTCAGAACACTGTATCCATAGGGCATCTAATAATGAATCCAGAGAGAATCCTGGAAGAGAACGATTTTTTTTTCATTCATTTTTCTTTTTGGTTTCGTATTTTCTTGTTTTATTCATCTGCTTTTAATTTCTCCTTTATTTTGTTCTTAATTTCTGCGGGTGACTGTGATTCCTAACTTCCCTGTGGGTATGCTTTTGTTTGGATTTCAATTTTTCTCTTTCAAATCTCATTTAGTCTTCTGCATTAGTTTCCCCCAGTAGGTGGGATCCATCTACCATCTCCGTTGTATTGTAATCTCTTTCCCTTTGGCCATTACTCTTCTTCCTCTGAAATATATTTTGAATCTTAACCCTTGAGGACAGATTGGACATATCATGAATCCATATATTGTTTATGATTGTTTGCATTCTGTTTTATCTTCCCGAATTCAGTTCATACTGTTAGGAAACTAGCAAGTATCACTCCAAGAATTCAACTGAAACAGAAAAGACATGAGAACACACAAATCAGACTAATCCTCTGGCACCCAGGCCAATAAAGCAAACCTGGGGGGAAATGAGGTTGCAAAATTTGAAAACCCAATAAACCCAATAGTAGGTTACTTCAATGTGGCAACAAGGCAATTGAATGAGGCTGTGGAATATATTAAAACAGAAGTAATCTCTCAAGTAACCACAACTAACTACAGAGATTACCAAAATACACAACCTTCTTAGTGATGTTAGTTCAGACACAGCCCAAAAAAAAAGGCGAGCTTACAAGAACTGTTGAAGCACAACCTAAGAAATAAATGAACCCATTAAATAGATTCAAGCCGATATGCAAGAGAAAAAAATCCATTTTAAAAATTCAGAGCACTTTAGGCCAGTTTGAGGAAAGGACTTCACATACTGAGTACAGGCTGGCACTTAGTGACGAGGAGAGACAACAAATGACATTAAAAGCACTTTGTAGACATCATGACAGAAAGCTTTCCTGGTACAGAAGAGGAATTTAACCTACCAATAATTGAGGCAATTATTTCTCCAGTTAGCACTGATTAAAAGAATTCTACCTGCCCATGTGTAATAGACAAGTTTGCAGACATTCAAATAAAAATAGAGTATTAAAATCTGTTAGGGATGGGCTGGGGATTTCTCTCAGTAGCATAAGCAATTTCCTGGCAAGCTGTAGTCCTGAGTTCTATCCCTGGTAACAATAAAAATGAAAAAGAGAAAAAAAAATCTGTTAGGGATGAGGACTGTTGTGCTCCTTCCAATAAGGTCCCCAAGTACATGAGGGTATGTAACACTTGTGAGGCTGGAGGAAAACTGGATCACACTCTGAGTATGTAAAACAGAAAAAAGAGAAGCTTTGGAAGAAAGCCAGTGATATCTATCCCTGAAGTGGTAGCCCTTCTTACTGTCTACCTTCCTTCCTTCCTTCCTTCCTTGTTTTCTTCCTTCCTTCCTTCCTTTCTTCCTTCCTTTCTTGCTTCCTTCTTTCGTTCCTTGCTTCCTTCCATCCCTCATTCCCTCTGTCCTTTCATTCTTTTGGTTTTTAATTCAAGTTAGTATTTAATCCCACATGTCCTTGAAACTGCAATGATATTCCTGCCTCAGCTTTGAGAGTGCTGGGATTAATGATGTGTTCGCCCACACCCTGCAAATCAGCATTGTTATTTTTTGTGAAAGGAGATAAAATTAAACACAACAAAACAGAGCAAAATTGGACATAATAACGCAATGTAAGAGATATAAATTTCAAAACTAGATAATCTGAAATCTTCCCTATCTATCATGTTGTCTATTTTTTTCTTCCAAATAGTTGTCCATGTCTTGCCACACAGAATTCATACTGAGAAACCTAGTATAAAATTAATCCAAACAGTCTGAGAAAGGAGTTTTAGGTCTTTAAAATCAGACAAAAAGGAAGTCACTAATGGCTGTGCTAGAATCGGTTGTTTGCTTCAAAATGCCTATGCATACTTTCATGTATGTGGAAACTCAGTTAAACACAACCAGCTTTAAAAAAAAAGACCATATTTTATAGAACAAACCAAAACATGGATAAAAGTATTGGGCTTCAAAGAGATGATCGAAGGAAATCCCCTCCTTACTACATTGCCTAGGGTCAACCTCTCAAGGGACGTCCAGATTACTGGCTCCGACATGCTAATGGGATAGGGGGAGAAGATGTGATGTTTGTTTCTCAGCCTGCAGGCTGGCAGACTCACAGCTGCTCATGGTGGGGAGAGGGTTTGCCTGGACTCCTGGCACTCCCAGCATGACCCATGTCCCAGGAAATGCCAGTGGAACTCAGTAATATTACTGTTTCCAAACATTGGGTCCAAGGAGTGAACTAGGTTAGTAGGAGATCTAAAAGCTCTGAGGAAGTAGCATTTACAGTTGTCCCACACTAGACTTTAGGTTTAGAGACATTCTGCCAATATTCACTGTTTGTGCCTGTCCCAAATCCATGTCCCTTGCTCCCGACACTGTATCAGATTACCCAGAAGAACCACCTCTTCACTCCCAGCACACCTATTTCTCATGGAGCCTTGAATCTGCTCCCTTCACATTACTTCCCTGCAACTGGCTTTCACCCACATGTGATCCCAAGGGAAAAGGTGCCTTATTGACCGATCTGTCCTGCTTTGCTCCTTACCACCAGAAAGGTATAAACACAGAGGGCCTACTGAGAACAGTGGCATGCTGGAATTACTATCCTCCACCCTAGCCTCTCATCTTCTGGAAATGGCAGGAAGACGATAGACCAGAGAACTCCCCCATATGAATGAGACAAAAGAAATTCTGGGCTAGTCAAACAGACTGTTTTCATAAACATATAGAAAAGACAGGTAGGATGAAAATTGACTGACTCTCACATTTTGAGTGAGACACACCTAGGGCAATTGGATTAGAATAGGGTGGGAAGAACCACCATAGGGTGGATCCTGTCCTAAGAGTTATAAAAGGGACACCAAGAAGGAAGAATCCTTTCTGTTTCCATGATGAGGTGGTTCCCTGCTTGAAACTTGGAATTCATATCCTTGCTTCCAGCCCAGATGAATTAGCCTCCTGAAAGGAACTCAGACAGGACTCAACAAGGCTTCGTATTTTAAGGTCTGTGCATTTTGGTGAGCTATTTCTTTGAGTGATCAAGAAACTTTTCAGAATTGACTTATATACTAGGAAATCTCAGTCAGCTTATTTCTAAATAAGTATTTCTTTTAATCTATAAACTAGGCTCTCTACTTGTGATTGCCATACTGCCCTGCCTGTCTTGGAACTGCTGACTGCAGTGAAATTTGTGCCATCTGGTGAAGAAGAAATTTGATTCGTGTGACTTGACAAGCTTGCTGCACTTTCACTCTGCTGATGTTAAGGGTTTCCAGTACCGCAGGCCCAGCAGAAATGTCACAGGGGCCAGCAGTGGACAGCAGGTACACCACAGACATCAAAGTAGTGAACGTGTCCTTTTTGTGGACCATTGATAACATTAGATTTTGCCTAAAGGAAATAGATGACTGCATTCAAAGTTCAATCTTTTCAGCTGAAGGAAATGATCAAGTGAAATGGTGCTTACGACTCTACCCAAATGGTCTTGATGAACAAAGCAAAGATTATGTGTGCTTATACCTGGGAATGATCTGCTGTCCAAGGAGGGTAGCTCATGCAAAATTCACCTTTTCCATTCTGAATGCCAAAGGAGAGAAAACCAAGGTGCTCTCAAGTCCACAAGCTTATACATTTGTGCGAGGAAAGGACTGGGGATTCAAACATTTCATCCTTAGAGAGTTTCTTTTGGATCCAAACAATGGGCTTCTCTCCAATGACAAGCTTTTCTTCTTCTGTGAAGTGAAAGTAGCACAAGATCCCACCAATCATTCCAGCCAGAATATTAGGAAGCTGGTTAAGGTTCCTGAGGGCTGCTTGGCAGAGGATCTAGGAGGACTGTGGGAGCGATCCCAGCTCTCAGACTGTTGCTTGTGTGTGGCTGGCCAGGAATTCCAGGCTCACAAAGCCATCTTAGCAGCTCGCTCTCCAGTTTTCATGGCGTTGTTGGAACATGAAAAGCAAGGAAGCAAAAAGAATCGTGTTGAAATCAGTGACATGGATCCTGAAGTTTTTAAGGAAATGATATACTTTATGTACACTGGAAAGGCACCAAACCTAGGGATCATGGCAACTGAACTGCTGGAGGCTGCAAGCAGGTTTGGTCTGGAGCGCCTGAAGCTCATGTGTGAGAACCACCTGTGCAGCAACCTCTCTGTGGAGAATGCCGTGGAAATCCTCATCTTGGCTGACCTCCACAGTGCACATCAGTTGAAAACCCGGACACTGGATTTCATCAATTTTCATGTTTCTGACATCCTGGAGACCTCTGAGTGGAAGGCCATGGTGGTGTCCCACCCTCACTTGGTGGCCGAAGCCTATCACTCTCTGGTTTCCATGCAGTGTGCATTCATGGTACCCCCATGCAAGCGTGTGAGACTGTCCTGAGATCCCACATCTATCTCCATTTATCTTCCCAAAACCCTGGCCACATTTGCTGCCCCTGAACCATAATATGCTAGGGCAATCCGTGGAAACTTCACTCTTCTATGTGGAAATATTAAATTGTGCCTCTCTAGGGGAGAGAAGGGACCACCGTCTTAAGGTCAGAAAAAGGAAATGCGATACTGAGAATTTAGAAGTCGTGTATCATGCATTTTCAAATCTGTGTTTTATAATATTGAGCAAAGTGGGTTTTTACAGTGTCGATGCCAAACGGAAACCAAAACTCCTGTCAATGTTGAAGGCAGACCTGGGGTGGGGCTACCCTTAGAGGCAGGGACCATGAACTTCACTCTGTAAATGCAAGACTCCTTCCTGGCTTTCTGCACCATCATGCATCCCTGGGCACCCCACTTGTAACACGGGCTTTTTGCTGTCCCTCACTTTTCTCTGTAAATAAACCTGAATCTTACTTTGTACAGTTGTTTGGCTCCTCATCCTTTTTCTGTCTGTTAGATTCAGAAGCTAAGAAAAATTTCAGTGTGCTGATGATTTCAGGCCCATCCACGGGATGAATACAGTGGATGTACAATGTCACTAATTAACATAGTAGATGGCAGAAATAAATGACCCAGAACTCAGGCTGCTGAAGCCAAAGGACAATCACACAATGCAAGTCTTTGCTCATGTTGTCCTGTCCCAGTGACACAGACAGGCAGCACAAGCACTACAGCACATTCCCGCAAAATCTAGGCCTCTGAGCGAGCAGTCCAATCATGGTCCTGGAGAAAAAAGAGAGGAAAATGCTCAGATTTACGAAAATGGCATGAAAGAGAATTAAAAGTAGAAGTGTTTTATGTATTTCAGAGGAATTCATGTTGAGGAAGCAAAATTTATTACTTACAACTGCACTGAGAAATGGCTGTTGGCAAATTCACACTATAAATCTCAAAAAGAGCTTTCTCACTGTGAACATTTAATATTCATAAGAATAGAATACATGTTTCTATGGTATTATGAAGAATAGAATTAAAATTAAAAATGAAAACGTAGTGGGTTTCATCTCAAAGTTTGGGCTTTTGTAAAAATCATTAGTGGTGTTACTCTGGAATCACCTAGAATCTGTAATGGCTCAGAGCTTCTAAAAATATATAAAGAAATGGATCCCCTTGTCTTGAACAGGTACAGATTTCAAAACATTTGTTTAATCAGGGCTTACAGCTGGTAACCCTTTATGTGCTGGTTGTGTAAATCTTCATGAATGTCAATATGGGATAACAACCTGTATAACAACTATGCAGTAAAATCACTAAGAGTTTTGTCTCTCTCTCTTTCTCTCTCTCTCTCTCTCTCTCTCTCTCTCTCTCTCTATATATATATATATATATATATATATATATATGTATATATATATATATATGTCTATCTGTCTGTCTGTATGTCTGTCTATCTATCTCTATCTCTCTCAGTCTTTATCATGGCTTGAACTCACAACTCACAACCTGGTCATTGCCAGGCAAGTGCTTCTTTGGCTCAGTTTACTGCCTGACTTTTGCAGATATTTGGCATACATATGTCCTATTCTTGTGTCCTTACTCCTAGAAGTGTCCCTTTCTCACCTCAAGCTGGCTGAGATTGTTGAAAATGAGACAAAATAATTCACTCTGTGCATATTTCTTGAAAAGAACTATGGTTCTTAGATGTTGTGGGAATATGTGTTTTGGTATTATCACCCTCAAGTTTTATTTCACGTCCATTCTCTCCTCCTCATTAAAGAGAATAAAACAGGAAAAGCTTTAAAGGAGGAAAAAAGGAAAATTTTTATTAATTTTTTGTGTGAAAACTTTCAGAACACAGATTCCTCAGCTGTCCATACCTGACTTGCTGATTAGGTAGGAGTCATCCCAGTTGCTTGGGAATCGCTGTTCATCCTACAAGGGAGAACATTCAAATGTTAATTTTTTTTCTTTCCAAATATGTAAATAATTATTATCTTTTACATGAAATGTGGAAATTAAAAAGTATGAGTTTCTATCACTGCATCAAATGAACAACAAAAAACATTGAAAATAACTTACAAAGTGTAATTTCCTCATAGTGAAATGAATGGAGCAAAGTGGATTAGGGCAGAAGATTTTTCAGGGCAAGCACAGGTCTTCTCAGCTTCTCTGTGTACAAATATGTGTTACAGTGACTTATTGTCAAGTGCTTCATAGAAACAGAAGTTATATTGAATGTACAAATTGACCAAAAGAATGTTTTCCTTGCAATTCTACAGAGGAACCAGGCAAGAATTGCAGCTTAAGTGGCTGAAGGGCAACCAGTGAGATATGGCGCTATATTAACACTCTTGTGAGAATGACATGCCAGCTGTTAAGCATTAGGAGTTAGGACTGAGAATGCCTGTTCATTCCCTCAGTTGGTGTCACAGTTGTGAACTCTTGAAGGCTGAAGTGCTCCCGTTCCCAGAAAACAATCATCCCTCTGCAATGTTGGGATTCGATGGGGGTTAATGCTAATCCAACATTACTAGCAGAAGACTTTTTTGAAGAAACCACTTGTTTGACTGCTTAATTCTAAGAAAAATATATGACAGAAGATGAACAAGAATTTGCCATAACTTTACAGGCATTCTGAAGCAAGGAAATCACCAACTGCATTTGGCAAGCACTGAAAGGCCTGCCAAAGTCCCCGGAGGCACCAATTTACCTGTATCATCCAAAGTTGTGTGTCACACATTCTCGAGCTACTAGTGAAGGCATCTTGTGACACTTCCAACTCTTATGTGCAAACAACACACTAATAAATAAAGTATCTATCCAGGAGTCCCGGATGATGAAAGTGGTAGGAGACTAGTGACAAATAGTAAACTTGCATGAACCATTTCGTTTCCTTCATTCAAGTCTAATCACAATATGACTGATTATTTATGTGTATAGTTAGCATGTAGTGATCTCTCACTCAGAAAATCAACAACCCTAGGAAAACATGGAACAGATTTAGAGTTTTCTAACCAAAATGGGAAGCAACAGGAGCCAAATGTACCTGACCTTGAAATCAGGCACATGGATTAGCCTTATCACACCTCTGTGGAAGACATCTCGGTCTAAATTCTTAGGTACTGTAACCCTGAATCTTTAAAGTTTCTATTCCTCTTTACTTTCCATTTTGCACTTGTAATTCATCCTACTGTCATCTTGTAATCTCAATAAACCGCAACTTACTATGTATCACAAGGTATATGCCAGGCAATACTCTTGTATCTGTACACAAGAATGTGGAAAAATTTTTGCCCCTTCAGTTCTAACATAGCTCTAGGGCTGGATTAGAAACAAAAGCAGCATTTTCCCACCTTTCATTAGCCTGGTTTAAAAGGCATTGCTACACAAAGAGAATTCATGAAAAAATGTACAAAATGTTCCTACAAGGCTGATGACATTTTCCATGCAAATGGAATTCCACAGTGTATCCAAGGAAGAAACTTATACAATATTCTAAGAAGGGTTAATTTTGGAAAAATTTTACCCTATTTAAAAGGAAATTCAAGAGCTTGCATTTCATTAGCTTTACTACATTTTGTGTGTGTGTTTGTGTGCGTGTGTGTGTGTGTGTGTGTATCTCTAATAGTTAGTGTTATGCTCATATTTGTAAAAGTAGCTATAGAGAAGAAAATTTATTACAAATTACCCATGATTTCTATTTTTCTTGTCATTTTGTACAAGAAAGTATCTTCTTAATGTAGAAGTATCAAAATCTACACAACTGAATTACAACTAGTGCACATATTTTGTATAAAATTCAGAACCTAAAATTAACTAAGAGAGCACAGCAATGATGATTGTTGGGTATTGCACTGATAGGGGCATTGAACCTATTTTGGTTATGCTAGTTATTGCAGAATCAGGAAATCATCAACACTAGTGAGGGGAGATGTTTGGACCTGGGGACTCTTGTTCCTGGTAACAGTGATAGCTAGTGAGGCCAGTGGACAATGCTGAGAGGCTCAGCAGTGTAGGTAAGCAGCAGACATCGAGGTCTTTACTGTCTGGCACAGAATGGAGAAGGATTTTGTCATTCAGCGGGAGGGAACGTTTGGCGGGAGCCATGTTGAAGTGAAGCCAGATGAACCTTAACCAGAACAGCTGCTGGCTTCCTTTAGAAGACCCTAGTTGGGTGCAGACACATGGAAATTGATTGGAATGAGCTTATTCAAATGAGCCTCCTCTTGAGGCAGGCTGGTTAATGCTGTCTACTACTCCATCATAAGGCAGTGCCTGGTTTGAAGGGAAAGAATGGCGGAACTCAGAACACTGTATCCATAGGGCATCTAATAATGAATCCAGAGAGAATCCTGGAAGAGAACGATTTTTTTTTCATTCATTTTTCTTTTTGGTTTCGTATTTTCTTGTTTTATTCATCTGCTTTTAATTTCTCCTTTATTTTGTTCTTAATTTCTGCGGGTGACTGTGATTCCTAACTTCCCTGTGGGTATGCTTTTGTTTGGATTTCAATTTTTCTCTTTCAAATCTCATTTAGTCTTCTGCATTAGTTTCCCCCAGTAGGTGGGATCCATCTACCATCTCCGTTGTATTGTAATCTCTTTCCCTTTGGCCATTACTCTTCTTCCTCTGAAATATATTTTGAATCTTAACCCTTGAGGACAGATTGGACATATCATGAATCCATATATTGTTTATGATTGTTTGCATTCTGTTTTATCTTCCCGAATTCAGTTCATACTGTTAGGAAACTAGCAAGTATCACTCCAAGAATTCAACTGAAACAGAAAAGACATGAGAACACACAAATCAGACTAATCCTCTGGCACCCAGGCCAATAAAGCAAACCTGGGGGGAAATGAGGTTGCAAAATTTGAAAACCCAATAAACCCAATAGTAGGTTACTTCAATGTGGCAACAAGGCAATTGAATGAGGCTGTGGAATATATTAAAACAGAAGTAATCTCTCAAGTAACCACAACTAACTACAGAGATTACCAAAATACACAACCTTCTTAGTGATGTTAGTTCAGACACAGCCCAAAAGAAAAGGCGAGCTTACAAGAACTGTTGAAGCACAACCTAAGAAATAAATGAACCCATTAAATAGATTCAAGCCGATATGCAAGAGAAAAAAATCCATTTTAAAAATTCAGAGCACTTTAGGCCAGTTTGAGGAAAGGACTTCACATACTGAGTACAGGCTGGCACTTAGTGACGAGGAGAGACAACAAATGACATTAAAAGCACTTTGTAGACATCATGACAGAAAGCTTTCCTGGTACAGAAGAGGAATTTAACCTACCAATAATTGAGGCAATTATTTCTCCAGTTAGCACTGATTAAAAGAATTCTACCTGCCCATGTGTAATAGACAAGTTTGCAGACATTCAAATAAAAATAGAGTATAAAAATCTGTTAGGGATGGGCTGGGGATTTCTCTCAGTAGCATAAGCAATTTCCTGGCAAGCTGTAGTCCTGAGTTCTATCCCTGGTAACAATAAAAATGAAAAAGAGAAAAAAAAATATCTGTTAGGGATGACGACTGTTGTGCTCCTTCCAATAAGGTCCCCAAGTACATGAGGGTATGTAACACTTGTGAGGCTGGAGGAAAACTGGATCACACTCTGAGTATGTAAAACAGAAAAAAGAGAAGCTTTGGAAGAAAGCCAGTGATATCTATCCCTGAAGTGGTAGCCCTTCTTACTGTCTACCTTCCTTCCTTCCTTCCTTCCTTGTTTTCTTCCTTCCTTCCTTCCTTTCTTCCTTCCTTTCTTGCTTCCTTCTTTCGTTCCTTGCTTCCTTCCATCCCTCATTCCCTCTGTCCTTTCATTCTTTTGGTTTTTAATTCAAGTTAGTATTTAATCCCACATGTCCTTGAAACTGCAATGATATTCCTGCCTCAGCTTTGAGAGTGCTGGGATTAATGATGTGTTCGCCCACACCCTGCAAATCAGCATTGTTATTTTGTGTGAAAGGAGATAAAATTAAACACAACAAAACAGAGCAAAATTGGACATAATAACGCAATGTAAGAGATATAAATTTCAAAACTAGATAATCTGAAATCTTCCCTATCTATCATGTTGTCTATTTTTTTCTTCCAAATAGTTGTCCATGTCTTGAAACACAGAATTCATACTGAGAAACCTAGTATAAAATTAATCCAAACAGTCTGAGAAAGGAGTTTTAGGTCTTTAAAATCAGACAAAAAGGAAGTCACTAATGGCTGTGCTAGAATCGGTTGTTTGCTTCAAAATGCCTATGCATACTTTCATGTATGTGGAAACTCAGTTAAACACAACCAGCTTTAAAAAAAAGACCATATTTTATAGAACAAACCAAAACATGGATAAAAGTATTGGGCTTCAAAGAGATGATAGAAGGAAATCCCCTCCTTACTACATTGCCTAGGGTCAACCTCTCAAGGGACGTCCAGATTACTGGCTCCGACATGCTAATGGGATAGGGGGAGAAGATGTGATGTTTGTTTCTCAGCCTGCAGGCTGGCAGACTCACAGCTGCTCATGGTGGGGAGAGGGTTTGCCTGGACTCCTGGCACTCCCAGCATGACCCATGTCCCAGGAAATGCCAGTGGAACTCAGTAATATTACTGTTTCCAAACATTGGGTCCAAGGAGTGAACTAGGTTAGTAGGAGATCTAAAAGCTCTGAGGAAGTAGCATTTACAGTTGTCCCACACTAGACTTTAGGTTTAGAGACATTCTGCCAATATTCACTGTTTGTGCCTGTCCCAAATCCATGTCCCTTGCTCCCGACACTGTATCAGATTACCCAGAAGAACCACCTCTTCACTCCCAGCACACCTATTTCTCATGGAGCCTTGAATCTGCTCCCTTCACATTACTTCCCTGCAACTGGCTTTCACCCACATGTGATCCCAAGGGAAAAGGTGCCTTATTGACCGATCTGTCCTGCTTTGCTCCTTACCACCAGAAAGGAATAAACACAGAGGGCCTACTGAGAACAGTGGCATGCTGGAGTTACTATCCTCCACCCTAGCCTCTCATCTTCTGGAAATGGCAGGAAGACAATAGACCAGAGAACTCCCCCATATGAATGAGACAAAAGAAATTCTGGGCTAGTCAAACAGACTGTTTTCATAAACATATAGAAAAGACAGGTAGGATGAAAATTGACTGACTCTCACATTTTGAGTGAGACACACCTAGGGCAATTGGATTAGAATAGGGTGGGAAGAACCACCATAGGGTGGATCCTGTCCTAAGAGTTATAAAAGGGACACCAAGAAGGAAGAATCCTTTCTGTTTCCATGATGAGGTGGTTCCCTGCTTGAAACTTGGAATTCATATCCTTGCTTCCAGCCCAGATGAATTAGCCTCCTGAAAGGAACTCAGACGGGACTCAACAAGGCTTCGTATTTTAAGGTCTGTGCATTTTGGTGAGCTATTTCTTTGAGTGATCAAGAAACTTTTCAGAATTGACTTATATACTAGGAAATCTCAGTCAGCTTATTTCTAAATAAGTATTTCTTTTAATCTATAAACTAGGCTCTCTACTTGTGATTGCCATACTGCCCTGCCTGTCTTGGAACTGCTGACTGCAGTGAAATTTGTGCCATCTGGTGAAGAAGAAATTTGATTCGTGTGACTTGACAAGCTTGCTGCACTTTCACTCTGCTGATGTTAATGGTTTCCAGTACCGCAGGCCCAGCAGAAATGTCACAGGGGCCCACAGTGGACAGCAGGTACACCACAGACATCAAAGTAGTGAACGTGTCCTTTTTGTGGACCATTGATAACATTAGATTTTGCCTAAAGGAAATAGATGACTGCATTCAAAGTTCAATCTTTTCACCTGAAGGAAATGATTAAGTGAAATGGTGCTTACGACTCTACCCAAATGGTCTTGATGAACAAAGCAAAGATTATGTGTGCTTATACCTGGGAATGATCTGCTGTCCAAGGAGGGTAGCTCATGCAAAATTCACCTTTTCCATTCTGAATGCCAAAGGAGAGAAAACCAAGGTGCTCTCAAGTCCACAAGCTTATACATTTGTGCGAGGAAAGGACTGGGGATTCAAACATTTCATCCTTAGAGAGTTTCTTTTGGATCCAAACAATGGGCTTCTCTCCAATGACAAGCTTTCCTTCTTCTGTGAAGTGAAAGTAGCACAAGATCCCACCAATCATTCCAGCCAGAATATTAGGAAGCTGGTTAAGGTTCCTGAGGGCTGCTTGGCAGAGGATCTAGGAGGACTGTGGGAGCGATCCCAGCTCTCAGACTGTTGCTTGTGTGTGGCTGGCCAGGAATTCCAGGCTCACAAAGCCATCTTAGCAGCTCGCTCTCCAGTTTTCATGGCGTTGTTGGAACATGAAAAGCAAGGAAGCAAAAAGAATCGTGTTGAAATCAGTGACATGGATCCTGAAGTTTTTAAGGAAATGATATACTTTATGTACACTGGAAAGGCACCAAACCTAGGGATCATGGCAACTGAACTGCTGGAGGCTGCAACCAGGTTTGGTCTGGAGCGCCTGAAGCTCATGTGTGAGAACCACCTGTGCAGCAACCTCTCTGTGGAGAATGCCGTGGAAATCCTCATCTTGGCTGACCTCCACAGTGCACATCAGTTGAAAACCCGGACACTGGATTTCATCAATTTTCATGTTTCTGACATCCTGGAGACCTCTGAGTGGAAGGCCATGGTGGTGTCCCACCCTCACTTGGTGGCCGAAGCCTATCACTCTCTGGTTTCCATGCAGTGTGCATTCATGGTACCCCCATGCAAGCGTGTGAGACTGTCCTGAGATCCCACATCTATCTCCATTTATCTTCCCAAAACCCTGGCCACATTTGCTGCCCCTGAACCATAATATGCTAGGGCAATCCGTGGAAACTTCACTCTTCTATGTGGAAATATTAAATTGTGCCTCTCTAGGGGAGAGAAGGGACCACCGTCTTAAGGTCAGAAAAAGGAAATGCGATACTGAGAATTTAGAAGTCGTGTATCATGCATTTTCAAATCTGTGTTTTATAATATTGAGCAAAGTGGGTTTTTACAGTGTCGATGCCAAACGGAAACCAAAACTCCTGTCAATGTTGAAGGCAGACCTGGGGTGGGGCTACCCTTAGAGGCAGGGACCATGAACTTCACTCTGTAAATGCAAGACTCCTTCCTGGCTTTCTGCACCATCATGCATCCCTGGGCACCCCACTTGTAACACGGGCTTTTTGCTGTCCCTCACTTTTCTCTGTAAATAAACCTGAATCTTACTTTGTACAGTTGTTTGGCTCCTCATCCTTTTTCTGTATGTTAGATTCAGAAGCTAAGAAAAATTTCAGTGTGCTGATGATTTCAGGCCCATCCACGGGATGAACACAGTGGATGTACAATGTCACTAATTAACATAGTAGATGGCAGAAATAAATGACCCAGAACTCAGGCTGCTGAAGCCAAAGGACAATCACACAAAGCAAGTCTTTGCTCATGTTGTCCTGTCCCAGTGACACAGACAGGCAGCACAAGCACTACAGCACATTCCCGCAAAATCTAGGCCTCTGAGCGAGCAGTCCAATCATGGTCCTGGAGAAAAAAGAGAGGAAAATGCTCAGATTTACGAAAATGGCATGAAAGAGAATTAAAAGTAGAAGTGTTTTATGTATTTCAGAGGAATTCATGTTGAGGAAGCAAAATTTATTACTTACAAATGCACTGAGAAATGGCTGTTGGCAAATTCACACTATAAATCTCAAAAAGAGCTTTCTCACTGTGAACATTTAATATTCATAAGAATAGAATACATGTTTCTATGGTATTATGAAGAATAGAATTAAAATTAAAAATGAAAACGTAGTGGGTTTCATCTCAAAGTTTGGGCTTTTGTAAAAATCATTAGTGGTGTTACTCTGGAATCACCTAGAATCTGTAATGGCTCAGAGCTTCTAAAAATATATAAAGAAATGGATCCCCTTGTCTTGAACAGGTACAGGTTTCAAAACATTTGTTTAATCAGGGCTTACAGCTGGTAACCCTTTATGTGCTGGTTGTGTAAATCTTCATGAATGTCAATATGGGATAACAACCTGTATAACAACTATGCAGTAAAATCACTAAGAGTTTTGTCTCTCTCTCTCTCTCTCTCTCCCTCTCTCTCTCTCTCTCTCTCTCTCTCTCTATATATATATATATATATATATATATATATATATGTCTATCTGTCTGTCTGTATGTCTGTCTATCTATCTCTATCTCTCTCAGTCTTTATCATGGCTTGAACTCACAACTCACAACCTGGTTATTGCCAGGCAAGTGCTTCTTTGGCTCAGTTTACTGCCTGACTTTTGCAGATATTTGGCATACATATGTCCTATTCTTGTGTCCTTACTCCTAGAAGTGTCCCTTTCTCACCTCAAGCCGGCTGAGATTGTTGAAAATGAGACAAAATAATTCACTCTGTGTGCATATTTCTTGAAAAGAACTATGGTTCTTAGATGTTTTTGGGAATATGTGTTTTGGTATTATCACCCTCAAGTTTTATTTCACGTCCATTCTCTCCTCCTCATTAAAGAGAATAAAACAGGAAAAGCTTTAAAGGAGGAAAAAAGGAAAATTTTTATTAATTTTTTGTGTGAAAACTTTCAGAACACAGATTCCTCAGCTGTCCATACCTGACTTGCTGATTAGGTAGGAGTCATCCCAGTTGCTTGGGAATCGCTGTTCATCCTACAAGGGAGAACATTCAAATGTTAATTTTTTTTCTTTCCAAATATGTAAATAATTATTATCTTTTACATGAAATGTGGAAATTAAAAAGTATGAGTTTCTATCACTGCATCAAATGAACAACAAAAAACATTGAAAATAACTTACAAAGTGTACTTTCCTCATAGTGAAATGAATGGAGCAAAGTGGATTAGGGCAGAAGATTTTTCAGGGCAAGCACAGGTCTTCTCAGCTTCTCTGAGTACAAATATGTGTTACAGTGACTTATTGTCAAGTGCTTCATAGAAACAGAAGTTATATTGAATGTACAAATTGACCAAAAGAATGTTTTCCTTGCAATTCTACAGAGGAACCAGGCAAGAATTGCAGCTTAAGTGGCTGAAGGGCAACCAGTGAGATATGGCGCTATATTAACACTCTTGTGAGAATGACATGCCAGCTGTTAAGCATTAGGAGTTAGGACTGAGAATGCCTGTTCATTCCCTCAGTTGGTGTCACAGTTGTGAACTCTTGAAGGCTGAAGTGCTCCCGTTCCCAGAAAACAATCATCCCTCTGCGATGTTGGGATTCGATGGGGGTTAATGCTAATCCAACATTACTAGCAGAAGACTTTTTTGAAGAAACCACTTGTTTGACTGCTTAATTCTAAGAAAAATATATGACAGAAGATGAACAAGAATTTGCCATAACTTTACAGGCATTCTGAAGCAAGGAAATCACCAACTGCATTTGGCAAGCACTGAAAGGCCTGCCAAAGTCCCCGGAGGCACCAATTTACCTGTATCATCCAAAGTTGTGTGTCACACATTCTCGAGCTACTAGTGAAGGCATCTTGTGACACTTCCAACTCTTATGTGCAAACAACACACTAATAAATAAAGTATCTATCCAGGAGTCCCGGATGATGAAAGTGGTAGGAGACTAGTGACAAATAGTAAACTTGCATGAACCATTTCGTTTCCTTCATTCAAGTCTAATCACAATATGACTGATTATTTATGTGTATAGTTAGCATGTAGTGATCTCTCACTCAGAAAATCAACAACCCTAGGAAAACATGGAACAGATTTAGAGTTTTCTAACCAAAATGGGAAGCAACAGGAGCCAAATGTACCTGACCTTGAAATCAGGCACATGGATTAGCCTTATCACACCTCTGTGGAAGACATCTCGGTCTAAATTCTTAGGTACTGTAACCCTGAATCTTTAAAGTTTCTATTCCTCTTTACTTTCCATTTTGCACTTGTAATTCATCCTACTGTCATCTTGTAATCTCAATAAACCGCAACTTACTATGTATCACAAGGTATATGCCAGGCAATACTCTTGTATCTGTACACAAGAATGTGGAAAAATTTTTGCCCCTTCAGTTCTAACATAGCTCTAGGGCTGGATTAGAAACAAAAGCAGCATTTTCCCACCTTTCATTAGCCTGGTTTAAAAGGCATTGCTACACAAAGAGAATTCATGAAAAAATGTACAAAATGTTCCTACAAGGCTGATGACATTTTCCATGCAAATGGAATTCCACAGTGTATCCAAGGAAGAAACTTATACAATATTCTAAGAAGGGTTAATTTTGGAAAAATTTTACCCTATTTAAAAGGAAATTCAAGAGCTTGCATTTCATTAGCTTTACTACATTTTGTGTGTGTGTTTGTGTGCGTGTGTGTGTGTGTGTGTGTATCTCTAATAGTGAGTGTTATGCTCATATTTGTAAAAGTAGCTATAGAGAAGAAAATTTATTACAAATTACCCATGATTTCTATTTTTCTTGTCATTTTGTACAAGAAAGTATCTTCTTAATGTAGAAGTATCAAAATCTACACAACTGAATTACAACTAGTGCACATATTTTGTATAAAATTCAGAACCTAAAATTAACTAAGAGAGCACAGCAATGATGATTGTTGGGTATTGCACTGATAGGGGCATTGAACCTATTTTGGTTATGCTAGTTATTGCAGAATCAGGAAATCATCAACACTAGTGAGGGGAGATGTTTGGACCTGGGGACTCTTGTTCCTGGTAACAGTGATAGCTAGTGAGGCCAGTGGACAATGCTGAGAGGCTCAGCAGTGTAGGTAAGCAGCAGACATCGAGGTCTTTACTGTCTGGCACAGAATGGAGAAGGATTTTGTCATTCAGCGGGAGGGAACGTTTGGCGGGAGCCATGTTGAAGTGAAGCCAGATGAACCTTAACCAGAACAGCTGCTGGCTTCCTTTAGAAGACCCTAGTTGGGTGCAGACACATGGAAATTGATTGGAATGAGCTTATTCAAATGAGCCTCCTCTTGAGGCAGGCTGGTTAATGCTGTCTACTACTCCATCATAAGGCAGTGCCTGGTTTGAAGGGAAAGAATGGCGGAACTCAGAACACTGTATCCATAGGGCATCTAATAATGAATCCAGAGAGAATCCTGGAAGAGAACGATTTTTTTTTCATTCATTTTTCTTTTTGGTTTCGTATTTTCTTGTTTTATTCATCTGCTTTTAATTTCTCCTTTATTTTGTTCTTAATTTCTGCGGGTGACTGTGATTCCTAACTTCCCTGTGGGTATGCTTTTGTTTGGATTTCAATTTTTCTCTTTCAAATCTCATTTAGTCTTCTGCATTAGTTTCCCCCAGTAGGTGGGATCCATCTACCATCTCCGTTGTATTGTAATCTCTTTCCCTTTGGCCATTACTCTTCTTCCTCTGAAATATATTTTGAATCTTAACCCTTGAGGACAGATTGGACATATCATGAATCCATATATTGTTTATGATTGTTTGCATTCTGTTTTATCTTCCCGAATTCAGTTCATACTGTTAGGAAACTAGCAAGTATCACTCCAAGAATTCAACTGAAACAGAAAAGACATGAGAACACACAAATCAGACTAATCCTCTGGCACCCAGGCCAATAAAGCAAACCTGGGGGGAAATGAGGTTGCAAAATTTGAAAACCCAATAAACCCAATAGTAGGTTACTTCAATGTGGCAACAAGGCAATTGAATGAGGCTGTGGAATATATTAAAACAGAAGTAATCTCTCAAGTAACCACAACTAACTACAGAGATTACCAAAATACACAACCTTCTTAGTGATGTTAGTTCAGACACAGCCCAAAAGAAAAGGCGAGCTTACAAGAACTGTTGAAGCACAACCTAAGAAATAAATGAACCCATTAAATAGATTCAAGCCGATATGCAAGAGAAAAAAATCCATTTTAAAAATTCAGAGCACTTTAGGCCAGTTTGAGGAAAGGACTTCACATACTGAGTACAGGCTGGCACTTAGTGACGAGGAGAGACAACAAATGACATTAAAAGCACTTTGTAGACATCATGACAGAAAGCTTTCCTGGTACAGAAGAGGAATTTAACCTACCAATAATTGAGGCAATTATTTCTCCAGTTAGCACTGATTAAAAGAATTCTACCTGCCCATGTGTAATAGACAAGTTTGCAGACATTCAAATAAAAATAGAGTATAAAAATCTGTTAGGGATGGGCTGGGGATTTCTCTCAGTAGCATAAGCAATTTCCTGGCAAGCTGTAGTCCTGAGTTCTATCCCTGGTAACAATAAAAATGAAAAAGAGAAAAAAAAATATCTGTTAGGGATGACGACTGTTGTGCTCCTTCCAATAAGGTCCCCAAGTACATGAGGGTATGTAACACTTGTGAGGCTGGAGGAAAACTGGATCACACTCTGAGTATGTAAAACAGAAAAAAGAGAAGCTTTGGAAGAAAGCCAGTGATATCTATCCCTGAAGTGGTAGCCCTTCTTACTGTCTACCTTCCTTCCTTCCTTCCTTCCTTGTTTTCTTCCTTCCTTCCTTCCTTTCTTCCTTCCTTTCTTGCTTCCTTCTTTCGTTCCTTGCTTCCTTCCATCCCTCATTCCCTCTGTCCTTTCATTCTTTTGGTTTTTAATTCAAGTTAGTATTTAATCCCACATGTCCTTGAAACTGCAATGATATTCCTGCCTCAGCTTTGAGAGTGCTGGGATTAATGATGTGTTCGCCCACACCCTGCAAATCAGCATTGTTATTTTGTGTGAAAGGAGATAAAATTAAACACAACAAAACAGAGCAAAATTGGACATAATAACGCAATGTAAGAGATATAAATTTCAAAACTAGATAATCTGAAATCTTCCCTATCTATCATGTTGTCTATTTTTTTCTTCCAAATAGTTGTCCATGTCTTGAAACACAGAATTCATACTGAGAAACCTAGTATAAAATTAATCCAAACAGTCTGAGAAAGGAGTTTTAGGTCTTTAAAATCAGACAAAAAGGAAGTCACTAATGGCTGTGCTAGAATCGGTTGTTTGCTTCAAAATGCCTATGCATACTTTCATGTATGTGGAAACTCAGTTAAACACAACCAGCTTTAAAAAAAAGACCATATTTTATAGAACAAACCAAAACATGGATAAAAGTATTGGGCTTCAAAGAGATGATAGAAGGAAATCCCCTCCTTACTACATTGCCTAGGGTCAACCTCTCAAGGGACGTCCAGATTACTGGCTCCGACATGCTAATGGGATAGGGGGAGAAGATGTGATGTTTGTTTCTCAGCCTGCAGGCTGGCAGACTCACAGCTGCTCATGGTGGGGAGAGGGTTTGCCTGGACTCCTGGCACTCCCAGCATGACCCATGTCCCAGGAAATGCCAGTGGAACTCAGTAATATTACTGTTTCCAAACATTGGGTCCAAGGAGTGAACTAGGTTAGTAGGAGATCTAAAAGCTCTGAGGAAGTAGCATTTACAGTTGTCCCACACTAGACTTTAGGTTTAGAGACATTCTGCCAATATTCACTGTTTGTGCCTGTCCCAAATCCATGTCCCTTGCTCCCGACACTGTATCAGATTACCCAGAAGAACCACCTCTTCACTCCCAGCACACCTATTTCTCATGGAGCCTTGAATCTGCTCCCTTCACATTACTTCCCTGCAACTGGCTTTCACCCACATGTGATCCCAAGGGAAAAGGTGCCTTATTGACCGATCTGTCCTGCTTTGCTCCTTACCACCAGAAAGGAATAAACACAGAGGGCCTACTGAGAACAGTGGCATGCTGGAGTTACTATCCTCCACCCTAGCCTCTCATCTTCTGGAAATGGCAGGAAGACAATAGACCAGAGAACTCCCCCATATGAATGAGACAAAAGAAATTCTGGGCTAGTCAAACAGACTGTTTTCATAAACATATAGAAAAGACAGGTAGGATGAAAATTGACTGACTCTCACATTTTGAGTGAGACACACCTAGGGCAATTGGATTAGAATAGGGTGGGAAGAACCACCATAGGGTGGATCCTGTCCTAAGAGTTATAAAAGGGACACCAAGAAGGAAGAATCCTTTCTGTTTCCATGATGAGGTGGTTCCCTGCTTGAAACTTGGAATTCATATCCTTGCTTCCAGCCCAGATGAATTAGCCTCCTGAAAGGAACTCAGACGGGACTCAACAAGGCTTCGTATTTTAAGGTCTGTGCATTTTGGTGAGCTATTTCTTTGAGTGATCAAGAAACTTTTCAGAATTGACTTATATACTAGGAAATCTCAGTCAGCTTATTTCTAAATAAGTATTTCTTTTAATCTATAAACTAGGCTCTCTACTTGTGATTGCCATACTGCCCTGCCTGTCTTGGAACTGCTGACTGCAGTGAAATTTGTGCCATCTGGTGAAGAAGAAATTTGATTCGTGTGACTTGACAAGCTTGCTGCACTTTCACTCTGCTGATGTTAATGGTTTCCAGTACCGCAGGCCCAGCAGAAATGTCACAGGGGCCCACAGTGGACAGCAGGTACACCACAGACATCAAAGTAGTGAACGTGTCCTTTTTGTGGACCATTGATAACATTAGATTTTGCCTAAAGGAAATAGATGACTGCATTCAAAGTTCAATCTTTTCACCTGAAGGAAATGATTAAGTGAAATGGTGCTTACGACTCTACCCAAATGGTCTTGATGAACAAAGCAAAGATTATGTGTGCTTATACCTGGGAATGATCTGCTGTCCAAGGAGGGTAGCTCATGCAAAATTCACCTTTTCCATTCTGAATGCCAAAGGAGAGAAAACCAAGGTGCTCTCAAGTCCACAAGCTTATACATTTGTGCGAGGAAAGGACTGGGGATTCAAACATTTCATCCTTAGAGAGTTTCTTTTGGATCCAAACAATGGGCTTCTCTCCAATGACAAGCTTTCCTTCTTCTGTGAAGTGAAAGTAGCACAAGATCCCACCAATCATTCCAGCCAGAATATTAGGAAGCTGGTTAAGGTTCCTGAGGGCTGCTTGGCAGAGGATCTAGGAGGACTGTGGGAGCGATCCCAGCTCTCAGACTGTTGCTTGTGTGTGGCTGGCCAGGAATTCCAGGCTCACAAAGCCATCTTAGCAGCTCGCTCTCCAGTTTTCATGGCGTTGTTGGAACATGAAAAGCAAGGAAGCAAAAAGAATCGTGTTGAAATCAGTGACATGGATCCTGAAGTTTTTAAGGAAATGATATACTTTATGTACACTGGAAAGGCACCAAACCTAGGGATCATGGCAACTGAACTGCTGGAGGCTGCAACCAGGTTTGGTCTGGAGCGCCTGAAGCTCATGTGTGAGAACCACCTGTGCAGCAACCTCTCTGTGGAGAATGCCGTGGAAATCCTCATCTTGGCTGACCTCCACAGTGCACATCAGTTGAAAACCCGGACACTGGATTTCATCAATTTTCATGTTTCTGACATCCTGGAGACCTCTGAGTGGAAGGCCATGGTGGTGTCCCACCCTCACTTGGTGGCCGAAGCCTATCACTCTCTGGTTTCCATGCAGTGTGCATTCATGGTACCCCCATGCAAGCGTGTGAGACTGTCCTGAGATCCCACATCTATCTCCATTTATCTTCCCAAAACCCTGGCCACATTTGCTGCCCCTGAACCATAATATGCTAGGGCAATCCGTGGAAACTTCACTCTTCTATGTGGAAATATTAAATTGTGCCTCTCTAGGGGAGAGAAGGGACCACCGTCTTAAGGTCAGAAAAAGGAAATGCGATACTGAGAATTTAGAAGTCGTGTATCATGCATTTTCAAATCTGTGTTTTATAATATTGAGCAAAGTGGGTTTTTACAGTGTCGATGCCAAACGGAAACCAAAACTCCTGTCAATGTTGAAGGCAGACCTGGGGTGGGGCTACCCTTAGAGGCAGGGACCATGAACTTCACTCTGTAAATGCAAGACTCCTTCCTGGCTTTCTGCACCATCATGCATCCCTGGGCACCCCACTTGTAACACGGGCTTTTTGCTGTCCCTCACTTTTCTCTGTAAATAAACCTGAATCTTACTTTGTACAGTTGTTTGGCTCCTCATCCTTTTTCTGTATGTTAGATTCAGAAGCTAAGAAAAATTTCAGTGTGCTGATGATTTCAGGCCCATCCACGGGATGAACACAGTGGATGTACAATGTCACTAATTAACATAGTAGATGGCAGAAATAAATGACCCAGAACTCAGGCTGCTGAAGCCAAAGGACAATCACACAAAGCAAGTCTTTGCTCATGTTGTCCTGTCCCAGTGACACAGACAGGCAGCACAAGCACTACAGCACATTCCCGCAAAATCTAGGCCTCTGAGCGAGCAGTCCAATCATGGTCCTGGAGAAAAAAGAGAGGAAAATGCTCAGATTTACGAAAATGGCATGAAAGAGAATTAAAAGTAGAAGTGTTTTATGTATTTCAGAGGAATTCATGTTGAGGAAGCAAAATTTATTACTTACAAATGCACTGAGAAATGGCTGTTGGCAAATTCACACTATAAATCTCAAAAAGAGCTTTCTCACTGTGAACATTTAATATTCATAAGAATAGAATACATGTTTCTATGGTATTATGAAGAATAGAATTAAAATTAAAAATGAAAACGTAGTGGGTTTCATCTCAAAGTTTGGGCTTTTGTAAAAATCATTAGTGGTGTTACTCTGGAATCACCTAGAATCTGTAATGGCTCAGAGCTTCTAAAAATATATAAAGAAATGGATCCCCTTGTCTTGAACAGGTACAGGTTTCAAAACATTTGTTTAATCAGGGCTTACAGCTGGTAACCCTTTATGTGCTGGTTGTGTAAATCTTCATGAATGTCAATATGGGATAACAACCTGTATAACAACTATGCAGTAAAATCACTAAGAGTTTTGTCTCTCTCTCTCTCTCTCTCTCCCTCTCTCTCTCTCTCTCTCTCTCTCTCTCTCTCTATATATATATATATATATATATATATATATATATGTCTATCTGTCTGTCTGTATGTCTGTCTATCTATCTCTATCTCTCTCAGTCTTTATCATGGCTTGAACTCACAACTCACAACCTGGTTATTGCCAGGCAAGTGCTTCTTTGGCTCAGTTTACTGCCTGACTTTTGCAGATATTTGGCATACATATGTCCTATTCTTGTGTCCTTACTCCTAGAAGTGTCCCTTTCTCACCTCAAGCCGGCTGAGATTGTTGAAAATGAGACAAAATAATTCACTCTGTGTGCATATTTCTTGAAAAGAACTATGGTTCTTAGATGTTTTTGGGAATATGTGTTTTGGTATTATCACCCTCAAGTTTTATTTCACGTCCATTCTCTCCTCCTCATTAAAGAGAATAAAACAGGAAAAGCTTTAAAGGAGGAAAAAAGGAAAATTTTTATTAATTTTTTGTGTGAAAACTTTCAGAACACAGATTCCTCAGCTGTCCATACCTGACTTGCTGATTAGGTAGGAGTCATCCCAGTTGCTTGGGAATCGCTGTTCATCCTACAAGGGAGAACATTCAAATGTTAATTTTTTTTCTTTCCAAATATGTAAATAATTATTATCTTTTACATGAAATGTGGAAATTAAAAAGTATGAGTTTCTATCACTGCATCAAATGAACAACAAAAAACATTGAAAATAACTTACAAAGTGTACTTTCCTCATAGTGAAATGAATGGAGCAAAGTGGATTAGGGCAGAAGATTTTTCAGGGCAAGCACAGGTCTTCTCAGCTTCTCTGAGTACAAATATGTGTTACAGTGACTTATTGTCAAGTGCTTCATAGAAACAGAAGTTATATTGAATGTACAAATTGACCAAAAGAATGTTTTCCTTGCAATTCTACAGAGGAACCAGGCAAGAATTGCAGCTTAAGTGGCTGAAGGGCAACCAGTGAGATATGGCGCTATATTAACACTCTTGTGAGAATGACATGCCAGCTGTTAAGCATTAGGAGTTAGGACTGAGAATGCCTGTTCATTCCCTCAGTTGGTGTCACAGTTGTGAACTCTTGAAGGCTGAAGTGCTCCCGTTCCCAGAAAACAATCATCCCTCTGCGATGTTGGGATTCGATGGGGGTTAATGCTAATCCAACATTACTAGCAGAAGACTTTTTTGAAGAAACCACTTGTTTGACTGCTTAATTCTAAGAAAAATATATGACAGAAGATGAACAAGAATTTGCCATAACTTTACAGGCATTCTGAAGCAAGGAAATCACCAACTGCATTTGGCAAGCACTGAAAGGCCTGCCAAAGTCCCCGGAGGCACCAATTTACCTGTATCATCCAAAGTTGTGTGTCACACATTCTCGAGCTACTAGTGAAGGCATCTTGTGACACTTCCAACTCTTATGTGCAAACAACACACTAATAAATAAAGTATCTATCCAGGAGTCCCGGATGATGAAAGTGGTAGGAGACTAGTGACAAATAGTAAACTTGCATGAACCATTTCGTTTCCTTCATTCAAGTCTAATCACAATATGACTGATTATTTATGTGTATAGTTAGCATGTAGTGATCTCTCACTCAGAAAATCAACAACCCTAGGAAAACATGGAACAGATTTAGAGTTTTCTAACCAAAATGGGAAGCAACAGGAGCCAAATGTACCTGACCTTGAAAGCAGGCACATGGATTAGCCTTATCACACCTCTGTGGAAGACATCTCGGTCTAAATTCTTAGGTACTGTAACCCTGAATCTTTAAAGTTTCTATTCCTCTTTACTTTCCATTTTGCACTTGTAATTCATCCTACTGTCATCTTGTAATCTCAATAAACCGCAACTTACTATGTATCACAAGGTATATGCCAGGCAATACTCTTGTATCTGTACACAAGAATGTGGAAAAATTTTTGCCCCTTCAGTTCTAACATAGCTCTAGGGCTGGATTAGAAACAAAAGCAGCATTTTCCCACCTTTCATTAGCCTGGTTTAAAAGGCATTGCTACACAAAGAGAATTCATGAAAAAATGTACAAAATGTTCCTACAAGGCTGATGACATTTTCCATGCAAATGGAATTCCACAGTGTATCCAAGGAAGAAACTTATACAATATTCTAAGAAGGGTTAATTTTGGAAAAATTTTACCCTATTTAAAAGGAAATTCAAGAGCTTGCATTTCATTAGCTTTACTACATTTTGTGTGTGTGTTTGTGTGCGTGTGTGTGTGTGTGTGTGTATCTCTAATAGTGAGTGTTATGCTCATATTTGTAAAAGTAGCTATAGAGAAGAAAATTTATTACAAATTACCCATGATTTCTATTTTTCTTGTCATTTTGTACAAGAAAGTATCTTCTTAATGTAGAAGTATCAAAATCTACACAACTGAATTACAACTAGTGCACATATTTTGTATAAAATTCAGAACCTAAAATTAACTAAGAGAGCACAGCAATGATGATTGTTGGGTATTGCACTGATAGGGGCATTGAACCTATTTTGGTTATGCTAGTTATTGCAGAATCAGGAAATCATCAACACTAGTGAGGGGAGATGTTTGGACCTGGGGACTCTTGTTCCTGGTAACAGTGATAGCTAGTGAGGCCAGTGGACAATGCTGAGAGGCTCAGCAGTGTAGGTAAGCAGCAGACATCGAGGTCTTTACTGTCTGGCACAGAATGGAGAAGGATTTTGTCATTCAGCTGGAGGGAACGTTTGGCGGGAGCCATGTTGAAGTGAAGCCAGATGAACCTTAACCAGAACAGCTGCTGGCTTCCTTTAGAAGACCCTAGTTGGGTGCAGACACATGGAAATTGATTGGAATGAGCTTATTCAAATGAGCCTCCTCTTGAGGCAGGCTGGTTAATGCTGTCTACTACTCCATCATAAGGCAGTGCCTGGTTTGAAGGGAAAGAATGGCGGAACTCAGAACACTGTATCCATAGGGCATCTAATAATGAATCCAGAGAGAATCCTGGAAGAGAACGATTTTTTTTTCATTCATTTTTCTTTTTGGTTTCGTATTTTCTTGTTTTATTCATCTGCTTTTAATTTCTCCTTTATTTTGTTCTTAATTTCTGCGGGTGACTGTGATTCCTAACTTCCCTGTGGGTATGCTTTTGTTTGGATTTCAATTTTTCTCTTTCAAATCTCATTTAGTCTTCTGCATTAGTTTCCCCCAGTAGGTGGGATCCATCTACCATCTCCGTTGTATTGTAATCTCTTTCCCTTTGGCCATTACTCTTCTTCCTCTGAAATATATTTTGAATCTTAACCCTTGAGGACAGATTGGACATATCATGAATCCATATATTGTTTATGATTGTTTGCATTCTGTTTTATCTTCCCGAATTCAGTTCATACTGTTAGGAAACTAGCAAGTATCACTCCAAGAATTCAACTGAAACAGAAAAGACATGAGAACACACAAATCAGACTAATCCTCTGGCACCCAGGCCAATAAAGCAAACCTGGGGGGAAATGAGGTTGCAAAATTTGAAAACCCAATAAACCCAATAGTAGGTTACTTCAATGTGGCAACAAGGCAATTGAATGAGGCTGTGGAATATATTAAAACAGAAGTAATCTCTCAAGTAACCACAACTAACTACAGAGATTACCAAAATACACAACCTTCTTAGTGATGTTAGTTCAGACACAGCCCAAAAGAAAAGGCGAGCTTACAAGAACTGTTGAAGCACAACCTAAGAAATAAATGAACCCATTAAATAGATTCAAGCCGATATGCAAGAGAAAAAAATCCATTTTAAAAATTCAGAGCACTTTAGGCCAGTTTGAGGAAAGGACTTCACATACTGAGTACAGGCTGGCACTTAGTGACGAGGAGAGACAACAAATGACATTAAAAGCACTTTGTAGACATCATGACAGAAAGCTTTCCTGGTACAGAAGAGGAATTTAACCTACCAATAATTGAGGCAATTATTTCTCCAGTTAGCACTGATTAAAAGAATTCTACCTGCCCATGTGTAATAGACAAGTTTGCAGACATTCAAATAAAAATAGAGTATTAAAATCTGTTAGGGATGGGCTGGGGATTTCTCTCAGTAGCATAAGCAATTTCCTGGCAAGCTGTAGTCCTGAGTTCTATCCCTGGTAACAATAAAAATGAAAAAGAGAAAAAAAAATCTGTTAGGGATGAGGACTGTTGTGCTCCTTCCAATAAGGTCCCCAAGTACATGAGGGTATGTAACACTTGTGAGGCTGGAGGAAAACTGGATCACACTCTGAGTATGTAAAACAGAAAAAAGAGAAGCTTTGGAAGAAAGCCAGTGATATCTATCCCTGAAGTGGTAGCCCTTCTTACTGTCTACCTTCCTTCCTTCCTTCCTTCCTTGTTTTCTTCCTTCCTTCCTTCCTTTCTTCCTTCCTTTCTTGCTTCCTTCTTTCGTTCCTTGCTTCCTTCCATCCCTCATTCCCTCTGTCCTTTCATTCTTTTGGTTTTTAATTCAAGTTAGTATTTAATCCCACATGTCCTTGAAACTGCAATGATATTCCTGCCTCAGCTTTGAGAGTGCTGGGATTAATGATGTGTTCGCCCACACCCTGCAAATCAGCATTGTTATTTTTTGTGAAAGGAGATAAAATTAAACACAACAAAACAGAGCAAAATTGGACATAATAACGCAATGTAAGAGATATAAATTTCAAAACTAGATAATCTGAAATCTTCCCTATCTATCATGTTGTCTATTTTTTTCTTCCAAATAGTTGTCCATGTCTTGCCACACAGAATTCATACTGAGAAACCTAGTATAAAATTAATCCAAACAGTCTGAGAAAGGAGTTTTAGGTCTTTAAAATCAGACAAAAAGGAAGTCACTAATGGCTGTGCTAGAATCGGTTGTTTGCTTCAAAATGCCTATGCATACTTTCATGTATGTGGAAACTCAGTTAAACACAACCAGCTTTAAAAAAAAAGACCATATTTTATAGAACAAACCAAAACATGGATAAAAGTATTGGGCTTCAAAGAGATGATCGAAGGAAATCCCCTCCTTACTACATTGCCTAGGGTCAACCTCTCAAGGGACGTCCAGATTACTGGCTCCGACATGCTAATGGGATAGGGGGAGAAGATGTGATGTTTGTTTCTCAGCCTGCAGGCTGGCAGACTCACAGCTGCTCATGGTGGGGAGAGGGTTTGCCTGGACTCCTGGCACTCCCAGCATGACCCATGTCCCAGGAAATGCCAGTGGAACTCAGTAATATTACTGTTTCCAAACATTGGGTCCAAGGAGTGAACTAGGTTAGTAGGAGATCTAAAAGCTCTGAGGAAGTAGCATTTACAGTTGTCCCACACTAGACTTTAGGTTTAGAGACATTCTGCCAATATTCACTGTTTGTGCCTGTCCCAAATCCATGTCCCTTGCTCCCGACACTGTATCAGATTACCCAGAAGAACCACCTCTTCACTCCCAGCACACCTATTTCTCATGGAGCCTTGAATCTGCTCCCTTCACATTACTTCCCTGCAACTGGCTTTCACACACATGTGATCCCAAGGGAAAAGGTGCCTTATTGACCGATCTGTCCTGCTTTGCTCCTTACCACCAGAAAGGTATAAACACAGAGGGCCTACTGAGAACAGTGGCATGCTGGAATTACTATCCTCCACCCTAGCCTCTCATCTTCTGGAAATGGCAGGAAGACGATAGACCAGAGAACTCCCCCATATGAATGAGACAAAAGAAATTCTGGGCTAGTCAAACAGACTGTTTTCATAAACATATAGAAAAGACAGGTAGGATGAAAATTGACTGACTCTCACATTTTGAGTGAGACACACCTAGGGCAATTGGATTAGAATAGGGTGGGAAGAACCACCATAGGGTGGATCCTGTCCTAAGAGTTATAAAAGGGACACCAAGAAGGAAGAATCCTTTCTGTTTCCATGATGAGGTGGTTCCCTGCTTGAAACTTGGAATTCATATCCTTGCTTCCAGCCCAGATGAATTAGCCTCCTGAAAGGAACTCAGACGGGACTCAACAAGGCTTCGTATTTTAAGGTCTGTGCATTTTGGTGAGCTATTTCTTTGAGTGATCAAGAAACTTTTCAGAATTGACTTATATACTAGGAAATCTCAGTCAGCTTATTTCTAAATAAGTATTTCTTTTAATCTATAAACTAGGCTCTCTACTTGTGATTGCCATACTGCCCTGCCTGTCTTGGAACTGCTGACTGCAGTGAAATTTGTGCCATCTGGTGAAGAAGAAATTTGATTCGTGTGACTTGACAAGCTTGCTGCACTTTCACTCTGCTGATGTTAAGGGTTTCCAGTACCGCAGGCCCAGCAGAAATGTCACAGGGGCCAGCAGTGGACAGCAGGTACACCACAGACATCAAAGTAGTGAACGTGTCCTTTTTGTGGACCATTGATAACATTAGATTTTGCCTAAAGGAAATAGATGACTGCATTCAAAGTTCAATCTTTTCAGCTGAAGGAAATGATCAAGTGAAATGGTACTTACGACTCTACCCAAATGGTCTTGATGAACAAAGCAAAGATTATGTGTGCTTATACCTGGGAATGATCTGCTGTCCAAGGAGGGTAGCTCATGCAAAATTCACCTTTTCCATTCTGAATGCCAAAGGAGAGAAAACCAAGGTGCTCTCAAGTCCACAAGCTTATACATTTGTGCGAGGAAAGGACTGGGGATTCAAACATTTCATCCTTAGAGAGTTTCTTTTGGATCCAAACAATGGGCTTCTCTCCAATGACAAGCTTTCCTTCTTCTGTGAAGTGAAAGTAGCACAAGATCCCACCAATCATTCCAGCCAGAATATTAGGAAGCTGGTTAAGGTTCCTGAGGGCTGCTTGGCAGAGGATCTAGGAGGACTGTGGGAGCGATCCCAGCTCTCAGACTGTTGCTTGTGTGTGGCTGGCCAGGAATTCCAGGCTCACAAAGCCATCTTAGCAGCTCGCTCTCCAGTTTTCATGGCGTTGTTGGAACATGAAAAGCAAGGAAGCAAAAAGAATCGTGTTGAAATCAGTGACATGGATCCTGAAGTTTTTAAGGAAATGATATACTTTATGTACACTGGAAAGGCACCAAACCTAGGGATCATGGCAACTGAACTGCTGGAGGCTGCAAGCAGGTTTGGTCTGGAGCGCCTGAAGCTCATGTGTGAGAACCACCTGTGCAGCAACCTCTCTGTGGAGAATGCCGTGGAAATCCTCATCTTGGCTGACCTCCACAGTGCACATCAGTTGAAAACCCGGACACTGGATTTCATCAATTTTCATGTTTCTGACATCCTGGAGACCTCTGAGTGGAAGGCCATGGTGGTGTCCCACCCTCACTTGGTGGCCGAAGCCTATCACTCTCTGGTTTCCATGCAGTGTGCATTCATGGTACCCCCATGCAAGCATGTGAGACTGTCCTGAGATCCCACATATATCTCCATTTATCTTCCCAAAACCCTGGCCACATTTGCTGCCCCTGAACCATAATATGCTAGGGCAATCCGTGGAAACTTCACTCTTCTATGTGGAAATATTAAATTGTGCCTCTCTAGGGGAGAGAAGGGACCACCGTCTTAAGGTCAGAAAAAGGAAATGCGATACTGAGAATTTAGAAGTCGTGTATCATGCATTTTCAAATCTGTGTTTTATAATATTGAGCAAAGTGGGTTTTTACAGTGTCGATGCCAAACGGAAACCAAAACTCCTGTCAATGTTGAAGGCAGACCTGGGGTGGGGCTACCCTTAGAGGCAGGGACCATGAACTTCACTCTGTAAATGCAAGACTCCTTCCTGGCTTTCTGCACCATCATGCATCCCTGGGCACCCCACTTGTAACACGGGCTTTTTGCTGTCCCTCACTTTTCTCTGTAAATAAACCTGAATCTTACTTTGTACAGTTGTTTGGCTCCTCATCCTTTTTCTGTATGTTAGATTCAGAAGCTAAGAAAAATTTCAGTGTGCTGATGATTTCAGGCCCATCCACGGGATGAACACAGTGGATGTACAATGTCACTAATTAACATAGTAGATGGCAGAAATAAATGACCCAGAACTCAGGCTGCTGAAGCCAAAGGACAATCACACAAAGCAAGTCTTTGCTCATGTTGTCCTGTCCCAGTGACACAGACAGGCAGCACAAGCACTACAGCACATTCCCGCAAAATCTAGGCCTCTGAGCGAGCAGTCCAATCATGGTCCTGGAGAAAAAAGAGAGGAAAATGCTCAGATTTACGAAAATGGCATGAAAGAGAATTAAAAGTAGAAGTGTTTTATGTATTTCAGAGGAATTCATGTTGAGGAAGCAAAATTTATTACTTACAAATGCACTGAGAAATGGCTGTTGGCAAATTCACACTATAAATCTCAAAAAGAGCTTTCTCACTGTGAACATTTAATATTCATAAGAATAGAATACATGTTTCTATGGTATTATGAAGAATAGAATTAAAATTAAAAATGAAAACGTAGTGGGTTTCATCTCAAAGTTTGGGCTTTTGTAAAAATCATTACTGGTGTTACTCTGGAATCACCTAGAATATGTAATGGCTCAGAGCTTCTAAAAATATATAAAGAAATGGATCCCCTTGTCTTGAACAGGTACAGGTTTCAAAATATTTGTTTAATCAGGGCTTACAGCTGGTAACCCTTTATGTGCTGGTTGTGTAAATCTTCATGAATGTCAATATGGGATAACAACCTGTATAACAACTATGCAGTAAAATCACTAAGAGTTTTGTCTCTCTCTCTCTCTCTCTCTCTCTCTCCCTCTCTCTCTCTCTCTCTCTCTCTCTATATATATATATATATATATATATATATATATATATATGTCTATCTGTCTGTCTGTATGTCTGTCTATCTATCTCTATCTCTCTCAGTCTTTATCATGGCTTGAACTCACAACTCACAACCTGGTTATTGCCAGGCAAGTGCTTCTTTGGCTCAGTTTACTGCCTGACTTTTGCAGATATTTGGCATACATATGTCCTATTCTTGTGTCCTTACTCCTAGAAGCGTCCCTTTCTCACCTCAAGCCGGCTGAGATTGTTGAAAATGAGACAAAATAATTCACTCTGTGTGCATATTTCTTGAAAAGAACTATGGTTCTTAGATGTTTTTGGGAATATGTGTTTTGGTATTATCACCCTCAAGTTTTATTTCACGTCCATTCTCTCCTCCTCATTAAAGAGAATAAAACAGGAAAAGCTTTAAAGGAGGAAAAAAGGAAAATTTTTATTAATTTTTTGTGTGAAAACTTTCAGAACACAGATTCCTCAGCTGTCCATACCTGACTTGCTGATTATGTAGGAGTCATCCCAGTTGCTTGGGAATCGCTGTTCATCCTACAAGGGAGAACATTCAAATGTTAATTTTTTTTCTTTCCAAATATGTAAATAGTTATTATCTTTTACATGAAATGTGGAAATTAAAAAGTATGAGTTTCTGTCACTGCCTCAAATGAACAACAAAAAACATTGAAAATAACTTACAAAGTGTACTTTCCTCATAGTGAAATGAATGGAGCAAAGTGGATTAGGGCAGAAGATTTTTCAGGGCAAGCACAGGTCTTCTCAGCTTCTCTGAGTACAAATATGTGTTACAGTGACTTATTGTCAAGTGCTTCATAGAAACAGAAGTTATATTGAATGTACAAATTGACCAAAAGAATGTTTTCCTTGCAATTCTACAGAGGAACCAGGCAAGAATTGCAGCTTAAGTGGCTGAAGGGCAACCAGTGAGATATGGCGCTATATTAACACTCTTGTGAGAATGACATGCCAGCTGTTAAGCATTAGGAGTTAGGACTGAGAATGCCTGTTCATTCCCTCAGTTGGTGTCACAGTTGTGAACTCTTGAAGGCTGAAGTGCTCCCGTTCCCAGAAAACAATCATCCCTCTGCGATGTTGGGATTCAATGGGGGTTAATGCTAATCCAACATTACTAGCAGAAGACTTTTTTGAAGAAACCACTTGTTTGACTGCTTAATTCTAAGAAAAATATATGACAGAAGATGAACAAGAATTTGCCATAACTTTACAGGCATTCTGAAACAAGGAAATCACCAACTGCATTTGGCAAGCACTGAAAGGCCTGCCAAAGTCCCCGGAGGCACCAATTTACCTGTATCATCCAAAGTTGTGTGTCACACATTCTCGAGCTACTAGTGAAGGCATCTTGTGACACTTCCAACTCTTATGTGCAAACAACACACTAATAAATAAAGTATCTATCGAGGAGTCCCGGATGATGAAAGTGGTAGGAGACTAGTGACAAATAGTAAACTTGCATGAACCATTTCGTTTCCTTCATTCAAGTCTAGTCACAATATGACTGATTATTTATGTGTATAGTTAGCATGTAGTGATCTCTCACTCAGAAAATCAACAACCCTAGGAAAACATGGAACAGATTTAGAGTTTTCTAACCAAAATGGGAAGCAACAGGAGCCAAATGTACCTGACCTTGAAAGCAGGCACATGGATTAGCCTTATCACACCTCTGTGGAAGACATCTCGGTCTAAATTCTTAGGTACTGTAACCCTGAATCTTTAAAGTTTCTATTCCTCTTTACTTTCCATTTTGCACTTGTAATTCATCCTACTGTCATCTTGTAATCTCAATAAACCGCAACTTACTATGTATCACAAGGTATATGCCAGGCAATATTCTTGTATCTGTACACAAGAATGTGGAAAAATTTTTGCCCCTTCAGTTCTAACATAGCTCTAGGGCTGGATTAGAAACAAAAGCAGCATTTTCCCACCTTTCATTAGCCTGGTTTAAAAGGCATTGCTACACAAAGAGAATTCATGAAAAAATGTACAAAATGTTCCTACAAGGCTGATGACATTTTCCATGCAAATGGAATTCCACAGTGTATCCAAGGAAGAAACTTATACAATATTCTAAGAAGGGTTAATTTTGGAAAAATTTTACCCTATTTAAAAGGAAATTCAAGAGCTTGCATTTCATTAGCTTTACTACATTTTGTGTGTGTGTTTGTGTGCGTGTGTGTGTGTGTGTGTGTATCTCTAATAGTGAGTGTTATGCTCATATTTGTAAAAGTAGCTATAGAGAAGAAAATTTATTACAAATTACCCATGATTTCTATTTTTCTTGTCATTTTGTACAAGAAAGTATCTTCTTAATGTAGAAGTATCAAAATCGACACAACTGAATTACAACTAGTGCACATATTTTGTATAAAATTCAGAACCTAAAATTAACTAAGAGAGCACAGCAATGATGATTGTTGGGTATTGCACTGATAGGGGCATTGAACCTATTTTGGTTATGCTAGTTATTGCAGAATCAGGAAATCATCAACTCTAGTGAGGGGAGATGTTTGGACCTGGGGACTCTTGTTCCTGGTAACAGTGATAGCTAGTGAGGCCAGTGGACAATGCTGAGAGGCTCAGCAGTGTAGGTAAGCAGCAGACATCGAGGTCTTTACTGTCTGGCACAGAATGGAGAAGGATTTTGTCATTCAGCGGGAGGGAATGTTTGGCGGGAGCCATGTTGAAGTGAAGCCAGATGAACCTTAACCAGAACAGCTGCTGGCTTCCTTTAGAAGACCCTAGTTGGGTGCAGACACATGGAAATTGATTGGAATGAGCTTATTCAAATGAGCCTCCTCTTGAGGCAGGCTGGCTAATGCTGTCTACTACTCCATCATAAGGCAGTGCCTGGTTTGAAGGGAAAGAATGGCGGAACTCAGAACACTGTATCCATAGGGCATCTAATAATGAATCCAGAGAGAATCCTGGAAGAGAACAATTTTTTTTTTCATTCATTTTTCTTTTTGGCTTGGTATTTTCTTGTTTTATTCATCTGCTTTTGATTTCTCCTTTATTTTGTTCTTAATTTCTGCGGGTGACTGTGATTCCTAACTTCCCTGTGGGTATGCTTTTGTTTGGATTTCAATTTTTCTCTTTCAAATCTCATTTAGTCTTCTGCATTAGTTTCCCCCAGTAGGTGGGATCCATCTACCATCTCCGTTGTATTGTAATCTGTTTCCCTTTGGCCATTACTCTTCTTCCTCTGAAATATATTTTGAATCTTAACCCTTGAGGACAGATTGGACATATCATGAATCCATATATTGTTTATGATTGTTTGCATTCTGTTTTATCTTCCCGAATTCAGTTCATACTGTTAGGAAACTAGCAAGTATCACTCCAAGAATTCAACTGAAACAGAAAAGACATGAGAACACACAAATCAGACTAATCCTCTGGCACCCAGGCCAATAAAGCAAACCTGGGGGGAAATGAGGTTGCAAAATTTGAAAACCCAATAAACCCAATAGTAGGTTACTTCAATGTGGCAACAAGGCAATTGAATGAGGCTGTGGAATATATTAAAACAGAAGTAATCTCTCAAGTAACCACAACTAACTACAGAGATTACCAAAATACACAACCTTCTTAGTGATGTTAGTTCAGACACAGCCCAAAAGAAAAGGCGAGCTTACAAGAACTGTTGAAGCACAACCTAAGAAATAAATGAACCCATTAAATAGATTCAAGCCGATATGCAAGAGAAAAAAATCCATTTTAAAAATTCAGAGCACTTTAGGCCAGTTTGAGGAAAGGACTTCACATACTGAGTACAGGCTGGCACTTAGTGACGAGGAGAGACAACAAATGACATTAAAAGCACTTTGTAGACATCATGACAGAAAGCTTTCCTGGTACAGAAGAGGAATTTAACCTACCAATAATTGAGGCAATTATTTCTCCAGTTAGCACTGATTAAAAGAATTCTACCTGCCCATGTGTAATAGACAAGTTTGCAGACATTCAAATAAAAATAGAGTATTAAAATCTGTTAGGGATGGGCTGGGGATTTCTCTCAGTAGCATAAGCAATTTCCTGGCAAGCTGTAGTCCTGAGTTCTATCCCTGGTAACAATAAAAATGAAAAAGAGAAAAAAAAATCTGTTAGGGATGAGGACTGTTGTGCTCCTTCCAATAAGGTCCCCAAGTACATGAGGGTATGTAACACTTGTGAGGCTGGAGGAAAACTGGATCACACTCTGAGTATGTAAAACAGAAAAAAGAGAAGCTTTGGAAGAAAGCCAGTGATATCTATCCCTGAAGTGGTAGCCCTTCTTACTGTCTACCTTCCTTCCTTCCTTCCTTCCTTGTTTTCTTCCTTCCTTCCTTCCTTTCTTCCTTCCTTTCTTGCTTCCTTCTTTCGTTCCTTGCTTCCTTCCATCCCTCATTCCCTCTGTCCTTTCATTCTTTTGGTTTTTAATTCAAGTTAGTATTTAATCCCACATGTCCTTGAAACTGCAATGATATTCCTGCCTCAGCTTTGAGAGTGCTGGGATTAATGATGTGTTCGCCCACACCCTGCAAATCAGCATTGTTATTTTTTGTGAAAGGAGATAAAATTAAACACAACAAAACAGAGCAAAATTGGACATAATAACGCAATGTAAGAGATATAAATTTCAAAACTAGATAATCTGAAATCTTCCCTATCTATCATGTTGTCTATTTTTTTCTTCCAAATAGTTGTCCATGTCTTGCCACACAGAATTCATACTGAGAAACCTAGTATAAAATTAATCCAAACAGTCTGAGAAAGGAGTTTTAGGTCTTTAAAATCAGACAAAAAGGAAGTCACTAATGGCTGTGCTAGAATCGGTTGTTTGCTTCAAAATGCCTATGCATACTTTCATGTATGTGGAAACTCAGTTAAACACAACCAGCTTTAAAAAAAAAGACCATATTTTATAGAACAAACCAAAACATGGATAAAAGTATTGGGCTTCAAAGAGATGATCGAAGGAAATCCCCTCCTTACTACATTGCCTAGGGTCAACCTCTCAAGGGACGTCCAGATTACTGGCTCCGACATGCTAATGGGATAGGGGGAGAAGATGTGATGTTTGTTTCTCAGCCTGCAGGCTGGCAGACTCACAGCTGCTCATGGTGGGGAGAGGGTTTGCCTGGACTCCTGGCACTCCCAGCATGACCCATGTCCCAGGAAATGCCAGTGGAACTCAGTAATATTACTGTTTCCAAACATTGGGTCCAAGGAGTGAACTAGGTTAGTAGGAGATCTAAAAGCTCTGAGGAAGTAGCATTTACAGTTGTCCCACACTAGACTTTAGGTTTAGAGACATTCTGCCAATATTCACTGTTTGTGCCTGTCCCAAATCCATGTCCCTTGCTCCCGACACTGTATCAGATTACCCAGAAGAACCACCTCTTCACTCCCAGCACACCTATTTCTCATGGAGCCTTGAATCTGCTCCCTTCACATTACTTCCCTGCAACTGGCTTTCACCCACATGTGATCCCAAGGGAAAAGGTGCCTTATTGACCTCTCTGTCCTGCTTTGCTCCTTACCACCAGAAAGGAATAAACACAGAGGGCCTACTGAGAACAGTGGCATGCTGGAGTTACTATCCTCCACCCTAGCCTCTCATCTTCTGGAAATGGCAGGAAGACGATAGACCAGAGAACTCCCCCATATGAATGAGACAAAAGAAATTCTGGGCTAGTCAAACAGACTGTTTTCATAAACATATAGAAAAGACAGGTAGGATGAAAATTGACTGACTCTCACATTTTGAGTGAGACACACCTAGGGCAATTGGATTAGAATAGGGTGGGAAGAACCACCATAGGGTGGATCCTGTCCTAAGAGTTATAAAAGGGACACCAAGAAGGAAGAATCCTTTCTGTTTCCATGATGAGGTGGTTCCCTGCTTGAAACTTGGAATTCATATCCTTGCTTCCAGCCCAGATGAATTAGCCTCCTGAAAGGAACTCAGACGGGACTCAACAAGGCTTCGTATTTTAAGGTCTGTGCATTTTGGTGAGCTATTTCTTTGAGTGATCAAGAAACTTTTCAGAATTGACTTATATACTAGGAAATCTCAGTCAGCTTATTTCTAAATAAGTATTTCTTTTAATCTATAAACTAGGCTCTCTACTTGTGATTGCCATACTGCCCTGCCTGTCTTGGAACTGCTGACTGCAGTGAAATTTGTGCCATCTGGTGAAGAAGAAATTTGATTCCTGTGACTTGACAAGCTTGCTGCACTTTCACTCTGCTGATGTTAAGGGTTTCCAGTACCGCAGGCCCAGCAGAAATGTCACAGGGGCCAGCAGTGGACAGCAGGTACACCACAGACATCAAAGTAGTGAACGTGTCCTTTTTGTGGACCATTGATAACATTAGATTTTGCCTAAAGGAAATAGATGACTGCATTCAAAGTTCAATCTTTTCAGCTGAAGGAAATGATCAAGTGAAATGGTGCTTACGACTCTACCCAAATGGTCTTGATGAACAAAGCAAAGATTATGTGTGCTTATACCTGGGAATGATCTGCTGTCCAAGGAGGGTAGCTCATGCAAAATTCACCTTTTCCATTCTGAATGCCAAAGGAGAGAAAACCAAGGTGCTCTCAAGTCCACAAGCTTATACATTTGTGCGAGGAAAGGACTGGGGATTCAAACATTTCATCCTTAGAGAGTTTTTTTTGGATCCAAACAATGGGCTTCTCTCCAATGACAAGCTTTCCTTCTTCTGTGAAGTGAAAGTAGCACAAGATCCCACCAATCATTCCAGCCAGAATATTATGAAGCTGGTTAAGGTTCCTGAGGGCTGCTTGGCAGAGGATCTAGGAGGACTGTGGGAGCGATCCCAGCTCTCAGACTGTTGCTTGTGTGTGGCTGGCCAGGAATTCCAGGCTCACAAAGCCATCTTAGCAGCTCGCTCTCCAGTTTTCATGACGTTGTTGGAACATGAAAAGCAAGGAAGCAAAAAGAATCGTGTTGAAATCAGTGACATGGATCCTGAAGTTTTTAAGGAAATGATATACTTTATGTACACTGGAAAGGCACCAAACCTAGGGATCATGGCAACTGAACTGCTGGAGGCTGCAAGCAGGTTTGGTCTGGAGCGCCTGAAGCTCATGTGTGAGAACCACCTGTGCAGCAACCTCTCTGTGGAGAATGCCGTGGAAATCCTCATCTTGGCTGACCTCCACAGTGCACATCAGTTGAAAACCCGGACACTGGATTTCATCAATTTTCATGTTTCTGACATCCTGGAGACCTCTGAGTGGAAGGCCATGGTGGTGTCCCACCCTCACTTGGTGGCCGAAGCCTATCACTCTCTGGTTTCCATGCAGTGTGCATTCATGGTACCCCCATGCAAGCGTGTGAGACTGTCCTGAGATCCCACATCTATCTCCATTTATCTTCCCAAAACCCTGGCCACATTTGCTGCCCCTGAACCATAATATGCTAGGGCAATCCGTGGAAACTTCACTCTTCTATGTGGAAATATTAAATTGTGCCTCTCTAGGGGAGAGAAGGGTCCACCGTCTTAAGGTCAGAAAAAGGAAATGCGATACTGAGAATTTAGAAGTCGTGTATCATGCATTTTCAAATCTGTGTTTTATAATATTGAGCAAAGTGGGTTTTTACAGTGTCGATGCCAAACGGAAACCAAAACTCCTGTCAATGTTGAAGGCAGACCTGGGGTGGGGCTACCCTTAGAGGCAGGGACCATGAACTTCACTCTGTAAATGCAAGACTCCTTCCTGGCTTTCTGCACCATCATGCATCCCTGGGCACCCCACTTGTAACACGGGCTTTTTGCTGTCCCTCACTTTTCTCTGTAAATAAACCTGAATCTTACTTTGTACAGTTGTTTGGCTCCTCATCCTTTTTCTGTATGTTAGATTCAGAAGCTAAGAAAAATTTCAGTGTGCTGATGATTTCAGGCCCATCCACGGGATGAACACAGTGGATGTACAATGTCACTAATTAACATAGTAGATGGCAGAAATAAATGACCCAGAACTCAGGCTGCTGAAGCCAAAGGACAATCACACAATGCAAGTCTTTGCTCATGTTGTCCTGTCCCAGTGACACAGACAGGCAGCACAAGCACTACAGCACATTCCCGCAAAATCTAGGCCTCTGAGCGAGCAGTCCAATCATGGTCCTGGAGAAAAAAGAGAGGAAAATGCTCAGATTTACAAAAATGGCATGAAAGAGAATTAAAAGTAGAAGTGTTTTATGTATTTCAGAGGAATTCATGTTGAGGAAGCAAAATTTATTACTTACAACTGCACTGAGAAATGGCTGTTGGCAAATTCACACTATAAATCTCAAAAAGAGCTTTCTCACTGTGAACATTTAATATTCATAAGAATAGAATACATGTTTCTATGGTATTATGAAGAATAGAATTAAAATTAAAAATGAAAACGTAGTGGGTTTCATCTCAAAGTTTGGGCTTTTGTAAAAATCATTAGTGGTGTTACTCTGGAATCACCTAGAATTTGTAATGGCTCTGAGCTTCTAAAAATATATAAAGAAATGGATCCCCTTGTCTTGAACAGGTACAGATTTCAAAACATTTGTTTAATCAGGGCTTACAGCTGGTAACCCTTTATGTGCTGGTTGTGTAAATCTTCATGAATGTCAATATGGGATAACAACCTGTATAACAACTATGCAGTAAAATCACTAAGAGTTTTGTCTCTCTCTCTTTCTCTCTCTCTCTCTCTCTCTCTCTCTCTCTATATATATATATATATATATATATGTCTATCTGTCTGTCTGTATGTCTGTCTATCTATCTCTATCTCTCTCAGTCTTTATCATGGCTTGAACTCACAACTCACAACCTGGTTATTGCCAGGCAAGTGCTTCTTTGGCTCAGTTTACTGCCTGACTTTTGCAGATATTTGGCATACATATGTCCTATTCTTGTGTCCTTACTCCTAGAAGCGTCCCTTTCTCACCTCAAGCCGGCTGAGATTGTTGAAAATGAGACAAAATAATTCACTCTGTGTGCATATTTCTTGAAAAGAACTATGGTTCTTAGATGTTTTTGGGAATATGTGTTTTGGTATTATCACCCTCAAGTTTTATTTCACGTCCATTCTCTCCTCCTCATTAAAGAGAATAAAACAGGAAAAGCTTTAAAGGAGGAAAAAAGGAAAATTTTTATTAATTTTTTGTGTGAAAACTTTCAGAACACAGATTCCTCAGCTGTCCATACCTGACTTGCTGATTATGTAGGAGTCATCCCAGTTGCTTGGGAATCGCTGTTCATCCTACAAGGGAGAACATTCAAATGTTAATTTTTTTTCTTTCCAAATATGTAAATAGTTATTATCTTTTACATGAAATGTGGAAATTAAAAAGTATGAGTTTCTGTCACTGCCTCAAATGAACAACAAAAAACATTGAAAATAACTTACAAAGTGTACTTTCCTCATAGTGAAATGAATGGAGCAAAGTGGATTAGGGCAGAAGATTTTTCAGGGCAAGCACAGGTCTTCTCAGCTTCTCTGAGTACAAATATGTGTTACAGTGACTTATTGTCAAGTGCTTCATAGAAACAGAAGTTATATTGAATGTACAAATTGACCAAAAGAATGTTTTCCTTGCAATTCTACAGAGGAACCAGGCAAGAATTGCAGCTTAAGTGGCTGAAGGGCAACCAGTGAGATATGGCGCTATATTAACACTCTTGTGAGAATGACATGCCAGCTGTTAAGCATTAGGAGTTAGGACTGAGAATGCCTGTTCATTCCCTCAGTTGGTGTCACAGTTGTGAACTCTTGAAGGCTGAAGTGCTCCCGTTCCCAGAAAACAATCATCCCTCTGCGATGTTGGGATTCGATGGGGGTTAATGCTAATCCAACATTACTAGCAGAAGACTTTTTTGAAGAAACCACTTGTTTGACTGCTTAATTCTAAGAAAAATATATGACAGAAGATGAACAAGAATTTGCCATAACTTTACAGGCATTCTGAAACAAGGAAATCACCAACTGCATTTGGCAAGCACTGAAAGGCCTGCCAAAGTCCCCGGAGGCACCAATTTACCTGTATCATCCAAAGTTGTGTGTCACACATTCTCGAGCTACTAGTGAAGGCATCTTGTGACACTTCCAACTCTTATGTGCAAACAACACACTAATAAATAAAGTATCTATCGAGGAGTCCCGGATGATGAAAGTGGTAGGAGACTAGTGACAAATAGTAAACTTGCATGAACCATTTCGTTTCCTTCATTCAAGTCTAGTCACAATATGACTGATTATTTATGTGTATAGTTAGCATGTAGTGATCTCTCACTCAGAAAATCAACAACCCTAGGAAAACATGGAACAGATTTAGAGTTTTCTAACCAAAATGGGAAGCAACAGGAGCCAAATGTACCTGACCTTGAAAGCAGGCACATGGATTAGCCTTATCACACCTCTGTGGAAGACATCTCGGTCTAAATTCTTAGGTACTGTAACCCTGAATCTTTAAAGTTTCTATTCCTCTTTACTTTCCATTTTGCACTTGTAATTCATCCTACTGTCATCTTGTAATCTCAATAAACCGCAACTTACTATGTATCACAAGGTATATGCCAGGCAATATTCTTGTATCTGTACACAAGAATGTGGAAAAATTTTTGCCCCTTCAGTTCTAACATAGCTCTAGGGCTGGATTAGAAACAAAAGCAGCATTTTCCCACCTTTCATTAGCCTGGTTTAAAAGGCATTGCTACACAAAGAGAATTCATGAAAAAATGTACAAAATGTTCCTACAAGGCTGATGACATTTTCCATGCAAATGGAATTCCACAGTGTATCCAAGGAAGAAACTTATACAATATTCTAAGAAGGGTTAATTTTGGAAAAATTTTACCCTATTTAAAAGGAAATTCAAGAGCTTGCATTTCATTAGCTTTACTACATTTTGTGTGTGTGTTTGTGTGCGTGTGTGTGTGTGTGTGTGTATCTCTAATAGTGAGTGTTATGCTCATATTTGTAAAAGTAGCTATAGAGAAGAAAATTTATTACAAATTACCCATGATTTCTATTTTTCTTGTCATTTTGTACAAGAAAGTATCTTCTTAATGTAGAAGTATCAAAATCGACACAACTGAATTACAACTAGTGCACATATTTTGTATAAAATTCAGAACCTAAAATTAACTAAGAGAGCACAGCAATGATGATTGTTGGGTATTGCACTGATAGGGGCATTGAACCTATTTTGGTTATGCTAGTTATTGCAGAATCAGGAAATCATCAACTCTAGTGAGGGGAGATGTTTGGACCTGGGGACTCTTGTTCCTGGTAACAGTGATAGCTAGTGAGGCCAGTGGACAATGCTGAGAGGCTCAGCAGTGTAGGTAAGCAGCAGACATCGAGGTCTTTACTGTCTGGCACAGAATGGAGAAGGATTTTGTCATTCAGCGGGAGGGAATGTTTGGCGGGAGCCATGTTGAAGTGAAGCCAGATGAACCTTAACCAGAACAGCTGCTGGCTTCCTTTAGAAGACCCTAGTTGGGTGCAGACACATGGAAATTGATTGGAATGAGCTTATTCAAATGAGCCTCCTCTTGAGGCAGGCTGGCTAATGCTGTCTACTACTCCATCATAAGGCAGTGCCTGGTTTGAAGGGAAAGAATGGCGGAACTCAGAACACTGTATCCATAGGGCATCTAATAATGAATCCAGAGAGAATCCTGGAAGAGAACAATTTTTTTTTTCATTCATTTTTCTTTTTGGCTTGGTATTTTCTTGTTTTATTCATCTGCTTTTGATTTCTCCTTTATTTTGTTCTTAATTTCTGCGGGTGACTGTGATTCCTAACTTCCCTGTGGGTATGCTTTTGTTTGGATTTCAATTTTTCTCTTTCAAATCTCATTTAGTCTTCTGCATTAGTTTCCCCCAGTAGGTGGGATCCATCTACCATCTCCGTTGTATTGTAATCTGTTTCCCTTTGGCCATTACTCTTCTTCCTCTGAAATATATTTTGAATCTTAACCCTTGAGGACAGATTGGACATATCATGAATCCATATATTGTTTATGATTGTTTGCATTCTGTTTTATCTTCCCGAATTCAGTTCATACTGTTAGGAAACTAGCAAGTATCACTCCAAGAATTCAACTGAAACAGAAAAGACATGAGAACACACAAATCAGACTAATCCTCTGGCACCCAGGCCAATAAAGCAAACCTGGGGGGAAATGAGGTTGCAAAATTTGAAAACCCAATAAACCCAATAGTAGGTTACTTCAATGTGGCAACAAGGCAATTGAATGAGGCTGTGGAATATATTAAAACAGAAGTAATCTCTCAAGTAACCACAACTAACTACAGAGATTACCAAAATACACAACCTTCTTAGTGATGTTAGTTCAGACACAGCCCAAAAGAAAAGGCGAGCTTACAAGAACTGTTGAAGCACAACCTAAGAAATAAATGAACCCATTAAATAGATTCAAGCCGATATGCAAGAGAAAAAAATCCATTTTAAAAATTCAGAGCACTTTAGGCCAGTTTGAGGAAAGGACTTCACATACTGAGTACAGGCTGGCACTTAGTGACGAGGAGAGACAACAAATGACATTAAAAGCACTTTGTAGACATCATGACAGAAAGCTTTCCTGGTACAGAAGAGGAATTTAACCTACCAATAATTGAGGCAATTATTTCTCCAGTTAGCACTGATTAAAAGAATTCTACCTGCCCATGTGTAATAGACAAGTTTGCAGACATTCAAATAAAAATAGAGTATTAAAATCTGTTAGGGATGGGCTGGGGATTTCTCTCAGTAGCATAAGCAATTTCCTGGCAAGCTGTAGTCCTGAGTTCTATCCCTGGTAACAATAAAAATGAAAAAGAGAAAAAAAAATCTGTTAGGGATGAGGACTGTTGTGCTCCTTCCAATAAGGTCCCCAAGTACATGAGGGTATGTAACACTTGTGAGGCTGGAGGAAAACTGGATCACACTCTGAGTATGTAAAACAGAAAAAAGAGAAGCTTTGGAAGAAAGCCAGTGATATCTATCCCTGAAGTGGTAGCCCTTCTTACTGTCTACCTTCCTTCCTTCCTTCCTTCCTTGTTTTCTTCCTTCCTTCCTTCCTTTCTTCCTTCCTTTCTTGCTTCCTTCTTTCGTTCCTTGCTTCCTTCCATCCCTCATTCCCTCTGTCCTTTCATTCTTTTGGTTTTTAATTCAAGTTAGTATTTAATCCCACATGTCCTTGAAACTGCAATGATATTCCTGCCTCAGCTTTGAGAGTGCTGGGATTAATGATGTGTTCGCCCACACCCTGCAAATCAGCATTGTTATTTTTTGTGAAAGGAGATAAAATTAAACACAACAAAACAGAGCAAAATTGGACATAATAACGCAATGTAAGAGATATAAATTTCAAAACTAGATAATCTGAAATCTTCCCTATCTATCATGTTGTCTATTTTTTTCTTCCAAATAGTTGTCCATGTCTTGCCACACAGAATTCATACTGAGAAACCTAGTATAAAATTAATCCAAACAGTCTGAGAAAGGAGTTTTAGGTCTTTAAAATCAGACAAAAAGGAAGTCACTAATGGCTGTGCTAGAATCGGTTGTTTGCTTCAAAATGCCTATGCATACTTTCATGTATGTGGAAACTCAGTTAAACACAACCAGCTTTAAAAAAAAAGACCATATTTTATAGAACAAACCAAAACATGGATAAAAGTATTGGGCTTCAAAGAGATGATCGAAGGAAATCCCCTCCTTACTACATTGCCTAGGGTCAACCTCTCAAGGGACGTCCAGATTACTGGCTCCGACATGCTAATGGGATAGGGGGAGAAGATGTGATGTTTGTTTCTCAGCCTGCAGGCTGGCAGACTCACAGCTGCTCATGGTGGGGAGAGGGTTTGCCTGGACTCCTGGCACTCCCAGCATGACCCATGTCCCAGGAAATGCCAGTGGAACTCAGTAATATTACTGTTTCCAAACATTGGGTCCAAGGAGTGAACTAGGTTAGTAGGAGATCTAAAAGCTCTGAGGAAGTAGCATTTACAGTTGTCCCACACTAGACTTTAGGTTTAGAGACATTCTGCCAATATTCACTGTTTGTGCCTGTCCCAAATCCATGTCCCTTGCTCCCGACACTGTATCAGATTACCCAGAAGAACCACCTCTTCACTCCCAGCACACCTATTTCTCATGGAGCCTTGAATCTGCTCCCTTCACATTACTTCCCTGCAACTGGCTTTCACACACATGTGATCCCAAGGGAAAAGGTGCCTTATTGACCGATCTGTCCTGCTTTGCTCCTTACCACCAGAAAGGTATAAACACAGAGGGCCTACTGAGAACAGTGGCATGCTGGAGTTACTATCCTCCACCCTAGCCTCTCATCTTCTGGAAATGGCAGGAAGACGATAGACCAGAGAACTCCCCCATATGAATGAGACAAAAGAAATTCTGGGCTAGTCAAACAGACTGTTTTCATAAACATATAGAAAAGACAGGTAGGATGAAAATTGACTGACTCTCACATTTTGAGTGAGACACACCTAGGGCAATTGGATTAGAATAGGGTGGGAAGAACCACCATAGGGTGGATCCTGTCCTAAGAGTTATAAAAGGGACACCAAGAAGGAAGAATCCTTTCTGTTTCCATGATGAGGTGGTTCCCTGCTTGAAACTTGGAATTCATATCCTTGCTTCCAGCCCAGATGAATTAGCCTCCTGAAAGGAACTCAGACGGGACTCAACAAGGCTTCGTATTTTAAGGTCTGTGCATTTTGGTGAGCTATTTCTTTGAGTGATCAAGAAACTTTTCAGAATTGACTTATATACTAGGAAATCTCAGTCAGCTTATTTCTAAATAAGTATTTCTTTTAATCTATAAACTAGGCTCTCTACTTGTGATTGCCATACTGCCCTGCCTGTCTTGGAACTGCTGACTGCAGTGAAATTTGTGCCATCTGGTGAAGAAGAAATTTGATTCCTGTGACTTGACAAGCTTGCTGCACTTTCACTCTGCTGATGTTAAGGGTTTCCAGTACCGCAGGCCCAGCAGAAATGTCACAGGGGCCAGCAGTGGACAGCAGGTACACCACAGACATCAAAGTAGTGAACGTGTCCTTTTTGTGGACCATTGATAACATTAGATTTTGCCTAAAGGAAATAGATGACTGCATTCAAAGTTCAATCTTTTCAGCTGAAGGAAATGATCAAGTGAAATGGTGCTTACGACTCTACCCAAATGGTCTTGATGAACAAAGCAAAGATTATGTGTGCTTATACCTGGGAATGATCTGCTGTCCAAGGAGGGTAGCTCATGCAAAATTCACCTTTTCCATTCTGAATGCCAAAGGAGAGAAAACCAAGGTGCTCTCAAGTCCACAAGCTTATACATTTGTGCGAGGAAAGGACTGGGGATTCAAACATTTCATCCTTAGAGAGTTTTTTTTGGATCCAAACAATGGGCTTCTCTCCAATGACAAGCTTTCCTTCTTCTGTGAAGTGAAAGTAGCACAAGATCCCACCAATCATTCCAGCCAGAATATTATGAAGCTGGTTAAGGTTCCTGAGGGCTGCTTGGCAGAGGATCTAGGAGGACTGTGGGAGCGATCCCAGCTCTCAGACTGTTGCTTGTGTGTGGCTGGCCAGGAATTCCAGGCTCACAAAGCCATCTTAGCAGCTCGCTCTCCAGTTTTCATGACGTTGTTGGAACATGAAAAGCAAGGAAGCAAAAAGAATCGTGTTGAAATCAGTGACATGGATCCTGAAGTTTTTAAGGAAATGATATACTTTATGTACACTGGAAAGGCACCAAACCTAGGGATCATGGCAACTGAACTGCTGGAGGCTGCAAGCAGGTTTGGTCTGGAGCGCCTGAAGCTCATGTGTGAGAACCACCTGTGCAGCAACCTCTCTGTGGAGAATGCCGTGGAAATCCTCATCTTGGCTGACCTCCACAGTGCACATCAGTTGAAAACCCGGACACTGGATTTCATCAATTTTCATGTTTCTGACATCCTGGAGACCTCTGAGTGGAAGGCCATGGTGGTGTCCCACCCTCACTTGGTGGCCGAAGCCTATCACTCTCTGGTTTCCATGCAGTGTGCATTCATGGTACCCCCATGCAAGCGTGTGAGACTGTCCTGAGATCCCACATCTATCTCCATTTATCTTCCCAAAACCCTGGCCACATTTGCTGCCCCTGAACCATAATATGCTAGGGCAATCCGTGGAAACTTCACTCTTCTATGTGGAAATATTAAATTGTGCCTCTCTAGGGGAGAGAAGGGTCCACCGTCTTAAGGTCAGAAAAAGGAAATGCGATACTGAGAATTTAGAAGTCGTGTATCATGCATTTTCAAATCTGTGTTTTATAATATTGAGCAAAGTGGGTTTTTACAGTGTCGATGCCAAACGGAAACCAAAACTCCTGTCAATGTTGAAGGCAGACCTGGGGTGGGGCTACCCTTAGAGGCAGGGACCATGAACTTCACTCTGTAAATGCAAGACTCCTTCCTGGCTTTCTGCACCATCATGCATCCCTGGGCACCCCACTTGTAACACGGGCTTTTTGCTGTCCCTCACTTTTCTCTGTAAATAAACCTGAATCTTACTTTGTACAGTTGTTTGGCTCCTCATCCTTTTTCTGTATGTTAGATTCAGAAGCTAAGAAAAATTTCAGTGTGCTGATGATTTCAGGCCCATCCACGGGATGAACACAGTGGATGTACAATGTCACTAATTAACATAGTAGATGGCAGAAATAAATGACCCAGAACTCAGGCTGCTGAAGCCAAAGGACAATCACACAATGCAAGTCTTTGCTCATGTTGTCCTGTCCCAGTGACACAGACAGGCAGCACAAGCACTACAGCACATTCCCGCAAAATCTAGGCCTCTGAGCGAGCAGTCCAATCATGGTCCTGGAGAAAAAAGAGAGGAAAATGCTCAGATTTACGAAAATGGCATGAAAGAGAATTAAAAGTAGAAGTGTTTTATGTATTTCAGAGGAATTCATGTTGAGGAAGCAAAATTTATTACTTACAACTGCACTGAGAAATGGCTGTTGGCAAATTCACACTATAAATCTCAAAAAGAGCTTTCTCACTGTGAACATTTAATATTCATAAGAATAGAATACATGTTTCTATGGTATTATGAAGAATAGAATTAAAATTAAAAATGAAAACGTAGTGGGTTTCATCTCAAAGTTTGGGCTTTTGTAAAAATCATTAGTGGTGTTACTCTGGAATCACCTAGAATTTGTAATGGCTCAGAGCTTCTAAAAATATATAAAGAAATGGATCCCCTTGTCTTGAACAGGTACAGATTTCAAAACATTTGTTTAATCAGGGCTTACAGCTGGTAACCCTTTATGTGCTGGTTGTGTAAATCTTCATGAATGTCAATATGGGATAACAACCTGTATAACAACTATGCAGTAAAATCACTAAGAGTTTTGTCTCTCTCTCTTTCTCTCTCTCTCTCTCTCTCTCTCTCTCTATATATATATATATATATATATGTCTATCTGTCTGTCTGTATGTCTGTCTATCTATCTCTATCTCTCTCAGTCTTTATCATGGCTTGAACTCACAACTCACAACCTGGTCATTGCCAGGCAAGTGCTTCTTTGGCTCAGTTTACTGCCTGACTTTTGCAGATATTTGGCATACATATGTCCTATTCTTGTGTCCTTACTCCTAGAAGTGTCCCTTTCTCACCTCAAGCTGGCTGAGATTGTTGAAAATGAGACAAAATAATTCACTCTGTGTGCATATTTCTTGAAAAGAACTATGGTTCTTAGATGTTGTGGGAATATGTGTTTTGGTATTATCACCCTCAAGTTTTATTTCACGTCCATTCTCTCCTCCTCATTAAAGAGAATAAAACAGGAAAAGCTTTAAAGGAGGAAAAAAGGAAAAATTTATTAATTTTTTGTGTGAAAACTTTCAGAACACAGATTCCTCAGCTGTCCATACCTGACTTGCTGATTAGGTAGGAGTCATCCCAGTTGCTTGGGAATCGCTGTTCATCCTACAAGGGAGAACATTCAAATGTTAATTTTTTTTCTTTCCAAATATGTAAAGAGTTATTATCTTTTACATGAAATGTGGAAATTAAAAAGTATGAGTTTCTGTCACTGCCTCAAATGAACAACAAAAAACATTGAAAATAACTTACAAAGTGTAATTTCCTCATAGTGAAATGAATGGAGCAAAGTGGATTAGGGCAGAAGATTTTTCAAGGCAAGCACAGGTCTTCTCAGCTTCTCTGAGTACAAATATGTGTTACAGTGACTTATTGTCAAGTGCTTCATAGAAACAGAAGTTATATTGAATGTACAAATTGACCAAAAGAATGTTTTCCTTGCAATTCTACAGAGGAACCAGGCAAGAATTGCAGCTTAAGTGGCTGAAGGGCAACCAGTGAGATATGGCGCTATATTAACACTCTTGTGAGAATGACATGCCAGCTGTTAAGCATTAGGAGTTAGGACTGAGAATGCCTGTTCATTCCCTCAGTTGGTGTCACAGTTGTGAACTCTTGAAGGCTGAAGTGCTCCCGTTCCCAGAAAACAATCATCCCTCTGCGATGTTGGGATTCGATGGGGGTTAATGCTAATCCAACATTACTAGCAGAAGACTTTTTTGAAGAAACCACTTGTTTGACTGCTTAATTCTAAGAAAAATATATGACAGAAGATGAACAAGAATTTGCCATAACTTTACAGGCATTCTGAAGCAAGGAAATCACCAACTGCATTTGGCAAGCACTGAAAGGCCTGCCAAAGTCCCCGGAGGCACCAATTTACCTGTATCATCCAAAGTTGTGTGTCACACATTCTCGAGCTACTAGTGAAGGCATCTTGTGACACTTCCAACTCTTATGTGCAAACAACACACTAATAAATAAAGTATCTATCCAGGAGTCCCGGATGATGAAAGTGGTAGGAGACTAGTGACAAATAGTAAACTTGCATGAACCATTTTGTTTCCTTCATTCAAGTCTAATCACAATATGACTGATTATTTATGTGTATAGTTAGCATGTAGTGATCTCTCACTCAGAAAATCAACAACCCTAGGAAAACATGGATCAGATTTAGAGTTTTCTAACCAAAATGGGAAGCAACAGGAGCCAAATGTACCTGACCTTGAAATCAGGCACATGGATTAGCCTTATCACACCTCTGTGGAAGACATCTCGGTCTAAATTCTTAGGTACTGTAACCCTGAATCTTTAAAGTTTCTATTCCTCTTTACTTTCCATTTTGCACTTGTAATTCATCCTACTGTCATCTTGTAATCTCAATAAACCGCAACTTACTATGTATCACAAGGTATATGCCAGGCAATACTCTTGTATCTGTACACAAGAATGTGGAAAAATTTTTGCCCCTTCAGTTCTAACATAGCTCTAGGGCTGGATTAGAAACAAAAGCAGCATTTTCCCACCTTTCATTAGCCTGGTTTAAAAGGCATTGCTACACAAAGAGAATTCATGAAAAAATGTACAAAATGTTCCTACAAGGCTGATGACATTTTCCATGCAAATGGAATTCCACAGTGTATCCAAGGAAGAAACTTATACAATATTCTAAGAAGGGTTAATTTTGGAAAAATTTTACCCTATTTAAAAGGAAATTCAAGAGCTTGCATTTCATTAGCTTTACTACATTTTGTGTGTGTGTTTGTGTGCGTGTGTGTGTGTGTGTGTGTATCTCTAATAGTGAGTGTTATGCTCATATTTGTAAAAGTAGCTATAGAGAAGAAAATTTATTACAAATTACCCATGATTTCTATTTTTCTTGTCATTTTGTACAAGAAAGTATCTTCTTAATGTAGAAGTATCAAAATCTACACAACTGAATTACAACTAGTGCACATATTTTGTATAAAATTCAGAACCTAAAATTAACTAAGAGAGCACAGCAATGATGATTGTTGGGTATTGCACTGATAGGGGCATTGAACCTATTTTGGTTATGCTAGTTATTGCAGAATCAGGAAATCATCAACACTAGTGAGGGGAGATGTTTGGACCTGGGGACTCTTGTTCCTGGTAACAGTGATAGCTAGTGAGGCCAGTGGACAATGCTGAGAGGCTCAGCAGTGTAGGTAAGCAGCAGACATCGAGGTCTTTACTGTCTGGCACAGAATGGAGAAGGATTTTGTCATTCAGCGGGAGGGAATGTTTGGCGGGAGCCATGTTGAAGTGAAGCCAGATGAACCTTAACCAGAACAGCTGCTGGCTTCCTTTAGAAGACCCTAGTTGGGTGCAGACACATGGAAATTGATTGGAATGAGCTTATTCAAATGAGCCTCCTCTTGAGGCAGGCTGGTTAATGCTGTCTACTACTCCATCATAAGGCAGTGCCTGGTTTGAAGGGAAAGAATGGCGGAACTCAGAACACTGTATCCATAGGGCATCTAATAATGAATCCAGAGAGAATCCTGGAAGAGAACGATTTTTTTTTCATTCATTTTTCTTTTTGGTTTGGTATTTTCTTGTTTTATTCATCTGCTTTTAATTTCTCCTTTATTTTGTTCTTAATTTCTGCGGGTGACTGTGATTCCTAACTTCCCTGTGGGTATGCTTTTGTTTGGATTTCAATTTTTCTCTTTCAAATCTCATTTAGTCTTCTGCATTAGTTTCCCCCAGTAGGTGGGATCCATCTACCATCTCCGTTGTATTGTAATCTCTTTCCCTTTGGCCATTACTCTTCTTCCTCTGAAATATATTTTGAATCTTAACCCTTGAGGACAGATTGGACATATCATGAATCCATATATTGTTTATGATTGTTTGCATTCTGTTTTATCTTCCCGAATTCAGTTCATACTGTTAGGAAACTAGCAAGTATCACTCCAAGAATTCAACTGAAACAGAAAAGACATGAGAACACACAAATCAGACTAATCCTCTGGCACCCAGGCCAATAAAGCAAACCTGGGGGGAAATGAGGTTGCAAAATTTGAAAACCCAATAAACCCAATAGTAGGTTACTTCAATGTGGCAACAAGGCAATTGAATGAGGCTGTGGAATATATTAAAACAGAAGTAATCTCTCAAGTAACCACAACTAACTACAGAGATTACCAAAATACACAACCTTCTTAGTGATGTTAGTTCAGACACAGCCCAAAAAAAAAGGCGAGCTTACAAGAACTGTTGAAGCACAACCTAAGAAATAAATGAACCCATTAAATAGATTCAAGCCGATATGCAAGAGAAAAAAATCCATTTTAAAAATTCAGAGCACTTTAGGCCAGTTTGAGGAAAGGACTTCACATACTGAGTACAGGCTGGCACTTAGTGACGAGGAGAGACAACAAATGACATTAAAAGCACTTTGTAGACATCATGACAGAAAGCTTTCCTGGTACAGAAGAGGAATTTAACCTACCAATAATTGAGGCAATTATTTCTCCAGTTAGCACTGATTAAAAGAATTCTACCTGCCCATGTGTAATAGACAAGTTTGCAGACATTCAAATAAAAATAGAGTATTAAAATCTGTTAGGGATGGGCTGGGGATTTCTCTCAGTAGCATAAGCAATTTCCTGGCAAGCTGTAGTCCTGAGTTCTATCCCTGGTAACAATAAAAATGAAAAAGAGAAAAAAAAAATCTGTTAGGGATGAGGACTGTTGTGCTCCTTCCAATAAGGTCCCCAAGTACATGAGGGTATGTAACACTTGTGAGGCTGGAGGAAAACTGGATCACACTCTGAGTATGTAAAACAGAAAAAAGAGAAGCTTTGGAAGAAAGCCAGTGATATCTATCCCTGAAGTGGTAGCCCTTCTTACTGTCTACCTTCCTTCCTTCCTTCCTTCCTTGTTTTCTTCCTTCCTTCCTTCCTTTCTTCCTTCCTTTCTTGCTTCCTTCTTTCGTTCCTTGCTTCCTTCCATCCCTCATTCCCTCTGTCCTTTCATTCTTTTGGTTTTTAATTCAAGTTAGTATTTAATCCCACATGTCCTTGAAACTGCAATGATATTCCTGCCTCAGCTTTGAGAGTGCTGGGATTAATGATGTGTTCGCCCACACCCTGCAAATCAGCATTGTTATTTTTTGTGAAAGGAGATAAAATTAAACACAACAAAACAGAGCAAAATTGGACATAATAACGCAATGTAAGAGATATAAATTTCAAAACTAGATAATCTGAAATCTTCCCTATCTATCATGTTGTCTATTTTTTTCTTCCAAATAGTTGTCCATGTCTTGCCACACAGAATTCATACTGAGAAACCTAGTATAAAATTAATCCAAACAGTCTGAGAAAGGAGTTTTAGGTCTTTAAAATCAGACAAAAAGGAAGTCACTAATGGCTGTGCTAGAATCGGTTGTTTGCTTCAAAATGCCTATGCATACTTTCATGTATGTGGAAACTCAGTTAAACACAACCAGCTTTAAAAAAAAAGACCATATTTTATAGAACAAACCAAAACATGGATAAAAGTATTGGGCTTCAAAGAGATGATCGAAGGAAATCCCCTCCTTACTACATTGCCTAGGGTCAACCTCTCAAGGGACGTCCAGATTACTGGCTCCGACATGCTAATGGGATAGGGGGAGAAGATGTGATGTTTGTTTCTCAGCCTGCAGGCTGGCAGACTCACAGCTGCTCATGGTGGGGAGAGGGTTTGCCTGGACTCCTGGCACTCCCAGCATGACCCATGTCCCAGGAAATGCCAGTGGAACTCAGTAATATTACTGTTTCCAAACATTGGGTCCAAGGAGTGAACTAGGTTAGTAGGAGATCTAAAAGCTCTGAGGAAGTAGCATTTACAGTTGTCCCACACTAGACTTTAGGTTTAGAGACATTCTGCCAATATTCACTGTTTGTGCCTGTCCCAAATCCATGTCCCTTGCTCCCGACACTGTATCAGATTACCCAGAAGAACCACCTCTTCACTCCCAGCACACCTATTTCTCATGGAGCCTTGAATCTGCTCCCTTCACATTACTTCCCTGCAACTGGCTTTCACACACATGTGATCCCAAGGGAAAAGGTGCCTTATTGACCGATCTGTCCTGCTTTGCTCCTTACCACCAGAAAGGTATAAACACAGAGGGCCTACTGAGAACAGTGGCATGCTGGAATTACTATCCTCCACCCTAGCCTCTCATCTTCTGGAAATGGCAGGAAGACGATAGACCAGAGAACTCCCCCATATGAATGAGACAAAAGAAATTCTGGGCTAGTCAAACAGACTGTTTTCATAAACATATAGAAAAGACAGGTAGGATGAAAATTGACTGACTCTCACATTTTGAGTGAGACACACCTAGGGCAATTGGATTAGAATAGGGTGGGAAGAACCACCATAGGGTGGATCCTGTCCTAAGAGTTATAAAAGGGACACCAAGAAGGAAGAATCCTTTCTGTTTCCATGATGAGGTGGTTCCCTGCTTGAAACTTGGAATTCATATCCTTGCTTCCAGCCCAGATGAATTAGCCTCCTGAAAGGAACTCAGACGGGACTCAACAAGGCTTCGTATTTTAAGGTCTGTGCATTTTGGTGAGCTATTTCTTTGAGTGATCAAGAAACTTTTCAGAATTGACTTATATACTAGGAAATCTCAGTCAGCTTATTTCTAAATAAGTATTTCTTTTAATCTATAAACTAGGCTCTCTACTTGTGATTGCCATACTGCCCTGCCTGTCTTGGAACTGCTGACTGCAGTGAAATTTGTGCCATCTGGTGAAGAAGAAATTTGATTCCTGTGACTTGACAAGCTTGCTGCACTTTCACTCTGCTGATGTTAAGGGTTTCCAGTACCGCAGGCCCAGCAGAAATGTCACAGGGGCCAGCAGTGGACAGCAGGTACACCACAGACATCAAAGTAGTGAACGTGTCCTTTTTGTGGACCATTGATAACATTAGATTTTGCCTAAAGGAAATAGATGACTGCATTCAAAGTTCAATCTTTTCAGCTGAAGGAAATGATCAAGTGAAATGGTGCTTACGACTCTACCCAAATGGTCTTGATGAACAAAGCAAAGATTATGTGTGCTTATACCTGGGAATGATCTGCTGTCCAAGGAGGGTAGCTCATGCAAAATTCACCTTTTCCATTCTGAATGCCAAAGGAGAGAAAACCAAGGTGCTCTCAAGTCCACAAGCTTATACATTTGTGCGAGGAAAGGACTGGGGATTCAAACATTTCATCCTTAGAGAGTTTCTTTTGGATCCAAACAATGGGCTTCTCTCCAATGACAAGCTTTCCTTCTTCTGTGAAGTGAAAGTAGCACAAGATCCCACCAATCATTCCAGCCAGAATATTAGGAAGCTGGTTAAGGTTCCTGAGGGCTGCTTGGCAGAGGATCTAGGAGGACTGTGGGAGCGATCCCAGCTCTCAGACTGTTGCTTGTGTGTGGCTGGCCAGGAATTCCAGGCTCACAAAGCCATCTTAGCAGCTCGCTCTCCAGTTTTCATGGCGTTGTTGGAACATGAAAAGCAAGGAAGCAAAAAGAATTGTGTTGAAATCAGTGACATGGATCCTGAAGTTTTTAAGGAAATGATATACTTTATGTACACTGGAAAGGCACCAAACCTAGGGATCATGGCAACTGAACTGCTGGAGGCTGCAAGCAGGTTTGGTCTGGAGCGCCTGAAGCTCATGTGTGAGAACCACCTGTGCAGCAACCTCTCTGTGGAGAATGCCGTGGAAATCCTCATCTTGGCTGACCTCCACAGTGCACATCAGTTGAAAACCCGGACACTGGATTTCATCAATTTTCATGTTTCTGACATCCTGGAGACCTCTGAGTGGAAGGCCATGGTGGTGTCCCACCCTCACTTGGTGGCCGAAGCCTATCACTCTCTGGTTTCCATGCAGTGTGCATTCATGGTACCCCCATGCAAGCGTGTGAGACTGTCCTGAGATCCCACATCTATCTCCATTTATCTTCCCAAAACCCTGGCCACATTTGCTGCCCCTGAACCATAATATGCTAGGGCAATCCGTGGAAACTTCACTCTTCTATGTGGAAATATTAAATTGTGCCTCTCTAGGGGAGAGAAGGGACCACCGTCTTAAGGTCAGAAAAAGGAAATGCGATACTGAGAATTTAGAAGTCGTGTATCATGCATTTTCAAATCTGTGTTTTATAATATTGAGCAAAGTGGGTTTTTACAGTGTCGATGCCAAACGGAAACCAAAACTCCTGTCAATGTTGAAGGCAGACCTGGGGTGGGGCTACCCTTAGAGGCAGGGACCATGAACTTCACTCTGTAAATGCAAGACTCCTTCCTGGCTTTCTGCACCATCATGCATCCCTGGGCACCCCACTTGTAACACGGGCTTTTTGCTGTCCCTCACTTTTCTCTGTAAATAAACCTGAATCTTACTTTGTACAGTTGTTTGGCTCCTCATCCTTTTTCTGTCTGTTAGATTCAGAAGCTAAGAAAAATTTCAGTGTGCTGATGATTTCAGGCCCATCCACGGGATGAATACAGTGGATGTACAATGTCACTAATTAACATAGTAGATGGCAGAAATAAATGACCCAGAACTCAGGCTGCTGAAGCCAAAGGACAATCACACAATGCAAGTCTTTGCTCATGTTGTCCTGTCCCAGTGACACAGACAGGCAGCACAAGCACTACAGCACATTCCCGCAAAATCTAGGCCTCTGAGCGAGCAGTCCAATCATGGTCCTGGAGAAAAAAGAGAGGAAAATGCTCAGATTTACGAAAATGGCATGAAAGAGAATTAAAAGTAGAAGTGTTTTATGTATTTCAGAGGAATTCATGTTGAGGAAGCAAAATTTATTACTTACAACTGCACTGAGAAATGGCTGTTGGCAAATTCACACTATAAATCTCAAAAAGAGCTTTCTCACTGTGAACATTTAATATTCATAAGAATAGAATACATGTTTCTATGGTATTATGAAGAATAGAATTAAAATTAAAAATGAAAACGTAGTGGGTTTCATCTCAAAGTTTGGGCTTTTGTAAAAATCATTAGTGGTGTTACTCTGGAATCACCTAGAATCTGTAATGGCTCAGAGCTTCTAAAAATATATAAAGAAATGGATCCCCTTGTCTTGAACAGGTACAGATTTCAAAACATTTGTTTAATCAGGGCTTACAGCTGGTAACCCTTTATGTGCTGGTTGTGTAAATCTTCATGAATGTCAATATGGGATAACAACCTGTATAACAACTATGCAGTAAAATCACTAAGAATTTTGTCTCTCTCTCTTTCTCTCTCTCTCTCTCTCTCTTTCTCTCTCTCTCTCTCTCTCTCTCTATATATATATATATATATATATGTCTATCTGTCTGTCTGTATGTCTGTCTATCTATCTCTTTCTCTCTCAGTCTTTATCATGGCTTGAACTCACAACTCACTACCTGGTCATTGCCAGGCAAGTGCTTCTTTGGCTCAGTTTACTGCCTGACTTTTGCAGATATTTGGCATACATATGTCCTATTCTTGTGTCCTTACTCCTAGAAGTGTCCCTTTCTCACCTCAAGCTGGCTGAGATTGTTGAAAATGAGACAAAATAATTCACTCTGTGCATATTTCTTGAAAAGAACTATGGTTCTTAGATGTTGTGGAAATATGTGTTTTGGTATTATCACCCTCAAGTTTTATTTCACGTCCATTCTCTCCTCCTCATTAAAGAGAATAAAACAGGAAAAGCTTTAAAGGAGGAAAAAAGGAAAATTTTTATTAATTTTTTGTGTGAAAACTTTCAGAACACAGATTCCTCAGCTGTCCATACCTGACTTGCTGATTAGGTAGGAGTCATCCCAGTTGCTTGGGAATCGCTGTTCATCCTACAAGGGAGAACATTCAAATGTTAATTTTTTTTCTTTCCAAATATGTAAATAATTATTATCTTTTACATGAAATGTGGAAATTAAAAAGTATGAGTTTCTATCACTGCATCAAATGAACAACAAAAAACATTGAAAATAACTTACAAAGTGTAATTTCCTCATAGTGAAATGAATGGAGCAAAGTGGATTAGGGCAGAAGATTTTTCAGGGCAAGCACAGGTCTTCTCAGCTTCTCTGTGTACAAATATGTGTTACAGTGACTTATTGTCAAGTGCTTCATAGAAACAGAAGTTATATTGAATGTACAAATTGACCAAAAGAATGTTTTCCTTGCAATTCTACAGAGGAACCAGGCAAGAATTGCAGCTTAAGTGGCTGAAGGGCAACCAGTGAGATATGGCGCTATATTAACACTCTTGTGAGAATGACATGCCAGCTGTTAAGCATTAGGAGTTAGGACTGAGAATGCCTGTTCATTCCCTCAGTTGGTGTCACAGTTGTGAACTCTTGAAGGCTGAAGTGCTCCCGTTCCCAGAAAACAATCATCCCTCTGCAATGTTGGGATTCGATGGGGGTTAATGCTAATCCAACATTACTAGCAGAAGACTTTTTTGAAGAAACCACTTGTTTGACTGCTTAATTCTAAGAAAAATATATGACAGAAGATGAACAAGAATTTGCCATAACTTTACAGGCATTCTGAAGCAAGGAAATCACCAACTGCATTTGGCAAGCACTGAAAGGCCTGCCAAAGTCCCCGGAGGCACCAATTTACCTGTATCATCCAAAGTTGTGTGTCACACATTCTCGAGCTACTAGTGAAGGCATCTTGTGACACTTCCAACTCTTATGTGCAAACAACACACTAATAAATAAAGTATCTATCCAGGAGTCCCGGATGATGAAAGTGGTAGGAGACTAGTGACAAATAGTAAACTTGCATGAACCATTTTGTTTCCTTCATTCAAGTCTAATCACAATATGACTGATTATTTATGTGTATAGTTAGCATGTAGTGATCTCTCACTCAGAAAATCAACAACCCTAGGAAAACATGGATCAGATTTAGAGTTTTCTAACCAAAATGGGAAGCAACAGGAGCCAAATGTACCTGACCTTGAAATCAGGCACATGGATTAGCCTTATCACACCTCTGTGGAAGACATCTCGGTCTAAATTCTTAGGTACTGTAACCCTGAATCTTTAAAGTTTCTATTCCTCTTTACTTTCCATTTTGCACTTGTAATTCATCCTACTGTCATCTTGTAATCTCAATAAACCGCAACTTACTATGTATCACAAGGTATATGCCAGGCAATACTCTTGTATCTGTACACAAGAATGTGGAAAAATTTTTGCCCCTTCAGTTCTAACATAGCTCTAGGGCTGGATTAGAAACAAAAGCAGCATTTTCCCACCTTTCATTAGCCTGGTTTAAAAGGCATTGCTACACAAAGAGAATTCATGAAAAAATGTACAAAATGTTCCTACAAGGCTGATGACATTTTCCATGCAAATGGAATTCCACAGTGTATCCAAGGAAGAAACTTATACAATATTCTAAGAAGGGTTAATTTTGGAAAAATTTTACCCTATTTAAAAGGAAATTCAAGAGCTTGCATTTCATTAGCTTTACTACATTTTGTGTGTGTGTTTGTGTGCGTGTGTGTGTGTGTGTGTGTATCTCTAATAGTGAGTGTTATGCTCATATTTGTAAAAGTAGCTATAGAGAAGAAAATTTATTACAAATTACCCATGATTTCTATTTTTCTTGTCATTTTGTACAAGAAAGTATCTTCTTAATGTAGAAGTATCAAAATCTACACAACTGAATTACAACTAGTGCACATATTTTGTATAAAATTCAGAACCTAAAATTAACTAAGAGAGCACAGCAATGATGATTGTTGGGTATTGCACTGATAGGGGCATTGAACCTATTTTGGTTATGCTAGTTATTGCAGAATCAGGAAATCATCAACACTAGTGAGGGGAGATGTTTGGACCTGGGGACTCTTGTTCCTGGTAACAGTGATAGCTAGTGAGGCCAGTGGACAATGCTGAGAGGCTCAGCAGTGTAGGTAAGCAGCAGACATCGAGGTCTTTACTGTCTGGCACAGAATGGAGAAGGATTTTGTCATTCAGCGGGAGGGAATGTTTGGCGGGAGCCATGTTGAAGTGAAGCCAGATGAACCTTAACCAGAACAGCTGCTGGCTTCCTTTAGAAGACCCTAGTTGGGTGCAGACACATGGAAATTGATTGGAATGAGCTTATTCAAATGAGCCTCCTCTTGAGGCAGGCTGGTTAATGCTGTCTACTACTCCATCATAAGGCAGTGCCTGGTTTGAAGGGAAAGAATGGCGGAACTCAGAACACTGTATCCATAGGGCATCTAATAATGAATCCAGAGAGAATCCTGGAAGAGAACGATTTTTTTTTCATTCATTTTTCTTTTTGGTTTGGTATTTTCTTGTTTTATTCATCTGCTTTTAATTTCTCCTTTATTTTGTTCTTAATTTCTGCGGGTGACTGTGATTCCTAACTTCCCTGTGGGTATGCTTTTGTTTGGATTTCAATTTTTCTCTTTCAAATCTCATTTAGTCTTCTGCATTAGTTTCCCCCAGTAGGTGGGATCCATCTACCATCTCCGTTGTATTGTAATCTCTTTCCCTTTGGCCATTACTCTTCTTCCTCTGAAATATATTTTGAATCTTAACCCTTGAGGACAGATTGGACATATCATGAATCCATATATTGTTTATGATTGTTTGCATTCTGTTTTATCTTCCCGAATTCAGTTCATACTGTTAGGAAACTAGCAAGTATCACTCCAAGAATTCAACTGAAACAGAAAAGACATGAGAACACACAAATCAGACTAATCCTCTGGCACCCAGGCCAATAAAGCAAACCTGGGGGGAAATGAGGTTGCAAAATTTGAAAACCCAATAAACCCAATAGTAGGTTACTTCAATGTGGCAACAAGGCAATTGAATGAGGCTGTGGAATATATTAAAACAGAAGTAATCTCTCAAGTAACCACAACTAACTACAGAGATTACCAAAATACACAACCTTCTTAGTGATGTTAGTTCAGACACAGCCCAAAAAAAAAAGGCGAGCTTACAAGAACTGTTGAAGCACAACCTAAGAAATAAATGAACCCATTAAATAGATTCAAGCCGATATGCAAGAGAAAAAAATCCATTTTAAAAATTCAGAGCACTTTAGGCCAGTTTGAGGAAAGGACTTCACATACTGAGTACAGGCTGGCACTTAGTGACGAGGAGAGACAACAAATGACATTAAAAGCACTTTGTAGACATCATGACAGAAAGCTTTCCTGGTACAGAAGAGGAATTTAACCTACCAATAATTGAGGCAATTATTTCTCCAGTTAGCACTGATTAAAAGAATTCTACCTGCCCATGTGTAATAGACAAGTTTGCAGACATTCAAATAAAAATAGAGTATTAAAATCTGTTAGGGATGGGCTGGGGATTTCTCTCAGTAGCATAAGCAATTTCCGGGCAAGCTGTAGTCCTGAGTTCTATCCCTGGTAACAATAAAAATGAAAAAGAGAAAAAAAAAATCTGTTAGGGATGAGGACTGTTGTGCTCCTTCCAATAAGGTCCCCAAGTACATGAGGGTATGTAACACTTGTGAGGCTGGAGGAAAACTGGATCACACTCTGAGTATGTAAAACAGAAAAAAGAGAAGCTTTGGAAGAAAGCCAGTGATATCTATCCCTGAAGTGGTAGCCCTTCTTACTGTCTACCTTCCTTCCTTCCTTCCTTCCTTGTTTTCTTCCTTCCTTCCTTCCTTTCTTCCTTCCTTTCTTGCTTCCTTCTTTCGTTCCTTGCTTCCTTCCATCCCTCATTCCCTCTGTCCTTTCATTCTTTTGGTTTTTAATTCAAGTTAGTATTTAATCCCACATGTCCTTGAAACTGCAATGATATTCCTGCCTCAGCTTTGAGAGTGCTGGGATTAATGATGTGTTCGCCCACACCCTGCAAATCAGCATTGTTATTTTTTGTGAAAGGAGATAAAATTAAACACAACAAAACAGAGCAAAATTGGACATAATAACGCAATGTAAGAGATATAAATTTCAAAACTAGATAATCTGAAATCTTCCCTATCTATCATGTTGTCTATTTTTTTCTTCCAAATAGTTGTCCATGTCTTGCCACACAGAATTCATACTGAGAAACCTAGTATAAAATTAATCCAAACAGTCTGAGAAAGGAGTTTTAGGTCTTTAAAATCAGACAAAAAGGAAGTCACTAATGGCTGTGCTAGAATCGGTTGTTTGCTTCAAAATGCCTATGCATACTTTCATGTATGTGGAAACTCAGTTAAACACAACCAGCTTTAAAAAAAAAGATCATATTTTATAGAACAAACCAAAACATGGATAAAAGTATTGGGCTTCAAAGAGATGATCGAAGGAAATCCCCTCCTTACTACATTGCCTAGGGTCAACCTCTCAAGGGACGTCCAGATTACTGGCTCCGACATGCTAATGGGATAGGGGGAGAAGATGTGATGTTTGTTTCTCAGCCTGCAGGCTGGCAGACTCACAGCTGCTCATGGTGGGGAGAGGGTTTGCCTGGACTCCTGGCACTCCCAGCATGACCCATGTCCCAGGAAATGCCAGTGGAACTCAGTAATATTACTGTTTCCAAACATTGGGTCCAAGGAGTGAACTAGGTTAGTAGGAGATCTAAAAGCTCTGAGGAAGTAGCATTTACAGTTGTCCCACACTAGACTTTAGGTTTAGAGACATTCTGCCAATATTCACTGTTTGTGCCTGTCCCAAATCCATGTCCCTTGCTCCCGACACTGTATCAGATTACCCAGAAGAACCACCTCTTCACTCCCAGCACACCTATTTCTCATGGAGCCTTGAATCTGCTCCCTTCACATTACTTCCCTGCAACTGGCTTTCACACACATGTGATCCCAAGGGAAAAGGTGCCTTATTGACCGATCTGTCCTGCTTTGCTCCTTACCACCAGAAAGGTATAAACACAGAGGGCCTACTGAGAACAGTGGCATGCTGGAATTACTATCCTCCACCCTAGCCTCTCATCTTCTGGAAATGGCAGGAAGACGATAGACCAGAGAACTCCCCCATATGAATGAGACAAAAGAAATTCTGGGCTAGTCAAACAGACTGTTTTCATAAACATATAGAAAAGACAGGTAGGATGAAAATTGACTGACTCTCACATTTTGAGTGAGACACACCTAGGGCAATTGGATTAGAATAGGGTGGGAAGAACCACCATAGGGTGGATCCTGTCCTAAGAGTTATAAAAGGGACACCAAGAAGGAAGAATCCTTTCTGTTTCCATGATGAGGTGGTTCCCTGCTTGAAACTTGGAATTCATATCCTTGCTTCCAGCCCAGATGAATTAGCCTCCTGAAAGGAACTCAGACGGGACTCAACAAGGCTTCGTATTTTAAGGTCTGTGCATTTTGGTGAGCTATTTCTTTGAGTGATCAAGAAACTTTTCAGAATTGACTTATATACTAGGAAATCTCAGTCAGCTTATTTCTAAATAAGTATTTCTTTTAATCTATAAACTAGGCTCTCTACTTGTGATTGCCATACTGCCCTGCCTGTCTTGGAACTGCTGACTGCAGTGAAATTTGTGCCATCTGGTGAAGAAGAAATTTGATTCCTGTGACTTGACAAGCTTGCTGCACTTTCACTCTGCTGATGTTAAGGGTTTCCAGTACCGCAGGCCCAGCAGAAATGTCACAGGGGCCAGCAGTGGACAGCAGGTACACCACAGACATCAAAGTAGTGAACGTGTCCTTTTTGTGGACCATTGATAACATTAGATTTTGCCTAAAGGAAATAGATGACTGCATTCAAAGTTCAATCTTTTCAGCTGAAGGAAATGATCAAGTGAAATGGTGCTTACGACTCTACCCAAATGGTCTTGATGAACAAAGCAAAGATTATGTGTGCTTATACCTGGGAATGATCTGCTGTCCAAGGAGGGTAGCTCATGCAAAATTCACCTTTTCCATTCTGAATGCCAAAGGAGAGAAAACCAAGGTGCTCTCAAGTCCACAAGCTTATACATTTGTGCGAGGAAAGGACTGGGGATTCAAACATTTCATCCTTAGAGAGTTTCTTTTGGATCCAAACAATGGGCTTCTCTCCAATGACAAGCTTTCCTTCTTCTGTGAAGTGAAAGTAGCACAAGATCCCACCAATCATTCCAGCCAGAATATTAGGAAGCTGGTTAAGGTTCCTGAGGGCTGCTTGGCAGAGGATCTAGGAGGACTGTGGGAGCGATCCCAGCTCTCAGACTGTTGCTTGTGTGTGGCTGGCCAGGAATTCCAGGCTCACAAAGCCATCTTAGCAGCTCGCTCTCCAGTTTTCATGGCGTTGTTGGAACATGAAAAGCAAGGAAGCAAAAAGAATCGTGTTGAAATCAGTGACATGGATCCTGAAGTTTTTAAGGAAATGATATACTTTATGTACACTGGAAAGGCACCAAACCTAGGGATCATGGCAACTGAACTGCTGGAGGCTGCAAGCAGGTTTGGTCTGGAGCGCCTGAAGCTCATGTGTGAGAACCACCTGTGCAGCAACCTCTCTGTGGAGAATGCCGTGGAAATCCTCATCTTGGCTGACCTCCACAGTGCACATCAGTTGAAAACCCGGACACTGGATTTCATCAATTTTCATGTTTCTGACATCCTGGAGACCTCTGAGTGGAAGGCCATGGTGGTGTCCCACCCTCACTTGGTGGCCGAAGCCTATCACTCTCTGGTTTCCATGCAGTGTGCATTCATGGTACCCCCATGCAAGCGTGTGAGACTGTCCTAAGATCCCACATGTCCATTTATCTTCCCAAACCCTGGCCACATTTGCTGCCCCTGAACCATAATATGCTAGGGCAATCCGTGGAAACTTCACTCTTCTATGTGGAAATATTAAATTGTGCCTCTCTAGGGGAGAGAAGGGACCACCGTCTTAAGGTCAGAAAAAGGAAATGCGATACTGAGAATTTAGAAGTCGTGTATCATGCATTTTCAAATCTGTGTTTTATAATATTGAGCAAAGTGGGTTTTTACAGTGTCGATGCCAAACGGAAACCAAAACTCCTGTCAATGTTGAAGGCAGACCTGGGGTGGGGCTACCCTTAGAGGCAGGGACCATGAACTTCACTCTGTAAATGCAAGACTCCTTCCTGGCTTTCTGCACCATCATGCATCCCTGGGCACCCCACTTGTAACACGGGCTTTTTGCTGTCCCTCACTTTTCTCTGTAAATAAACCTGAATCTTACTTTGTACAGTTGTTTGGCTCCTCATCCTTTTTCTGTATGTTAGATTCAGAAGCTAAGAAAAATTTCAGTGTGCTGATGATTTCAGGCCCATCCACGGGATGAACACAGTGGATGTACAATGTCACTAATTAACATAGTAGATGGCAGAAATAAATGACCCAGAACTCAGGCTGCTGAAGCCAAAGGACAATCACACAAAGCAAGTCTTTGCTCCTGTTGTCCTGTCCCAGTGACACAGACAGGCAGCACAAGCACTACAGCACATTCCCGCAAAATCTAGGCCTCTGAGCGAGCAGTCCAATCATGGTCCTGGAGAAAAAAGAGAGGAAAATGCTCAGATTTACGAAAATGGCATGAAAGAGAATTAAAAGTAGAAGTGTTTTATGTATTTCAGAGGAATTCATGTTGAGGAAGCAAAATTTATTACTTACAAATGCACTGAGAAATGGCTGTTGGCAAATTCACACTATAAATCTCAAAAAGAGCTTTCTCACTGTGAACATTTAATATTCATAAGAATAGAATACATGTTTCTATGGTATTATGAAGAATAGAATTAAAATTAAAAATGAAAACGTAGTGGGTTTCATCTCAAAGTTTGGGCTTTTGTAAAAATCATTAGTGGTGTTACTCTGGAATCACCTAGAATATGTAATGGCTCAGAGCTTCTAAAAATATATAAAGAAATGGATCCCCTTGTCTTGAACAGGTACAGGTTTCAAAACATTTGTTTAATCAGGGCTTACAGCTGGTAACCCTTTATGTGCTGGTTGTGTAAATCTTCATGAATGTCAATATGGGATAACAACCTGTATAACAACTATGCAGTAAAATCACTAAGAGTTTTGTCTCTCTCTCTCTCTCTCTCTCTCCCTCTCTCTCTCTCTCTCTCTCTCTCTCTCTCTCTATATATATATATATATATATATATATATATATATATATGTCTATCTGTCTGTCTGTATGTCTGTCTATCTATCTCTATCTCTCTCAGTCTTTATCATGGCTTGAACTCACAACTCACAACCTGGTTATTGCCAGGCAAGTGCTTCTTTGGCTCAGTTTACTGCCTGACTTTTGCAGATATTTGGCATACATATGTCCTATTCTTGTGTCCTTACTCCTAGAAGTGTCCCTTTCTCACCTCAAGCCGGCTGAGATTGTTGAAAATGAGACAAAATAATTCACTCTGTGTGCATATTTCTTGAAAAGAACTATGGTTCTTAGATGTTTTTGGGAATATGTGTTTTGGTATTATCACCCTCAAGTTTTATTTCACGTCCATTCTCTCCTCCTCATTAAAGAGAATAAAACAGGAAAAGCTTTAAAGGAGGAAAAAAGGAAAATTTTTATTAATTTTTTGTGTGAAAACTTTCAGAACACAGATTCCTCAGCTGTCCATACCTGACTTGCTGATTATGTAGGAGTCATCCCAGTTGCTTGGGAATCGCTGTTCATCCTACAAGGGAGAACATTCAAATGTTAATTTTTTTCTTTCAAAATATGTAAATAATTATTATCTTTTACATGAAATGTGGAAATTAAAAAGTATGAGTTTCTATCACTGCATCAAATGAACAACAAAAAAAATTGAAAATAACTTACAAAGTGTAATTTCCTCATAGTGAAATGAATGGAGCAAAGTGGATTAGGGCAGAAGATTTTTCAGGGCAAGCACAGGTCTTCTCAGCTTCTCTGAGTACAAATATGTGTTACAGTGACTTATTGTCAAGTGCTTCATAGAAACAGAAGTTATATTGAATGTACAAATTGACCAAAAGAATGTTTTCCTTGCAATTCTACAGAGGAACCAGGCAAGAATTGCAGCTTAAGTGGCTGAAGGGCAACCAGTGAGATATGGCGCTATATTAACACTCTTGTGAGAATGACATGCCAGCTGTTAAGCATTAGGAGTTAGGACTGAGAATGCCTGTTCATTCCCTCAGTTGGTGTCACAGTTGTGAACTCTTGAAGGCTGAAGTGCTCCCGTTCCCAGAAAACAATCATCCCTCTGCGATGTTGGGATTCGATGGGGGTTAATGCTAATCCAACATTACTAGCAGAAGACTTTTTTGAAGAAACCACTTGTTTGACTGCTTAATTCTAAGAAAAATATATGACAGAAGATGAACAAGAATTTGCCATAACTTTACAGGCATTCTGAAACAAGGAAATCACCAACTGCATTTGGCAAGCACTGAAAGGCCTGCCAAAGTCCCCGGAGGCACCAATTTACCTGTATCATCCAAAGTTGTGTGTCACACATTCTCGAGCTACTAGTGAAGGCATCTTGTGACACTTCCAACTCTTATGTGCAAACAACACACTAATAAATAAAGTATCTATCGAGGAGTCCCGGATGATGAAAGTGGTAGGAGACTAGTGACAAATAGTAAACTTGCATGAACCATTTCGTTTCCTTCATTCAAGTCTAATCACAATATGACTGATTATTTATGTGTATAGTTAGCATGTAGTGATCTCTCACTCAGAAAATCAACAACCCTAGGAAAACATGGAACAGATTTAGAGTTTTCTAACCAAAATGGGAAGCAACAGGAGCCAAATGTACCTGACCTTGAAAGCAGGCACATGGATTAGCCTTATCACACCTCTGTGGAAGACATCTCGGTCTAAATTCTTAGGTACTGTAACCCTGAATCTTTAAAGTTTCTATTCCTCTTTACTTTCCATTTTGCACTTGTAATTCATCCTACTGTCATCTTGTAATCTCAATAAACCGCAACTTACTATGTATCACAAGGTATATGCCAGGCAATATTCTTGTATCTGTACACAAGAATGTGGAAAAATTTTTGCCCCTTCAGTTCTAACATAGCTCTAGGGCTGGATTAGAAACAAAAGCAGCATTTTCCCACCTTTCATTAGCCTGGTTTAAAAGGCATTGCTACACAAAGAGAATTCATGAAAAAATGTACAAAATGTTCCTACAAGGCTGATGACATTTTCCATGCAAATGGAATTCCACAGTGTATCCAAGGAAGAAACTTATACAATATTCTAAGAAGGGTTAATTTTGGAAAAATTTTACCCTATTTAAAAGGAAATTCAAGAGCTTGCATTTCATTAGCTTTACTACATTTTGTGTGTGTGTTTGTGTGCGTGTGTGTGTGTGTGTGTATCTCTAATAGTGAGTGTTATGCTCATATTTGTAAAAGTAGCTATAGAGAAGAAAATTTATTACAAATTACCCATGATTTCTATTTTTCTTGTCATTTTGTACAAGAAAGTATCTTCTTAATGTAGAAGTATCAAAATCGACACAACTGAATTACAACTAGTGCACATATTTTGTATAAAATTCAGAACCTAAAATTAACTAAGAGAGCACAGCAATGATGATTGTTGGGTATTGCACTGATAGGGGCATTGAACCTATTTTGGTTATGCTAGTTATTGCAGAATCAGGAAATCATCAACACTAGTGAGGGGAGATGTTTGGACCTGGGGACTCTTGTTCCTGGTAACAGTGATAGCTAGTGAGGCCAGTGGACAATGCTGAGAGGCTCAGCAGTGTAGGTAAGCAGCAGACATCGAGGTCTTTACTGTCTGGCACAGAATGGAGAAGGATTTTGTCATTCAGCAGGAGGGAATGTTTGGCGGGAGCCATGTTGAAGTGAAGCCAGATGAACCTTAACCAGAACAGCTGCTGGCTTCCTTTAGAAGACCCTAGTTGGGTGCAGACACATGGAAATTGATTGGAATGAGCTTATTCAAATGAGCCTCCTCTTGAGGCAGGCTGGCTAATGCTGTCTACTACTCCATCATAAGGCAGTGCCTGGTTTGAAGGGAAAGAATGGCGGAACTCAGAACACTGTATCCATAGGGCATCTAATAATGAATCCAGAGAGAATCCTGGAAGAGAACAATTTTTTTTTCATTCATTTTTCTTTTTGGCTTGGTATTTTCTTGTTTTATTCATCTGCTTTTGATTTCTCCTTTATTTTGTTCTTAATTTCTGCGGGTGACTGTGATTCCTAACTTCCCTGTGGGTATGCTTTTGTTTGGATTTCAATTTTTCTCTTTCAAATCTCATTTAGTCTTCTGCATTAGTTTCCCCCAGTAGGTGGGATCCATCTACCATCTCCGTTGTATTGTAATCTGTTTCCCTTTGGCCATTACTCTTCTTCCTCTGAAATATATTTTGAATCTTAACCCTTGAGGACAGATTGGACATATCATGAATTCATATATTGTTTATGATTGTTTGCATTCTGTTTTATCTTCCCGAATTCAGTTCATACTGTTAGGAAACTAGCAAGTATCACTCCAAGAATTCAACTGAAACAGAAAAGACATGAGAACACACAAATCAGACTAATCCTCTGGCACCCAGGCCAATAAAGCAAACCTGGGGGGAAATGATGTTGCAAAATTTGAAAACCCAATAAACCCAATAGTAGGTTACTTCAATGTGGCAACAAGGCAATTGAATGAGGCTGTGGAATATATTAAAACAGAAGTAATCTCTCAAGTAACCACAACTAACTACAGAGATTACCAAAATACACAACCTTCTTAGTGATGTTAGTTCAGACACAGCCCCAAAAAAAAAGGCGAGCTTACAAGAACTGTTGAAGCACAACCTAAGAAATAAATGAACCCACTAAATAGATTCAAGCCGATATGCAAGAGAAAAAAATCCATTTTAAAAATTCAGAGCACTTTAGGCCAGTTTGAGGAAAGACTTCACATACTGAGTACAGGCTGGCACTTAGTGACGAGGAGAGACAACAAATGACATTAAAAGCACTTTGTAGACATCATGACAGAAAGCTTTCCTGGTACAGAAGAGGAATTTAACCTACCAATAATTGAGGCAATTATTTCTCCAGTTAGCACTGATTAAAAGAATTCTACCTGCCCATGTGTAATAGACAAGTTTGCAGACATTCAAATAAAAATAGAGTATCAAAATCTGTTAGGGATGGGCTGGGGATTTCTCTCAGTAGCATAAGCAATTTCCTGGCAAGCTGTAGTCCTGAGTTCTATCCCTGGTAACAATAAAAATGAAAAAGAGAAAAAAAAAATCTGTTAGGGATGAGGACTGTTGTGCTCCTTCCAATAAGGTCCCCAAGTACATGAGGGTATGTAACACTTGTGAGGCTGGAGGAAAACTGGATCACACTCTGAGTATGTAAAACAGAAAAAAGAGAAGCTTTGGAAGAAAGCCAGTGATATCTATCCCTGAAGTGGTAGCCCTTCTTACTGTCTACCTACCTTCCTTCCTTCCTTCCTTCTTTTCTTCCTTCCTTTCTTCCTTCCTTTCTTGCTTCCTTCTTTCGTTCCTTGCTTCCTTCCATCCCTCATTCCCTCTGTCCTTTCATTCTTTTGGTTTTTAATTCAAGTTAGTATTTAATCCCACATGTCCTTGAAACTGCAATGATATTCCTGCCTCAGCTTTGAGAGTGCTGGGATTAATGATGTGTTCGCCCACACCCTGCAAATCAGCATTGTTATTTTTTGTGAAAGGAGATAAAATTAAACACAACAAAACAGAGCAAAATTGGACATAATAACGCAATGTAAGAGATATAAATTTCAAAACTAGATAATCTGAAATCTTCCCTATCTATCATGTTGTCTATTTTTTTCTTCCAAATAGTTGTCCATGTCTTGCCACACAGAATTCATACTGAGAAACCTAGTATAAAATTAATCCAAACAGTCTGAGAAAGGAGTTTTAGGTCTTTAAAATCAGACAAAAAGGAAGTCACTAATGGCTGTGCTAGAATCGGTTGTTTGCTTCAAAATGCCTATGCATACTTTCATGTATGTGGAAACTCAGTTAAACACAACCAGCTTTAAAAAAAAAGACCATATTTTATAGAACAAACCAAAACATGGATAAAAGTATTGGGCTTCAAAGAGATGATCGAAGGAAATCCCCTCCTTACTACATTGCCTAGGGTCAACCTCTCAAGGGACGTCCAGATTACTGGCTCCGACATGCTAATGGGATAGGGGGAGAAGATGTGATGTTTGTTTCTCAGCCTGCAGGCTGGCAGACTCACAGCTGCTCATGGTGGGGAGAGGGTTTGCCTGGACTCCTGGCACTCCCAGCATGACCCATGTCCCAGGAAATGCCAGTGGAACTCAGTAATATTACTGTTTCCAAACATTGGGTCCAAGGAGTGAACTAGGTTAGTAGGAGATCTAAAAGCTCTGAGGAAGTAGCATTTACAGTTGTCCCACACTAGACTTTAGGTTTAGAGACATTCTGCCAATATTCACTGTTTGTGCCTGTCCCAAATCCATGTCCCTTGCTCCCGACACTGTATCAGATTACCCAGAAGAACCACCTCTTCACTCCCAGCACACCTATTTCTCATGGAGCCTTGAATCTGCTCCCTTCACATTACTTCCCTGCAACTGGCTTTCACCCACATGTGATCCCAAGGGAAAAGGTGCCTTATTGACCGATCTGTCCTGCTTTGCTCCTTACCACCAGAAAGGAATAAACACAGAGGGCCTACTGAGAACAGTGGCATGCTGGAGTTACTATCCTCCACCCTAGCCTCTCATCTTCTGGAAATGGCAGGAAGACGATAGACCAGAGAACTCCCCCATATGAATGAGACAAAAGAAATTCTGGGCTAGTCAAACAGACTGTTTTCATAAACATATAGAAAAGACAGGTAGGATGAAAATTGACTGACTCTCACATTTTGAGTGAGACACACCTAGGGCAATTGGATTAGAATAGGGTGGGAAGAACCACCATAGGGTGGATCCTGTCCTAAGAGTTATAAAAGGGACACCAAGAAGGAAGAATCCTTTCTGTTTCCATGATGAGGTGGTTCCCTGCTTGAAACTTGGAATTCATATCCTTGCTTCCAGCCCAGATGAATTAGCCTCCTGAAAGGAACTCAGACGGGACTCAACAAGGCTTCGTATTTTAAGGTCTGTGCATTTTGGTGAGCTATTTCTTTGAGTGATCAAGAAACTTTTCAGAATTGACTTATATACTAGGAAATCTCAGTCAGCTTATTTCTAAATAAGTATTTCTTTTAATCTATAAACTAGGCTCTCTACTTGTGATTGCCATACTGCCCTGCCTGTCTTGGAACTGCTGACTGCAGTGAAATTTGTGCCATCTGGTGAAGAAGAAATTTGATTCGTGTGACTTGACAAGCTTGCTGCACTTTCACTCTGCTGATGTTAAGGGTTTCCAGTACCGCAGGCCCAGCAGAAATGTCACAGGGGCCAGCAGTGGACAGCAGGTACACCACAGACATCAAAGTAGTGAACGTGTCCTTTTTGTGGACCATTGATAACATTAGATTTTGCCTAAAGGAAATAGATGACTGCATTCAAAGTTCAATCTTTTCAGCTGAAGGAAATGATCAAGTGAAATGGTGCTTACGACTCTACCCAAATGGTCTTGATGAACAAAGCAAAGATTATGTGTGCTTATACCTGGGAATGATCTGCTGTCCAAGGAGGGTAGCTCATGCAAAATTCACCTTTTCCATTCTGAATGCCAAAGGAGAGAAAACCAAGGTGCTCTCAAGTCCACAAGCTTATACATTTGTGCGAGGAAAGGACTGGGGATTCAAACATTTCATCCTTAGAGAGTTTCTTTTGGATCCAAACAATGGGCTTCTCTCCAATGACAAGCTTTCCTTCTTCTGTGAAGTGAAAGTAGCACAAGATCCCACCAATCATTCCAGCCAGAATATTAGGAAGCTGGTTAAGGTTCCTGAGGGCTGCTTGGCAGAGGATCTAGGAGGACTGTGGGAGCGATCCCAGCTCTCAGACTGTTGCTTGTGTGTGGCTGGCCAGGAATTCCAGGCTCACAAAGCCATCTTAGCAGCTCGCTCTCCAGTTTTCATGGCGTTGTTGGAACATGAAAAGCAAGGAAGCAAAAAGAATCGTGTTGAAATCAGTGACATGGATCCTGAAGTTTTTAAGGAAATGATATACTTTATGTACACTGGAAAGGCACCAAACCTAGGGATCATGGCAACTGAACTGCTGGAGGCTGCAAGCAGGTTTGGTCTGGAGCGCCTGAAGCTCATGTGTGAGAACCACCTGTGCAGCAACCTCTCTGTGGAGAATGCCGTGGAAATCCTCATCTTGGCTGACCTCCACAGTGCACATCAGTTGAAAACCCGGACACTGGATTTCATCAATTTTCATGTTTCTGACATCCTGAAGACCTCTGAGTGGAAGGCCATGGTGGTGTCCCACCCTCACTTGGTGGCCGAAGCCTATCACTCTCTGGTTTCCATGCAGTGTGCATTCATGGTACCCCCATGCAAGCGTGTGAGACTGTCCTAAGATCCCACATGTCCATTTATCTTTCCAAACCCTGGCCACATTTGCTGCCCCTGAACCATAATATGCTAGGGCAATCCGTGGAAACTTCTCTCTTCTATGTGGAAATATTAAATTGCCTCTCTAGGGGAGAGAAGGGACCACCGTCTTAAGGTCAGAAAAAGGAAATGCGATACTGAGAATTTAGAAGTCGTGTATCATGCATTTTCAAATCTGTGTTTTATAATATTGAGCAAAGTGGGTTTTTACAGTGTCGATGCCAAACGGAAACCAAAACTCCTGTCAATGTTGAAGGCAGACCTGGGGTGGGGCTACCCTTAGAGGCAGGGACCATGAACTTCACTCTGTAAATGCAAGACTCCTTCCTGGCTTTCTGCACCATCATGCATCCCTGGGCACCCCACTTGTAACACGGGCTTTTTGCTGTCCCTCACTTTTCTCTGTAAATAAACCTGAATCTTACTTTGTACAGTTGTTTGGCTCCTCATCCTTTTTCTGTATGTTAGATTCAGAAGCTAAGAAAAATTTCAGTGTGCTGATGATTTCAGGCCCATCCACGGGATGAACACAGTGGATGTACAATGTCACTAATTAACATAGTAGATGGCAGAAATAAATGACCCAGAACTCAGGCTGCTGAAGCCAAAGGACAATCACACAAAGCAAGTCTTTGCTCATGTTGTCCTGTCCCAGTGACACAGACAGGCAGCACAAGCACTACAGCACATTCCCGCAAAATCTAGGCCTCTGAGCGAGCAGTCCAATCATGGTCCTGGAGAAAAAAGAGAGGAAAATGCTCAGATTTACGAAAATGGCATGAAAGAGAATTAAAAGTAGAAGTGTTTTATGTATTTCAGAGGAATTCATGTTGAGGAAGCAAAATTTATTACTTACAAATGCACTGAGAAATGGCTGTTGGCAAATTCACACTATAAATCTCAAAAAGAGCTTTCTCACTGTGAACATTTAATATTCATAAGAATAGAATACATGTTTCTATGGTATTATGAAGAATAGAATTAAAATTAAAAATGAAAACGTAGTGGGTTTCATCTCAAAGTTTGGGCTTTTGTAAAAATCATTAGTGGTGTTACTCTGGAATCACCTAGAATATGTAATGGCTCAGAGCTTCTAAAAATATATAAAGAAATGGATCCCCTTGTCTTGAACAGGTACAGGTTTCAAAACATTTGTTTAATCAGGGCTTACAGCTGGTAACCCTTTATGTGCTGGTTGTGTAAATCTTCATGAATGTCAATATGGGATAACAACCTGTATAACAACTATGCAGTAAAATCACTAAGAGTTTTGTCTCTCTCTCTCTCTCTCTCTCTCCCTCTCTCTCTCTCTCTCTCTCTCTCTCTCTCTATATATATATATATATATATATATATATATATGTCTATCTGTCTGTCTGTATGTCTGTCTATCTATCTCTATCTCTCTCAGTCTTTATCATGGCTTGAACTCACAACTCACAACCTGGTTATTGCCAGGCAAGTGCTTCTTTGGCTCAGTTTACTGCCTGACTTTTGCAGATATTTGGCATACATATGTCCTATTCTTGTGTCCTTACTCCTAGAAGTGTCCCTTTCTCACCTCAAGCCGGCTGAGATTGTTGAAAATGAGACAAAATAATTCACTCTGTGTGCATATTTCTTGAAAAGAACTATGGTTCTTAGATGTTTTTGGGAATATGTGTTTTGGTATTATCACCCTCAAGTTTTATTTCACGTCCATTCTCTCCTCCTCATTAAAGAGAATAAAACAGGAAAAGCTTTAAAGGAGGAAAAAAGGAAAATTTTTATTAATTTTTTGTGTGAAAACTTTCAGAACACAGATTCCTCAGCTGTCCATACCTGACTTGCTGATTATGTAGGAGTCATCCCAGTTGCTTGGGAATCGCTGTTCATCCTACAAGGGAGAACATTCAAATGTTAATTTTTTTCTTTCAAAATATGTAAATAATTATTATCTTTTACATGAAATGTGGAAATTAAAAAGTATGAGTTTCTATCACTGCATCAAATGAACAACAAAAAAAATTGAAAATAACTTACAAAGTGTAATTTCCTCATAGTGAAATGAATGGAGCAAAGTGGATTAGGGCAGAAGATTTTTCAGGGCAAGCACAGGTCTTCTCAGCTTCTCTGAGTACAAATATGTGTTACAGTGACTTATTGTCAAGTGCTTCATAGAAACAGAAGTTATATTGAATGTACAAATTGACCAAAAGAATGTTTTCCTTGCAATTCTACAGAGGAACCAGGCAAGAATTGCAGCTTAAGTGGCTGAAGGGCAACCAGTGAGATATGGCGCTATATTAACACTCTTGTGAGAATGACATGCCAGCTGTTAAGCATTAGGAGTTAGGACTGAGAATGCCTGTTCATTCCCTCAGTTGGTGTCACAGTTGTGAACTCTTGAAGGCTGAAGTGCTCCCGTTCCCAGAAAACAATCATCCCTCTGCGATGTTGGGATTCGATGGGGGTTAATGCTAATCCAACATTACTAGCAGAAGACTTTTTTGAAGAAACCACTTGTTTGACTGCTTAATTCTAAGAAAAATATATGACAGAAGATGAACAAGAATTTGCCATAACTTTACAGGCATTCTGAAACAAGGAAATCACCAACTGCATTTGGCAAGCACTGAAAGGCCTGCCAAAGTCCCCGGAGGCACCAATTTACCTGTATCATCCAAAGTTGTGTGTCACACATTCTCGAGCTACTAGTGAAGGCATCTTGTGACACTTCCAACTCTTATGTGCAAACAACACACTAATAAATAAAGTATCTATCGAGGAGTCCCGGATGATGAAAGTGGTAGGAGACTAGTGACAAATAGTAAACTTGCATGAACCATTTCGTTTCCTTCATTCAAGTCTAATCACAATATGACTGATTATTTATGTGTATAGTTAGCATGTAGTGATCTCTCACTCAGAAAATCAACAACCCTAGGAAAACATGGAACAGATTTAGAGTTTTCTAACCAAAATGGGAAGCAACAGGAGCCAAATGTACCTGACCTTGAAAGCAGGCACATGGATTAGCCTTATCACACCTCTGTGGAAGACATCTCGGTCTAAATTCTTAGGTACTGTAACCCTGAATCTTTAAAGTTTCTATTCCTCTTTACTTTCCATTTTGCACTTGTAATTCATCCTACTGTCATCTTGTAATCTCAATAAACCGCAACTTACTATGTATCACAAGGTATATGCCAGGCAATATTCTTGTATCTGTACACAAGAATGTGGAAAAATTTTTGCCCCTTCAGTTCTAACATAGCTCTAGGGCTGGATTAGAAACAAAAGCAGCATTTTCCCACCTTTCATTAGCCTGGTTTAAAAGGCATTGCTACACAAAGAGAATTCATGAAAAAATGTACAAAATGTTCCTACAAGGCTGATGACATTTTCCATGCAAATGGAATTCCACAGTGTATCCAAGGAAGAAACTTATACAATATTCTAAGAAGGGTTAATTTTGGAAAAATTTTACCCTATTTAAAAGGAAATTCAAGAGCTTGCATTTCATTAGCTTTACTACATTTTGTGTGTGTGTTTGTGTGCGTGTGTGTGTGTGTGTGTGTATCTCTAATAGTGAGTGTTATGCTCATATTTGTAAAAGTAGCTATAGAGAAGAAAATTTATTACAAATTACCCATGATTTCTATTTTTCTTGTCATTTTGTACAAGAAAGTATCTTCTTAATGTAGAAGTATCAAAATCGACACAACTGAATTACAACTAGTGCACATATTTTGTATAAAATTCAGAACCTAAAATTAACTAAGAGAGCACAGCAATGATGATTGTTGGGTATTGCACTGATAGGGGCATTGAACCTATTTTGGTTATGCTAGTTATTGCAGAATCAGGAAATCATCAACACTAGTGAGGGGAGATGTTTGGACCTGGGGACTCTTGTTCCTGGTAACAGTGATAGCTAGTGAGGCCAGTGGACAATGCTGAGAGGCTCAGCAGTGTAGGTAAGCAGCAGACATCGAGGTCTTTACTGTCTGGCACAGAATGGAGAAGGATTTTGTCATTCAGCAGGAGGGAATGTTTGGCGGGAGCCATGTTGAAGTGAAGCCAGATGAACCTTAACCAGAACAGCTGCTGGCTTCCTTTAGAAGACCCTAGTTGGGTGCAGACACATGGAAATTGATTGGAATGAGCTTATTCAAATGAGCCTCCTCTTGAGGCAGGCTGGCTAATGCTGTCTACTACTCCATCATAAGGCAGTGCCTGGTTTGAAGGGAAAGAATGGCGGAACTCAGAACACTGTATCCATAGGGCATCTAATAATGAATCCAGAGAGAATCCTGGAAGAGAACAATTTTTTTTCATTCATTTTTCTTTTTGGCTTGGTATTTTCTTGTTTTATTCATCTGCTTTTGATTTCTCCTTTATTTTGTTCTTAATTTCTGCGGGTGACTGTGATTCCTAACTTCCCTGTGGGTATGCTTTTGTTTGGATTTCAATTTTTCTCTTTCAAATCTCATTTAGTCTTCTGCATTAGTTTCCCCCAGTAGGTGGGATCCATCTACCATCTCCGTTGTATTGTAATCTGTTTCCCTTTGGCCATTACTCTTCTTCCTCTGAAATATATTTTGAATCTTAACCCTTGAGGACAGATTGGACATATCATGAATTCATATATTGTTTATGATTGTTTGCATTCTGTTTTATCTTCCCGAATTCAGTTCATACTGTTAGGAAACTAGCAAGTATCACTCCAAGAATTCAACTGAAACAGAAAAGACATGAGAACACACAAATCAGACTAATCCTCTGGCACCCAGGCCAATAAAGCAAACCTGGGGGGAAATGATGTTGCAAAATTTGAAAACCCAATAAACCCAATAGTAGGTTACTTCAATGTGGCAACAAGGCAATTGAATGAGGCTGTGGAATATATTAAAACAGAAGTAATCTCTCAAGTAACCACAACTAACTACAGAGATTACCAAAATACACAACCTTCTTAGTGATGTTAGTTCAGACACAGCCCCAAAAAAAAAGGCGAGCTTACAAGAACTGTTGAAGCACAACCTAAGAAATAAATGAACCCACTAAATAGATTCAAGCCGATATGCAAGAGAAAAAAATCCATTTTAAAAATTCAGAGCACTTTAGGCCAGTTTGAGGAAAGACTTCACATACTGAGTACAGGCTGGCACTTAGTGACGAGGAGAGACAACAAATGACATTAAAAGCACTTTGTAGACATCATGACAGAAAGCTTTCCTGGTACAGAAGAGGAATTTAACCTACCAATAATTGAGGCAATTATTTCTCCAGTTAGCACTGATTAAAAGAATTCTACCTGCCCATGTGTAATAGACAAGTTTGCAGACATTCAAATAAAAATAGAGTATCAAAATCTGTTAGGGATGGGCTGGGGATTTCTCTCAGTAGCATAAGCAATTTCCTGGCAAGCTGTAGTCCTGAGTTCTATCCCTGGTAACAATAAAAATGAAAAAGAGAAAAAAAAAATCTGTTAGGGATGAGGACTGTTGTGCTCCTTCCAATAAGGTCCCCAAGTACATGAGGGTATGTAACACTTGTGAGGCTGGAGGAAAACTGGATCACACTCTGAGTATGTAAAACAGAAAAAAGAGAAGCTTTGGAAGAAAGCCAGTGATATCTATCCCTGAAGTGGTAGCCCTTCTTACTGTCTACCTACCTTCCTTCCTTCCTTCCTTCTTTTCTTCCTTCCTTTCTTCCTTCCTTTCTTGCTTCCTTCTTTCGTTCCTTGCTTCCTTCCATCCCTCATTCCCTCTGTCCTTTCATTCTTTTGGTTTTTAATTCAAGTTAGTATTTAATCCCACATGTCCTTGAAACTGCAATGATATTCCTGCCTCAGCTTTGAGAGTGCTGGGATTAATGATGTGTTCGCCCACACCCTGCAAATCAGCATTGTTATTTTTTGTGAAAGGAGATAAAATTAAACACAACAAAACAGAGCAAAATTGGACATAATAACGCAATGTAAGAGATATAAATTTCAAAACTAGATAATCTGAAATCTTCCCTATCTATCATGTTGTCTATTTTTTTCTTCCAAATAGTTGTCCATGTCTTGCCACACAGAATTCATACTGAGAAACCTAGTATAAAATTAATCCAAACAGTCTGAGAAAGGAGTTTTAGGTCTTTAAAATCAGACAAAAAGGAAGTCACTAATGGCTGTGCTAGAATCGGTTGTTTGCTTCAAAATGCCTATGCATACTTTCATGTATGTGGAAACTCAGTTAAACACAACCAGCTTTAAAAAAAAAGACCATATTTTATAGAACAAACCAAAACATGGATAAAAGTATTGGGCTTCAAAGAGATGATCGAAGGAAATCCCCTCCTTACTACATTGCCTAGGGTCAACCTCTCAAGGGACGTCCAGATTACTGGCTCCGACATGCTAATGGGATAGGGGGAGAAGATGTGATGTTTGTTTCTCAGCCTGCAGGCTGGCAGACTCACAGCTGCTCATGGTGGGGAGAGGGTTTGCCTGGACTCCTGGCACTCCCAGCATGACCCATGTCCCAGGAAATGCCAGTGGAACTCAGTAATATTACTGTTTCCAAACATTGGGTCCAAGGAGTGAACTAGGTTAGTAGGAGATCTAAAAGCTCTGAGGAAGTAGCATTTACAGTTGTCCCACACTAGACTTTAGGTTTAGAGACATTCTGCCAATATTCACTGTTTGTGCCTGTCCCAAATCCATGTCCCTTGCTCCCGACACTGTATCAGATTACCCAGAAGAACCACCTCTTCACTCCCAGCACACCTATTTCTCATGGAGCCTTGAATCTGCTCCCTTCACATTACTTCCCTGCAACTGGCTTTCACCCACATGTGATCCCAAGGGAAAAGGTGCCTTATTGACCGATCTGTCCTGCTTTGCTCCTTACCACCAGAAAGGAATAAACACAGAGGGCCTACTGAGAACAGTGGCATGCTGGAGTTACTATCCTCCACCCTAGCCTCTCATCTTCTGGAAATGGCAGGAAGACGATAGACCAGAGAACTCCCCCATATGAATGAGACAAAAGAAATTCTGGGCTAGTCAAACAGACTGTTTTCATAAACATATAGAAAAGACAGGTAGGATGAAAATTGACTGACTCTCACATTTTGAGTGAGACACACCTAGGGCAATTGGATTAGAATAGGGTGGGAAGAACCACCATAGGGTGGATCCTGTCCTAAGAGTTATAAAAGGGACACCAAGAAGGAAGAATCCTTTCTGTTTCCATGATGAGGTGGTTCCCTGCTTGAAACTTGGAATTCATATCCTTGCTTCCAGCCCAGATGAATTAGCCTCCTGAAAGGAACTCAGACGGGACTCAACAAGGCTTCGTATTTTAAGGTCTGTGCATTTTGGTGAGCTATTTCTTTGAGTGATCAAGAAACTTTTCAGAATTGACTTATATACTAGGAAATCTCAGTCAGCTTATTTCTAAATAAGTATTTCTTTTAATCTATAAACTAGGCTCTCTACTTGTGATTGCCATACTGCCCTGCCTGTCTTGGAACTGCTGACTGCAGTGAAATTTGTGCCATCTGGTGAAGAAGAAATTTGATTCGTGTGACTTGACAAGCTTGCTGCACTTTCACTCTGCTGATGTTAAGGGTTTCCAGTACCGCAGGCCCAGCAGAAATGTCACAGGGGCCAGCAGTGGACAGCAGGTACACCACAGACATCAAAGTAGTGAACGTGTCCTTTTTGTGGACCATTGATAACATTAGATTTTGCCTAAAGGAAATAGATGACTGCATTCAAAGTTCAATCTTTTCAGCTGAAGGAAATGATCAAGTGAAATGGTGCTTACGACTCTACCCAAATGGTCTTGATGAACAAAGCAAAGATTATGTGTGCTTATACCTGGGAATGATCTGCTGTCCAAGGAGGGTAGCTCATGCAAAATTCACCTTTTCCATTCTGAATGCCAAAGGAGAGAAAACCAAGGTGCTCTCAAGTCCACAAGCTTATACATTTGTGCGAGGAAAGGACTGGGGATTCAAACATTTCATCCTTAGAGAGTTTCTTTTGGATCCAAACAATGGGCTTCTCTCCAATGACAAGCTTTCCTTCTTCTGTGAAGTGAAAGTAGCACAAGATCCCACCAATCATTCCAGCCAGAATATTAGGAAGCTGGTTAAGGTTCCTGAGGGCTGCTTGGCAGAGGATCTAGGAGGACTGTGGGAGCGATCCCAGCTCTCAGACTGTTGCTTGTGTGTGGCTGGCCAGGAATTCCAGGCTCACAAAGCCATCTTAGCAGCTCGCTCTCCAGTTTTCATGGCGTTGTTGGAACATGAAAAGCAAGGAAGCAAAAAGAATCGTGTTGAAATCAGTGACATGGATCCTGAAGTTTTTAAGGAAATGATATACTTTATGTACACTGGAAAGGCACCAAACCTAGGGATCATGGCAACTGAACTGCTGGAGGCTGCAAGCAGGTTTGGTCTGGAGCGCCTGAAGCTCATGTGTGAGAACCACCTGTGCAGCAACCTCTCTGTGGAGAATGCCGTGGAAATCCTCATCTTGGCTGACCTCCACAGTGCACATCAGTTGAAAACCCGGACACTGGATTTCATCAATTTTCATGTTTCTGACATCCTGGAGACCTCTGAGTGGAAGGCCATGGTGGTGTCCCACCCTCACTTGGTGGCCGAAGCCTATCACTCTCTGGTTTCCATGCAGTGTGCATTCATGGTACCCCCATGCAAGCGTGTGAGACTGTCCTGAGATCCCACATCTCCATTTATCTTCCCAAAACCCTGGCCACATTTGCTGCCCCTGAACCATAATATGCTAGGGCAATCCGTGGAAACTTCACTCTTCTATGTGGAAATATTAAATTGTGCCTCTCTAGGGGAGAGAAGGGACCACCGTCTTAAGGTCAGAAAAAGGAAATGCGATATTGAGAATTTAGAAGTCGTGTATCATGTATTTTCAAATCTGTGTTTTATAGTATTGTGCAAAGTGGGTTTTTACAATGTCGATGCCAAACTGAAACCAAAACTCCTGTCAATGGAAGGCAGACCTGGGGTGGGGCTACCCTTAGAGACAGGGACCATGAACTTCACTCTGTAAATGCAAGACTCCTTCCTGGCTTTCTGCACCATCATGCATCCCTGGGCACCCCACTTGTAACACGGGCTTTTTGCTGTCCCTCACTTTTCTCTGTAAATAAACCTGAATCTTACTTTGTACAGTTGTTTGGCTCCTCATCGTTTTTCTGTATGTTAGATTCAGAAGCTAAGAAAAATTTCAGTGTGCTGATGATTTCAGGCCCATCCACGGGATGAACACAGTGGATGTACAATGTCACTAATTAACATAGTAGATGGCAGAAATAAATGACCCAGAACTCAGGCTGCTGAAGCCAAAGGACAATCACACAATGCAAGTCTTTGCTCATGTTGTCCGGTCCCAGTGACACAGACAGGCAGCACAAGCACTACAGCACATTCCCGCAAAATCTAGGCCTCTGAGCGAGCAGTCCAATCATGGTCCTGGAGAAAAAAGAGAGGAAAATGCTCAGATTTACGAAAATGGCATGAAAGAGAATTAAAAGTAGAAGTGTTTTATGTATTTCAGAGGAATTCATGTTGAGGAAGCAAAATTTATTACTTACAACTGCACTGAGAAATGGCTGTTGGCAAATTCACACTATAAATCTCAAAAAGAGCTTTCTCACTGTGAACATTTAATATTCATAAGAATAGAATACATGTTTCTATGGTATTATGAAGAATAGAATTAAAATTAAAAATGAAAACGTAGTGGGTTTCATCTCAAAGTTTGGGCTTTTGTAAAAATCATTAGTGGTGTTACTCTGGAATCACCTAGAATTTGTAATGGCTCAGAGCTTCTAAAAATATATAAAGAAATGGATCCCCTTGTCTTGAACAGGTACAGATTTCAAAACATTTGTTTAATCAGGGCTTACAGCTGGTAACCCTTTATGTGCTGGTTGTGTAAATCTTCATGAATGTCAATATGGGATAACAACCTGTATAACAACTATGCAGTAAAATCACTAAGAGTTTTGGCTCTCTCTCTCTCTCTCTCTCTCTCTCTCTCTCTATATATATATATATATATATATATATATATATATATATATATATATATATATGTATATATGTCTATCTGTCTCTCTGTATGTCTGTCTATCTATCTCTATCTCTCTCAGTCTTTATCATGGCTTGAACTCACAACTCACAACCTGGTCATTGCCAGGCAAGTGCTTCTTTGGCTCAGTTTACTGCCTGACTTTTGCAGATATTTGGCATACATATGTCCTATTCTTGTGTCCTTACTCCTAGAAGTGTCCCTTTCTCACCTCAAGCTGGCTGAGATTGTTGAAAATGAGACAAAATAATTCACTCTGTGTGCATATTTCTTGAAAAGAACTATGGTTCTTAGATGTTGTGGGAATATGTGTTTTGGTATTATCACCCTCAAGTTTTATTTCACGTCCATTCTCTCCTCCTCATTAAAGAGAATAAAACAGGAAAAGCTTTAAAGGAGGAAAAAAGGAAAAATTTATTAATTTTTTGTGTGAAAACTTTCAGAACACAGATTCCTCAGCTGTCCATACCTGACTTGCTGATTAGGTAGGAGTCATCCCAGTTGCTTGGGAATCGCTGTTCATCCTACAAGGGAGAACATTCAAATGTTAATTTTTTTTCTTTCCAAATATGTAAATAGTTATTATCTTTTACATGAAATGTGGAAATTAAAAAGTATGAGTTTCTATCACTGCATCAAATGAACAATAAAAAACATTGAAAATAACTTACAAAGTGTAATTTCCTCATAGTGAAATGAATGGAGCAAAGTGGATTAGGGCAGAAGATTTTTCAGGGCAAGCACAGGTCTTCTCAGCTTCTCTGAGTACAAATATGTGTTACAGTGAATTATTGTCAAGTGCTTCATAGAAACAGATGTTATATTGAATGTACAAATTGACCAAAAGAATGTTTTCCTTGCAATTCTACAGAGGAACCAGGCAAGAATTGCAGCTTAAGTGGCTGAAGGGCAACCAGTGAGATATGGCGCTATATTAACACTCTTGTGAGAATGGCATGCCAGCTGTTAAGCATTAGGAGTTAGGACTGAGAATCGGTGTTCATTCCCTCAGTTGGTGTCACAGTTGTGAACTCTTGAAGGCTGATGTGCTCCCGTTTCCAGAAAACAATCATCCCTCTGCGATGTTGGGATTCGATGGGGGTTAATGCTAATCCAACATTACTAGCAGAAGACTTTTTTGAAGAAACCACTTGTTTGACTGCTTAATTCTAAGAAAAATATATGACAGAAGATGAACAAGAATTTGCCATAACTTTACAGGCATTCTGAAGCAAGGAAATCACCAACTGCATTTGGCAAGCACTGAAAGGCCTGCCAAAGTCCCCGGAGGCACCAATTTACCTGTATCATCCAAAGTTGTGTGTCACACATTCTCGAGCTACTAGTGAAGGCATCTTGTGACACTTCCAACTCTTATGTGCAAACAACACACTAATAAATAAAATATCTATCCAGGAGTCCCGGATGATGAAAGTGGTAGGAGACTAGTGACAAATAGTAAACTTGCATGAACCATTTCGTTTCCTTCATTCAAGTCTAATCACAATATGACTGATTATTTATGTGTATAGTTAGCATGTAGTGATCTCTCACTCAGAAAATCAACAACCCTAGGAAAACATGGAACAGATTTAGAGTTTTCTAACCAAAATGGGAAGCAACAGGAGCCAAATGTACCTGACCTTGAAAGCAGGCACATGGATTAGCCTTATCACACCTCTGTGGAAGACATCTCGGTCTAAATTCTTAGGTACTGTAACCCTGAATCTTTAAAGACTCTATTCCTCTTTACTTTCCATTTTGCACTTGTAATTCATCCTACTCTTGATGCTGTCATCTTGCAATCTCAATAAACAGCAACTTGCTACGTTTCACAAGGTATATGCCAGGCAATACTCTTGTATGTGTACACAAGAATGTGGAAAAATTTTTGCCCATTCAGTTCTAACACAGCTCTAGGGCTGGATTAGAAACAAAAGCAGCATTTTCCCACCTTTCATCAGCCTGGTTTATAAGGCATTGCTACACAAAGAGAATTAGTGAAAAAATGTACAAAATGTTCCTACAAGGCTGATGACATTTTCCATGCAAATGGAATTCCACAGTGTATCCAAGGAAGAAACTTATACAATATTCTAAGAAGGGTTAATTTTGGAAAAATTTTACCCTATTTAAAAGGAAATTCAAGAGCTTGCATTTCATTAGCTTTACTACATTTTGTGTGTGTGTTTGTGTGCGTGTGTGTGTGTGTGTGTGTATCTCTAATAGTGAGTGTTATGCTCATATTTGTAAAAGTAGCTATAGAGAAGAAAATTTATTACAAATTACCCATGATTTCTATTTTTCTTGTCATTTTGTACAAGAAAGTATCTTCTTAATGTAGAAGTATCAAAATCTACACAACTGAATTACAACTAGTGCACATATTTTGTATAAAATTCAGAACCTAAAATTAACTAAGAGAGCACAGCAATGATGATTGTTGGGTATTGCACTGATAGGGGCATTGAACCTATTTTGGTTATGCTAGTTATTGCAGAATCAGGAAATCATCAACACTAGTGAGGGGAGATGTTTGGACCTGGGGACTCTTGTTCCTGGTAACAGTGATAGCTAGTGAGGCCAGTGGACAATGCTGAGAGGCTCAGCAGTGTAGGTAAGCAGCAGACATCGAGGTCTTTACTGTCTGGCACAGAATGGAGAAGGATTTTGTCATTCAGCGGGAGGGAATGTTTGGCGGGAGCCATGTTGAAGTGAAGCCAGATGAACCTTAACCAGAACAGCTGCTGGCTTCCTTTAGAAGACCCTAGTTGGGTGCAGACACATGGAAATTGATTGGAATGAGCTTATTCAAATGAGCCTCCTCTTGAGGCAGGCTGGTTAATGCTGTCTACTACTCCATCATAAGGCAGTGCCTGGTTTGAAGGGAAAGAATGGCGGAACTCAGAACACTGTATCCATAGGGCATCTAATAATGAATCCAGAGAGAATCCTGGAAGAGAACGATTTTTTTTTCATTCATTTTTCTTTTTGGTTTGGTATTTTCTTGTTTTATTCATCTGCTTTTAATTTCTCCTTTATTTTGTTCTTAATTTCTGCGGGTGACTGTGATTCCTAACTTCCCTGTGGGTATGCTTTTGTTTGGATTTCAATTTTTCTCTTTCAAATCTCATTTAGTCTTCTGCATTAGTTTCCCCCAGTAGGTGGGATCCATCTACCATCTCCGTTGTATTGTAATCTCTTTCCCTTTGGCCATTACTCTTCTTCCTCTGAAATATATTTTGAATCTTAACCCTTGAGGACAGATTGGACATATCATGAATCCATATATTGTTTATGATTGTTTGCATTCTGTTTTATCTTCCCGAATTCAGTTCATACTGTTAGGAAACTAGCAAGTATCACTCCAAGAATTCAACTGAAACAGAAAAGACATGAGAACACACAAATCAGACTAATCCTCTGGCACCCAGGCCAATAAAGCAAACCTGGGGGGAAATGAGGTTGCAAAATTTGAAAACCCAATAAACCCAATAGTAGGTTACTTCAATGTGGCAACAAGGCAATTGAATGAGGCTGTGGAATATATTAAAACAGAAGTAATCTCTCAAGTAACCACAACTAACTACAGAGATTACCAAAATACACAACCTTCTTAGTGATGTTAGTTCAGACACAGCCCAAAAAAAAAGGCGAGCTTACAAGAACTGTTGAAGCACAACCTAAGAAATAAATGAACCCATTAAATAGATTCAAGCCGATATGCAAGAGAAAAAAATCCATTTTAAAAATTCAGAGCACTTTAGGCCAGTTTGAGGAAAGGACTTCACATACTGAGTACAGGCTGGCACTTAGTGACGAGGAGAGACAACAAATGACATTAAAAGCACTTTGTAGACATCATGACAGAAAGCTTTCCTGGTACAGAAGAGGAATTTAACCTACCAATAATTGAGGCAATTATTTCTCCAGTTAGCACTGATTAAAAGAATTCTACCTGCCCATGTGTAATAGACAAGTTTGCAGACATTCAAATAAAAATAGAGTATTAAAATCTGTTAGGGATGGGCTGGGGATTTCTCTCAGTAGCATAAGCAATTTCCTGGCAAGCTGTAGTCCTGAGTTCTATCCCTGGTAACAATAAAAATGAAAAAGAGAAAAAAAAAATCTGTTAGGGATGAGGACTGTTGTGCTCCTTCCAATAAGGTCCCCAAGTACATGAGGGTATGTAACACTTGTGAGGCTGGAGGAAAACTGGATCACACTCTGAGTATGTAAAACAGAAAAAAGAGAAGCTTTGGAAGAAAGCCAGTGATATCTATCCCTGAAGTGGTAGCCCTTCTTACTGTCTACCTTCCTTCCTTCCTTCCTTCCTTGTTTTCTTCCTTCCTTCCTTCCTTTCTTCCTTCCTTTCTTGCTTCCTTCTTTCGTTCCTTGCTTCCTTCCATCCCTCATTCCCTCTGTCCTTTCATTCTTTTGGTTTTTAATTCAAGTTAGTATTTAATCCCACATGTCCTTGAAACTGCAATGATATTCCTGCCTCAGCTTTGAGAGTGCTGGGATTAATGATGTGTTCGCCCACACCCTGCAAATCAGCATTGTTATTTTTTGTGAAAGGAGATAAAATTAAACACAACAAAACAGAGCAAAATTGGACATAATAACGCAATGTAAGAGATATAAATTTCAAAACTAGATAATCTGAAATCTTCCCTATCTATCATGTTGTCTATTTTTTTCTTCCAAATAGTTGTCCATGTCTTGCCACACAGAATTCATACTGAGAAACCTAGTATAAAATTAATCCAAACAGTCTGAGAAAGGAGTTTTAGGTCTTTAAAATCAGACAAAAAGGAAGTCACTAATGGCTGTGCTAGAATCGGTTGTTTGCTTCAAAATGCCTATGCATACTTTCATGTATGTGGAAACTCAGTTAAACACAACCAGCTTTAAAAAAAAAGACCATATTTTATAGAACAAACCAAAACATGGATAAAAGTATTGGGCTTCAAAGAGATGATCGAAGGAAATCCCCTCCTTACTACATTGCCTAGGGTCAACCTCTCAAGGGACGTCCAGATTACTGGCTCCGACATGCTAATGGGATAGGGGGAGAAGATGTGATGTTTGTTTCTCAGCCTGCAGGCTGGCAGACTCACAGCTGCTCATGGTGGGGAGAGGGTTTGCCTGGACTCCTGGCACTCCCAGCATGACCCATGTCCCAGGAAATGCCAGTGGAACTCAGTAATATTACTGTTTCCAAACATTGGGTCCAAGGAGTGAACTAGGTTAGTAGGAGATCTAAAAGCTCTGAGGAAGTAGCATTTACAGTTGTCCCACACTAGACTTTAGGTTTAGAGACATTCTGCCAATATTCACTGTTTGTGCCTGTCCCAAATCCATGTCCCTTGCTCCCGACACTGTATCAGATTACCCAGAAGAACCACCTCTTCACTCCCAGCACACCTATTTCTCATGGAGCCTTGAATCTGCTCCCTTCACATTACTTCCCTGCAACTGGCTTTCACCCACATGTGATCCCAAGGGAAAAGGTGCCTTATTGACCGATCTGTCCTGCTTTGCTCCTTACCACCAGAAAGGTATAAACACAGAGGGCCTACTGAGAACAGTGGCATGCTGGAATTACTATCCTCCACCCTAGCCTCTCATCTTCTGGAAATGGCAGGAAGACGATAGACCAGAGAACTCCCCCATATGAATGAGACAAAAGAAATTCTGGGCTAGTCAAACAGACTGTTTTCATAAACATATAGAAAAGACAGGTAGGATGAAAATTGACTGACTCTCACATTTTGAGTGAGACACACCTAGGGCAATTGGATTAGAATAGGGTGGGAAGAACCACCATAGGGTGGATCCTGTCCTAAGAGTTATAAAAGGGACACCAAGAAGGAAGAATCCTTTCTGTTTCCATGATGAGGTGGTTCCCTGCTTGAAACTTGGAATTCATATCCTTGCTTCCAGCCCAGATGAATTAGCCTCCTGAAAGGAACTCAGACGGGACTCAACAAGGCTTCGTATTTTAAGGTCTGTGCATTTTGGTGAGCTATTTCTTTGAGTGATCAAGAAACTTTTCAGAATTGACTTATATACTAGGAAATCTCAGTCAGCTTATTTCTAAATAAGTATTTCTTTTAATCTATAAACTAGGCTCTCTACTTGTGATTGCCATACTGCCCTGCCTGTCTTGGAACTGCTGACTGCAGTGAAATTTGTGCCATCTGGTGAAGAAGAAATTTGATTCCTGTGACTTGACAAGCTTGCTGCACTTTCACTCTGCTGATGTTAAGGGTTTCCAGTACCGCAGGCCCAGCAGAAATGTCACAGGGGCCAGCAGTGGACAGCAGGTACACCACAGACATCAAAGTAGTGAACGTGTCCTTTTTGTGGACCATTGATAACATTAGATTTTGCCTAAAGGAAATAGATGACTGCATTCAAAGTTCAATCTTTTCAGCTGAAGGAAATGATCAAGTGAAATGGTGCTTACGACTCTACCCAAATGGTCTTGATGAACAAAGCAAAGATTATGTGTGCTTATACCTGGGAATGATCTGCTGTCCAAGGAGGGTATCTCATGCAAAATTCACCTTTTCCATTCTGAATGCCAAAGGAGAGAAAACCAAGGTGCTCTCAAGTCCACAAGCTTATACATTTGTGCGAGGAAAGGACTGGGGATTCAAACATTTCATCCTTAGAGAGTTTCTTTTGGATCCAAACAATGGGCTTCTCTCCAATGACAAGCTTTCCTTCTTCTGTGAAGTGAAAGTAGCACAAGATCCCACCAATCATTCCAGCCAGAATATTATGAAGCTGGTTAAGGTTCCTGAGGGCTGCTTGGCAGAGGATCTAGGAGGACTGTGGGAGCGATCCCAGCTCTCAGACTGTTGCTTGTGTGTGGCTGGCCAGGAATTCCAGGCTCACAAAGCCATCTTAGCAGCTCGCTCTCCAGTTTTCATGGCGTTGTTGGAACATGAAAAGCAAGGAAGCAAAAAGAATCGTGTTGAAATCAGTGACATGGATCCTGAAGTTTTTAAGGAAATGATATACTTTATGTACACTGGAAAGGCACCAAACCTAGGGATCATGGCAACTGAACTGCTGGAGGCTGCAAGCAGGTTTGGTCTGGAGCGCCTGAAGCTCATGTGTGAGAACCACCTGTGCAGCAACCTCTCTGTGGAGAATGCCGTGGAAATCCTCATCTTGGCTGACCTCCACAGTGCACATCAGTTGAAAACCCGGACACTGGATTTCATCAATTTTCATGTTTCTGACATCCTGGAGACCTCTGAGTGGAAGGCCATGGTGGTGTCCCACCCTCACTTGGTGGCCGAAGCCTATCACTCTCTGGTTTCCATGCAGTGTGCATTCATGGTACCCCCATGCAAGCGTGTGAGACTGTCCTAAGATCCCACATGTCCATTTATCTTCCCAAACCCTGGCCACATTTGCTGCCCCTGAACCATAATATGCTAGGGCAATCCGTGGAAACTTCTCTCTTCTATGTGGAAATATTAAATTGTGCCTCTCTAGGGGAGAGAAGGGACCACCGTCTTAAGGTCAGAAAAAGGAAATGCGATACTGAGAATTTAGAAGTCGTGTATCATGCATTTTCAAATCTGTGTTTTATAATATTGAGCAAAGTGGGTTTTTACAGTGTCGATGCCAAACGGAAACCAAAACTCCTGTCAATGTTGAAGGCAGACCTGGGGTGGGGCTACCCTTAGAGGCAGGGACCATGAACTTCACTCTGTAAATGCAAGACTCCTTCCTGGCTTTCTGCACCATCATGCATCCCTGGGCACCCCACTTGTAACACGGGCTTTTTGCTGTCCCTCACTTTTCTCTGTAAATAAACCTGAATCTTACTTTGTACAGTTGTTTGGCTCCTCATCCTTTTTCTGTATGTTAGATTCAGAAGCTAAGAAAAATTTCAGTGTGCTGATGATTTCAGGCCCATCCACGGGATGAACACAGTGGATGTACAATGTCACTAATTAACATAGTAGATGGCAGAAATAAATGACCCAGAACTCAGGCTGCTGAAGCCAAAGGACAATCACACAAAGCAAGTCTTTGCTCATGTTGTCCTGTCCCAGTGACACAGACAGGCAGCACAAGCACTACAGCACATTCCCGCAAAATCTAGGCCTCTGAGCGAGCAGTCCAATCATGGTCCTGGAGAAAAAAGAGAGGAAAATGCTCAGATTTACGAAAATGGCATGAAAGAGAATTAAAAGTAGAAGTGTTTTATGTATTTCAGAGGAATTCATGTTGAGGAAGCAAAATTTATTACTTACAAATGCACTGAGAAATGGCTGTTGGCAAATTCACACTATAAATCTCAAAAAGAGCTTTCTCACTGTGAACATTTAATATTCATAAGAATAGAATACATGTTTCTATGGTATTATGAAGAATAGAATTAAAATTAAAAATGAAAACGTAGTGGGTTTCATCTCTAAGTTTGGGCTTTTGTAAAAATCATTAGTGGTGTTACTCTGGAATCACCTAGAATATGTAATGGCTCAGAGCTTCTAAAAATATATAAAGAAATGGATCCCCTTGTCTTGAACAGGTACAGGTTTCAAAACATTTGTTTAATCAGGGCTTACAGCTGGTAACCCTTTATGTGCTGGTTGTGTAAATCTTCATGAATGTCAATATGGGATAACAACCTGTATAACAACTATGCAGTAAAATCACTAAGAGTTTTGTCTCTCTCTCTCTCTCTCTCTCTCCCTCTCTCTCTCTCTCTCTCTCTCTCTCTCTCTCTCTCTATATATATATATATATATATATATATATATATGTCTATCTGTCTGTCTGTATGTCTGTCTATCTATCTCTATCTCTCTCAGTCTTTATCATGGCTTGAACTCACAACTCACAACCTGGTTATTGCCAGGCAAGTGCTTCTTTGGCTCAGTTTACTGCCTGACTTTTGCAGATATTTGGCATACATATGTCCTATTCTTGTGTCCTTACTCCTAGAAGTGTCCCTTTCTCACCTCAAGCCGGCTGAGATTGTTGAAAATGAGACAAAATAATTCACTCTGTGTGCATATTTCTTGAAAAGAACTATGGTTCTTAGATGTTTTTGGGAATATGTGTTTTGGTATTATCACCCTCAAGTTTTATTTCACGTCCATTCTCTCCTCCTCATTAAAGAGAATAAAACAGGAAAAGCTTTAAAGGAGGAAAAAAGGAAAATTTTTATTAATTTTTTGTGTGAAAACTTTCAGAACACAGATTCCTCAGCTGTCCATACCTGACTTGCTGATTATGTAGGAGTCATCCCAGTTGCTTGGGAATCGCTGTTCATCCTACAAGGGAGAACATTCAAATGTTAATTTTTTTCTTTCAAAATATGTAAATAATTATTATCTTTTACATGAAATGTGGAAATTAAAAAGTATGAGTTTCTATCACTGCATCAAATGAACAACAAAAAACATTGAAAATAACTTACAAAGTGTAATTTCCTCATAGTGAAATGAATGGAGCAAAGTGGATTAGGGCAGAAGATTTTTCAGGGCAAGCACAGGTCTTCTCAGCTTCTCTGAGTACAAATATGTGTTACAGTGACTTATTGTCAAGTGCTTCATAGAAACAGAAGTTATATTGAATGTACAAATTGACCAAAAGAATGTTTTCCTTGCAATTCTACAGAGGAACCAGGCAAGAATTGCAGCTTAAGTGGCTGAAGGGCAACCAGTGAGATATGGCGCTATATTAACACTCTTGTGAGAATGACATGCCAGCTGTTAAGCATTAGGAGTTAGGACTGAGAATGCCTGTTCATTCCCTCAGTTGGTGTCACAGTTGTGAACTCTTGAAGGCTGAAGTGCTCCCGTTCCCAGAAAACAATCATCCCTCTGCGATGTTGGGATTCGATGGGGGTTAATGCTAATCCAACATTACTAGCAGAAGACTTTTTTGAAGAAACCACTTGTTTGACTGCTTAATTCTAAGAAAAATATATGACAGAAGATGAACAAGAATTTGCCATAACTTTACAGGCATTCTGAAACAAGGAAATCACCAACTGCATTTGGCAAGCACTGAAAGGCCTGCCAAAGTCCCCGGAGGCACCAATTTACCTGTATCATCCAAAGTTGTGTGTCACACATTCTCGAGCTACTAGTGAAGGCATCTTGTGACACTTCCAACTCTTATGTGCAAACAACACACTAATAAATAAAGTATCTATCGAGGAGTCCCGGATGATGAAAGTGGTAGGAGACTAGTGACAAATAGTAAACTTGCATGAACCATTTCGTTTCCTTCATTCAAGTCTAATCACAATATGACTGATTATTTATGTGTATAGTTAGCATGTAGTGATCTCTCACTCAGAAAATCAACAACCCTAGGAAAACATGGAACAGATTTAGAGTTTTCTAACCAAAATGGGAAGCAACAGGAGCCAAATGTACCTGACCTTGAAAGCAGGCACATGGATTAGCCTTATCACACCTCTGTGGAAGACATCTCGGTCTAAATTCTTAGGTACTGTAACCCTGAATCTTTAAAGTTTCTATTCCTCTTTACTTTCCATTTTGCACTTGTAATTCATCCTACTGTCATCTTGTAATCTCAATAAACCGCAACTTACTATGTATCACAAGGTATATGTCAGGCAATATTCTTGTATCTGTACACAAGAATGTGGAAAAATTTTTGCCCCTTCAGTTCTAACATAGCTCTAGGGCTGGATTAGAAACAAAAGCAGCATTTTCCCACCTTTCATTAGCCTGGTTTAAAAGGCATTGCTACACAAAGAGAATTCATGAAAAAATGTACAAAATGTTCCTACAAGGCTGATGACATTTTCCATGCAAATGGAATTCCACAGTGTATCCAAGGAAGAAACTTATACAATATTCTAAGAAGGGTTAATTTTGGAAAAATTTTACCCTATTTAAAAGGAAATTCAAGAGCTTGCATTTCATTAGCTTTACTACATTTTGTGTGTGTGTTTGTGTGCGTGTGTGTGTGTGTGTGTGTGTATCTCTAATAGTGAGTGTTATGCTCATATTTGTAAAAGTAGCTATAGAGAAGAAAATTTATTACAAATTACCCATGATTTCTATTTTTCTTGTCATTTTGTACAAGAAAGTATCTTCTTAATGTAGAAGTATCAAAATCGACACAACTGAATTACAACTAGTGCACATATTTTGTATAAAATTCAGAACCTAAAATTAACTAAGAGAGCACAGCAATGATGATTGTTGGGTATTGCACTGATAGGGGCATTGAACCTATTTTGGTTATGCTAGTTATTGCAGAATCAGGAAATCATCAACACTAGTGAGGGGAGATGTTTGGACCTGGGGACTCTTGTTCCTGGTAACAGTGATAGCTAGTGAGGCCAGTGGACAATGCTGAGAGGCTCAGCAGTGTAGGTAAGCAGCAGACATCGAGGTCTTTACTGTCTGGCACAGAATGGAGAAGGATTTTGTCATTCAGCAGGAGGGAATGTTTGGCGGGAGCCATGTTGAAGTGAAGCCAGATGAACCTTAACCAGAACAGCTGCTGGCTTCCTTTAGAAGACCCTAGTTGGGGGCAGACACATGGAAATTGATTGGAATGAGCTTATTCAAATGAGCCTCCTCTTGAGGCAGGCTGGCTAATGCTGTCTACTACTCCATCATAAGGCAGTGCCTGGTTTGAAGGGAAAGAATGGCGGAACTCAGAACACTGTATCCATAGGGCATCTAATAATGAATCCAGAGAGAATCCTGGAAGAGAACAATTTTTTTTTTCATTCATTTTTCTTTTTGGCTTGGTATTTTCTTGTTTTATTCATCTGCTTTTGATTTCTCCTTTATTTTGTTCTTAATTTCTGCGGGTGACTGTGATTCCTAACTTCCCTGTGGGTATGCTTTTGTTTGGATTTCAATTTTTCTCTTTCAAATCTCATTTAGTCTTCTGCATTAGTTTCCCCCAGTAGGTGGGATCCATCTACCATCTCCGTTGTATTGTAATCTGTTTCCCTTTGGCCATTACTCTTCTTCCTCTGAAATATATTTTGAATCTTAACCCTTGAGGACAGATTGGACATATCATGAATTCATATATTGTTTATGATTGTTTGCATTCTGTTTTATCTTCCCGAATTCAGTTCATACTGTTAGGAAACTAGCAAGTATCACTCCAAGAATTCAACTGAAACAGAAAAGACATGAGAACACACAAATCAGACTAATCCTCTGGCACCCAGGCCAATAAAGCAAACCTGGGGGGAAATTATGTTGCAAAATTTGAAAACCCAATAAACCCAATAGTAGGTTACTTCAATGTGGCAACAAGGCAATTGAATGAGGCTGTGGAATATATTAAAACAGAAGTAATCTCTCAAGTAACCACAACTAACTACAGAGATTACCAAAATACACAACCTTCTTAGTGATGTTAGTTCAGACACAGCCCCCAAAAAAAAGGCGAGCTTACAAGAACTGTTGAAGCACAACCTAAGAAATAAATGAACCCATTAAATAGATTCAAGCCGATATGCAAGAGAAAAAAATCCATTTTAAAAATTCAGAGCACTTTAGGCCAGTTTGAGGAAAGGACTTCACATACTGAGTACAGGCTGGCACTTAGTGACGAGGAGAGACAACAAATGACATTAAAAGCACTTTGTAGACATCATGACAGAAAGCTTTCCTGGTACAGAAGAGGAATTTAACCTACCAATAATTGAGGCAATTATTTCTCCAGTTAGCACTGATTAAAAGAATTCTACCTGCCCATGTGTAATAGACAAGTTTGCAGACATTCAAATAAAAATAGAGTATCAAAATCTGTTAGGGATGGGCTGGGGATTTCTCTCAGTAGCATAAGCAATTTCCTGGCAAGCTGTAGTCCTGAGTTCTATCCCTGGTAACAATAAAAATGAAAAAGAGAAAAAAAAAATCTGTTAGGGATGAGGACTGTTGTGCTCCTTCCAATAAGGTCCCCAAGTACATGAGGGTATGTAACACTTGTGAGGCTGGAGGAAAACTGGATCACACTCTGAGTATGTAAAACAGAAAAAAGAGAAGCTTTGGAAGAAAGCCAGTGATATCTATCCCTGAAGTGGTAGCCCTTCTTACTGTCTACCTTCCTTCCTTCCTTCCTTCCTTGTTTTCTTCCTTCCTTCCTTCCTTTCTTCCTTCCTTTCTTGCTTCCTTCTTTCGTTCCTTGCTTCCTTCCATCCCTCATTCCCTCTGTCCTTTCATTCTTTTGGTTTTTAATTCAAGTTAGTATTTAATCCCACATGTCCTTGAAACTGCAATGATATTCCTGCCTCAGCTTTGAGAGTGCTGGGATTAATGATGTGTTCGCCCACACCCTGCAAATCAGCATTGTTATTTTTTGTGAAAGGAGATAAAATTAAACACAACAAAACAGAGCAAAATTGGACATAATAACGCAATGTAAGAGATATAAATTTCAAAACTAGATAATCTGAAATCTTCCCTATCTATCATGTTGTCTATTTTTTTCTTCCAAATAGTTGTCCATGTCTTGCCACACAGAATTCATACTGAGAAACCTAGTATAAAATTAATCCAAACAGTCTGAGAAAGGAGTTTTAGGTCTTTAAAATCAGACAAAAAGGAAGTCACTAATGGCTGTGCTAGAATCGGTTGTTTGCTTCAAAATGCCTATGCATACTTTCATGTATGTGGAAACTCAGTTAAACACAACCAGCTTTAAAAAAAAAGACCATATTTTATAGAACAAACCAAAACATGGATAAAAGTATTGGGCTTCAAAGAGATGATCGAAGGAAATCCCCTCCTTACTACATTGCCTAGGGTCAACCTCTCAAGGGACGTCCAGATTACTGGCTCCGACATGCTAATGGGATAGGGGGAGAAGATGTGATGTTTGTTTCTCAGCCTGCAGGCTGGCAGACTCACAGCTGCTCATGGTGGGGAGAGGGTTTGCCTGGACTCCTGGCACTCCCAGCATGACCCATGTCCCAGGAAATGCCAGTGGAACTCAGTAATATTACTGTTTCCAAACATTGGGTCCAAGGAGTGAACTAGGTTAGTAGGAGATCTAAAAGCTCTGAGGAAGTAGCATTTACAGTTGTCCCACACTAGACTTTAGGTTTAGAGACATTCTGCCAATATTCACTGTTTGTGCCTGTCCCAAATCCATGTCCCTTGCTCCCGACACTGTATCAGATTACCCAGAAGAACCACCTCTTCACTCCCAGCACACCTATTTCTCATGGAGCCTTGAATCTGCTCCCTTCACATTACTTCCCTGCAACTGGCTTTCACACACATGTGATCCCAAGGGAAAAGGTGCCTTATTGACCGATCTGTCCTGCTTTGCTCCTTACCACCAGAAAGGAATAAACACAGAGGGCCTACTGAGAACAGTGGCATGCTGGAGTTACTATCCTCCACCCTAGCCTCTCATCTTCTGGAAATGGCAGGAAGATGATAGACCAGAGAACTCCCCCATATGAATGAGACAAAAGAAATTCTGGGCTAGTCAAACAGACTGTTTTCATAAACATATAGAAAAGACAGGTAGGATGAAAATTGACTGACTCTCACATTTTGAGTGAGACACACCTAGGGCAATTGGATTAGAATAGGGTGGGAAGAACCACCATAGGGTGGATCCTGTCCTAAGAGTTATAAAAGGGACACCAAGAAGGAAGAATCCTTTCTGTTTCCATGATGAGGTGGTTCCCTGCTTGAAACTTGGAATTCATATCCTTGCTTCCAGCCCAGATGAATTAGCCTCCTGAAAGGAACTCAGACGGGACTCAACAAGGCTTCGTATTTTAAGGTCTGTGCATTTTGGTGAGCTATTTCTTTGAGTGATCAAGAAACTTTTCAGAATTGACTTATATACTAGGAAATCTCAGTCAGCTTATTTCTAAATAAGTATTTCTTTTAATCTATAAACTAGGCTCTCTACTTGTGATTGCCATACTGCCCTGCCTGTCTTGGAACTGCTGACTGCAGTGAAATTTGTGCCATCTGGTGAAGAAGAAATTTGATTCCTGTGACTTGACAAGCTTGCTGCACTTTCACTCTGCTGATGTTAAGGGTTTCCAGTACCGCAGGCCCAGCAGAAATGTCACAGGGGCCAGCAGTGGACAGCAGGTACACCACAGACATCAAAGTAGTGAACGTGTCCTTTTTGTGGACCATTGATAACATTAGATTTTGCCTAAAGGAAATAGATGACTGCATTCAAAGTTCAATCTTTTCAGCTGAAGGAAATGATCAAGTGAAATGGTGCTTACGACTCTACCCAAATGGTCTTGATGAACAAAGCAAAGATTATGTGTGCTTATACCTGGGAATGATCTGCTGTCCAAGGAGGGTAGCTCATGCAAAATTCACCTTTTCCATTCTGAATGCCAAAGGAGAGAAAACCAAGGTGCTCTCAAGTCCACAAGCTTATACATTTGTGCGAGGAAAGGACTGGGGATTCAAACATTTCATCCTTAGAGAGTTTCTTTTGGATCCAAACAATGGGCTTCTCTCCAATGACAAGCTTTCCTTCTTCTGTGAAGTGAAAGTAGCACAAGATCCCACCAATCATTCCAGCCAGAATATTAGGAAGCTGGTTAAGGTTCCTGAGGGCTGCTTGGCAGAGGATCTAGGAGGACTGTGGGAGCGATCCCAGCTCTCAGACTGTTGCTTGTGTGTGGCTGGCCAGGAATTCCAGGCTCACAAAGCCATCTTAGCAGCTCGCTCTCCAGTTTTCATGGCGTTGTTGGAACATGAAAAGCAAGGAAGCAAAAAGAATCGTGTTGAAATCAGTGACATGGATCCTGAAGTTTTTAAGGAAATGATATACTTTATGTACACTGGAAAGGCACCAAACCTAGGGATCATGGCAACTGAACTGCTGGAGGCTGCAAGCAGGTTTGGTCTGGAGCGCCTGAAGCTCATGTGTGAGAACCACCTGTGCAGCAACCTCTCTGTGGAGAATGCCGTGGAAATCCTCATCTTGGCTGACCTCCACAGTGCACATCAGTTGAAAACCCGGACACTGGATTTCATCAATTTTCATGTTTCTGACATCCTGAAGACCTCTGAGTGGAAGGCCATGGTGGTGTCCCACCCTCACTTGGTGGCCGAAGCCTATCACTCTCTGGTTTCCATGCAGTGTGCATTCATGGTACCCCCATGCAAGCGTGTGAGACTGTCCTAAGATCCCACATGTCCATTTATCTTTCCAAACCCTGGCCACATTTGCTGCCCCTGAACCATAATATGCTAGGGCAATCCGTGGAAACTTCTCTCTTCTATGTGGAAATATTAAATTGTGCCTCTCTAGGGGAGAGAAGGGACCACCGTCTTAAGGTCAGAAAAAGGAAATGCGATACTGAGAATTTAGAAGTCGTGTATCATGCATTTTCAAATCTGTGTTTTATAATATTGAGCAAAGTGGGTTTTTACAGTGTCGATGCCAAACGGAAACCAAAACTCCTGTCAATGTTGAAGGCAGACCTGGGGTGGGGCTACCCTTAGAGGCAGGGACCATGAACTTCACTCTGTAAATGCAAGACTCCTTCCTGGCTTTCTGCACCATCATGCATCCCTGGGCACCCCACTTGTAACACGGGCTTTTTGCTGTCCCTCACTTTTCTCTGTAAATAAACCTGAATCTTACTTTGTACAGTTGTTTGGCTCCTCATCCTTTTTCTGTATGTTAGATTCAGAAGCTAAGAAAAATTTCAGTGTGCTGATGATTTCAGGCCCATCCACGGGATGAACACAGTGGATGTACAATGTCACTAATTAACATAGTAGATGGCAGAAATAAATGACCCAGAACTCAGGCTGCTGAAGCCAAAGGACAATCACACAAAGCAAGTCTTTGCTCATGTTGTCCTGTCCCAGTGACACAGACAGGCAGCACAAGCACTACAGCACATTCCCGCAAAATCTAGGCCTCTGAGCGAGCAGTCCAATCATGGTCCTGGAGAAAAAAGAGAGGAAAATGCTCAGATTTACGAAAATGGCATGAAAGAGAATTAAAAGTAGAAGTGTTTTATGTATTTCAGAGGAATTCATGTTGAGGAAGCAAAATTTATTACTTACAAATGCACTGAGAAATGGCTGTTGGCAAATTCACACTATAAATCTCAAAAAGAGCTTTCTCACTGTGAACATTTAATATTCATAAGAATAGAATACATGTTTCTATGGTATTATGAAGAATAGAATTAAAATTAAAAATGAAAACGTAGTGGGTTTCATCTCAAAGTTTGGGCTTTTGTAAAAATCATTAGTGGTGTTACTCTGGAATCACCTAGAATATGTAATGGCTCAGAGCTTCTAAAAATATATAAAGAAATGGATCCCCTTGTCTTGAACAGGTACAGGTTTCAAAACATTTGTTTAATCAGGGCTTACAGCTGGTAACCCTTTATGTGCTGGTTGTGTAAATCTTCATGAATGTCAATATGGGATAACAACCTGTATAACAACTATGCAGTAAAATCACTAAGAGTTTTGTCTCTCTCTCTCTCTCTCTCCCTCTCTCTCTCTCTCTCTCTCTCTCTCTCTCTATATATATATATATATATATATATATATATGTCTATCTGTCTGTCTGTATGTCTGTCTATCTATCTCTATCTCTCTCAGTCTTTATCATGGCTTGAACTCACAACTCACAACCTGGTTATTGCCAGGCAAGTGCTTCTTTGGCTCAGTTTACTGCCTGACTTTTGCAGATATTTGGCATACATATGTCCTATTCTTGTGTCCTTACTCCTAGAAGTGTCCCTTTCTCACCTCAAGCCGGCTGAGATTGTTGAAAATGAGACAAAATAATTCACTCTGTGTGCATATTTCTTGAAAAGAACTATGGTTCTTAGATGTTTTTGGGAATATGTGTTTTGGTATTATCACCCTCAAGTTTTATTTCACGTCCATTCTCTCCTCCTCATTAAAGAGAATAAAACAGGAAAAGCTTTAAAGGAGGAAAAAAGGAAAATTTTTATTAATTTTTTGTGTGAAAACTTTCAGAACACAGATTCCTCAGCTGTCCATACCTGACTTGCTGATTATGTAGGAGTCATCCCAGTTGCTTGGGAATCGCTGTTCATCCTACAAGGGAGAACATTCAAATGTTAATTTTTTTCTTTCAAAATATGTAAATAATTATTATCTTTTACATGAAATGTGGAAATTAAAAAGTATGAGTTTCTATCACTGCATCAAATGAACAACAAAAAACATTGAAAATAACTTACAAAGTGTAATTTCCTCATAGTGAAATGAATGGAGCAAAGTGGATTAGGGCAGAAGATTTTTCAGGGCAAGCACAGGTCTTCTCAGCTTCTCTGAGTACAAATATGTGTTACAGTGACTTATTGTCAAGTGCTTCATAGAAACAGAAGTTATATTGAATGTACAAATTGACCAAAAGAATGTTTTCCTTGCAATTCTACAGAGGAACCAGGCAAGAATTGCAGCTTAAGTGGCTGAAGGGCAACCAGTGAGATATGGCGCTATATTAACACTCTTGTGAGAATGACATGCCAGCTGTTAAGCATTAGGAGTTAGGACTGAGAATGCCTGTTCATTCCCTCAGTTGGTGTCACAGTTGTGAACTCTTGAAGGCTGAAGTGCTCCCGTTCCCAGAAAACAATCATCCCTCTGCGATGTTGGGATTCGATGGGGGTTAATGCTAATCCAACATTACTAGCAGAAGACTTTTTTGAAGAAACCACTTGTTTGACTGCTTAATTCTAAGAAAAATATATGACAGAAGATGAACAAGAATTTGCCATAACTTTACAGGCATTCTGAAACAAGGAAATCACCAACTGCATTTGGCAAGCACTGAAAGGCCTGCCAAAGTCCCCGGAGGCACCAATTTACCTGTATCATCCAAAGTTGTGTGTCACACATTCTCGAGCTACTAGTGAAGGCATCTTGTGACACTTCCAACTCTTATGTGCAAACAACACACTAATAAATAAAGTATCTATCGAGGAGTCCCGGATGATGAAAGTGGTAGGAGACTAGTGACAAATAGTAAACTTGCATGAACCATTTCGTTTCCTTCATTCAAGTCTAATCACAATATGACTGATTATTTATGTGTATAGTTAGCATGTAGTGATCTCTCACTCAGAAAATCAACAACCCTAGGAAAACATGGAACAGATTTAGAGTTTTCTAACCAAAATGGGAAGCAACAGGAGCCAAATGTACCTGACCTTGAAAGCAGGCACATGGATTAGCCTTATCACACCTCTGTGGAAGACATCTCGGTCTAAATTCTTAGGTACTGTAACCCTGAATCTTTAAAGTTTCTATTCCTCTTTACTTTCCATTTTGCACTTGTAATTCATCCTACTGTCATCTTGTAATCTCAATAAACCGCAACTTACTATGTATCACAAGGTATATGTCAGGCAATATTCTTGTATCTGTACACAAGAATGTGGAAAAATTTTTGCCCCTTCAGTTCTAACATAGCTCTAGGGCTGGATTAGAAACAAAAGCAGCATTTTCCCACCTTTCATTAGCCTGGTTTAAAAGGCATTGCTACACAAAGAGAATTCATGAAAAAATGTACAAAATGTTCCTACAAGGCTGATGACATTTTCCATGCAAATGGAATTCCACAGTGTATCCAAGGAAGAAACTTATACAATATTCTAAGAAGGGTTAATTTTGGAAAAATTTTACCCTATTTAAAAGGAAATTCAAGAGCTTGCATTTCATTAGCTTTACTACATTTTGTGTGTGTGTTTGTGTGCGTGTGTGTGTGTGTGTGTGTGTATCTCTAATAGTGAGTGTTATGCTCATATTTGTAAAAGTAGCTATAGAAAAGAAAATTTATTACAAATTACCCATGATTTCTATTTTTCTTGTCATTTTGTACAAGAAAGTATCTTCTTAATGTAGAAGTATCAAAATCGACACAACTGAATTACAACTAGTGCACATATTTTGTATAAAATTCAGAACCTAAAATTAACTAAGAGAGCACAGCAATGATGATTGTTGGGTATTGCACTGATAGGGGCATTGAACCTATTTTGGTTATGCTAGTTATTGCAGAATCAGGAAATCATCAACACTAGTGAGGGGAGATGTTTGGACCTGGGGACTCTTGTTCCTGGTAACAGTGATAGCTAGTGAGGCCAGTGGACAATGCTGAGAGGCTCAGCAGTGTAGGTAAGCAGCAGACATCGAGGTCTTTACTGTCTGGCACAGAATGGAGAAGGATTTTGTCATTCAGCAGGAGGGAATGTTTGGCGGGAGCCATGTTGAAGTGAAGCCAGATGAACCTTAACCAGAACAGCTGCTGGCTTCCTTTAGAAGACCCTAGTTGGGGGCAGACACATGGAAATTGATTGGAATGAGCTTATTCAAATGAGCCTCCTCTTGAGGCAGGCTGGCTAATGCTGTCTACTACTCCATCATAAGGCAGTGCCTGGTTTGAAGGGAAAGAATGGCGGAACTCAGAACACTGTATCCATAGGGCATCTAATAATGAATCCAGAGAGAATCCTGGAAGAGAACAATTTTTTTTTCATTCATTTTTCTTTTTGGCTTGGTATTTTCTTGTTTTATTCATCTGCTTTTGATTTCTCCTTTATTTTGTTCTTAATTTCTGCGGGTGACTGTGATTCCTAACTTCCCTGTGGGTATGCTTTTGTTTGGATTTCAATTTTTCTCTTTCAAATCTCATTTAGTCTTCTGCATTAGTTTCCCCCAGTAGGTGGGATCCATCTACCATCTCCGTTGTATTGTAATCTGTTTCCCTTTGGCCATTACTCTTCTTCCTCTGAAATATATTTTGAATCTTAACCCTTGAGGACAGATTGGACATATCATGAATTCATATATTGTTTATGATTGTTTGCATTCTGTTTTATCTTCCCGAATTCAGTTCATACTGTTAGGAAACTAGCAAGTATCACTCCAAGAATTCAACTGAAACAGAAAAGACATGAGAACACACAAATCAGACTAATCCTCTGGCACCCAGGCCAATAAAGCAAACCTGGGGGGAAATGAGGTTGCAAAATTTGAAAACCCAATAAACCCAATAGTAGGTTACTTCAATGTGGCAACAAGGCAATTGAATGAGGCTGTGGAATATATTAAAACAGAAGTAATCTCTCAAGTAACCACAACTAACTACAGAGATTACCAAAATACACAACCTTCTTAGTGATGTTAGTTCAGACACAGCCCAAAAAAAAAAGGCGAGCTTACAAGAACTGTTGAAGCACAACCTAAGAAATAAATGAACCCATTAAATAGATTCAAGCCGATATGCAAGAGAAAAAAATCCATTTTAAAAATTCAGAGCACTTTAGGCCAGTTTGAGGAAAGGACTTCACATACTGAGTACAGGCTGGCACTTAGTGACGAGGAGAGACAACAAATGACATTAAAAGCACTTTGTAGACATCATGACAGAAAGCTTTCCTGGTACAGAAGAGGAATTTAACCTACCAATAATTGAGGCAATTATTTCTCCAGTTAGCACTGATTAAAAGAATTCTACCTGCCCATGTGTAATAGACAAGTTTGCAGACATTCAAATAAAAATAGAGTATTAAAATCTGTTAGGGATGGGCTGGGGATTTCTCTCAGTAGCATAAGCAATTTCCGGGCAAGCTGTAGTCCTGAGTTCTATCCCTGGTAACAATAAAAATGAAAAAGAGAAAAAAAAAATCTGTTAGGGATGAGGACTGTTGTGCTCCTTCCAATAAGGTCCCCAAGTACATGAGGGTATGTAACACTTGTGAGGCTGGAGGAAAACTGGATCACACTCTGAGTATGTAAAACAGAAAAAAGAGAAGCTTTGGAAGAAAGCCAGTGATATCTATCCCTGAAGTGGTAGCCCTTCTTACTGTCTACCTTCCTTCCTTCCTTCCTTCCTTGTTTTCTTCCTTCCTTCCTTCCTTTCTTCCTTCCTTTCTTGCTTCCTTCTTTCGTTCCTTGCTTCCTTCCATCCCTCATTCCCTCTGTCCTTTCATTCTTTTGGTTTTTAATTCAAGTTAGTATTTAATCCCACATGTCCTTGAAACTGCAATGATATTCCTGCCTCAGCTTTGAGAGTGCTGGGATTAATGATGTGTTCGCCCACACCCTGCAAATCAGCATTGTTATTTTTTGTGAAAGGAGATAAAATTAAACACAACAAAACAGAGCAAAATTGGACATAATAACGCAATGTAAGAGATATAAATTTCAAAACTAGATAATCTGAAATCTTCCCTATCTATCATGTTGTCTATTTTTTTCTTCCAAATAGTTGTCCATGTCTTGCCACACAGAATTCATACTGAGAAACCTAGTATAAAATTAATCCAAACAGTCTGAGAAAGGAGTTTTAGGTCTTTAAAATCAGACAAAAAGGAAGTCACTAATGGCTGTGCTAGAATCGGTTGTTTGCTTCAAAATGCCTATGCATACTTTCATGTATGTGGAAACTCAGTTAAACACAACCAGCTTTAAAAAAAAAGACCATATTTTATAGAACAAACCAAAACATGGATAAAAGTATTGGGCTTCAAAGAGATGATCGAAGGAAATCCCCTCCTTACTACATTGCCTAGGGTCAACCTCTGAAGGGACGTCCAGATTACTGGCTCCGACATGCTAATGGGATAGGGGGAGAAGATGTGATGTTTGTTTCTCAGCCTGCAGGCTGGCAGACTCACAGCTGCTCATGGTGGGGAGAGGGTTTGCCTGGACTCCTGGCACTCCCAGCATGACCCATGTCCCAGGAAATGCCAGTGGAACTCAGTAATATTACTGTTTCCAAACATTGGGTCCAAGGAGTGAACTAGGTTAGTAGGAGATCTAAAAGCTCTGAGGAAGTAGCATTTACAGTTGTCCCACACTAGACTTTAGGTTTAGAGACATTCTGCCAATATTCACTGTTTGTGCCTGTCCCAAATCCATGTCCCTTGCTCCCGACACTGTATCAGATTACCCAGAAGAACCACCTCTTCACTCCCAGCACACCTATTTCTCATGGAGCCTTGAATCTGCTCCCTTCACATTACTTCCCTGCAACTGGCTTTCACACACATGTGATCCCAAGGGAAAAGGTGCCTTATTGACCGATCTGTCCTGCTTTGCTCCTTACCACCAGAAAGGTATAAACACAGAGGGCCTACTGAGAACAGTGGCATGCTGGAATTACTATCCTCCACCCTAGCCTCTCATCTTCTGGAAATGGCAGGAAGACGATAGACCAGAGAACTCCCCCATATGAATGAGACAAAAGAAATTCTGGGCTAGTCAAACAGACTGTTTTCATAAACATATAGAAAAGACAGGTAGGATGAAAATTGACTGACTCTCACATTTTGAGTGAGACACACCTAGGGCAATTGGATTAGAATAGGGTGGGAAGAACCACCATAGGGTGGATCCTGTCCTAAGAGTTATAAAAGGGACACCAAGAAGGAAGAATCCTTTCTGTTTCCATGATGAGGTGGTTCCCTGCTTGAAACTTGGAATTCATATCCTTGCTTCCAGCCCAGATGAATTAGCCTCCTGAAAGGAACTCAGACGGGACTCAACAAGGCTTCGTATTTTAAGGTCTGTGCATTTTGGTGAGCTATTTCTTTGAGTGATCAAGAAACTTTTCAGAATTGACTTATATACTAGGAAATCTCAGTCAGCTTATTTCTAAATAAGTATTTCTTTTAATCTATAAACTAGGCTCTCTACTTGTGATTGCCATACTGCCCTGCCTGTCTTGGAACTGCTGACTGCAGTGAAATTTGTGCCATCTGGTGAAGAAGAAATTTGATTCCTGTGACTTGACAAGCTTGCTGCACTTTCACTCTGCTGATGTTAAGGGTTTCCAGTACCGCAGGCCCAGCAGAAATGTCACAGGGGCCAGCAGTGGACAGCAGGTACACCACAGACATCAAAGTAGTGAACGTGTCCTTTTTGTGGACCATTGATAACATTAGATTTTGCCTAAAGGAAATAGATGACTGCATTCAAAGTTCAATCTTTTCAGCTGAAGGAAATGATCAAGTGAAATGGTGCTTACGACTCTACCCAAATGGTCTTGATGAACAAAGCAAAGATTATGTGTGCTTATACCTGGGAATGATCTGCTGTCCAAGGAGGGTAGCTCATGCAAAATTCACCTTTTCCATTCTGAATGCCAAAGGAGAGAAAACCAAGGTGCTCTCAAGTCCACAAGCTTATACATTTGTGCGAGGAAAGGACTGGGGATTCAAACATTTCATCCTTAGAGAGTTTTTTTTGGATCCAAACAATGGGCTTCTCTCCAATGACAAGCTTTCCTTCTTCTGTGAAGTGAAAGTAGCACAAGATCCCACCAATCATTCCAGCCAGAATATTAGGAAGCTGGTTAAGGTTCCTGAGGGCTGCTTGGCAGAGGATCTAGGAGGACTGTGGGAGCGATCCCAGCTCTCAGACTGTTGCTTGTGTGTGGCTGGCCAGGAATTCCAGGCTCACAAAGCCATCTTAGCAGCTCGCTCTCCAGTTTTCATGACGTTGTTGGAACATGAAAAGCAAGGAAGCAAAAAGAATCGTGTTGAAATCAGTGACATGGATCCTGAAGTTTTTAAGGAAATGATATACTTTATGTACACTGGAAAGGCACCAAACCTAGGGATCATGGCAACTGAACTGCTGGAGGCTGCAAGCAGGTTTGGTCTGGAGCGCCTGAAGCTCATGTGTGAGAACCACCTGTGCAGCAACCTCTCTGTGGAGAATGCCGTGGAAATCCTCATCTTGGCTGACCTCCACAGTGCACATCAGTTGAAAACCCGGACACTGGATTTCATCAATTTTCATGTTTCTGACATCCTGGAGACCTCTGAGTGGAAGGCCATGGTGGTGTCCCACCCTCACTTGGTGGCCGAAGCCTATCACTCTCTGGTTTCCATGCAGTGTGCATTCATGGTACCCCCATGCAAGCGTGTGAGACTGTCCTGAGATCCCACATCTATCTCCATTTATCTTCCCAAAACCCTGGCCACATTTGCTGCCCCTGAACCATAATATGCTAGGGCAATCCGTGGAAACTTCACTCTTCTATGTGGAAATATTAAATTGTGCCTCTCTAGGGGAGAGAAGGGTCCACCGTCTTAAGGTCAGAAAAAGGAAATGCGATACTGAGAATTTAGAAGTCGTGTATCATGCATTTTCAAATCTGTGTTTTATAATATTGAGCAAAGTGGGTTTTTACAGTGTCGATGCCAAACGGAAACCAAAACTCCTGTCAATGTTGAAGGCAGACCTGGGGTGGGGCTACCCTTAGAGGCAGGGACCATGAACTTCACTCTGTAAATGCAAGACTCCTTCCTGGCTTTCTGCACCATCATGCATCCCTGGGCACCCCACTTGTAACACGGGCTTTTTGCTGTCCCTCACTTTTCTCTGTAAATAAACCTGAATCTTACTTTGTACAGTTGTTTGGCTCCTCATCCTTTTTCTGTATGTTAGATTCAGAAGCTAAGAAAAATTTCAGTGTGCTGATGATTTCAGGCCCATCCACGGGATGAACACAGTGGATGTACAATGTCACTAATTAACATAGTAGATGGCAGAAATAAATGACCCAGAACTCAGGCTGCTGAAGCCAAAGGACAATCACACAATGCAAGTCTTTGCTCATGTTGTCCTGTCCCAGTGACACAGACAGGCAGCACAAGCACTACAGCACATTCCCGCAAAATCTAGGCCTCTGAGCGAGCAGTCCAATCATGGTCCTGGAGAAAAAAGAGAGGAAAATGCTCAGATTTACGAAAATGGCATGAAAGAGAATTAAAAGTAGAAGTGTTTTATGTATTTCAGAGGAATTCATGTTGAGGAAGCAAAATTTATTACTTACAACTGCACTGAGAAATGGCTGTTGGCAAATTCACACTATAAATCTCAAAAAGAGCTTTCTCACTGTGAACATTTAATATTCATAAGAATAGAATACATGTTTCTATGGTATTATGAAGAATAGAATTAAAATTAAAAATGAAAACGTAGTGGGTTTCATCTCAAAGTTTGGGCTTTTGTAAAAATCATTAGTGGTGTTACTCTGGAATCACCTAGAATTTGTAATGGCTCAGAGCTTCTAAAAATATATAAAGAAATGGATCCCCTTGTCTTGAACAGGTACAGATTTCAAAACATTTGTTTAATCAGGGCTTACAGCTGGTAACCCTTTATGTGCTGGTTGTGTAAATCTTCATGAATGTCAATATGGGATAACAACCTGTATAACAACTATGCAGTAAAATCACTAAGAGTTTTGTCTCTCTCTCTTTCTCTCTCTCTCTCTCTCTCTCTCTCTCTCTCTCTATATATATATATATATATATATATATATATGTCTATCTGTCTGTCTGTATGTCTGTCTATCTATCTCTATCTCTCTCAGTCTTTATCATGGCTTGAACTCACAACTCACAACCTGGTCATTGCCAGGCAAGTGCTTCTTTGGCTCAGTTTACTGCCTGACTTTTGCAGATATTTGGCATACATATGTCCTATTCTTGTGTCCTTACTCCTAGAAGTGTCCCTTTCTCACCTCAAGCTGGCTGAGATTGTTGAAAATGAGACAAAATAATTCACTCTGTGTGCATATTTCTTGAAAAGAACTATGGTTCTTAGATGTTGTGGGAATATGTGTTTTGGTATTATCACCCTCAAGTTTTATTTCACGTCCATTCTCTCCTCCTCATTAAAGAGAATAAAACAGGAAAAGCTTTAAAGGAGGAAAAAAGGAAAAATTTATTAATTTTTTGTGTGAAAACTTTCAGAACACAGATTCCTCAGCTGTCCATACCTGACTTGCTGATTAGGTAGGAGTCATCCCAGTTGCTTGGGAATCGCTGTTCATCCTACAAGGGAGAACATTCAAATGTTAATTTTTTTTCTTTCCAAATATGTAAATAGTTATTATCTTTTACATGAAATGTGGAAATTAAAAAGTATGAGTTTCTGTCACTGCCTCAAATGAACAACAAAAAACATTGAAAATAACTTACAAAGTGTAATTTCCTCATAGTGAAATGAATGGAGCAAAGTGGATTAGGGCAGAAGATTTTTCAGGGCAAGCACAGGTCTTCTCAGCTTCTCTGAGTACAAATATGTGTTACAGTGACTTATTGTCAAGTGCTTCATAGAAACAGAAGTTATATTGAATGTACAAATTGACCAAAAGAATGTTTTCCTTGCAATTCTACAGAGGAACCAGGCAAGAATTGCAGCTTAAGTGGCTGAAGGGCAACCAGTGAGATATGGCGCTATATTAACACTCTTGTGAGAATGACATGCCAGCTGTTAAGCATTAGGAGTTAGGACTGAGAATGCCTGTTCATTCCCTCAGTTGGTGTCACAGTTGTGAACTCTTGAAGGCTGAAGTGCTCCCGTTCCCAGAAAACAATCATCCCTCTGCAATGTTGGGATTCGATGGGGGTTAATGCTAATCCAACATTACTAGCAGAAGACTTTTTTGAAGAAACCACTTGTTTGACTGCTTAATTCTAAGAAAAATATATGACAGAAGATGAACAAGAATTTGCCATAACTTTACAGGCATTCTGAAGCAAGGAAATCACCAACTGCATTTGGCAAGCACTGAAAGGCCTGCCAAAGTCCCCGGAGGCACCAATTTACCTGTATCATCCAAAGTTGTGTGTCACACATTCTCGAGCTACTAGTGAAGGCATCTTGTGACACTTCCAACTCTTATGTGCAAACAACACACTAATAAATAAAGTATCTATCCAGGAGTCCCGGATGATGAAAGTGGTAGGAGACTAGTGACAAATAGTAAACTTGCATGAACCATTTCGTTTCCTTCATTCAAGTCTAATCACAATATGACTGATTATTTATGTGTATAGTTAGCATGTAGTGATCTCTCACTCAGAAAATCAACAACCCTAGGAAAACATGGAACAGATTTAGAGTTTTCTAACCAAAATGGGAAGCAACAGGAGCCAAATGTACCTGACCTTGAAATCAGGCACATGGATTAGCCTTATCACACCTCTGTGGAAGACATCTCGGTCTAAATTCTTAGGTACTGTAACCCTGAATCTTTAAAGTTTCTATTCCTCTTTACTTTCCATTTTGCACTTGTAATTCATCCTACTGTCATCTTGTAATCTCAATAAACCGCAACTTACTATGTATCACAAGGTATATGCCAGGCAATACTCTTGTATCTGTACACAAGAATGTGGAAAAATTTTTGCCCCTTCAGTTCTAACATAGCTCTAGGGCTGGATTAGAAACAAAAGCAGCATTTTCCCACCTTTCATTAGCCTGGTTTAAAAGGCATTGCTACACAAAGAGAATTCATGAAAAAATGTACAAAATGTTCCTACAAGGCTGATGACATTTTCCATGCAAATGGAATTCCACAGTGTATCCAAGGAAGAAACTTATACAATATTCTAAGAAGGGTTAATTTTGGAAAAATTTTACCCTATTTAAAAGGAAATTCAAGAGCTTGCATTTCATTAGCTTTACTACATTTTGTGTGTGTGTTTGTGTGCGTGTGTGTGTGTGTGTGTGTATCTCTAATAGTGAGTGTTATGCTCATATTTGTAAAAGTAGCTATAGAGAAGAAAATTTATTACAAATTACCCATGATTTCTATTTTTCTTGTCATTTTGTACAAGAAAGTATCTTCTTAATGTAGAAGTATCAAAATCTACACAACTGAATTACAACTAGTGCACATATTTTGTATAAAATTCAGAACCTAAAATTAACTAAGAGAGCACAGCAATGATGATTGTTGGGTATTGCACTGATAGGGGCATTGAACCTATTTTGGTTATGCTAGTTATTGCAGAATCAGGAAATCATCAACACTAGTGAGGGGAGATGTTTGGACCTGGGGACTCTTGTTCCTGGTAACAGTGATAGCTAGTGAGGCCAGTGGACAATGCTGAGAGGCTCAGCAGTGTAGGTAAGCAGCAGACATCGAGGTCTTTACTGTCTGGCACAGAATGGAGAAGGATTTTGTCATTCAGCGGGAGGGAATGTTTGGCGGGAGCCATGTTGAAGTGAAGCCAGATGAACCTTAACCAGAACAGCTGCTGGCTTCCTTTAGAAGACCCTAGTTGGGTGCAGACACATGGAAATTGATTGGAATGAGCTTATTCAAATGAGCCTCCTCTTGAGGCAGGCTGGTTAATGCTGTCTACTACTCCATCATAAGGCAGTGCCTGGTTTGAAGGGAAAGAATGGCGGAACTCAGAATACTGTATCCATAGGGCATCTAATAATGAATCCAGAGAGAATCCTGGAAGAGAACGATTTTTTTTCATTCATTTTTCTTTTTGGTTTGGTATTTTCTTGTTTTATTCATCTGCTTTTAATTTCTCCTTTATTTTGTTCTTAATTTCTGCGGGTGACTGTGATTCCTAACTTCCCTGTGGGTATGCTTTTGTTTGGATTTCAATTTTTCTCTTTCAAATCTCATTTAGTCTTCTGCATTAGTTTCCCCCAGTAGGTGGGATCCATCTACCATCTCCGTTGTATTGTAATCTCTTTCCCTTTGGCCATTACTCTTCTTCCTCTGAAATATATTTTGAATCTTAACCCTTGAGGACAGATTGGACATATCATGAATCCATATATTGTTTATGATTGTTTGCATTCTGTTTTATCTTCCCGAATTCAGTTCATACTGTTAGGAAACTAGCAAGTATCACTCCAAGATTTCAACTGAAACAGAAAAGACATGAAAACACACAAATCAGACTAATCCTCTGGCACCCAGGCCAATAAAGCAAACCTGGGGGGAAATGAGGTTGCAAAATTTGAAAACCCAATAAACCCAATAGTAGGTTACTTCAATGTGGCAACAAGGCAATTGAATGAGGCTGTGGAATATATTAAAACAGAAGTAATCTCTCAAGTAACCACAACTAACTACAGAGATTACCAAAATACACAACCTTCTTAGTGATGTTAGTTCAGACACAGCCCAAAAAAAAAGGCGAGCTTACAAGAACTATTGAAGCACAACCTAAGAAATAAATGAACCCATTAAATAGATTCAAGCCGATATGCAAGAGAAAAAAATCCATTTTAAAAATTCAGAGCACTTTAGGCCAGTTTGAGGAAAGGACTTCACATACTGAGTACAGGCTGGCACTTAGTGACGAGGAGAGACAACAAATGACATTAAAAGCACTTTGTAGACATCATGACAGAAAGCTTTCCTGGTACAGAAGAGGAATTTAACCTACCAATAATTGAGGCAATTATTTCTCCAGTTAGCACTGATTAAAAGAATTCTACCTGCCCATGTGTAATAGACAAGTTTGCAGACATTCAAATAAAAATAGAGTATTAAAATCTGTTAGGGATGGGCTGGGGATTTCTCTCAGTAGCATAAGCAATTTCCGGGCAAGCTGTAGTCCTGAGTTCTATCCCTGGTAACAATAAAAATGAAAAAGAGAAAAAAAAAATCTGTTAGGGATGAGGACTGTTGTGCTCCTTCCAATAAGGTCCCCAAGTACATGAGGGTATGTAACACTTGTGAGGCTGGAGGAAAACTGGATCACACTCTGAGTATGTAAAACAGAAAAAAGAGAAGCTTTGGAAGAAAGCCAGTGATATCTATCCCTGAAGTGGTAGCCCTTCTTACTGTCTACCTTCCTTCCTTCCTTCCTTCCTTCCTTGTTTTCTTCCTTCCTTCCTTCCTTTCTTCCTTCCTTTCTTGCTTCCTTCTTTCGTTCCTTGCTTCCTTCCATCCCTCATTCCCTCTGTCCTTTCATTCTTTTGGTTTTTAATTCAAGTTAGTATTTAATCCCACATGTCCTTGAAACTGCAATGATATTCCTGCCTCAGCTTTGAGAGTGCTGGGATTAATGATGTGTTCGCCCACACCCTGCAAATCAGCATTGTTATTTTTTGTGAAAGGAGATAAAATTAAACACAACAAAACAGAGCAAAATTGGACATAATAACGCAATGTAAGAGATATAAATTTCAAAACTAGATAATCTGAAATCTTCCCTATCTATCATGTTGTCTATTTTTTTCTTCCAAATAGTTGTCCATGTCTTGCCACACAGAATTCATACTGAGAAACCTAGTATAAAATTAATCCAAACAGTCTGAGAAAGGAGTTTTAGGTCTTTAAAATCAGACAAAAAGGAAGTCACTAATGGCTGTGCTAGAATCGGTTGTTTGCTTCAAAATGCCTATGCATACTTTCATGTATGTGGAAACTCAGTTAAACACAACCAGCTTTAAAAAAAAAGACCATATTTTATAGAACAAACCAAAACATGGATAAAAGTATTGGGCTTCAAAGAGATGATCGAAGGAAATCCCCTCCTTACTACATTGCCTAGGGTCAACCTCTGAAGGGACGTCCAGATTACTGGCTCCGACATGCTAATGGGATAGGGGGAGAAGATGTGATGTTTGTTTCTCAGCCTGCAGGCTGGCAGACTCACAGCTGCTCATGGTGGGGAGAGGGTTTGCCTGGACTCCTGGCACTCCCAGCATGACCCATGTCCCAGGAAATGCCAGTGGAACTCAGTAATATTACTGTTTCCAAACATTGGGTCCAAGGAGTGAACTAGGTTAGTAGGAGATCTAAAAGCTCTGAGGAAGTAGCATTTACAGTTGTCCCACACTAGACTTTAGGTTTAGAGACATTCTGCCAATATTCACTGTTTGTGCCTGTCCCAAATCCATGTCCCTTGCTCCCGACACTGTATCAGATTACCCAGAAGAACCACCTCTTCACTCCCAGCACACCTATTTCTCATGGAGCCTTGAATCTGCTCCCTTCACATTACTTCCCTGCAACTGGCTTTCACACACATGTGATCCCAAGGGAAAAGGTGCCTTATTGACCGATCTGTCCTGCTTTGCTCCTTACCACCAGAAAGGTATAAACACAGAGGGCCTACTGAGAACAGTGGCATGCTGGAATTACTATCCTCCACCCTAGCCTCTCATCTTCTGGAAATGGCAGGAAGACGATAGACCAGAGAACTCCCCCATATGAATGAGACAAAAGAAATTCTGGGCTAGTCAAACAGACTGTTTTCATAAACATATAGAAAAGACAGGTAGGATGAAAATTGACTGACTCTCACATTTTGAGTGAGACACACCTAGGGCAATTGGATTAGAATAGGGTGGGAAGAACCACCATAGGGTGGATCCTGTCCTAAGAGTTATAAAAGGGACACCAAGAAGGAAGAATCCTTTCTGTTTCCATGATGAGGTGGTTCCCTGCTTGAAACTTGGAATTCATATCCTTGCTTCCAGCCCAGATGAATTAGCCTCCTGAAAGGAACTCAGACGGGACTCAACAAGGCTTCGTATTTTAAGGTCTGTGCATTTTGGTGAGCTATTTCTTTGAGTGATCAAGAAACTTTTCAGAATTGACTTATATACTAGGAAATCTCAGTCAGCTTATTTCTAAATAAGTATTTCTTTTAATCTATAAACTAGGCTCTCTACTTGTGATTGCCATACTGCCCTGCCTGTCTTGGAACTGCTGACTGCAGTGAAATTTGTGCCATCTGGTGAAGAAGAAATTTGATTCGTGTGACTTGACAAGCTTGCTGCACTTTCACTCTGCTGATGTTAAGGGTTTCCAGTACCGCAGGCCCAGCAGAAATGTCACAGGGGCCAGCAGTGGACAGCAGGTACACCACAGACATCAAAGTAGTGAACGTGTCCTTTTTGTGGACCATTGATAACATTAGATTTTGCCTAAAGGAAATAGATGACTGCATTCAAAGTTCAATCTTTTCAGCTGAAGGAAATGATCAAGTGAAATGGTGCTTACGACTCTACCCAAATGGTCTTGATGAACAAAGCAAAGATTATGTGTGCTTATACCTGGGAATGATCTGCTGTCCAAGGAGGGTAGCTCATGCAAAATTCACCTTTTCCATTCTGAATGCCAAAGGAGAGAAAACCAAGGTGCTCTCAAGTCCACAAGCTTATACATTTGTGCGAGGAAAGGACTGGGGATTCAAACATTTCATCCTTAGAGAGTTTCTTTTGGATCCAAACAATGGGCTTCTCTCCAATGACAAGCTTTCCTTCTTCTGTGAAGTGAAAGTAGCACAAGATCCCACCAATCATTCCAGCCAGAATATTAGGAAGCTGGTTAAGGTTCCTGAGGGCTGCTTGGCAGAGGATCTAGGAGGACTGTGGGAGCGATCCCAGCTCTCAGACTGTTGCTTGTGTGTGGCTGGCCAGGAATTCCAGGCTCACAAAGCCATCTTAGCAGCTCGCTCTCCAGTTTTCATGGCGTTGTTGGAACATGAAAAGCAAGGAAGCAAAAAGAATCGTGTTGAAATCAGTGACATGGATCCTGAAGTTTTTAAGGAAATGATATACTTTATGTACACTGGAAAGGCACCAAACCTAGGGATCATGGCAACTGAACTGCTGGAGGCTGCAAGCAGGTTTGGTCTGGAGCGCCTGAAGCTCATGTGTGAGAACCACCTGTGCAGCAACCTCTCTGTGGAGAATGCCGTGGAAATCCTCATCTTGGCTGACCTCCACAGTGCACATCAGTTGAAAACCCGGACACTGGATTTCATCAATTTTCATGTTTCTGACATCCTGGAGACCTCTGAGTGGAAGGCCATGGTGGTGTCCCACCCTCACTTGGTGGCCGAAGCCTATCACTCTCTGGTTTCCATGCAGTGTGCATTCATGGTACCCCCATGCAAGCGTGTGAGACTGTCCTAAGATCCCACATGTCCATTTATCTTCCCAAACCCTGGCCACATTTGCTGCCCCTGAACCATAATATGCTAGGGCAATCCGTGGAAACTTCACTCTTCTATGTGGAAATATTAAATTGTGTCTCTCTAGGGGAGAGAAGGGACCACCGTCTTAAGGTCAGAAAAAGGAAATGCGATACTGAGAATTTAGAAGTCGTGTATCATGCATTTTCAAATCTGTGTTTTATAATATTGAGCAAAGTGGGTTTTTACAGTGTCGATGCCAAACGGAAACCAAAACTCCTGTCAATGTTGAAGGCAGACCTGGGGTGGGGCTACCCTTAGAGGCAGGGACCATGAACTTCACTCTGTAAATGCAAGACTCCTTCCTGGCTTTCTGCACCATCATGCATCCCTGGGCACCCCACTTGTAACACGGGCTTTTTGCTGTCCCTCACTTTTCTCTGTAAATAAACCTGAATCTTACTTTGTACAGTTGTTTGGCTCCTCATCCTTTTTCTGTATGTTAGATTCAGAAGCTAAGAAAAATTTCAGTGTGCTGATGATTTCAGGCCCATCCACGGGATGAACACAGTGGATGTACAATGTCACTAATTAACATAGTAGATGGCAGAAATAAATGACCCAGAACTCAGGCTGCTGAAGCCAAAGGACAATCACACAAAGCAAGTCTTTGCTCCTGTTGTCCTGTCCCAGTGACACAGACAGGCAGCACAAGCACTACAGCACATTCCCGCAAAATCTAGGCCTCTGAGCGAGCAGTCCAATCATGGTCCTGGAGAAAAAAGAGAGGAAAATGCTCAGATTTACGAAAATGGTATGAAAGAGAATTAAAAGTAGAAGTGTTTTATGTATTTCAGAGGAATTCATGTTGAGGAAGCAAAATTTATTACTTACAAATGCACTGAGAAATGGCTGTTGGCAAATTCACACTATAAATCTCAAAAAGAGCTTTCTCACTGTGAACATTTAATATTCATAAGAATAGAATACATGTTTCTATGGTATTATGAAGAATAGAATTAAAATTAAAAATGAAAACGTAGTGGGTTTCATCTCAAAGTTTGGGCTTTTGTAAAAATCATTAGTGGTGTTACTCTGGAATCACCTAGAATATGTAATGGCTCAGAGCTTCTAAAAATATATAAAGAAATGGATCCCCTTGTCTTGAACAGGTACAGGTTTCAAAACATTTGTTTAATCAGGGCTTACAGCTGGTAACCCTTTATGTGCTGGTTGTGTAAATCTTCATGAATGTCAATATGGGATAACAACCTGTATAACAACTATGCAGTAAAATCACTAAGAGTTTTGTCTCTCTCTCTCTCTCTCTCTCTCCCTCTCTCTCTCTCTCTCTCTCTCTCTCTCTCTATATATATATATATATATATATATATATATATATGTCTATCTGTCTGTCTGTATGTCTGTCTATCTATCTCTATCTCTCTCAGTCTTTATCATGGCTTGAACTCACAACTCACAACCTGGTTATTGCCAGGCAAGTGCTTCTTTGGCTCAGTTTACTGCCTGACTTTTGCAGATATTTGGCATACATATGTCCTATTCTTGTGTCCTTACTCCTAGAAGTGTCCCTTTCTCACCTCAAGCCGGCTGAGATTGTTGAAAATGAGACAAAATAATTCACTCTGTGTGCATATTTCTTGAAAAGAACTATGGTTCTTAGATGTTTTTGGGAATATGTGTTTTGGTATTATCACCCTCAAGTTTTATTTCACGTCCATTCTCTCCTCCTCATTAAAGAGAATAAAACAGGAAAAGCTTTAAAGGAGGAAAAAAGGAAAATTTTTATTAATTTTTTGTGTGAAAACTTTCAGAACACAGATTCCTCAGCTGTCCATACCTGACTTGCTGATTATGTAGGAGTCATCCCAGTTGCTTGGGAATCGCTGTTCATCCTACAAGGGAGAACATTCAAATGTTAATTTTTTTCTTTCAAAATATGTAAATAATTATTATCTTTTACATGAAATGTGGAAATTAAAAAGTATGAGTTTCTATCACTGCATCAAATGAACAACAAAAAAAATTGAAAATAACTTACAAAGTGTAATTTCCTCATAGTGAAATGAATGGAGCAAAGTGGATTAGGGCAGAAGATTTTTCAGGGCAAGCACAAGTCTTCTCAGCTTCTCTGAGTACAAATATGTGTTACAGTGACTTATTGTCAAGTGCTTCATAGAAACAGAAGTTATATTGAATGTACAAATTGACCAAAAGAATGTTTTCCTTGCAATTCTACAGAGGAACCAGGCAAGAATTGCAGCTTAAGTGGCTGAAGGGCAACCAGTGAGATATGGCGCTATATTAACACTCTTGTGAGAATGACATGCCAGCTGTTAAGCATTAGGAGTTAGGACTGAGAATGCCTGTTCATTCCCTCAGTTGGTGTCACAGTTGTGAACTCTTGAAGGCTGAAGTGCTCCCGTTCCCAGAAAACAATCATCCCTCTGCGATGTTGGGATTCGATGGGGGTTAATGCTAATCCAACATTACTAGCAGAAGACTTTTTTGAAGAAACCACTTGTTTGACTGCTTAATTCTAAGAAAAATATATGACAGAAGATGAACAAGAATTTGCCATAACTTTACAGGCATTCTGAAACAAGGAAATCACCAACTGCATTTGGCAAGCACTGAAAGGCCTGCCAAAGTCCCCGGAGGCACCAATTTACCTGTATCATCCAAAGTTGTGTGTCACACATTCTCGAGCTACTAGTGAAGGCATCTTGTGACACTTCCAACTCTTATGTGCAAACAACACACTAATAAATAAAGTATCTATCGAGGAGTCCCGGATGATGAAAGTGGTAGGAGACTAGTGACAAATAGTAAACTTGCATGAACCATTTCGTTTCCTTCATTCAAGTCTAATCACAATATGACTGATTATTTATGTGTATAGTTAGCATGTAGTGATCTCTCACTCAGAAAATCAACAACCCTAGGAAAACATGGAACAGATTTAGAGTTTTCTAACCAAAATGGGAAGCAACAGGAGCCAAATGTACCTGACCTTGAAAGCAGGCACATGGATTAGCCTTATCACACCTCTGTGGAAGACATCTCGGTCTAAATTCTTAGGTACTGTAACCCTGAATCTTTAAAGTTTCTATTCCTCTTTACTTTCCATTTTGCACTTGTAATTCATCCTACTGTCATCTTGTAATCTCAATAAACCGCAACTTACTATGTATCACAAGGTATATGCCAGGCAATATTCTTGTATCTGTACACAAGAATGTGGAAAAATTTTTGCCCCTTCAGTTCTAACATAGCTCTAGGGCTGGATTAGAAACAAAAGCAGCATTTTCCCACCTTTCATTAGCCTGGTTTAAAAGGCATTGCTACACAAAGAGAATTCATGAAAAAATGTACAAAATGTTCCTACAAGGCTGATGACATTTTCCATGCAAATGGAATTCCACAGTGTATCCAAGGAAGAAACTTATACAATATTCTAAGAAGGGTTAATTTTGGAAAAATTTTACCCTATTTAAAAGGAAATTCAAGAGCTTGCATTTCATTAGCTTTACTACATTTTGTGTGTGTGTTTGTGTGCGTGTGTGTGTGTGTGTGTGTATCTCTAATAGTGAGTGTTATGCTCATATTTGTAAAAGTAGCTATAGAGAAGAAAATTTATTACAAATTACCCATGATTTCTATTTTTCTTGTCATTTTGTACAAGAAAGTATCTTCTTAATGTAGAAGTATCAAAATCGACACAACTGAATTACAACTAGTGCACATATTTTGTATAAAATTCAGAACCTAAAATTAACTAAGAGAGCACAGCAATGATGATTGTTGGGTATTGCACTGATAGGGGCATTGAACCTATTTTGGTTATGCTAGTTATTGCAGAATCAGGAAATCATCAACACTAGTGAGGGGAGATGTTTGGACCTGGGGACTCTTGTTCCTGGTAACAGTGATAGCTAGTGAGGCCAGTGGACAATGCTGAGAGGCTCAGCAGTGTAGGTAAGCAGCAGACATCGAGGTCTTTACTGTCTGGCACAGAATGGAGAAGGATTTTGTCATTCAGCAGGAGGGAATGTTTGGCGGGAGCCATGTTGAAGTGAAGCCAGATGAACCTTAACCAGAACAGCTGCTGGCTTCCTTTAGAAGACCCTAGTTGGGTGCAGACACATGGAAATTGATTGGAATGAGCTTATTCAAATGAGCCTCCTCTTGAGGCAGGCTGGCTAATGCTGTCTACTACTCCATCATAAGGCAGTGCCTGGTTTGAAGGGAAAGAATGGCGGAACTCAGAACACTGTATCCATAGGGCATCTAATAATGAATCCAGAGAGAATCCTGGAAGAGAACAATTTTTTTTTTCATTCATTTTTCTTTTTGGCTTGGTATTTTCTTGTTTTATTCATCTGCTTTTGATTTCTCCTTTATTTTGTTCTTAATTTCTGCGGGTGACTGTGATTCCTAACTTCCCTGTGGGTATGCTTTTGTTTGGATTTCAATTTTTCTCTTTCAAATCTCATTTAGTCTTCTGCATTAGTTTCCCCCAGTAGGTGGGATCCATCTACCATCTCCGTTGTATTGTAATCTGTTTCCCTTTGGCCATTACTCTTCTTCCTCTGAAATATATTTTGAATCTTAACCCTTGAGGACAGATTGGACATATCATGAATTCATATATTGTTTATGATTGTTTGCATTCTGTTTTATCTTCCCGAATTCAGTTCATACTGTTAGGAAACTAGCAAGTATCACTCCAAGAATTCAACTGAAACAGAAAAGACATGAGAACACACAAATCAGACTAATCCTCTGGCACCCAGGCCAATAAAGCAAACCTGGGGGGAAATGAGGTTGCAAAATTTGAAAACCCAATAAACCCAATAGTAGGTTACTTCAATGTGGCAACAAGGCAATTGAATGAGGCTGTGGAATATATTAAAACAGAAGTAATCTCTCAAGTAACCACAACTAACTACAGAGATTACCAAAATACACAACCTTCTTAGTGATGTTAGTTCAGACACAGCCCCAAAAAAAAAGGCGAGCTTACAAGAACTGTTGAAGCACAACCTAAGAAATAAATGAACCCATTAAATAGATTCAAGCCGATATGCAAGAGAAAAAAATCCATTTTAAAAATTCAGAGCACTTTAGGCCAGTTTGAGGAAAGACTTCACATACTGAGTACAGGCTGGCACTTAGTGACGAGGAGAGACAACAAATGACATTAAAAGCACTTTGTAGACATCATGACAGAAAGCTTTCCTGGTACAGAAGAGGAATTTAACCTACCAATAATTGAGGCAATTATTTCTCCAGTTAGCACTGATTAAAAGAATTCTACCTGCCCATGTGTAATAGACAAGTTTGCAGACATTCAAATAAAAATAGAGTATCAAAATCTGTTAGGGATGGGCTGGGGATTTCTCTCAGTAGCATAAGCAATTTCCTGGCAAGCTGTAGTCCTGAGTTCTATCCCTGGTAACAATAAAAATGAAAAAGAGAAAAAAAAAAATCTGTTAGGGATGAGGACTGTTGTGCTCCTTCCAATAAGGTCCCCAAGTACATGAGGGTATGTAACACTTGTGAGGCTGGAGGAAAACTGGATCACACTCTGAGTATGTAAAACAGAAAAAAGAGAAGCTTTGGAAGAAAGCCAGTGATATCTATCCCTGAAGTGGTAGCCCTTCTTACTGTCTACCTACCTTCCTTCCTTCCTTCCTTCTTTTCTTCCTTCCTTTCTTCCTTCCTTTCTTGCTTCCTTCTTTCGTTCCTTGCTTCCTTCCATCCCTCATTCCCTCTGTCCTTTCATTCTTTTGGTTTTTAATTCAAGTTAGTATTTAATCCCACATGTCCTTGAAACTGCAATGATATTCCTGCCTCAGCTTTGAGAGTGCTGGGATTAATGATGTGTTCGCCCACACCCTGCAAATCAGCATTGTTATTTTTTGTGAAAGGAGATAAAATTAAACACAACAAAACAGAGCAAAATTGGACATAATAACGCAATGTAAGAGATATAAATTTCAAAACTAGATAATCTGAAATCTTCCCTATCTATCATGTTGTCTATTTTTTTCTTCCAAATAGTTGTCCATGTCTTGCCACACAGAATTCATACTGAGAAACCTAGTATAAAATTAATCCAAACAGTCTGAGAAAGGAGTTTTAGGTCTTTAAAATCAGACAAAAAGGAAGTCACTAATGGCTGTGCTAGAATCGGTTGTTTGCTTCAAAATGCCTATGCATACTTTCATGTATGTGGAAACTCAGTTAAACACAACCAGCTTTAAAAAAAAAGACCATATTTTATAGAACAAACCAAAACATGGATAAAAGTATTGGGCTTCAAAGAGATGATAGAAGGAAATCCCCTCCTTACTACATTGCCTAGGGTCAACCTCTCAAGGGACGTCCAGATTACTGGCTCCGACATGCTAATGGGATAGGGGGAGAAGATGTGATGTTTGTTTCTCAGCCTGCAGGCTGGCAGACTCACAGCTGCTCATGGTGGGGAGAGGGTTTGCCTGGACTCCTGGCACTCCCAGCATGACCCATGTCCCAGGAAATGCCAGTGGAACTCAGTAATATTACTGTTTCCAAACATTGGGTCCAAGGAGTGAACTAGGTTAGTAGGAGATCTAAAAGCTCTGAGGAAGTAGCATTTACAGTTGTCCCACACTAGACTTTAGGTTTAGAGACATTCTGCCAATATTCACTGTTTGTGCCTGTCCCAAATCCATGTCCCTTGCTCCCGACACTGTATCAGATTACCCAGAAGAACCACCTCTTCACTCCCAGCACACCTATTTCTCATGGAGCCTTGAATCTGCTCCCTTCACATTACTTCCCTGCAACTGGCTTTCACCCACATGTGATCCCAAGGGAAAAGGTGCCTTATTGACCGATCTGTCCTGCTTTGCTCCTTACCACCAGAAAGGAATAAACACAGAGGGCCTACTGAGAACAGTGGCATGCTGGAGTTACTATCCTCCACCCTAGCCTCTCATCTTCTGGAAATGGCAGGAAGACGATAGACCAGAGAACTCCCCCATATGAATGAGACAAAAGAAATTCTGGGCTAGTCAAACAGACTGTTTTCATAAACATATAGAAAAGACAGGTAGGATGAAAATTGACTGACTCTCACATTTTGAGTGAGACACACCTAGGGCAATTGGATTAGAATAGGGTGGGAAGAACCACCATAGGGTGGATCCTGTCCTAAGAGTTATAAAAGGGACACCAAGAAGGAAGAATCCTTTCTGTTTCCATGATGAGGTGGTTCCCTGCTTGAAACTTGGAATTCATATCCTTGCTTCCAGCCCAGATGAATTAGCCTCCTGAAAGGAACTCAGACGGGACTCAACAAGGCTTCGTATTTTAAGGTCTGTGCATTTTGGTGAGCTATTTCTTTGAGTGATCAAGAAACTTTTCAGAATTGACTTATATACTAGGAAATCTCAGTCAGCTTATTTCTAAATAAGTATTTCTTTTAATCTATAAACTAGGCTCTCTACTTGTGATTGCCATACTGCCCTGCCTGTCTTGGAACTGCTGACTGCAGTGAAATTTGTGCCATCTGGTGAAGAAGAAATTTGATTCCTGTGACTTGACAAGCTTGCTGCACTTTCACTCTGCTGATGTTAAGGGTTTCCAGTACCGCAGGCCCAGCAGAAATGTCACAGGGGCCAGCAGTGGACAGCAGGTACACCACAGACATCAAAGTAGTGAACGTGTCCTTTTTGTGGACCATTGATAACATTAGATTTTGCCTAAAGGAAATAGATGACTGCATTCAAAGTTCAATCTTTTCAGCTGAAGGAAATGATCAAGTGAAATGGTGCTTACGACTCTACCCAAATGGTCTTGATGAACAAAGCAAAGATTATGTGTGCTTATACCTGGGAATGATCTGCTGTCCAAGGAGGGTAGCTCATGCAAAATTCACCTTTTCCATTCTGAATGCCAAAGGAGAGAAAACCAAGGTGCTCTCAAGTCCACAAGCTTATACATTTGTGCGAGGAAAGGACTGGGGATTCAAACATTTCATCCTTAGAGAGTTTCTTTTGGATCCAAACAATGGGCTTCTCTCCAATGACAAGCTTTCCTTCTTCTGTGAAGTGAAAGTAGCACAAGATCCCACCAATCATTCCAGCCAGAATATTAGGAAGCTGGTTAAGGTTCCTGAGGGCTGCTTGGCAGAGGATCTAGGAGGACTGTGGGAGCGATCCCAGCTCTCAGACTGTTGCTTGTGTGTGGCTGGCCAGGAATTCCAGGCTCACAAAGCCATCTTAGCAGCTCGCTCTCCAGTTTTCATGGCGTTGTTGGAACATGAAAAGCAAGGAAGCAAAAAGAATCGTGTTGAAATCAGTGACATGGATCCTGAAGTTTTTAAGGAAATGATATACTTTATGTACACTGGAAAGGCACCAAACCTAGGGATCATGGCAACTGAACTGCTGGAGGCTGCAAGCAGGTTTGGTCTGGAGCGCCTGAAGCTCATGTGTGAGAACCACCTGTGCAGCAACCTCTCTGTGGAGAATGCCGTGGAAATCCTCATCTTGGCTGACCTCCACAGTGCACATCAGTTGAAAACCCGGACACTGGATTTCATCAATTTTCATGTTTCTGACATCCTGGAGACCTCTGAGTGGAAGGCCATGGTGGTGTCCCACCCTCACTTGGTGGCCGAAGCCTATCACTCTCTGGTTTCCATGCAGTGTGCATTCATGGTACCCCCATGCAAGCGTGTGAGACTGTCCTGAGATCCCACATCTCCATTTATCTTCCCAAAACCCTGGCCACATTTGCTGCCCCTGAACCATAATATGCTAGGGCAATCCGTGGAAACTTCACTCTTCTATGTGGAAATATTAAATTGTGCCTCTCTAGGGGAGAGAAGGGACCACCGTCTTAAGGTCAGAAAAAGGAAATGCGATATTGAGAATTTAGAAGTCGTGTATCATGTATTTTCAAATCTGTGTTTTATAGTATTGTGCAAAGTGGGTTTTTACAATGTCGATGCCAAACTGAAACCAAAACTCCTGTCAATGTTGAAGGCAGACCTGGGGTGGGGCTACCCTTAGAGACAGGGACCATGAACTTCACTCTGTAAATGCAAGACTCCTTCCTGGCTTTCTGCACCATCATGCATCCCTGGGCACCCCACTTGTAACACGGGCTTTTTGCTGTCCCTCACTTTTCTCTGTAAATAAACCTGAATCTTACTTTGTACAGTTGTTTGGCTCCTCATCGTTTTTCTGTATGTTAGATTCAGAAGCTAAGAAAAATTTCAGTGTGCTGATGATTTCAGGCCCATCCACGGGATGAACACAGTGGATGTACAATGTCACTAATTAACATAGTAGATGGCAGAAATAAATGACCCAGAACTCAGGCTGCTGAAGCCAAAGGACAATCACACAATGCAAGTCTTTGCTCATGTTGTCCTGTCCCAGTGACACAGACAGGCAGCACAAGCACTACAGCACATTCCCGCAAAATCTAGGCCTCTGAGCGAGCAGTCCAATCATGGTCCTGGAGAAAAAAGAGAGGAAAATGCTCAGATTTACGAAAATGGCATGAAAGAGAATTAAAAGTAGAAGTGTTTTATGTATTTCAGAGGAATTCATGTTGAGGAAGCAAAATTTATTACTTACAACTGCACTGAGAAATGGCTGTTGGCAAATTCACACTATAAATCTCAAAAAGAGCTTTCTCACTGTGAACATTTAATATTCATAAGAATAGAATACATGTTTCTATGGTATTATGAAGAATAGAATTAAAATTAAAAATGAAAACGTAGTGGGTTTCATCTCAAAGTTTGGGCTTTTGTAAAAATCATTAGTGGTGTTACTCTGGAATCACCTAGAATTTGTAATGGCTCAGAGCTTCTAAAAATATATAAAGAAATGGATCCCCTTGTCTTGAACAGGTACAGATTTCAAAACATTTGTTTAATCAGGGCTTACAGCTGGTAACCCTTTATGTGCTGGTTGTGTAAATCTTCATGAATGTCAATATGGGATAACAACCTGTATAACAACTATGCAGTAAAATCACTAAGAGTTTTGGCTCTCTCTCTCTCTCTCTCTCTATATATATATATATATATATATATATATATATATATATATGTATATATGTCTATCTGTCTCTCTGTATGTCTGTCTATCTATCTCTATCTCTCTCAGTCTTTATCATGGCTTGAACTCACAACTCACAACCTGGTCATTGCCAGGCAAGTGCTTCTTTGGCTCAGTTTACTGCCTGACTTTTGCAGATATTTGGCATACATATGTCCTATTCTTGTGTCCTTACTCCTAGAAGTGTCCCTTTCTCACCTCAAGCTGGCTGAGATTGTTGAAAATGAGACAAAATAATTCACTCTGTGTGCATATTTCTTGAAAAGAACTATGGTTCTTAGATGTTGTGGGAATATGTGTTTTGGTATTATCACCCTCAAGTTTTATTTCACGTCCATTCTCTCCTCCTCATTAAAGAGAATAAAACAGGAAAAGCTTTAAAGGAGGAAAAAAGGAAAATTTTTATTAATTTTTTGTGTGAAAACTTTCAGAACACAGATTCCTCAGCTGTCCATACCTGACTTGCTGATTAGGTAGGAGTCATCCCAGTTGCTTGGGAATCGCTGTTCATCCTACAAGGGAGAACATTCAAATGTTAAATTTTTTTCTTTCCAAATATGTAAATAATTATTATCTTTTACATGAAATGTGGAAATTAAAAAGTATGAGTTTCTATCACTGCATCAAATGAACAACAAAAAACATTGAAAATAACTTACAAAGTGTAATTTCCTCATAGTGAAATGAATGGAGCAAAGTGGATTAGGGCAGAAGATTTTTCAGGGCAAGCACAGGTCTTCTCAGCTTCTCTGAGTACAAATATGTGTTACAGTGAATTATTGTCAAGTGCTTCATAGAAACAGAAGTTATATTGAATGTACAAATTGACCAAAAGAATGTTTTCCTTGCAATTCTACAGAGGAACCAGGCAAGAATTGCAGCTTAAGTGGCTGAAGGGCAACCAGTGAGATATGGCGCTATATTAACACTCTTGTGAGAATGGCATGCCAGCTGTTAAGCATTAGGAGTTAGGACTGAGAATCGGTGTTCATTCCCTCAGTTGGTGTCACAGTTGTGAACTCTTGAAGGCTGATGTGCTCCCGTTTCCAGAAAACAATCATCCCTCTGCGATGTTGGGATTCGATGGGGGTTAATGCTAATCCAACATTACTAGCAGAAGACTTTTTTGAAGAAACCACTTGTTTGACTGCTTAATTCTAAGAAAAATATATGACAGAAGATGAACAAGAATTTGCCATAACTTTACAGGCATTCTGAAGCAAGGAAATCACCAACTGCATTTGGCAAGCACTGAAAGGCCTGCCAAAGTCCCCGGAGGCACCAATTTACCTGTATCATCCAAAGTTGTGTGTCACACATTCTCGAGCTACTAGTGAAGGCATCTTGTGACACTTCCAACTCTTATGTGCAAACAACACACTAATAAATAAAGTATCTATCCAGGAGTCCCGGATGATGAAAGTGGTAGGAGACTAGTGACAAATAGTAAACTTGCATGAACCATTTCGTTTCCTTCATTCAAGTCTAATCACAATATGACTGATTATTTATGTGTATAGTTAGCATGTAGTGATCTCTCACTCAGAAAATCAACAACCCTAGGAAAACATGGAACAGATTTAGAGTTTTCTAACCAAAATGGGAAGCAACAGGAGCCAAATGTACCTGACCTTGAAAGCAGGCACATGGATTAGCCTTATCACACCTCTGTGGAAGACATCTCGGTCTAAATTCTTAGGTACTGTAACCCTGAATCTTTAAAGACTCTATTCCTCTTTACTTTCCATTTTGCACTTGTAATTCATCCTACTCTTGATGCTGTCATCTTGCAATCTCAATAAACAGCAACTTGCTACGTTTCACAAGGTATATGCCAGGCAATACTCTTGTATGTGTACACAAGAATGTGGAAAAATTTTTGCCCATTCAGTTCTAACACAGCTCTAGGGCTGGATTAGAAACAAAAGCAGCATTTTCCCACCTTTCATCAGCCTGGTTTATAAGGCATTGCTACACAAAGAGAATTAGTGAAAAAATGTACAAAATGTTCCTACAAGGCTGATGACATTTTCCATGCAAATGGAATTCCACAGTGTATCCAAGGAAGAAACTTATACAATATTCTAAGAAGGGTTAATTTTGGAAAAATTTTACCCTATTTAAAAGGAAATTCAAGAGCTTGCATTTCATTAGCTTTACTACATTTTGTGTGTGTGTTTGTGTGCGTGTGTGTGTGTGTGTGTGTATCTCTAATAGTGAGTGTTATGCTCATATTTGTAAAAGTAGCTATAGAGAAGAAAATTTATTACAAATTACCCATGATTTCTATTTTTCTTGTCATTTTGTACAAGAAAGTATCTTCTTAATGTAGAAGTATCAAAATCTACACAACTGAATTACAACTAGTGCACATATTTTGTATAAAATTCAGAACCTAAAATTAACTAAGAGAGCACAGCAATGATGATTGTTGGGTATTGCACTGATAGGGGCATTGAACCTATTTTGGTTATGCTAGTTATTGCAGAATCAGGAAATCATCAACACTAGTGAGGGGAGATGTTTGGACCTGGGGACTCTTGTTCCTGGTAACAGTGATAGCTAGTGAGGCCAGTGGACAATGCTGAGAGGCTCAGCAGTGTAGGTAAGCAGCAGACATCGAGGTCTTTACTGTCTGGCACAGAATAGAGAAGGATTTTGTCATTCAGCGGGAGGGAATGTTTGGCGGGAGCCATGTTGAAGTGAAGCCAGATGAACCTTAACCAGAACAGCTGCTGGCTTCCTTTAGAAGACCCTAGTTGGGTGCAGACACATGGAAATTGATTGGAATGAGCTTATTCAAATGAGCCTCCTCTTGAGGCAGGCTGGTTAATGCTGTCTACTACTCCATCATAAGGCAGTGCCTGGTTTGAAGGGAAAGAATGGCGGAACTCAGAACACTGTATCCATAGGGCATCTAATAATGAATCCAGAGAGAATCCTGGAAGAGAACGATTTTTTTTTCATTCATTTTTCTTTTTGGTTTGGTATTTTCTTGTTTTATTCATCTGCTTTTAATTTCTCCTTTATTTTGTTCTTAATTTCTGCGGGTGACTGTGATTCCTAACTTCCCTGTGGGTATGCTTTTGTTTGGATTTCAATTTTTCTCTTTCAAATCTCATTTAGTCTTCTGCATTAGTTTCCCCCAGTAGGTGGGATCCATCTACCATCTCCGTTGTATTGTAATCTCTTTCCCTTTGGCCATTACTCTTCTTCCTCTGAAATATATTTTGAATCTTAACCCTTGAGGACAGATTGGACATATCATGAATCCATATATTGTTTATGATTGTTTGCATTCTGTTTTATCTTCCCGAATTCAGTTCATACTGTTAGGAAACTAGCAAGTATCACTCCAAGAATTCAACTGAAACAGAAAAGACATGAGAACACACAAATCAGACTAATCCTCTGGCACCCAGGCCAATAAAGCAAACCTGGGGGGAAATGAGGTTGCAAAATTTGAAAACCCAATAAACCCAATAGTAGGTTACTTCAATGTGGCAACAAGGCAATTGAATGAGGCTGTGGAATATATTAAAACAGAAGTAATCTCTCAAGTAACCACAACTAACTACAGAGATTACCAAAATACACAACCTTCTTAGTGATGTTAGTTCAGACACAGCCCCAAAAAAAAAGGCGAGCTTACAAGAACTGTTGAAGCACAACCTAAGAAATAAATGAACCCATTAAATAGATTCAAGCCGATATGCAAGAGAAAAAAATCCATTTTAAAAATTCAGAGCACTTTAGGCCAGTTTGAGGAAAGGACTTCACATACTGAGTACAGGCTGGCACTTAGTGACGAGGAGAGACAACAAATGACATTAAAAGCACTTTGTAGACATCATGACAGAAAGCTTTCCTGGTACAGAAGAGGAATTTAACCTACCAATAATTGAGGCAATTATTTCTCCAGTTAGCACTGATTAAAAGAATTCTACCTGCCCATGTGTAATAGACAAGTTTGCAGACATTCAAATAAAAATAGAGTATTAAAATCTGTTAGGGATGGGCTGGGGATTTCTCTCAGTAGCATAAGCAATTTCCTGGCAAGCTGTAGTCCTGAGTTCTATCCCTGGTAACAATAAAAATGAAAAAGAGAAAAAAAAAATCTGTTAGGGATGAGGACTGTTGTGCTCCTTCCAATAAGGTCCCCAAGTACATGAGGGTATGTAACACTTGTGAGGCTGGAGGAAAACTGGATCACACTCTGAGTATGTAAAACAGAAAAAAGAGAAGCTTTGGAAGAAAGTCAGTGATATCTATCCCTGAAGTGGTAGCCCTTCTTACTGTCTACCTTCCTTCCTTCCTTCCTTCCTTGTTTTCTTCCTTCCTTCCTTCCTTTCTTCCTTCCTTTCTTGCTTCCTTCTTTCGTTCCTTGCTTCCTTCCATCCCTCATTCCCTCTGTCCTTTCATTCTTTTGGTTTTTAATTCAAGTTAGTATTTAATCCCACATGTCCTTGAAACTGCAATGATATTCCTGCCTCAGCTTTGAGAGTGCTGGGATTAATGATGTGTTCGCCCACACCCTGCAAATCAGCATTGTTATTTTTTGTGAAAGGAGATAAAATTAAACACAACAAAACAGAGCAAAATTGGACATAATAACGCAATGTAAGAGATATAAATTTCAAAACTAGATAATCTGAAATCTTCCCTATCTATCATGTTGTCTATTTTTTTCTTCCAAATAGTTGTCCATGTCTTGCCACACAGAATTCATACTGAGAAACCTAGTATAAAATTAATCCAAACAGTCTGAGAAAGGAGTTTTAGGTCTTTAAAATCAGACAAAAAGGAAGTCACTAATGGCTGTGCTAGAATCGGTTGTTTGCTTCAAAATGCCTATGCATACTTTCATGTATGTGGAAACTCAGTTAAACACAACCAGCTTTAAAAAAAAAGACCATATTTTATAGAACAAACCAAAACATGGATAAAAGTATTGGGCTTCAAAGAGATGATCGAAGGAAATCCCCTCCTTACTACATTGCCTAGGGTCAACCTCTCAAGGGACGTCCAGATTACTGGCTCCGACATGCTAATGGGATAGGGGGAGAAGATGTGATGTTTGTTTCTCAGCCTGCAGGCTGGCAGACTCACAGCTGCTCATGGTGGGGAGAGGGTTTGCCTGGACTCCTGGCACTCCCAGCATGACCCATGTCCCAGGAAATGCCAGTGGAACTCAGTAATATTACTGTTTCCAAACATTGGGTCCAAGGAGTGAACTAGGTTAGTAGGAGATCTAAAAGCTCTGAGGAAGTAGCATTTACAGTTGTCCCACACTAGACTTTAGGTTTAGAGACATTCTGCCAATATTCACTGTTTGTGCCTGTCCCAAATCCATGTCCCTTGCTCCCGACACTGTATCAGATTACCCAGAAGAACCACCTCTTCACTCCCAGCACACCTATTTCTCATGGAGCCTTGAATCTGCTCCCTTCACATTACTTCCCTGCAACTGGCTTTCACCCACATGTGATCCCAAGGGAAAAGGTGCCTTATTGACCGATCTGTCCTGCTTTGCTCCTTACCACCAGAAAGGAATAAACACAGAGGGCCTACTGAGAACAGTGGCATGCTGGAGTTACTATCCTCCACCCTAGCCTCTCATCTTCTGGAAATGGCAGGAAGACGATAGACCAGAGAACTCCCCCATATGAATGAGACAAAAGAAATTCTGGGCTAGTCAAACAGACTGTTTTCATAAACATATAGAAAAGACAGGTAGGATGAAAATTGACTGACTCTCACATTTTGAGTGAGACACACCTAGGGCAATTGGATTAGAATAGGGTGGGAAGAACCACCATAGGGTGGATCCTGTCCTAAGAGTTATAAAAGGGACACCAAGAAGGAAGAATCCTTTCTGTTTCCATGATGAGGTGGTTCCCTGCTTGAAACTTGGAATTCATATCCTTGCTTCCAGCCCAGATGAATTAGCCTCCTGAAAGGAACTCAGACGGGACTCAACAAGGCTTCGTATTTTAAGGTCTGTGCATTTTGGTGAGCTATTTCTTTGAGTGATCAAGAAACTTTTCAGAATTGACTTATATACTAGGAAATCTCAGTCAGCTTATTTCTAAATAAGTATTTCTTTTAATCTATAAACTAGGCTCTCTACTTGTGATTGCCATACTGCCCTGCCTGTCTTGGAACTGCTGACTGCAGTGAAATTTGTGCCATCTGGTGAAGAAGAAATTTGATTCCTGTGACTTGACAAGCTTGCTGCACTTTCACTCTGCTGATGTTAAGGGTTTCCAGTACCGCAGGCCCAGCAGAAATGTCACAGGGGCCAGCAGTGGACAGCAGGTACACCACAGACATCAAAGTAGTGAACGTGTCCTTTTTGTGGACCATTGATAACATTAGATTTTGCCTAAAGGAAATAGATGACTGCATTCAAAGTTCAATCTTTTCAGCTGAAGGAAATGATCAAGTGAAATGGTGCTTACGACTCTACCCAAATGGTCTTGATGAACAAAGCAAAGATTATGTGTGCTTATACCTGGGAATGATCTGCTGTCCAAGGAGGGTAGCTCATGCAAAATTCACCTTTTCCATTCTGAATGCCAAAGGAGAGAAAACCAAGGTGCTCTCAAGTCCACAAGCTTATACATTTGTGCGAGGAAAGGACTGGGGATTCAAACATTTCATCCTTAGAGAGTTTCTTTTGGATCCAAACAATGGGCTTCTCTCCAATGACAAGCTTTCCTTCTTCTGTGAAGTGAAAGTAGCACAAGATCCCACCAATCATTCCAGCCAGAATATTAGGAAGCTGGTTAAGGTTCCGGAGGGCTGCTTGGCAGAGGATCTAGGAGGACTGTGGGAGCGATCCCAGCTCTCAGACTGTTGCTTGTGTGTGGCTGGCCAGGAATTCCAGGCTCACAAAGCCATCTTAGCAGCTCGCTCTCCAGTTTTCATGGCGTTGTTGGAACATGAAAAGCAAGGAAGCAAAAAGAATCGTGTTGAAATCAGTGACATGGATCCTGAAGTTTTTAAGGAAATGATATACTTTATGTACACTGGAAAGGCACCAAACCTAGGGATCATGGCAACTGAACTGCTGGAGGCTGCAACCAGGTTTGGTCTGGAGCACCTGAAGCTCATGTGTGAGAACCACCTGTGCAGCAACCTCTCTGTGGAGAATGCCGTGGAAATCCTCATCTTGGCTGACCTCCACAGTGCACATCAGTTGAAAACCCGGACACTGGATTTCATCAATTTTCATGTTTCTGACATCCTGGAGACCTCTGAGTGGAAGGCCATGGTGGTGTCCCACCCTCACTTGGTGGCCGAAGCCTATCACTCTCTGGTTTCCATGCAGTGTGCATTCATGGTACCCCCATGCAAGCGTGTGAGACTGTCCTGAGATCCCACATGTCCATTTATCTTCCCAAACCCTGGCCACATTTGCTGCCCCTGAACCATAATATGCTAGGGCAATCCGTGGAAACTTCTCTCTTCTATGTGGAAATATTAAATTGTGCCTCTCTAGGGGAGAGAAGGGACCACCGTCTTAAGGTCAGAAAAAGGAAATGCGATACTGAGAATTTAGAAGTCGTGTATCATGCATTTTCAAATCTGTGTTTTATAATATTGAGCAAAGTGGGTTTTTACAATGTCGATGCCAAACGGAAACCAAAACTCCTGTCAATGTTGAAGGCAGACCTGGGGTGGGGCTACCCTTAGAGGCAGGGACCATGAACTTCACTCTGTAAATGCAAGACTCCTTCCTGGCTTTCTGCACCATCATGCATCCCTGGGCACCCCACTTGTAACACGGGCTTTTTGCTGTCCCTCACTTTTCTCTGTAAATAAACCTGAATCTTACTTTGTACAGTTGTTTGGCTCCTCATCGTTTTTCTGTATGTTAGATTCAGAAGCTAAGAAAAATTTCAGTGTGCTGATGATTTCAGGCCCATCCACGGGATGAACACAGTGGATGTACAATGTCACTAATTAACATAGTAGATGGCAGAAATAAATGACCCAGAACTCAGGCTGCTGAAGCCAAAGGACAATCACACAAAGCAAGTCTTTGCTCATGTTGTCCTGTCCCAGTGACACAGACAGGCAGCACAAGCACTACAGCACATTCCCGCAAAATCTAGGCCTCTGAGCGAGCAGTCCAATCATGGTCCTGGAGAAAAAAGAGAGGAAAATGCTCAGATTTACGAAAATGGCATGAAAGAGAATTAAAAGTAGAAGTGTTTTATGTATTTCAGAGGAATTCATGTTGAGGAAGCAAAATTTATTACTTACAAATGCACTGAGAAATGGCTGTTGGCAAATTCACACTATAAATCTCAAAAAGAGCTTTCTCACTGTGAACATTTAATATTCATAAGAATAGAATACATGTTTCTATGGTATTATGAAGAATAGAATTAAAATTAAAAATGAAAACGTAGTGGGTTTCATCTCAAAGTTTGGGCTTTTGTAAAAATCATTAGTGGTGTTACTCTGGAATCACCTAGAATATGTAATGGCTCAGAGCTTCTAAAAATATATAAAGAAATGGATCCCCTTGTCTTGAACAGGTACAGGTTTCAAAACATTTGTTTAATCAGGGCTTACAGCTGGTAACCCTTTATGTGCTGGTTGTGTAAATCTTCATGAATGTCAATATGGGATAACAACCTGTATAACAACTATGCAGTAAAATCACTAAGAGTTTTGTCTCTCTCTCTCTCTCTCTCCCTCTCTCTCTCTCTCTCTCTCTCTCTCTCTCTCTCTCTCTATATATATATATATATATATATATATATGTCTATCTGTCTGTCTGTATGTCTGTCTATCTATCTCTATCTCTCTCAGTCTTTATCATGGCTTGAACTCACAACTCACAACCTGGTTATTGCCAGGCAAGTGCTTCTTTGGCTCAGTTTACTGCCTGACTTTTGCAGATATTTGGCATACATATGTCCTATTCTTGTGTCCTTACTCCTAGAAGTGTCCCTTTCTCACCTCAAGCCGGCTGAGATTGTTGAAAATGAGACAAAATAATTCACTCTGTGTGCATATTTCTTGAAAAGAACTATGGTTCTTAGATGTTTTTGGGAATATGTGTTTTGGTATTATCACCCTCAAGTTTTATTTCACGTCCATTCTCTCCTCCTCATTAAAGAGAATAAAACAGGAAAAGCTTTAAAGGAGGAAAAAAGGAAAATTTTTATTAATTTTTTGTGTGAAAACTTTCAGAACACAGATTCCTCAGCTGTCCATACCTGACTTGCTGATTATGTAGGAGTCATCCCAGTTGCTTGGGAATCGCTGTTCATCCTACAAGGGAGAACATTCAAATGTTAATTTTTTTCTTTCAAAATATGTAAATAATTATTATCTTTTACATGAAATGTGGAAATTAAAAAGTATGAGTTTCTATCACTGCATCAAATGAACAACAAAAAACATTGAAAATAACTTACAAAGTGTAATTTCCTCATAGTGAAATGAATGGAGCAAAGTGGATTAGGGCAGAAGATTTTTCAGGGCAAGCACAGGTCTTCTCAGCTTCTCTGAGTACAAATATGTGTTACAGTGACTTATTGTCAAGTGCTTCATAGAAACAGAAGTTATATTGAATGTACAAATTGACCAAAAGAATGTTTTCCTTGCAATTCTACAGAGGAACCAGGCAAGAATTGCAGCTTAAGTGGCTGAAGGGCAACCAGTGAGATATGGCGCTATATTAACACTCTTGTGAGAATGACATGCCAGCTGTTAAGCATTAGGAGTTAGGACTGAGAATGCCTGTTCATTCCCTCAGTTGGTGTCACAGTTGTGAACTCTTGAAGGCTGAAGTGCTCCCGTTCCCAGAAAACAATCATCCCTCTGCGATGTTGGGATTCGATGGGGGTTAATGCTAATCCAACATTACTAGCAGAAGACTTTTTTGAAGAAACCACTTGTTTGACTGCTTAATTCTAAGAAAAATATATGACAGAAGATGAACAAGAATTTGCCATAACTTTACAGGCATTCTGAAACAAGGAAATCACCAACTGCATTTGGCAAGCACTGAAAGGCCTGCCAAAGTCCCCGGAGGCACCAATTTACCTGTATCATCCAAAGTTGTGTGTCACACATTCTCGAGCTACTAGTGAAGGCATCTTGTGACACTTCCAACTCTTATGTGCAAACAACACACTAATAAATAAAGTATCTATCGAGGAGTCCCGGATGATGAAAGTGGTAGGAGACTAGTGACAAATAGTAAACTTGCATGAACCATTTCGTTTCCTTCATTCAAGTCTAATCACAATATGACTGATTATTTATGTGTATAGTTAGCATGTAGTGATCTCTCACTCAGAAAATCAACAACCCTAGGAAAACATGGAACAGATTTAGAGTTTTCTAACCAAAATGGGAAGCAACAGGAGCCAAATGTACCTGACCTTGAAAGCAGGCACATGGATTAGCCTTATCACACCTCTGTGGAAGACATCTCGGTCTAAATTCTTAGGTACTGTAACCCTGAATCTTTAAAGTTTCTATTCCTCTTTACTTTCCATTTTGCACTTGTAATTCATCCTACTGTCATCTTGTAATCTCAATAAACCGCAACTTACTATGTATCACAAGGTATATGTCAGGCAATATTCTTGTATCTGTACACAAGAATGTGGAAAAATTTTTGCCCCTTCAGTTCTAACATAGCTCTAGGGCTGGATTAGAAACAAAAGCAGCATTTTCCCACCTTTCATTAGCCTGGTTTAAAAGGCATTGCTACACAAAGAGAATTCATGAAAAAATGTACAAAATGTTCCTACAAGGCTGATGACATTTTCCATGCAAATGGAATTCCACAGTGTATCCAAGGAAGAAACTTATACAATATTCTAAGAAGGGTTAATTTTGGAAAAATTTTACCCTATTTAAAAGGAAATTCAAGAGCTTGCATTTCATTAGCTTTACTACATTTTGTGTGTGTGTTTGTGTGCGTGTGTGTGTGTGTGTGTATCTCTAATAGTGAGTGTTATGCTCATATTTGTAAAAGTAGCTATAGAGAAGAAAATTTATTACAAATTACCCATGATTTCTATTTTTCTTGTCATTTTGTACAAGAAAGTATCTTCTTAATGTAGAAGTATCAAAATCGACACAACTGAATTACAACTAGTGCACATATTTTGTATAAAATTCAGAACCTAAAATTAACTAAGAGAGCACAGCAATGATGATTGTTGGGTATTGCACTGATAGGGGCATTGAACCTATTTTGGTTATGCTAGTTATTGCAGAATCAGGAAATCATCAACACTAGTGAGGGGAGATGTTTGGACCTGGGGACTCTTGTTCCTGGTAACAGTGATAGCTAGTGAGGCCAGTGGACAATGCTGAGAGGCTCAGCAGTGTAGGTAAGCAGCAGACATCGAGGTCTTTACTGTCTGGCACAGAATGGAGAAGGATTTTGTCATTCAGCAGGAGGGAATGTTTGGCGGGAGCCATGTTGAAGTGAAGCCAGATGAACCTTAACCAGAACAGCTGCTGGCTTCCTTTAGAAGACCCTAGTTGGGGGCAGACACATGGAAATTGATTGGAATGAGCTTATTCAAATGAGCCTCCTCTTGAGGCAGGCTGGCTAATGCTGTCTACTACTCCATCATAAGGCAGTGCCTGGTTTGAAGGGAAAGAATGGCGGAACTCAGAACACTGTATCCATAGGGCATCTAATAATGAATCCAGAGAGAATCCTGGAAGAGAACAATTTTTTTTTTCATTCATTTTTCTTTTTGGCTTGGTATTTTCTTGTTTTATTCATCTGCTTTTGATTTCTCCTTTATTTTGTTCTTAATTTCTGCGGGTGACTGTGATTCCTAACTTCCCTGTGGGTATGCTTTTGTTTGGATTTCAATTTTTCTCTTTCAAATCTCATTTAGTCTTCTGCATTAGTTTCCCCCAGTAGGTGGGATCCATCTACCATCTCCGTTGTATTGTAATCTCTTTCCCTTTGGCCATTACTCTTCTTCCTCTGAAATATATTTTGAATCTTAACCCTTGAGGACAGATTGGACATATCATGAATTCATATATTGTTTATGATTGTTTGCATTCTGTTTTATCTTCCCGAATTCAGTTCATACTGTTAGGAAACTAGCAAGTATCACTCCAAGAATTCAACTGAAACAGAAAAGACATGAGAACACACAAATCAGACTAATCCTCTGGCACCCAGGCCAATAAAGCAAACCTGGGGGGAAATGAGGTTGCAAAATTTGAAAACCCAATAAACCCAATAGTAGGTTACTTCAATGTGGCAACAAGGCAATTGAATGAGGCTGTGGAATATATTAAAACAGAAGTAATCTCTCAAGTAACCACAACTAACTACAGAGATTACCAAAATACACAACCTTCTTAGTGATGTTAGTTCAGACACAGCCCCAAAAAAAAAGGCGAGCTTACAAGAACTGTTGAAGCACAACCTAAGAAATAAATGAACCCATTAAATAGATTCAAGCCGATATGCAAGAGAAAAAAATCCATTTTAAAAATTCAGAGCACTTTAGGCCAGTTTGAGGAAAGGACTTCACATACTGAGTACAGGCTGGCACTTAGTGACGAGGAGAGACAACAAATGACATTAAAAGCACTTTGTAGACATCATGACAGAAAGCTTTCCTGGTACAGAAGAGGAATTTAACCTACCAATAATTGAGGCAATTATTTCTCCAGTTAGCACTGATTAAAAGAATTCTACCTGCCCATGTGTAATAGACAAGTTTGCAGACATTCAAATAAAAATAGAGTATCAAAATCTGTTAGGGATGGGCTGGGGATTTCTCTCAGTAGCATAAGCAATTTCCTGGCAAGCTGTAGTCCTGAGTTCTATCCCTGGTAACAATAAAAATGAAAAAGAGAAAAAAAAAATCTGTTAGGGATGAGGACTGTTGTGCTCCTTCCAATAAGGTCCCCAAGTACATGAGGGTATGTAACACTTGTGAGGCTGGAGGAAAACTGGATCACACTCTGAGTATGTAAAACAGAAAAAAGAGAAGCTTTGGAAGAAAGCCAGTGATATCTATCCCTGAAGTGGTAGCCCTTCTTACTGTCTACCTACCTTCCTTCCTTCCTTCCTTCTTTTCTTCCTTCCTTTCTTCCTTCCTTTCTTGCTTCCTTCTTTCGTTCCTTGCTTCCTTCCATCCCTCATTCCCTCTGTCCTTTCATTCTTTTGGTTTTTAATTCAAGTTAGTATTTAATCCCACATGTCCTTGAAACTGCAATGATATTCCTGCCTCAGCTTTGAGAGTGCTGGGATTAATGATGTGTTCGCCCACACCCTGCAAATCAGCATTGTTATTTTTTGTGAAAGGAGATAAAATTAAACACAACAAAACAGAGCAAAATTGGACATAATAACGCAATGTAAGAGATATAAATTTCAAAACTAGATAATCTGAAATCTTCCCTATCTATCATGTTGTCTATTTTTTTCTTCCAAATAGTTGTCCATGTCTTGCCACACAGAATTCATACTGAGAAACCTAGTATAAAATTAATCCAAACAGTCTGAGAAAGGAGTTTTAGGTCTTTAAAATCAGACAAAAAGGAAGTCACTAATGGCTGTGCTAGAATCGGTTGTTTGCTTCAAAATGCCTATGCATACTTTCATGTATGTGGAAACTCAGTTAAACACAACCAGCTTTAAAAAAAAAGACCATATTTTATAGAACAAACCAAAACATGGATAAAAGTATTGGGCTTCAAAGAGATGATCGAAGGAAATCCCCTCCTTACTACATTGCCTAGGGTCAACCTCTCAAGGGACGTCCAGATTACTGGCTCCGACATGCTAATGGGATAGGGGGAGAAGATGTGATGTTTGTTTCTCAGCCTGCAGGCTGGCAGACTCACAGCTGCTCATGGTGGGGAGAGGGTTTGCCTGGACTCCTGGCACTCCCAGCATGACCCATGTCCCAGGAAATGCCAGTGGAACTCAGTAATATTACTGTTTCCAAACATTGGGTCCAAGGAGTGAACTAGGTTAGTAGGAGATCTAAAAGCTCTGAGGAAGTAGCATTTACAGTTGTCCCACACTAGACTTTAGGTTTAGAGACATTCTGCCAATATTCACTGTTTGTGCCTGTCCCAAATCCATGTCCCTTGCTCCCGACACTGTATCAGATTACCCAGAAGAACCACCTCTTCACTCCCAGCACACCTATTTCTCATGGAGCCTTGAATCTGCTCCCTTCACATTACTTCCCTGCAACTGGCTTTCACCCACATGTGATCCCAAGGGAAAAGGTGCCTTATTGACCGATCTGTCCTGCTTTGCTCCTTACCACCAGAAAGGAATAAACACAGAGGGCCTACTGAGAACAGTGGCATGCTGGAGTTACTATCCTCCACCCTAGCCTCTCATCTTCTGGAAATGGCAGGAAGACGATACACCAGAGAACTCCCCCATATGAATGAGACAAAAGAAATTCTGGGCTAGTCAAACAGACTGTTTTCATAAACATATAGAAAAGACAGGTAGGATGAAAATTGACTGACTCTCACATTTTGAGTGAGACACACCTAGGGCAATTGGATTAGAATAGGGTGGGAAGAACCACCATAGGGTGGATCCTGTCCTAAGAGTTATAAAAGGGACACCAAGAAGGAAGAATCCTTTCTGTTTCCATGATGAGGTGGTTCCCTGCTTGAAACTTGGAATTCATATCCTTGCTTCCAGCCCAGATGAATTAGCCTCCTGAAAGGAACTCAGACGGGACTCAACAAGGCTTCGTATTTTAAGGTCTGTGCATTTTGGTGAGCTATTTCTTTGAGTGATCAAGAAACTTTTCAGAATTGACTTATATACTAGGAAATCTCAGTCAGCTTATTTCTAAATAAGTATTTCTTTTAATCTATAAACTAGGCTCTCTACTTGTGATTGCCATACTGCCCTGCCTGTCTTGGAACTGCTGACTGCAGTGAAATTTGTGCCATCTGGTGAAGAAGAAATTTGATTCCTGTGACTTGACAAGCTTGCTGCACTTTCACTCTGCTGATGTTAAGGGTTTCCAGTACCGCAGGCCCAGCAGAAATGTCACAGGGGCCAGCAGTGGACAGCAGGTACACCACAGACATCAAAGTAGTGAACGTGTCCTTTTTGTGGACCATTGATAACATTAGATTTTGCCTAAAGGAAATAGATGACTGCATTCAAAGTTCAATCTTTTCAGCTGAAGGAAATGATCAAGTGAAATGGTGCTTACGACTCTACCCAAATGGTCTTGATGAACAAAGCAAAGATTATGTGTGCTTATACCTGGGAATGATCTGCTGTCCAAGGAGGGTAGCTCATGCAAAATTCACCTTTTCCATTCTGAATGCCAAAGGAGAGAAAACCAAGGTGCTCTCAAGTCCACAAGCTTATACATTTGTGCGAGGAAAGGACTGGGGATTCAAACATTTCATCCTTAGAGAGTTTCTTTTGGATCCAAACAATGGGCTTCTCTCCAATGACAAGCTTTCCTTCTTCTGTGAAGTGAAAGTAGCACAAGATCCCACCAATCATTCCAGCCAGAATATTAGGAAGCTGGTTAAGGTTCCGGAGGGCTGCTTGGCAGAGGATCTAGGAGGACTGTGGGAGCGATCCCAGCTCTCAGACTGTTGCTTGTGTGTGGCTGGCCAGGAATTCCAGGCTCACAAAGCCATCTTAGCAGCTCGCTCTCCAGTTTTCATGGCGTTGTTGGAACATGAAAAGCAAGGAAGCAAAAAGAATCGTGTTGAAATCAGTGACATGGATCCTGAAGTTTTTAAGGAAATGATATACTTTATGTACACTGGAAAGGCACCAAACCTAGGGATCATGGCAACTGAACTGCTGGAGGCTGCAACCAGGTTTGGTCTGGAGCACCTGAAGCTCATGTGTGAGAACCACCTGTGCAGCAACCTCTCTGTGGAGAATGCCGTGGAAATCCTCATCTTGGCTGACCTCCACAGTGCACATCAGTTGAAAACCCGGACACTGGATTTCATCAATTTTCATGTTTCTGACATCCTGGAGACCTCTGAGTGGAAGGCCATGGTGGTGTCCCACCCTCACTTGGTGGCCGAAGCCTATCACTCTCTGGTTTCCATGCAGTGTGCATTCATGGTACCCCCATGCAAGCGTGTGAGACTGTCCTGAGATCCCACATGTCCATTTATCTTCCCAAACCCTGGCCACATTTGCTGCCCCTGAACCATAATATGCTAGGGCAATCCGTGGAAACTTCTCTCTTCTATGTGGAAATATTAAATTGTGCCTCTCTAGGGGAGAGAAGGGACCACCGTCTTAAGGTCAGAAAAAGGAAATGCGATACTGAGAATTTAGAAGTCGTGTATCATGCATTTTCAAATCTGTGTTTTATAATATTGAGCAAAGTGGGTTTTTACAATGTCGATGCCAAACGGAAACCAAAACTCCTGTCAATGTTGAAGGCAGACCTGGGGTGGGGCTACCCTTAGAGACAGGGACCATGAACTTCACTCTGTAAATGCAAGACTCCTTCCTGGCTTTCTGCACCATCATGCATCCCTGGGCACCCCACTTGTAACACGGGCTTTTTGCTGTCCCTCACTTTTCTCTGTAAATAAACCTGAATCTTACTTTGTACAGTTGTTTGGCTCCTCATCGTTTTTCTGTATGTTAGATTCAGAAGCTAAGAAAAATTTCAGTGTGCTGATGATTTCAGGCCCATCCACGGGATGAACACAGTGGATGTACAATGTCACTAATTAACATAGTAGATGGCAGAAATAAATGACCCAGAACTCAGGCTGCTGAAGCCAAAGGACAATCACACAAAGCAAGTCTTTGCTCATGTTGTCCTGTCCCAGTGACACAGACAGGCAGCACAAGCACTACAGCACATTCCCGCAAAATCTAGGCCTCTGAGCGAGCAGTCCAATCATGGTCCTGGAGAAAAAAGAGAGGAAAATGCTCAGATTTACGAAAATGGCATGAAAGAGAATTAAAAGTAGAAGTGTTTTATGTATTTCAGAGGAATTCATGTTGAGGAAGCAAAATTTATTACTTACAAATGCACTGAGAAATGGCTGTTGGCAAATTCACACTATAAATCTCAAAAAGAGCTTTCTCACTGTGAACATTTAATATTCATAAGAATAGAATACATGTTTCTATGGTATTATGAAGAATAGAATTAAAATTAAAAATGAAAACGTAGTGGGTTTCATCTCAAAGTTTGGGCTTTTGTAAAAATCATTAGTGGTGTTACTCTGGAATCACCTAGAATATGTAATGGCTCAGAGCTTCTAAAAATATATAAAGAAATGGATCCCCTTGTCTTGAACAGGTACAGGTTTCAAAACATTTGTTTAATCAGGGCTTACAGCTGGTAACCCTTTATGTGCTGGTTGTGTAAATCTTCATGAATGTCAATATGGGATAACAACCTGTATAACAACTATGCAGTAAAATCACTAAGAGTTTTGTCTCTCTCTCTCTCTCTCTCCCTCTCTCTCTCTCTCTCTCTCTCTCTCTATATATATATATATATATATATATATATATATATATATGTCTATCTGTCTGTCTGTATGTCTGTCTATCTATCTCTATCTCTCTCAGTCTTTATCATGGCTTGAACTCACAACTCACAACCTGGTTATTGCCAGGCAAGTGCTTCTTTGGCTCAGTTTACTGCCTGACTTTTGCAGATATTTGGCATACATATGTCCTATTCTTGTGTCCTTACTCCTAGAAGTGTCCCTTTCTCACCTCAAGCCGGCTGAGATTGTTGAAAATGAGACAAAATAATTCACTCTGTGTGCATATTTCTTGAAAAGAACTATGGTTCTTAGATGTTTTTGGGAATATGTGTTTTGGTATTATCACCCTCAAGTTTTATTTCACGTCCATTCTCTCCTCCTCATTAAAGAGAATAAAACAGGAAAAGCTTTAAAGGAGGAAAAAAGGAAAATTTTTATTAATTTTTTGTGTGAAAACTTTCAGAACACAGATTCCTCAGCTGTCCATACCTGACTTGCTGATTATGTAGGAGTCATCCCAGTTGCTTGGGAATCGCTGTTCATCCTACAAGGGAGAACATTCAAATGTTAATTTTTTTCTTTCAAAATATGTAAATAATTATTATCTTTTACATGAAATGTGGAAATTAAAAAGTATGAGTTTCTATCACTGCATCAAATGAACAACAAAAAACATTGAAAATAACTTACAAAGTGTAATTTCCTCATAGTGAAATGAATGGAGCAAAGTGGATTAGGGCAGAAGATTTTTCAGGGCAAGCACAGGTCTTCTCAGCTTCTCTGAGTACAAATATGTGTTACAGTGACTTATTGTCAAGTGCTTCATAGAAACAGAAGTTATATTGAATGTACAAATTGACCAAAAGAATGTTTTCCTTGCAATTCTACAGAGGAACCAGGCAAGAATTGCAGCTTAAGTGGCTGAAGGGCAACCAGTGAGATATGGCGCTATATTAACACTCTTGTGAGAATGACATGCCAGCTGTTAAGCATTAGGAGTTAGGACTGAGAATGCCTGTTCATTCCCTCAGTTGGTGTCACAGTTGTGAACTCTTGAAGGCTGAAGTGCTCCCGTTCCCAGAAAACAATCATCCCTCTGCGATGTTGGGATTCGATGGGGGTTAATGCTAATCCAACATTACTAGCAGAAGACTTTTTTGAAGAAACCACTTGTTTGACTGCTTAATTCTAAGAAAAATATATGACAGAAGATGAACAAGAATTTGCCATAACTTTACAGGCATTCTGAAACAAGGAAATCACCAACTGCATTTGGCAAGCACTGAAAGGCCTGCCAAAGTCCCCGGAGGCACCAATTTACCTGTATCATCCAAAGTTGTGTGTCACACATTCTCGAGCTACTAGTGAAGGCATCTTGTGACACTTCCAACTCTTATGTGCAAACAACACACTAATAAATAAAGTATCTATCGAGGAGTCCCGGATGATGAAAGTGGTAGGAGACTAGTGACAAATAGTAAACTTGCATGAACCATTTCGTTTCCTTCATTCAAGTCTAATCACAATATGACTGATTATTTATGTGTATAGTTAGCATGTAGTGATCTCTCACTCAGAAAATCAACAACCCTAGGAAAACATGGAACAGATTTAGAGTTTTCTAACCAAAATGGGAAGCAACAGGAGCCAAATGTACCTGACCTTGAAAGCAGGCACATGGATTAGCCTTATCACACCTCTGTGGAAGACATCTCGGTCTAAATTCTTAGGTACTGTAACCCTGAATCTTTAAAGTTTCTATTCCTCTTTACTTTCCATTTTGCACTTGTAATTCATCCTACTGTCATCTTGTAATCTCAATAAACCGCAACTTACTATGTATCACAAGGTATATGTCAGGCAATATTCTTGTATCTGTACACAAGAATGTGGAAAAATTTTTGCCCCTTCAGTTCTAACATAGCTCTAGGGCTGGATTAGAAACAAAAGCAGCATTTTCCCACCTTTCATTAGCCTGGTTTAAAAGGCATTGCTACACAAAGAGAATTCATGAAAAAATGTACAAAATGTTCCTACAAGGCTGATGACATTTTCCATGCAAATGGAATTCCACAGTGTATCCAAGGAAGAAACTTATACAATATTCTAAGAAGGGTTAATTTTGGAAAAATTTTACCCTATTTAAAAGGAAATTCAAGAGCTTGCATTTCATTAGCTTTACTACATTTTGTGTGTGTGTTTGTGTGCGTGTGTGTGTGTGTGTGTGTGTATCTCTAATAGTGAGTGTTATGCTCATATTTGTAAAAGTAGCTATAGAGAAGAAAATTTATTACAAATTACCCATGATTTCTATTTTTCTTGTCATTTTGTACAAGAAAGTATCTTCTTAATGTAGAAGTATCAAAATCGACACAACTGAATTACAACTAGTGCACATATTTTGTATAAAATTCAGAACCTAAAATTAACTAAGAGAGCACAGCAATGATGATTGTTGGGTATTGCACTGATAGGGGCATTGAACCTATTTTGGTTATGCTAGTTATTGCAGAATCAGGAAATCATCAACACTAGTGAGGGGAGATGTTTGGACCTGGGGACTCTTGTTCCTGGTAACAGTGATAGCTAGTGAGGCCAGTGGACAATGCTGAGAGGCTCAGCAGTGTAGGTAAGCAGCAGACATCGAGGTCTTTACTGTCTGGCACAGAATGGAGAAGGATTTTGTCATTCAGCAGGAGGGAATGTTTGGCGGGAGCCATGTTGAAGTGAAGCCAGATGAACCTTAACCAGAACAGCTGCTGGCTTCCTTTAGAAGACCCTAGTTGGGGGCAGACACATGGAAATTGATTGGAATGAGCTTATTCAAATGAGCCTCCTCTTGAGGCAGGCTGGCTAATGCTGTCTACTACTCCATCATAAGGCAGTGCCTGGTTTGAAGGGAAAGAATGGCGGAACTCAGAACACTGTATCCATAGGGCATCTAATAATGAATCCAGAGAGAATCCTGGAAGAGAACAATTTTTTTTTTCATTCATTTTTCTTTTTGGCTTGGTATTTTCTTGTTTTATTCATCTGCTTTTGATTTCTCCTTTATTTTGTTCTTAATTTCTGCGGGTGACTGTGATTCCTAACTTCCCTGTGGGTATGCTTTTGTTTGGATTTCAATTTTTCTCTTTCAAATCTCATTTAGTCTTCTGCATTAGTTTCCCCCAGTAGGTGGGATCCATCTACCATCTCCGTTGTATTGTAATCTGTTTCCCTTTGGCCATTACTCTTCTTCCTCTGAAATATATTTTGAATCTTAACCCTTGAGGACAGATTGGACATATCATGAATTCATATATTGTTTATGATTGTTTGCATTCTGTTTTATCTTCCCGAATTCAGTTCATACTGTTAGGAAACTAGCAAGTATCACTCCAAGAATTCAACTGAAACAGAAAAGACATGAGAACACACAAATCAGACTAATCCTCTGGCACCCAGGCCAATAAAGCAAACCTGGGGGGAAATGAGGTTGCAAAATTTGAAAACCCAATAAACCCAATAGTAGGTTACTTCAATGTGGCAACAAGGCAATTGAATGAGGCTGTGGAATATATTAAAACAGAAGTAATCTCTCAAGTAACCACAACTAACTACAGAGATTACCAAAATACACAACCTTCTTAGTGATGTTAGTTCAGACACAGCCCAAAAAAAAAAGGCGAGCTTACAAGAACTGTTGAAGCACAACCTAAGAAATAAATGAACCCATTAAATAGATTCAAGCCGATATGCAAGAGAAAAAAATCCATTTTAAAAATTCAGAGCACTTTAGGCCAGTTTGAGGAAAGGACTTCACATACTGAGTACAGGCTGGCACTTAGTGACGAGGAGAGACAACAAATGACATTAAAAGCACTTTGTAGACCTCATGACAGAAAGCTTTCCTGGTACAGAAGAGGAATTTAACCTACCAATAATTGAGGCAATTATTTCTCCAGTTAGCACTGATTAAAAGAATTCTACCTGCCCATGTGTAATAGACAAGTTTGCAGACATTCAAATAAAAATAGAGTATCAAAATCTGTTAGGGATGGGCTGGGGATTTCTCTCAGTAGCATAAGCAATTTCCTGGCAAGCTGTAGTCCTGAGTTCTATCCCTGGTAACAATAAAAATGAAAAAGAGAAAAAAAAAAATCTGTTAGGGATGAGGACTGTTGTGCTCCTTCCAATAAGGTCCCCAAGTACATGAGGGTATGTAACACTTGTGAGGCTGGAGGAAAACTGGATCACACTCTGAGTATGTAAAACAGAAAAAAGAGAAGCTTTGGAAGAAAGCCAGTGATATCTATCCCTGAAGTGGTAGCCCTTCTTACTGTCTACCTACCTTCCTTCCTTCCTTCCTTCTTTTCTTCCTTCCTTTCTTCCTTCCTTTCTTGCTTCCTTCTTTCGTTCCTTGCTTCCTTCCATCCCTCATTCCCTCTGTCCTTTCATTCTTTTGGTTTTTAATTCAAGTTAGTATTTAATCCCACATGTCCTTGAAACTGCAATGATATTCCTGCCTCAGCTTTGAGAGTGCTGGGATTAATGATGTGTTCGCCCACACCCTGCAAATCAGCATTGTTATTTTTTGTGAAAGGAGATAAAATTAAACACAACAAAACAGAGCAAAATTGGACATAATAACGCAATGTAAGAGATATAAATTTCAAAACTAGATAATCTGAAATCTTCCCTATCTATCATGTTGTCTATTTTTTTCTTCCAAATAGTTGTCCATGTCTTGCCACACAGAATTCATACTGAGAAACCTAGTATAAAATTAATCCAAACAGTCTGAGAAAGGAGTTTTAGGTCTTTAAAATCAGACAAAAAGGAAGTCACTAATGGCTGTGCTAGAATCGGTTGTTTGCTTCAAAATGCCTATGCATACTTTCATGTATGTGGAAACTCAGTTAAACACAACCAGCTTTAAAAAAAAAGACCATATTTTATAGAACAAACCAAAACATGGATAAAAGTATTGGGCTTCAAAGAGATGATCGAAGGAAATCCCCTCCTTACTACATTGCCTAGGGTCAACCTCTCAAGGGACGTCCAGATTACTGGCTCCGACATGCTAATGGGATAGGGGGAGAAGATGTGATGTTTGTTTCTCAGCCTGCAGGCTGGCAGACTCACAGCTGCTCATGGTGGGGAGAGGGTTTGCCTGGACTCCTGGCACTCCCAGCATGACCCATGTCCCAGGAAATGCCAGTGGAACTCAGTAATATTACTGTTTCCAAACATTGGGTCCAAGGAGTGAACTAGGTTAGTAGGAGATCTAAAAGCTCTGAGGAAGTAGCATTTACAGTTGTCCCACACTAGACTTTAGGTTTAGAGACATTCTGCCAATATTCACTGTTTGTGCCTGTCCCAAATCCATGTCCCTTGCTCCCGACACTGTATCAGATTACCCAGAAGAACCACCTCTTCACTCCCAGCACACCTATTTCTCATGGAGCCTTGAATCTGCTCCCTTCACATTACTTCCCTGCAACTGGCTTTCACACACATGTGATCCCAAGGGAAAAGGTGCCTTATTGACCGATCTGTCCTGCTTTGCTCCTTACCACCAGAAAGGAATAAACACAGAGGGCCTACTGAGAACAGTGGCATGCTGGAGTTACTATCCTCCACCCTAGCCTCTCATCTTCTGGAAATGGCAGGAAGATGATAGACCAGAGAACTCCCCCATATGAATGAGACAAAAGAAATTCTGGGCTAGTCAAACAGACTGTTTTCATAAACATATAGAAAAGACAGGTAGGATGAAAATTGACTGACTCTCACATTTTGAGTGAGACACACCTAGGGCAATTGGATTAGAATAGGGTGGGAAGAACCACCATAGGGTGGATCCTGTCCTAAGAGTTATAAAAGGGACACCAAGAAGGAAGAATCCTTTCTGTTTCCATGATGAGGTGGTTCCCTGCTTGAAACTTGGAATTCATATCCTTGCTTCCAGCCCAGATGAATTAGCCTCCTGAAAGGAACTCAGACGGGACTCAACAAGGCTTCGTATTTTAAGGTCTGTGCATTTTGGTGAGCTATTTCTTTGAGTGATCAAGAAACTTTTCAGAATTGACTTATATACTAGGAAATCTCAGTCAGCTTATTTCTAAATAAGTATTTCTTTTAATCTATAAACTAGGCTCTCTACTTGTGATTGCCATACTGCCCTGCCTGTCTTGGAACTGCTGACTGCAGTGAAATTTGTGCCATCTGGTGAAGAAGAAATTTGATTCCTGTGACTTGACAAGCTTGCTGCACTTTCACTCTGCTGATGTTAAGGGTTTCCAGTACCGCAGGCCCAGCAGAAATGTCACAGGGGCCAGCAGTGGACAGCAGGTACACCACAGACATCAAAGTAGTGAACGTGTCCTTTTTGTGGACCATTGATAACATTAGATTTTGCCTAAAGGAAATAGATGACTGCATTCAAAGTTCAATCTTTTCAGCTGAAGGAAATGATCAAGTGAAATGGTGCTTACGACTCTACCCAAATGGTCTTGATGAACAAAGCAAAGATTATGTGTGCTTATACCTGGGAATGATCTGCTGTCCAAGGAGGGTAGCTCATGCAAAATTCACCTTTTCCATTCTGAATGCCAAAGGAGAGAAAACCAAGGTGCTCTCAAGTCCACAAGCTTATACATTTGTGCGAGGAAAGGACTGGGGATTCAAACATTTCATCCTTAGAGAGTTTCTTTTGGATCCAAACAATGGGCTTCTCTCCAATGACAAGCTTTCCTTCTTCTGTGAAGTGAAAGTAGCACAAGATCCCACCAATCATTCCAGCCAGAATATTAGGAAGCTGGTTAAGGTTCCTGAGGGCTGCTTGGCAGAGGATCTAGGAGGACTGTGGGAGCGATCCCAGCTCTCAGACTGTTGCTTGTGTGTGGCTGGCCAGGAATTCCAGGCTCACAAAGCCATCTTAGCAGCTCGCTCTCCAGTTTTCATGGCGTTGTTGGAACATGAAAAGCAAGGAAGCAAAAAGAATCGTGTTGAAATCAGTGACATGGATCCTGAAGTTTTTAAGGAAATGATATACTTTATGTACACTGGAAAGGCACCAAACCTAGGGATCATGGCAACTGAACTGCTGGAGGCTGCAAGCAGGTTTGGTCTGGAGCGCCTGAAGCTCATGTGTGAGAACCACCTGTGCAGCAACCTCTCTGTGGAGAATGCCGTGGAAATCCTCATCTTGGCTGACCTCCACAGTGCACATCAGTTGAAAACCCGGACACTGGATTTCATCAATTTTCATGTTTCTGACATCCTGGAGACCTCTGAGTGGAAGGCCATGGTGGTGTCCCACCCTCACTTGGTGGCCGAAGCCTATCACTCTCTGGTTTCCATGCAGTGTGCATTCATGGTACCCCCATGCAAGCGTGTGAGACTGTCCTGAGATCCCACATCTATCTCCATTTATCTTCCCAAAACCCTGGCCACATTTGCTGCCCCTGAACCATAATATGCTAGGGCAATCCGTGGAAACTTCTCTCTTCTATGTGGAAATATTAAATTGTGCCTCTCTAGGGGAGAGAAGGGACCACCGTCTTAAGGTCAGAAAAAGGAAATGCGATATTGAGAATTTAGAAGTCGTGTATCATGTATTTTCAAATCTGTGTTTTATAATATTGAGCAAAGTGGGTTTTTACAATGTCGATGCCAAACTGAAACCAAAACTCCTGTCAATGTTGAAGGCAGACCTGGGGTGGGGCTACCCTTAGAGACAGGGACCATGAACTTCACTCTGTAAATGCAAGACTCCTTCCTGGCTTTCTGCACCATCATGCATCCCTGGGCACCCCACTTGTAACACGGGCTTTTTGCTGTCCCTCACTTTTCTCTGTAAATAAACCTGAATCTTACTTTGTACAGTTGTTTGGCTCCTCATCGTTTTTCTGTATGTTAGATTCAGAAGCTAAGAAAAATTTCAGTGTGCTGATGATTTCAGGCCCATCCACGGGATGAACACAGTGGATGTACAATGTCACTAATTAACATAGTAGATGGCAGAAATAAATGACCCAGAACTCAGGCTGCTGAAGCCAAAGGACAATCACACAATGCAAGTCTTTGCTCATGTTGTCCGGTCCCAGTGACACAGACAGGCAGCACAAGCACTACAGCACATTCCCGCAAAATCTAGGCCTCTGAGCGAGCAGTCCAATCATGGTCCTGGAGAAAAAAGAGAGGAAAATGCTCAGATTTACGAAAATGGCATGAAAGAGAATTAAAAGTAGAAGTGTTTTATGTATTTCAGAGGAATTCATGTTGAGGAAGCAAAATTTATTACTTACAACTGCACTGAGAAATGGCTGTTGGCAAATTCACACTATAAATCTCAAAAAGAGCTTTCTCACTGTGAACATTTAATATTCATAAGAATAGAATACATGTTTCTATGGTATTATGAAGAATAGAATTAAAATTAAAAATGAAAACGTAGTGGGTTTCATCTCAAAGTTTGGGCTTTTGTAAAAATCATTAGTGGTGTTACTCTGGAATCACCTAGAATTTGTAATGGCTCAGAGCTTCTAAAAATATATAAAGAAATGGATCCCCTTGTCTTGAACAGGTACAGATTTCAAAACATTTGTTTAATCAGGGCTTACAGCTGGTAACCCTTTATGTGCTGGTTGTGTAAATCTTCATGAATGTCAATATGGGATAACAACCTGTATAACAACTATGCAGTAAAATCACTAAGAGTTTTGGCTCTCTCTCTCTCTCTCTCTCTCTCTCTCTCTCTATATATATATATATATATATATATATATATATGTATATATGTCTATCTGTCTCTCTGTATGTCTGTCTATCTATCTCTATCTCTCTCAGTCTTTATCATGGCTTGAACTCACAACTCACAACCTGGTCATTGCAAGGCAAGTGCTTCTTTGGCTCAGTTTACTGCCTGACTTTTGCAGAAATTTTCATACATATGTCCTATTCTTGTGTCCTTACTCCTAGAAGTGTCCCTTTCTCACCTCAAGCTGGCTGAGATTGTTGAAAATGAGACAAAATAATTCACTCTGTGTGCATATTTCTTGAAAAGAACTATGGTTCTTAGATGTTGTGGGAATATGTGTTTTGGTATTATCACCCTCAAGTTTTATTTCACGTCCATTCTCTCCTCCTCATTAAAGAGAATAAAACAGGAAAAGCTTTAAAGGAGGAAAAAAGGAAAATTTTTATTAATTTTTTGTGTGAAAACTTTCAGAACACAGATTCCTCAGCTGTCCATACCTGACTTGCTGATTAGGTAGGAGTCATCCCAGTTGCTTGGGAATCGCTGTTCATCCTACAAGGGAGAACATTCAAATGTTAAATTTTTTTCTTTCCAAATATGTAAATAATTATTATCTTTTACATGAAATGTGGAAATTAAAAAGTATGAGTTTCTATCACTGCATCAAATGAACAACAAAAAACATTGAAAATAACTTACAAAGTGTAATTTCCTCATAGTGAAATGAATGGAGCAAAGTGGATTAGGGCAGAAGATTTTTCAGGACAAGCACAGGTCTTCTCAGCTTCTCTGAGTACAAATATGTGTTACAGTGACTTATTGTCAAGTGCTTCATAGAAACAGATGTTACATTGAATGTACAAATTGACCAAAATAATGTTTTCCTTGCAATTCTACAGAGGAACCAGGCAAGAATTGCAGCTTAAGTGGCTGAAGGGCAACCAGTGAGATATGGCGCTATATTAACACTCTTGTGAGAATGGCATGCCAGCTGTTAAGCATTAGGAGTTAGGACTGAGAATCGGTGTTCATTCCCTCAGTTGGTGTCACAGTTGTGAACTCTTGAAGGCTGATGTGCTCCCGTTTCCAGAAAACAATCATCCCTCTGCGATGTTGGGATTCGATGGGGGTTAATGCTAATCCAACATTACTAGCAGAAGACTTTTTTGAAGAAACCACTTGTTTGACTGCTTAATTCTAAGAAAAATATATGACAGAAGATGAACAAGAATTTGCCATAACTTTACAGGCATTCTGAAGCAAGGAAATCACCAACTGCATTTGGCAAGCACTGAAAGGCCTGCCAAAGTCCCCGGAGGCACCAATTTACCTGTATCATCCAAAGTTGTGTGTCACACATTCTCGAGCTACTAGTGAAGGCATCTTGTGACACTTCCAACTCTTATGTGCAAACAACACACTAATAAATAAAGTATCTATCCAGGAGTCCCGGATGATGAAAGTGGTAGGAGACTAGTGACAAATAGTAAACTTGCATGAACCATTTCGTTTCCTTCATTCAAGTCTAATCACAATATGACTGATTATTTATGTGTATAGTTAGCATGTAGTGATCTCTCACTCAGAAAATCAACAACCCTAGGAAAACATGGAACAGATTTAGAGTTTTCTAACCAAAATGGGAAGCAACAGGAGCCAAATGTACCTGACCTTGAAAGCAGGCACATGGATTAGCCTTATCACACCTCTGTGGAAGACATCTCGGTCTAAATTCTTAGGTACTGTAACCCTGAATCTTTAAAGACTCTATTCCTCTTTACTTTCCATTTTGCACTTGTAATTCATCCTACTCTTGATGCTGTCATCTTGCAATCTCAATAAACAGCAACTTGCTACGTTTCACAAGGTATATGCCAGGCAATACTCTTGTATGTGTACACAAGAATGTGGAAAAATTTTTGCCCATTCAGTTCTAACACAGCTCTAGGGCTGGATTAGAAACAAAAGCAGCATTTTCCCACCTTTCATCAGCCTGGTTTATAAGGCATTGCTACACAAAGAGAATTAGTGAAAAAATGTACAAAATGTTCCTACAAGGCTGATGACATTTTCCATGCAAATGGAATTCCACAGTGTATCCAAGGAAGAAACTTATACAATATTCTAAGAAGGGTTAATTTTGGAAAAATTTTACCCTATTTAAAAGGAAATTCAAGAGCTTGCATTTCATTAGCTTTACTACATTTTGTGTGTGTGTTTGTGTGCGTGTGTGTGTGTGTGTGTGTGTATCTCTAATAGTGAGTGTTATGCTCATATTTGTAAAAGTAGCTATAGAGAAGAAAATTTATTACAAATTACCCATGATTTCTATTTTTCTTGTCATTTTGTACAAGAAAGTATCTTCTTAATGTAGAAGTATCAAAATCTACACAACTGAATTACAACTAGTGCACATATTTTGTATAAAATTCAGAACCTAAAATTAACTAAGAGAGCACAGCAATGATGATTGTTGGGTATTGCACTGATAGGGGCATTGAACCTATTTTGGTTATGCTAGTTATTGCAGAATCAGGAAATCATCAACACTAGTGAGGGGAGATGTTTGGACCTGGGGACTCTTGTTCCTGGTAACAGTGATAGCTAGTGAGGCCAGTGGACAATGCTGAGAGGCTCAGCAGTGTAGGTAAGCAGCAGACATCGAGGTCTTTACTGTCTGGCACAGAATGGAGAAGGATTTTGTCATTCATTGGGAGGGAATGTTTGGCGGGAGCAATGTTGAAGTGAAGCCAGATGAACCTTAACCAGAACAGCTGCTGGCTTCCTTTAGAAGACCCTAGTTGGGTGCAGACACATGGAAATTGATTGGAATGAGCTTATTCAAATGAGCCTCCTCTTGAGGCAGGCTGGCTAATGCTGTCTACTACTCCATCATAAGGCAGTGCCTGGTTTGAAGGGAAAGAATGGCGGAACTCAGAACACTGTATCCATAGGGCATCTAATAATGAATCCAGAGAGAATCCTGGAAGAGAACGATTTTTTTTTTCATTCATTTTTCTTTTTGGCTTGGTATTTTCTTGTTTTATTCATCTGCTTTTGATTTCTCCTTTATTTTGTTCTTAATTTCTGCGGGTGACTGTGATTCCTAACTTCCCTGTGGGTATGCTTTTGTTTGGATTTCAATTTTTCTCTTTCAAATCTCATTTAGTCTTCTGCATTAGTTTCCCCCAGTAGGTGGGATCCATCTACCATCTCCGTTGTATTGTAATCTCTTTCCCTTTGGCCATTACTCTTCTTCCTCTGAAATATATTTTGAATCTTAACCCTTGAGGACAGATTGGACATATCATGAATTCATATATTGTTTATGATTGTTTGCATTCTGTTTTATCTTCCCGAATTCAGTTCATACTGTTAGGAAACTAGCAAGTATCACTCCAAGAATTCAACTGAAACAGAAAAGACATGAGAACACACAAATCAGACTAATCCTCTGGCACCCAGGCCAATAAAGCAAACCTGGGGGGAAATGATGTTGCAAAATTTGAAAACCCAATAAACCCAATAGTAGGTTACTTCAATATGGCAACAAGGCAATTGAATGAGGCTGTGGAATATATTAAAACAGAAGTAATCTCTCAAGTAACCACAACTAACTACAGAGATTACCAAAATACACAACCTTCTTAGTGATGTTAGTTCAGACACAGCCCCCAAAAAAAAGGCGAGCTTACAAGAACTGTTGAAGCACAACCTAAGAAATAAATGAACCCATTAAATAGATTCAAGCCGATATGCAAGAGAAAAAAATCCATTTTAAAAATTCAGAGCACTTTAGGCCAGTTTGAGGAAAGGACTTCACATACTGAGTACAGGCTGGCACTTAGTGACGAGGAGAGACAACAAATGACATTAAAAGCACTTTGTAGACATCATGACAGAAAGCTTTCCTGGTACAGAAGAGGAATTTAACCTACCAATAATTGAGGCAATTATTTCTCCAGTTAGCACTGATTAAAAGAATTCTACCTGCCCATGTGTAATAGACAAGTTTGCAGACATTCAAATAAAAATAGAGTATAAAAATCTGTTAGGGATGGGCTGGGGATTTCTCTCAGTAGCATAAGCAATTTCCTGGCAAGCTGTAGTCCTGAGTTCTATCCCTGGTAACAATAAAAATGAAAAAGAGAAAAAAAAATATCTGTTAGGGATGACGACTGTTGTGCTCCTTCCAATAAGGTCCCCAAGTACATGAGGGTATGTAACACTTGTGAGGCTGGAGGAAAACTGGATCACACTCTGAGTATGTAAAACAGAAAAAAGAGAAGCTTTGGAAGAAAGCCAGTGATATCTATCCCTGAAGTGGTAGCCCTTCTTACTGTCTACCTACCTTCCTTCCTTCCTTCCTTCTTTTCTTCCTTCCTTTCTTCCTTCCTTTCTTGCTTCCTTCTTTCGTTCCTTGCTTCCTTCCATCCCTCATTCCCTCTGTCCTTTCATTCTTTTGGTTTTTAATTCAAGTTAGTATTTAATCCCACATGTCCTTGAAACTGCAATGATATTCCTGCCTCAGCTTTGAGAGTGCTGGGATTAATGATGTGTTCGCCCACACCCTGCAAATCAGCATTGTTATTTTTTGTGAAAGGAGATAAAATTAAACACAACAAAACAGAGCAAAATTGGACATAATAACGCAATGTAAGAGATATAAATTTCAAAACTAGATAATCTGAAATCTTCCCTATCTATCATGTTGTCTATTTTTTTCTTCCAAATAGTTGTCCATGTCTTGCCACAGAGAATTCATACTGAGAAACCTAGTATAAAATTAATCCAAACAGTCTGAGAAAGGAGTTTTAGGTCTTTAAAATCAGACAAAAAGGAAGTCACTAATGGCTGTGCTAGAATCGGTTGTTTGCTTCAAAATGCCTATGCATACTTTCATGTATGTGGAAACTCAGTTAAACACAACCAGCTTTAAAAAAAAAGACCATATTTTATAGAACAAACCAAAACATGGATAAAAGTATTGGGCTTCAAAGAGATGATAGAAGGAAATCCCCTCCTTACTACATTGCCTAGGGTCAACCTCTCAAGGGACGTCCAGATTACTGGCTCCGACATGCTAATGGGATAGGGGGAGAAGATGTGATGTTTGTTTCTCAGCCTGCAGGCTGGCAGACTCACAGCTGCTCATGGTGGGGAGAGGGTTTGCCTGGACTCCTGGCACTCCCAGCATGACCCATGTCCCAGGAAATGCCAGTGGAACTCAGTAATATTACTGTTTCCAAACATTGGGTCCAAGGAGTGAACTAGGTTAGTAGGAGATCTAAAAGCTCTGAGGAAGTAGCATTTACAGTTGTCCCACACTAGACTTTAGGTTTAGAGACATTCTGCCAATATTCACTGTTTGTGCCTGTCCCAAATCCATGTCCCTTGCTCCCGACACTGTATCAGATTACCCAGAAGAACCACCTCTTCACTCCCAGCACACCTATTTCTCATGGAGCCTTGAATCTGCTCCCTTCACATTACTTCCCTGCAACTGGCTTTCACCCACATGTGATCCCAAGGGAAAAGGTGCCTTATTGACCGATCTGTCCTGCTTTGCTCCTTACCACCAGAAAGGAATAAACACAGAGGGCCTACTGAGAACAGTGGCATGCTGGAGTTACTATCCTCCACCCTAGCCTCTCATCTTCTGGAAATGGCAGGAAGACGATAGACCAGAGAACTCCCCCATATGAATGAGACAAAAGAAACTGTGGGCTAGTCAAACAGACTGTTTTCATAAACATATAGAAAAGACAGGTAGGATGAAAATTGACTGACTCTCACATTTTGAGTGAGACACACCTAGGGCAATTGGATTAGAATAGGGTGGGAAGAACCACCATAGGGTGGATCCTGTCCTAAGAGTTATAAAAGGGACACCAAGAAGGAAGAATCCTTTCTGTTTCCATGATGAGGTGGTTCCCTGCTTGAAACTTGGAATTCATATCCTTGCTTCCAGCCCAGATGAATTAGCCTCCTGAAAGGAACTCAGACGGGACTCAACAAGGCTTCGTATTTTAAGGTCTGTGCATTTTGGTGAGCTATTTCTTTGAGTGATCAAGAAACTTTTCAGAATTGACTTATATACTAGGAAATCTCAGTCAGCTTATTTCTAAATAAGTATTTCTTTTAATCTATAAACTAGGCTCTCTACTTGTGATTGCCATACTGCCCTGCCTGTCTTGGAACTGCTGACTGCAGTGAAATTTGTGCCATCTGGTGAAGAAGAAATTTGATTCGTGTGACTTGACAAGCTTGCTGCACTTTCACTCTGCTGATGTTAAGGGTTTCCAGTACCGCAGGCCCAGCAGAAATGTCACAGGGGCCAGCAGTGGACAGCAGGTACACCACAGACATCAAAGTAGTGAACGTGTCCTTTTTGTGGACCATTGATAACATTAGATTTTGCCTAAAGGAAATAGATGACTGCATTCAAAGTTCAATCTTTTCAGCTGAAGGAAATGATCAAGTGAAATGGTGCTTACGACTCTACCCAAATGGTCTTGATGAACAAAGCAAAGATTATGTGTGCTTATACCTGGGAATGATCTGCTGTCCAAGGAGGGTAGCTCATGCAAAATTCACCTTTTCCATTCTGAATGCCAAAGGAGAGAAAACCAAGGTGCTCTCAAGTCCACAAGCTTATACATTTGTGCGAGGAAAGGACTGGGGATTCAAACATTTCATCCTTAGAGAGTTTCTTTTGGATCCAAACAATGGGCTTCTCTCCAATGACAAGCTTTCCTTCTTCTGTGAAGTGAAAGTAGCACAAGATCCCACCAATCATTCCAGCCAGAATATTAGGAAGCTGGTTAAGGTTCCTGAGGGCTGCTTGGCAGAGGATCTAGGAGGACTGTGGGAGCGATCCCAGCTCTCAGACTGTTGCTTGTGTGTGGCTGGCCAGGAATTCCAGGCTCACAAAGCCATCTTAGCAGCTCGCTCTCCAGTTTTCATGGCGTTGTTGGAACATGAAAAGCAAGGAAGCAAAAAGAATCGTGTTGAAATCAGTGACATGGATCCTGAAGTTTTTAAGGAAATGATATACTTTATGTACACTGGAAAGGCACCAAACCTAGGGATCATGGCAACTGAACTGCTGGAGGCTGCAAGCAGGTTTGGTCTGGAGCGCCTGAAGCTCATGTGTGAGAACCACCTGTGCAGCAACCTCTCTGTGGAGAATGCCGTGGAAATCCTCATCTTGGCTGACCTCCACAGTGCACATCAGTTGAAAACCCGGACACTGGATTTCATCAATTTTCATGTTTCTGACATCCTGGAGACCTCTGAGTGGAAGGCCATGGTGGTGTCCCACACTCACTTGGTGGCCGAAGCCTATCACTCTCTGGTTTCCATGCAGTGTGCATTCATGGTACCCCCATGCAAGCGTGTGAGACTGTCCTGAGATCCCACATCTCCATTTATCTTCCCAAAACCCTGGCCACATTTGCTGCCCCTGAACCATAATATGCTAGGGCAATCCGTGGAAACTTCACTCTTCTATGTGGAAATATTAAATTGTGCCTCTCTAGGGGAGAGAAGGGACCACCGTCTTAAGGTCAGAAAAAGGAAATGGGATCTTGAGAATTTAGAAGTCGTGTATCATGCATTTTCAAATCTGTGTTTTATAATATTGAGCAAAGTGGGTTTTTACAGTGTCGATGCCAAACGGAAACCAAAACTCCTGTCAATGTTGAAGGCAGACCTGGGGTGGGGCTACCCTTAGAGGCAGGGACCATGAACTTCACTCTGTAAATGCAAGACTCCTTCCTGGCTTTCTGCACCATCATGCATCCCTGGGCACCCCACTTGTAACACGGGCTTTTTGCTGTCCCTCACTTTTCTCTGTAAATAAACCTGAATCTTACTTTGTACAGTTGTTTGGCTCCTCATCGTTTTTCTGTATGTTAGATTCAGAAGCTAAGAAAAATTTCAGTGTGCTGATGATTTCAGGCCCATCCACGGGATGAACACAGTGGATGTACAATGTCACTAATTAACATAGTAGATGGCAGAAATAAATGACCCAGAACTCAGGCTGCTGAAGCCAAAGGACAATCACACAATGCAAGTCTTTGCTCATGTTGTCCGGTCCCAGTGACACAGACAGGCAGCACAAGCACTACAGCACATTCCCGCAAAATCTAGGCCTCTGAGCGAGCAGTCCAATCATGGTCCTGGAGAAAAAAGAGAGGAAAATGCTCAGATTTACGAAAATGGCATGAAAGAGAATTAAAAGTAGAAGTGTTTTATGTATTTCAGAGGAATTCATGTTGAGGAAGCAAAATTTATTACTTACAACTGCACTGAGAAATGGCTGTTGGCAAATTCACACTATAAATCTCAAAAAGAGCTTTCTCACTGTGAACATTTAATATTCATAAGAATAGAATACATGTTTCTATGGTATTATGAAGAATAGAATTAAAATTAAAAATGAAAACGTAGTGGGTTTCATCTCAAAGTTTGGGCTTTTGTAAAAATCATTAGTGGTGTTACTCTGGAATCACCTAGAATTTGTAATGGCTCAGAGCTTCTAAAAATATATAAAGAAATGGATCCCCTTGTCTTGAACAGGTACAGATTTCAAAACATTTGTTTAATCAGGGCTTACAGCTGGTAACCCTTTATGTGCTGGTTGTGTAAATCTTCATGAATGTCAATATGGGATAACAACCTGTATAACAACTATGCAGTAAAATCACTAAGAGTTTTGGCTCTCTCTCTCTCTCTCTCTCTCTCTCTCTCTCTCTCTATATATATATATATATATATATATATATATATATATATATATGTCTATCTGTCTCTCTGTATGTCTGTCTATCTATCTCTATCTCTCTCAGTCTTTATCATGGCTTGAACTCACAACTCACAACCTGGTCATTGCCAGGCAAGTGCTTCTTTGGCTCAGTTTACTGCCTGACTTTTGCAGATATTTGGCATACATATGTCCTATTCTTGTGTCCTTACTCCTAGAAGTGTCCCTTTCTCACCTCAAGCTGGCTGAGATTGTTGAAAATGAGACAAAATAATTCACTCTGTGTGCATATTTCTTGAAAAGAACATAGGTTCTTAGATGTTGTGGGAATATGTGTTTTGGTATTATCACCCTCAAGTTTTATTTCACGTCCATTCTCTCCTCCTCATTAAAGAGAATAAAACAGGAAAAGCTTTAAAGGAGGAAAAAAGGAAAATTTTTATTAATTTTTTGTGTGAAAACTTTCAGAACACAGATTCCTCAGCTGTCCATACCTGACTTGCTGATTAGGTAGGAGTCATCCCAGTTGCTTGGGAATCGCTGTTCATCCTACAAGGGAGAACATTCAAATGTTAAATTTTTTTCTTTCCAAATATGTAAATAATTATTATCTTTTACATGAAATGTGGAAATTAAAAAGTATGAGTTTCTATCACTGCATCAAATGAACAACAAAAAACATTGAAAATAACTTACAAAGTGTAATTTCCTCATAGTGAAATGAATGGAGCAAAGTGGATTAGGGCAGAAGATTTTTCAGGGCAAGCACAGGTCTTCTCAGCTTCTCTGAGTACAAATATGTGTTACAGTGACTTATTGTCAAGTGCTTCATAGAAACAGATGTTATATTGAATGTACAAATTGACCAAAATAATGTTTTCCTTGCAATTCTACAGAGGAACCAGGCAAGAATTGCAGCTTAAGTGGCTGAAGGGCAACCAGTGAGATATGGCGCTATATTAACACTCTTGTGAGAATGGCATGCCAGCTGTTAAGCATTAGGAGTTAGGACTGAGAATCGGTGTTCATTCCCTCAGTTGGTGTCACAGTTGTGAACTCTTGAAGGCTGATGTGCTCCCGTTTCCAGAAAACAATCATCCCTCTGCGATGTTGGGATTCGATGGGGGTTAATGCTAATCCAACATTACTAGCAGAAGACTTTTTTGAAGAAACCACTTGTTTGACTGCTTAATTCTAAGAAAAATATATGACAGAAGATGAACAAGAATTTGCCATAACTTTACAGGCATTCTGAAGCAAGGAAATCACCAACTGCATTTGGCAAGCACTGAAAGGCCTGCCAAAGTCCCCGGAGGCACCAATTTACCTGTATCATCCAAAGTTGTGTGTCACACATTCTCGAGCTACTAGTGAAGGCATCTTGTGACACTTCCAACTCTTATGTGCAAACAACACACTAATAAATAAAGTATCTATCCAGGAGTCCCGGATGATGAAAGTGGTAGGAGACTAGTGACAAATAGTAAACTTGCATGAACCATTTCGTTTCCTTCATTCAAGTCTAATCACAATATGACTGATTATTTATGTGTATAGTTAGCATGTAGTGATCTCTCACTCAGAAAATCAACAACCCTAGGAAAACATGGAACAGATTTAGAGTTTTCTAACCAAAATGGGAAGCAACAGGAGCCAAATGTACCTGACCTTGAAAGCAGGCACATGGATTAGCCTTATCACACCTCTGTGGAAGACATCTCGGTCTAAATTCTTAGGTACTGTAACCCTGAATCTTTAAAGACTCTATTCCTCTTTACTTTCCATTTTGCACTTGTAATTCATCCTACTCTTGATGCTGTCATCTTGCAATCTCAATAAACAGCAACTTGCTACGTTTCACAAGGTATATGCCAGGCAATACTCTTGTATGTGTACACAAGAATGTGGAAAAATTTTTGCCCATTCAGTTCTAACACAGCTCTAGGGCTGGATTAGAAACAAAAGCAGCATTTTCCCACCTTTCATCAGCCTGGTTTATAAGGCATTGCTACACAAAGAGAATTAGTGAAAAAATGTACAAAATGTTCCTACAAGGCTGATGACATTTTCCATGCAAATGGAATTCCACAGTGTATCCAAGGAAGAAACTTATACAATATTCTAAGAAGGGTTAATTTTGGAAAAATTTTACCCTATTTAAAAGGAAATTCAAGAGCTTGCATTTCATTAGCTTTACTACATTTTGTGTGTGTGTTTGTGTGCGTGTGTGTGTGTGTGTGTGTGTATCTCTAATAGTGAGTGTTATGCTCATATTTGTAAAAGTAGCTATAGAGAAGAAAATTTATTACAAATTACCCATGATTTCTATTTTTCTTGTCATTTTGTACAAGAAAGTATCTTCTTAATGTAGAAGTATCAAAATCTACACAACTGAATTACAACTAGTGCACATATTTTGTATAAAATTCAGAACCTAAAATTAACTAAGAGAGCACAGCAATGATGATTGTTGGGTATTGTACTGATAGGGGCATTGAACCTATTTTGGTTATGCTAGTTATTGCAGAATCAGGAAATCATCAACACTAGTGAGGGAAGATGTTTGGACCTGGGGACTCTTGTTCCTGGTAACAGTGACAGCTAGTGAGGCCAGTGGACAATGCTGAGAGACTCAGCAGTGTAGGTAAGCAGCAGACATCGAGGTCTTTACTGTCTGGCACAGAATGGAGAAGGATTTTGTCATTCAGCGGGAGGGAATGTTTGGCGGGAGCCATGTTGAAGTGAAGTCAGATGAACCTTAACCAGAACAGCTGCTGGCTTCCTTTACAAGACCCTAGTTGGGTGCAGACACATGGAAATTGATTGGAATGAGCTTATTCAAATGAGCCTCCTCTTGAGGCAGGCTGGCTAATGCTGTCTACTACTCCATCATAAGGCAGTGCCTGGTTTGAAGGGAAAGAATGGCGGAACTCAGAACACTGTATCCATAGGGGATCTAATAATGAATCCAGAGAGAATCCTGGAAGAGAACGATTTTTTTTTTTCATTCATTTTTCTCTTTGGTTTGGTATTTTCTTGTTTTATTCATCTGCTTTTTATTTTTCCTTTATTTTGTTCTTAATTTCTGCGGGTGACTGTGATTCCTAACTTCCCTGTGGGTATGCTTTTGTTTGGATTTCAATTTTTCTCTTTCAAATCTCATTTAGTCTTCTGCATTAGTTTCCCCCAGTAGGTGGGATCCATCTACCATCTCCGTTGTATTGTAATCTCTTTCCCTTTGGCCATTACTCTTCTTCCTCTGAAATATATTTTGAATCTTAACCCTTGAGGACAGATTGGACATATCATGAATTCATATATTGTTTATGATTGTTTGCATTCTGTTTTATCTTCCCGAATTCAGTTCATACTGTTAGGAAACTAGCAAGTATCACTCCAAGAATTCAACTGAAACAGAAAAGACATGAGAACACACAAATCAGACTAATCCTCTGGCACCCAGGCCAATAAAGCAAACCTGGGGGGAAATGAGGTTGCAAAATTTGAAAACCCAATAAACCCAATAGTAGGTTACTTCAATGTGGCAACAAGGCAATTGAATGAGGCTGTGGAATATATTAAAACAGAAGTAATCTCTCAAGTAACCACAACTAACTACAGAGATTACCAAAATACACAACCTTCTTAGTGATGTTAGTTCAGACACAGCCCCCCAAAAAAAGGCGAGCTTACAAGAACTGTTGAAGCACAACCTAAGAAATAAATGAACCCATTAAATAGATTCAAGCCGATATGCAAGAGAAAAAAATCCATTTTAAAAATTCAGAGCACTTTAGGCCAGTTTGAGGAAAGGACTTCACATACTGAGTACAGGCTGGCACTTAGTGACGAGGAGAGACAACAAATGACATTAAAAGCACTTTGTAGACATCATGACAGAAAGCTTTCCTGGTACAGAAGAGGAATTTAACCTACCAATAATTGAGGCAATTATTTCTCCAGTTAGCACTGATTAAAAGAATTCTACCTGCCCATGTGTAATAGACAAGTTTGCAGACATTCAAATAAAAATAGAGTATCAAAATCTGTTAGGGATGGGCTGGGGATTTCTCTCAGTAGCATAAGCAATTTCCTGGCAAGCTGTAGTCCTGAGTTCTATCCCTGGTAACAATAAAAATGAAAAAGAGAAAAAAAAAATATCTGTTAGGGATGAGGACTGTTGTGCTCCTTCCAATAAGGTCCCCAAGTACATGAGGTTATGTAACACTTGTGAGGCTGGAGGAAAACTGGATCACACTCTGAGTATGTAAAACAGAAAAAAGAGAAGCTTTGGAAGAAAGCCAGTGATATCTATCCCTGAAGTGGTAGCCCTTCTTACTGTCTACCTACCTTCCTTCCTTCCTTCCTTCTTTTCTTCCTTCCTTTCTTCCTTCCTTTCTTGCTTCCTTCTTTCGTTCCTTGCTTCCTTCCATCCCTCATTCCCTCTGTCCTTTCATTCTTTTGGTTTTTAATTCAAGTTAGTATTTAATCCCACATGTCCTTGAAACTGCAATGATATTCCTGCCTCAGCTTTGAGAGTGCTGGGATTAATGATGTGTTCGCCCACACCCTGCAAATCAGCATTGTTATTTTTTGTGAAAGGAGATAAAATTAAACACAACAAAACAGAGCAAAATTGGACATAATAACTCAATGTAAGAGATATAAATTTCAAAACTAGATAATCTGAAATCTTCCCTATCTATCATGTTGTCTATTTTTTTCTTCCAAATAGTTGTCCATGTCTTGAAACACAGAATTCATACTGAGAAACCTAGTATAAAATTAATCCAAACAGTCTGAGAAAGGAGTTTTAGGTCTTTAAAATCAGACAAAAAGGAAGTCACTAATGGCTGTGCTAGAATCGGTTGTTTGCTTCAAAATGCCTATGCATACTTTCATGTATGTGGAAACTCAGTTAAACACAACCAGCTTAAAAAAAAAGACCATATTTTATAGAACAAACCAAAACATGGATAAAAGTATTGGGCTTCAAAGAGATGATAGAAGGAAATCCCCTCCTTACTACATTGCCTAGGGTCAACCTCTCAAGGGACGTCCAGATTACTGGCTCCGACATGCTAATGGGATAGGGGGAGAAGATGTGATGTTTGTTTCTCAGCCTGCAGGCTGGCAGACTCACAGCTGCTCATGGTGGGGAGAGGGTTTGCCTGGACTCCTGGCACTCCCAGCATGACCCATGTCCCAGGAAATGCCAGTGGAACTCAGTAATATTACTGTTTCCAAACATTGGGTCCAAGGAGTGAACTAGGTTAGTAGGAGATCTAAAAGCTCTGAGGAAGTAGCATTTACAGTTGTCCCACACTAGACTTTAGGTTTAGAGACATTCTGCCAATATTCACTGTTTGTGCCTGTCCCAAATCCATGTCCCTTGCTCCCGACACTGTATCAGATTACCCAGAAGAACCACCTCTTCACTCCCAGCACACCTATTTCTCATGGAGCCTTGAATCTGCTCCCTTCACATTACTTCCCTGCAACTGGCTTTCACACACATGTGATCCCAAGGGAAAAGGTGCCTTATTGACCGATCTGTCCTGCTTTGCTCCTTACCACCAGAAAGGAATAAACACAGAGGGCCTACTGAGAACAGTGGCATGCTGGAGTTACTATCCTCCACCCTAGCCTCTCATCTTCTGGAAATGGCAGGAAGACGATAGACCAGAGAACTCCCCCATATGAATGAGACAAAAGAAATTCTGGGCTAGTCAAACAGACTGTTTTCATAAACATATAGAAAAGACAGGTAGGATGAAAATTGACTGACTCTCACATTTTGAGTGAGACACACCTAGGGCAATTGGATTAGAATAGGGTGGGAAGAACCACCATAGGGTGGATCCTGTCCTAAGAGTTATAAAAGGGACACCAAGAAGGAAGAATCCTTTCTGTTTCCATGATGAGGTGGTTCCCTGCTTGAAACTTGGAATTCATATCCTTGCTTCCAGCCCAGATGAATTAGCCTCCTGAAAGGAACTCAGACGGGACTCAACAAGGCTTCGTATTTTAAGGTCTGTGCATTTTGGTGAGCTATTTCTTTGAGTGATCAAGAAACTTTTCAGAATTGACTTATATACTAGGAAATCTCAGTCAGCTTATTTCTAAATAAGTATTTCTTTTAATCTATAAACTAGGCTCTCTACTTGTGATTGCCATACTGCCCTGCCTGTCTTGGAACTGCTGACTGCAGTGAAATTTGTGCCATCTGGTGAAGAAGAAATTTGATTCGTGTGACTTGACAAGCTTGCTGCACTTTCACTCTGCTGATGTTAATGGTTTCCAGTACCGCAGGCCCAGCAGAAATGTCACAGGGGCCCACAGTGGACAGCAGGTACACCACAGACATCAAAGTAGTGAACGTGTCCTTTTTGTGGACCATTGATAACATTAGATTTTGCCTAAAGGAAATAGATGACTGCATTCAAAGTTCAATCTTTTCAGCTGAAGGAAATGATCAAGTGAAATGGTGCTTACGACTCTACCCAAATGGTCTTGATGAACAAAGGGAAGATTATGTGTGCTTATACCTGGGAATGATCTGCTGTCCAAGGAGGGTAGCTCATGCAAAATTCACCTTTTCCATTCTGAATGCCAAAGGAGAGAAAATCAAGGTGCTCTCAAGTACACAAGCTTATACATTTGTGCTAAGAAAGGACTGGGGATTCAAATATTTCATCCTTAGAGAGTTTCTTTTGGATCCAAACAATGGGCTTCTCTCCAATGACAAGCTTTCCTTCTTCTGTGAAGTGAAAGTAGCACAAGATCCCACCAATCATTCCAGCCAGAATATTAGGAAGCTGGTTAAGGTTCCTGAGGGCTGCTTGGCAGAGGATCTAGGAGGACTGTGGGAGCGATCCCAGCTCTCAGACTGTTGCTTGTGTGTGGCTGGCCAGGAATTCCAGGCTCACAAAGCCATCTTAGCAGCTCGCTCTCCAGTTTTCATGGCGTTGTTGGAACATGAAAAGCAAGGAAGCAAAAAGAATCGTGTTGAAATCAGTGACATGGATCCTGAAGTTTTTAAGGAAATGATATACTTTATGTACACTGGAAAGGCACCAAACCTAGGGATCATGGCAACTGAACTGCTGGAGGCTGCAACCAGGTTTGGTCTGGAGCGCCTGAAGCTCATGTGTGAGAACCACCTGTGCAGCAACCTCTCTGTGGAGAATGCCGTGGAAATCCTCATCTTGGCTGACCTCCACAGTGCACATCAGTTGAAAACCCGGACACTGGATTTCATCAATTTTCATGTTTCTGACATCCTGGAGACCTCTGAGTGGAAGGCCATGGTGGTGTCCCACCCTCACTTGTCCTGAGATCCCACATCTCCATTTATCTTCCCAAAACCCTGGCCACATTTGCTGCCCCTGAACCATAATATGCTAGGGCAATCCGTGGAAACTTCACTCTTCTATGTGGAAATATTAAATTGTGCCTCTCTAGGGGAGAGAAGGGACCACCGTCTTAAGGTCAGAAAAAGGAAATGGGATCTTGAGAATTTAGAAGTCGTGTATCATGCATTTTCAAATCTGTGTTTTATAATATTGAGCAAAGTGGGTTTTTACAGTGTCGATGCCAAACGGAAACCAAAACTCCTGTCAATGTTGAAGGCAGACCTGGGGTGGGGCTACCCTTAGAGGCAGGGACCATGAACTTCACTCTGTAAATGCAAGACTCCTTCCTGGCTTTCTGCACCATCATGCATCCCTGGGCACCCCACTTGTAACACGGGCTTTTTGCTGTCCCTCACTTTTCTCTGTAAATAAACCTGAATCTTACTTTGTACAGTTGTTTGGCTCCTCATCCTTTTTCTGTATGTTAGATTCAGAAGCTAAGAAAAATTTCAGTGTGCTGATGATTTCAGGCCCATCCACGGGATGAACACAGTGGATGTACAATGTCACTAATTAACATAGTAGATGGGAGAAATAAATGACCCAGAACTCAGGCTGCTGAAGCCAAAGGACAATCACACAATGCAAGTCTTTGCTCCTGTTGTCCTGTCCCAGTGACACAGACAGGCAGCACAAGCACTACAGCACATTCCCGCAAAATCTAGGCCTCTGAGCGAGCAGTCCAATCATGGTCCTGGAGAAAAAAGAGAGGAAAATGCTCAGATTTACGAAAATGGCTTAAAAGAGAATTAAAAGTAGAAGTGTTTTATGTATTTCAGAGGAATTCATGTTGAGGAAGCAAAATTTATTACTTACAACTGCACTAAGAAATGGCTGTTGGCAAATTCACACTATAAATCTCAAAAAGAGCTTCTCACTGTGAACATTTAATATTCATAAGAGTAGAAAACATGTTTCTATTGTATTATGAAGAATAGAATTAAAATTAAAAATGAAAACGTAGTGGGTTTCATCTCAAAGTTTGGGCTTTTGTAAAAATCATTACTGGTGTTACTCTGGAATCACCTAGAATCTGTAATGGCTCAGAGCTTCTAAAAATATATAAAGAAATGGATCCCCTTGTCTTGAACAGGTACAGATTGTAAAACATTTGTTTAATCAGGGCTTACAGCTGGTAACCCTTTATGTGCTGGTTGTGTAAATCTTCATGAATGTCAATATGGGATAACAACCTGTATAACAATTATGCAGTAAAATCACTACGAGTTTTCTCTCTCTCTCTCTCTCTCTCTCTCTCTCTCTCTCTCTCTCTCTCTCTCTCTCTGTATATATATATATATATATATATATATATATATATATATCTGTGTATCTGTCTGTCTGTCTGTCTGTCTGTCTATCTATCTCTATCTCTCTCAGTCTTTATCATGGCTTGAACTCACGACTCACAACCTGGTCATTGCCAGGCAAGTGCTTCTTTGGCTCAGTTTACTGCCTGACTTTTGCAGATATTTGGCATACACATGTCCTATTCTTGTGTCCTTACTCCTAGAAGTGTCCCTTTCTCACCTCAAGCCGGCTGAGATTGTTGAAAATGAGACAAAATAATTCACTCTGTGTGCATATTTCTTGAAAAGAACTATGGTTCTTAGATGTTGTGGGAATATGTGTTTTGGTATTATCACCCTCAAGTTTTATTTCACGTCCATTCTCTACTCCTCATTAAAGAGAATAAAACAGGAAAAGCTTTAAAGGAGGAAAAAAGGAAATTTTTTATTAATTTTTTGTGTGAAAACTTTCAGAACACAGATTCCTCAGCTGTCCATACCTGACTTGCTGATTATGTAGGAGTCATCCCAGTTGCTTGGGAATCGCTGTTCATCCTACAAGGGAGAACATTCAAATGTTAATTTTTTTCTTTCAAAATATGTAAATAATTATTATCTTTTACATGAAATGTGGAAATTAAAAAGTATGAGTTTCTATCACTGCATCAAATGAACAACAAAAAACATTGAAAATAACTTACAAAGTGTAATTTCCTCATAGTGAAATGAATGGAGCAAAGTGGATTAGGGCAGAAGATTTTTCAGGGCAAGCACAGGTCTTCTCAGCTTCTCTGAGTACAAATATGTGTTACAGTGACTTATTGTCAAGTGCTTCATAGAAACAGAAGTTATATTGAATGTACAAATTGACCAAAAGAATGTTTTCCTTGCAATTCTACAGAGGAACCAGGCAAGAATTGCAGCTTAAGTGGCTGAAGGGCAACCAGTGAGATATGGCGCTATATTAACACTCTTGTGAGAATGAGATGCCAGCTGTTAAGCATTAGGAGTTAGGACTGAGAATGCCTGTTCATTCCCTCAGTTGGTGTCACAGTTGTGAACTCTTGAAGGATGATGTGCTCCCGTTTCCAGAAAACAATCATCCCTCTGCGATGTTGGGATTCGATGGGGGTTAATGCTAATCCAACATTACTACAGAAGACTTTTTTGAAGAAACCACTTGTTTAACTGCTTAATTCTAAGAAAAATATATGACAGAAGATGAACAAGAATTTGCCATAACTTTACAGGCATTCTGAAGCAAGGAAATCACCAACTGCATTTGGCAAGCACTGAAAGGCCTGCCAAAGTCCCTGGAGGCACCAATTGACCTGTATCATCCAAAGTTGTGTGTCACACATTCTCGAGCTACTAGTGAAGGCATCTTGTGACACTTCCAACTCTTATGTGCAAACAACACACTAATAAATAAAGTATCTATCCAGGAGTCCCGGATGATGAAAGTGGTAGGAGACTAGTGACAAATAGTAAAATTGCATGAACCATTTCGTTTCCTTCATTCAACTCTAATCACAATATGACTGATTATTTATGTGTAAAGTTAGCATGTAGTGATCTCTCAGTCAGCAAATCAACAACCCTAGGAAAACATGGAACAGATTTAGAGTTTTCTAACCAAAATGGGAAGCAACAGGAGCCAAATGTACCTGACCTTGAAAGCAGGCACATGGATTAGCCTTATCACACCTCTGTGGAAGATATCTCGGTCTAAATTCTTAGGTACTGTAACCCTGAATCTTTAAAGTTTCTATTCCTCTTTACGTTCCATTTTGCACTTGTAATTCATCCTACTGTCATCTTGTAATCTCAATAAACCGCAACTAACTATGTATCACAAGGTATATACCAGGCAATACTCTTGTATCTGTACACAAGAATGTGGAAAAATTTTTGCCCCTTCAGTTGTAACACAGCTCTAGGGCTGGATTAGAAACAAAGCAGCATTTTCCCACCTTTCATCAGCCTGGTTTAAAAGGCATTGCTACACAAAGAGAATTCGTGAAAAAATGTAAAAAATGTTCCTACAAGACTGATGACATTTTCCATGCAAATGGAATTCCACAGTGTATCCAAGGAAGAAACTTATACAATATTCTAAGAAGGGTTAATTTTGGAAAAATTTTACCCTATTTAAAAGGCACTTGAAGAACTTGCATTTCATTAGCTTTACTACATTTTGTGTGTGCGTTTGTGTGTGTGTGTGTGTGTGTATCTTTAATAGTGAGTGTTATGCTCATATATATAAAAGTAGCTATAGAGAAGAAAATTTATTACACATTACCCATGATTTCTGTTTTTCTTGTCATTTTGTACAAGAAAGTATCTTCTTAATGTAGAAATATCAAAATCTACACAACTGAATTACAACTAGTGCACATATTTTGTATAAAATTCAGAACCTAAAATTAACTAAGAGAGCACAGCAATGATGATTGTTGGGTATTGTACTGATAGGGGCATTGAACCTATTTTGGTTATGCTAGTTATTGCAGAATCAGGAAATCATCAACACTAGTGAGGGAAGATGTTTGGACCTGGGGACTCTTGTTCCTGGTAACAGTGACAGCTAGTGAGGCCAGTGGACAATGCTGAGAGACTCAGCAGTGTAGGTAAGCAGCAGACATCGAGGTCTTTACTGTCTGGCACAGAATGGAGAAGGATTTTGTCATTCAGCGGGAGGGAATGTTTGGCGGGAGCCATGTTGAAGTGAAGTCAGATGAACCTTAACCAGAACAGCTGCTGGCTTCCTTTACAAGACCCTAGTTGGGTGCAGACACATGGAAATTGATTGGAATGAGCTTATTCAAATGAGCCTCCTCTTGAGGCAGGCTGGCTAATGCTGTCTACTACTCCATCATAAGGCAGTGCCTGGTTTGAAGGGAAAGAATGGCGGAACTCAGAACACTGTATCCATAGGGGATCTAATAATGAATCCAGAGAGAATCCTGGAAGAGAACGATTTTTTTTTTTCATTCATTTTTCTCTTTGGTTTGGTATTTTCTTGTTTTATTCATCTGCTTTTTATTTTTCCTTTATTTTGTTCTTAATTTCTGCGGGTGACTGTGATTCCTAACTTCCCTGTGGGTATGCTTTTGTTTGGATTTCAATTTTTCTCTTTCAAATCTCATTTAGTCTTCTGCATTAGTTTCCCCCAGTAGGTGGGATCCATCTACCATCTCCGTTGTATTGTAATCTCTTTCCCTTTGGCCATTACTCTTCTTCCTCTGAAATATATTTTGAATCTTAACCCTTGAGGACAGATTGGACATATCATGAATTCATATATTGTTTATGATTGTTTGCATTCTGTTTTATCTTCCCGAATTCAGTTCATACTGTTAGGAAACTAGCAAGTTTCACTCCAGGAATTCAATTGAAACAGAAAAGACATGAGAACACACAAATCAGACTAATCCTCTGGCACCCAGGCCAATAAAGCAAACCTGGGGGGAAATGAGGTTGGAAAATTTGAAAACCCAATGGTAGGTTACTTCAATGTGGCAACAAGGCAATTGAATGAGGTTGTGGAATGTATTAAAACAGAAGTAATCTCTCAAGTAACCACAACTAACTACAGAGATTACCAAAATACACAGCATTCTTAGTGATGTTAGTTCAGACACAGCCAAAAAATCAGGCGAGTTTACAAGAACTGTTGAAGCACAACCTAAGAAATAAATGAACCCATTAAATAGATTCAAGCCGATATGCAAGAGAAAAAAATCCATTTTAAAAATTCAGAGCACTTTAGGCCAGTTTGAGGAAAGGACTTCACATACTGAGTACAGGCTGGCACTTAGTGACGAGGAGAGACAACAAATGACATTAAAAGCACTTTGTAGACATCAAGACAGAAAGCTTTCCTGGTACAGAAGAGGAATTTAACCTACCAATAATTGAGGCAATTATTTCTCCAGTTAGCACTGATTAAAAGAATTCTACCTGCCCATGTGTAATAGACAAGTTTGCAGACATTCAAATAAAAATAGAGTATTAAAATCTGTTAGGGATGGGCTGGGGATTTCTCTCAGTAGCATAAGCAACTTCCTGGCAAGCAGTAGTCCTGAGTTCTATCCCTGGTAACAATAAAAACGAAAAAGAGAAAAAAAATATCTGTTAGGGATGAAGACTGTTGTGCTCCTTCCAATAAGGTCCCCAAGTACATTAGGTTATGTAACCCTTCTGAGGCTGGAGGAAAACTGGATCACACTCTGAGTATGTAAAACAGAAAAAAGAGAAGCTTTGGAAGAAAGCCAGTGATATCTATCCCTGAAGTGGTAGCCCTTCTTACGGTCTACCTTCCTTCCTTCCTTCCTTCCTTCCTTCCTTCCTTCCTTCCTTCCTTCCTTGCTGGCTTCCTTCTTTCCTTCCTTGCTTCCTTCCATCCCTCATTCCCTCTGTCCTTCCATTCTTTTGGTTTTTAATTCAAGTTAGTATTTAATCCCACATGTCCGTGAAACTGCAATGATATTCCTGCCTCAGCTTTGAGAGTGCTGGGATTAATGATGTGTTCGCCCACACCCTGCAAATCCGCATTGTTATTTTGTGTGAAAGGAGATAAAATTAAACACAACAAAACAGAGCAAAATTGGACATAATACCTCAATTTAAGAGATATAAATTTCAAAACTAGATAATCTGAAATCTTCCCTATCTATCATGTTGTCTCTTGTTTTCTTCCAAATAGTTGCCCATGTCTTGCCACACAGAGAATTCATAATGAGCAACCTAGTATAAAATTAATCCAAACAGTCTGAGAAAGGAGTTTTAGGTCTTTAAAATCAGACAAAAAGGAAGTCACTAATGGCTGTGCTAGAATCTGTTGTTTGCTTCAAAATGCCTGTGCATACTTTCATGTATGTGGAAACTCAGTTAAACACAACCAGCTTAAAAAAAAAAGACCATATTATATAGAACAAACCAAAACATGGATAAAAGTATTGGTCTTCAAAGAGATGATAGAAGGAAATCCGCTCCTTACTACATTGCCTAGGGTCAACCTCTCAAGGGACGTCCAGATTACAGGCTCCAACTTGCCAATGGGATAGGGGGAGAAGATGTGATGTTGGTTTCTCAGCCTGCAGGCTGGCAGACTCACAGCTGCTCATGGTGGGGAGAGGGTTTGCCTGGACTCCTGGCACTCGCAGCATGACCCATGTCCCAGGAAATTCCAGTGGAACTCAGTAATATTACTATTTCCAAACATTGGATCCAAGGAGTGAACTAGGTTAGTAAGAGATCTAAGAGCTCTGAGGAAGTAGCATTTACAGTTGTCCCACACTAGACTTTAGGTTTAGAGACATTCTGCCAATATTCACTGTTTGTGCCTGTCCCAAATCCATGTCCCTTGCTCCCGACACTGTATCAGATTACCCAGAAGAACCACCTCTTCACTCCCAGCACACCTATTTCTCATGGAGCCTTGAATCTGCTCCCTTCACATTACTTCCCTGCAACTGGCTTTCACCCACATGTGATCCCAAGGGAAAAGGTGCCTTATTGACCTCTCAGTCCTGCTTTGCTCCTTACCACCAGAAAGGAATAAACACAGAGGGCCTACTGAGAACAGTGGCATGCTGGAGTTACTATCCTCCACCCTAGTCTCTCATGTTCTGGAAATGGCAGGAAGACGATAGACCAGAGAACTCCCCCATATGAATGAGACAAAAGAAATTCTGGGCTAGTAAAACAGACTGTTTTCATAAACATATAGAAAAGACAGGTAGGATGAAAATTGACTGACTCTCACATTTTGAGTGAGACACACCTAGGGCAATTGGATTAGAATAGGGTGGGAAGAACCACCATAGGGTGGATCCTGTCCTAAGAGTTATAAAAGGGACACCAAGAAGGAAGAATCCTTTCTGTTTCCATGATGAGGTGGTTCCCTGCTTGAAACTTGGAATTCATATCCTTGCTTCTAGCCCAGATGAATTAGCCTCCTGAAAGGAACTCAGACGGGACTCAACAAGGCTTCGTATTTTAAGGTCTGTGCATTTTGGTGAGCTATTTCTTTGAGTGATCAAGAAACATTTCAGAGTTGACTTATATACTAGGAAATCTCAGTCAGCTTATTTCTAAATACGTATTTCTTTTAATCTATACATTAGGCTCTCTACTTGTGATTGCCATACTGCCCTGCCTGGCTTGGAACTGCTGACTGCAGTGAAATTTGTGCCATCTGGTGAAGAAGAAATTTGATTCCTGTGACTTGACAAGCTTGCTGCACTTTCACTCTGCTGATGTTAAGGGTTTCCAGTACCGCAGGCCCAGCAGAAATGTCACAGGGGCCAGCAGTGGACAGCAGGTACACCACAGACATCAAAGTAGTGAACGTGTCCTTTTTGTGGACCATTGATAACATTAGATTTTGCCTAAAGGAAATAGATGACTGCATTCAAAGTTCAATCTTTCCAGCTGAAGGAAATGATCAAGTGAAATGGTGCTTACGACTCTACCCAAATGGTCTTGATGAACAAAGCAAAGATTATGTGTGCTTACACCTGGGAATGATCTGCTGTCCAAGGAGGGTAGCTCATGCAAAATTCACCTTTTCCATTCTGAATGCCAAAGGAGAGAAAACCAAGGTGCTCTCAAGTCCACAAGCTTATACATTTGTGCGAGGAAAGGACTGGGGATTCAAACATTTCATCCTTAGAGAGTTTCTTTTGGATCCAAACAATGGGCTTCTCTCCAATGACAAGCTTTCCTTCTTCTGTGAAGTGAAAGTAGCACAAGATCCCACCAATCATTCCAGCCAGAATATTATGAAGCTGGATAAGGTTCCTGAGGGCTGCTTGGCAGAGGATCTAGGAGGACTGTGGGAGCGATCCCAGCTCTCAGACTGTTGCTTGTGTGTGGCTGGCCAGGAATTCCAGGCTCACAAAGCCATCTTAGCAGCTCGCTCTCCAGTTTTCATGGCGTTGTTGGAACATGAAAAGCAAGGAAGCAAAAAGAATCGTGTTGAAATCAGTGACATGGATCCTGAAGTTTTTAAGGAAATGATATACTTTATGTACACTGGAAAGGCACCAAACCTAGGGAGAATGGCAACTGAACTGCTGGAGGCTGCAAGCAGGTTTGGTCTGGAGCGCCTGAAGCTCATGTGTGAGAACCACCTGTGCAGCAACCTCTCTGTGGAGAATGCCGTGGAAATCCTCATCTTGGCTGACCTCCACAGTGCACATCAGTTGAAAACCCGGACACTGGATTTCATCAATTTTCATGTTTCTGACATCCTGGAGACCTCTGAGTGGAAGGCCATGGTGGTGTCCCACCCTCACTTGGTGGCCGAAGCCTATCACTCTCTGGTTTCCATGCAGTGTGCATTCATGGTACCCCCATGCAAGCGTGTGAGACTGTCCTGAGATCCCACATCTATCTCCATTTATCTTCCCAAAACCCTGGCCACATTTGCTGCCCCTGAACCATAATATGCTAGGGCAATCCGTGGAAACTTCACTCTTCTATGTGGAAATATTAAATTGTGCCTCTCTAGGGGAGAGACGGGACCACCGTCTTAAGGTCAGAAAAAGGAAATGCGATACTGAGAATTTAGAAGTCATGTATCATGCATTTTCAAATCTGTGTTTTATAATATTGTGCAAAGTGGGTTTTTACAATGTCGATGCCAAACGGAAACCAAAACTCCTGTCAATGTTGAAGGCAGACCTGGGGTGGGGCTACCCTTACAGGCAGGGACCATGAACTTCACTCTGTAAATGCAAGACTCCTTCCTGGCTTTCTGCACCATCATGCATCCCTGGGCACCCCACTTGTAACACGGGCTTTTTGCTGTCCCTCACTTTTCTCTGTAAATAAACCTGAATCGTACTTTGTAAAGTTGTTTGGCTCCTCATCCTTTTTCTGTATGTTAGATTCAGAAGCTAAGAAAAATTTCAGTGTGCTGATGATTTCAGGCCCATCCACGGGATGAACACAGTGGATGTACAATGTCACTAATTAACATAGTAGATGGGAGAAATAAATGACCCAGAACTCAGGCTGCTGAAGCCAAAGGACAATCACACAATGCAAGTCTTTGCTCCTGTTGTCCTGTCCCAGTGACACAGACAGGCAGCACAAGCACTACAGCACATTCCCGCAAAATCTAGGCCTCTGAGCGAGCAGTCCAATCATGGTCCTGGAGAAAAAAGAGAGGAAAATGCTCAGATTTACGAAAATGGCATAAAAGAGAATTAAAAGTAGAAGTGTTTTATGTATTTCAGAGGAATTCATGTTGAGGAAGCAAAATTTATTACTTACAACTGCACTAAGAAATGGCTGTTGGCAAATTCACACTATAAATCTCAAAAAGAGCTTTCTCACTGTGAACATTTAATATCCATAAGAATAGCATACATGTTTCTATGATATTATGAAGAATAGAATTAAAATTAAAAATGAAAATGTAGTGGGTTTCATCTCAAAGTTTGGGCTTTTGTAAAAATCATTAGTGGTGTTACTCTGGAATCACCTAGAATCTGTAATGGCTCAGAGCTTCTAAAAATATATAAAGAAATGGATCCCCTTGTCTTGAACAGGTACAGATTTCAAAACATTTGTTTAATCAGGGCTTACAGCTGGTAACCCTTTATGTGCTGGTTGTGTAAATCTTCATGAATGTCAATATGGGATAACAACCTGTATAACAATTATGCAGTAAAATCACTAAGAGTATTCTCTCTCTCTCTCTCTCTCTCTCTCTCTCTCTCTCTCTCTCTCTCTCTCTCTCTGTCTCTCTCTCTCTCTCTCTCTCTCTATATATATATATATATATATATATATATATCTGTCTGTCTGTCTGTCTGTCTCTCTGTCTGTCTTTCTATCTATCTCTATCTCTCTCAGTCTTTATCATGGCTTGAACTCAGGACTCACAACCTGGTTATTGCCAGGCAAGTGCTTCTTTGGCTCAGTTTACTGCCTGACTTTTGCAGATATTTGGCATACACATGTCCTATTCTTGTGTCCTTAATCCTAGAAGTGTCCCTTTCTCACCTCAAGCCGGCTGAGATTTTTGAAAATGAGACAAAATTATTCACTCTGTGTGCATATTTCTTGATAAGAACTATGGTTCTTAGATGTTATAGGAATATGTGTTTTGGTATTATCACCCTCAAGTTTTATTTCACGTCCATTCTCTCCTCCTCATTAAAGAGAATAAAACAGGAAAAGCTTTAAAGGAGGAAGAAAGGAAATTTTTTATTAATTTTTTGTGTGAAAACTTTCAGAACACAGATTCCTCAGCTGTCCATACCTGACTTGCTGATTATGTAGGAGTCATCCCAGTTGCTTGGGAATCCCTGTTCATCCTACAAGGGAGAACATTCAAATGTTAATTTTTTTCTTTCCAAATATGTAAATAATTATTATCTTTTACATGAAATGTGGAAATTAAAAAGTATGAGTTTCTGTCACTGCCACAAATGAACAGCAAAAAACATTGAAAATAACTTACAAAGTGTAATTTCCTCATAGTGAAATGAATGGAGCAAAGTGGATTAGGGCAGAAGATTTTTCAGGGCAAGCACAGGTCTTCTCAGCTTCTCTGAGTACAAATATGTGTTACAGTGACTTATTGTCAAGTGCTTCATAGAAACAGAAGTTATATTGAATGTACAAATTGACCAAAAGAAAGTTTTCCTAGCAATTCTAGTGAGGAACCAGGCAAGAACTGCAGCTTAAGTGGCTGAAGGGCAACCAGTGAGATATGGTGCTATATTAACACTCTTGTGAGAATGACATGCCAGCTGTTAAGCATTAGGAGTTAGGACTGAGAATGCCTGTTCATTCCCTCAGTTGGTGTCACAGTTGTGAACTCTTGAAGGCTGATGTGCTCCCGTTTCCAGAAAACAATCATCCCTCTGTGATGTTGGGATTCGATGGGGGTTAATGCTAATCCAACATTACTAGCAGAAGACTTTTTTGAAGAAACCACTTGTTTGACTGCTTAATTCTAAGAAAAATATATGACAGAAGATGAACAAGAATTTGCCATAACTTTACAGGCATTCTGAAGCAAGGAAATCACCAACTGCATTTGGCAAGCACTGAAAGGCATGCCAAAGTCCCCGGAGGCACCAATTTACCTGTATCACCAAAGTTGTGTGTCACACATTCTCGAGCTACTAGTGAAGGCATCTTGTGACACTTCCAACTCTTATGTGCAAACAACACACTAATAAATAAAGTATCTATCCAGGAGTCCCGGATGATGAAACTGGTAGGAGACTAGTGACAAATAGTAAAATTGCATGAACCATTTCATTTCCTTCATTCAAGTCTAATCACAATATGACTGATTATTTATGTGTATAGTTAGCATGTAGTGATCTCTCACTCAGCAAATCAACAACCCTAGGAAAACATGGAACAGATTTAGAGTTTTCTAACCAAAATGGGAAGCAACAGGAGCCAAATGTACCTGACCTTGAAAGCAGGCACATGGATTAGCCTTATCACACCTCTGTGGAAGACATCTCGGTCTAAATTCTTAGGTACTGTAACCCTGAATCTTTAAAGTTTCTATTCCTCTTTACTTTCCATTTTGCACTTGTAATTCATCCTACTGTCATCTTGTAATCTCAATAAACTGCAACTTACTATGTATCACAAGGTATATGCCAGGAAATACTCTTGTATCTGTACACAAGAATGTGGAAAAATTTTTGCCCCTTCAGGTCTAACACAGCTCTAGGGCTGGATTAGAAACAAAAGCAGCATTTTCCCACCTTTCATCAGCCTGGTTTAAAAGGCATTGCTACAGAAAGTGAATTCGTGAAAAAATGTAAAAAATGTTCCTACAAGGCTGATGACATTTTCCATGCAAATGGAATTCCACAGTGTATCCAAGGAAGAAACTTATACAATATCCTAAGAAGGGTTAATTTTGGAAAAATTTTACCCTATTTAAAAGGCACTTGAAGAACTTGCATGTCGTTAGGTTTACTACATTTTGTGTGTGTGTTTGTGTGTGTGTGTGTGTGTGTGTGTCTGTATCTCTAATAGTGAGTGTTATGCTCATATTTATAAAAGTAGCTATAGAGAAGAAAATTTATTACAAATTACCCATTATTTCTATTTTTCTTGTCATTTTGTACAAGAAAGTATCTTCTTAATGTAGAAATATCAAAATCTACACAACTGAATTACAACTAGTGCACATATTTTGTATAAAATTCAGAACCTAAAATTAACTAAGAGAGCACAGCAATGATGATTGTTGGGTATTGTACTGATAGGGGCATTGAACCTATTTTGGTTATGCTAGTTATTGCAGAATCAGGAAATCATCAACACTAGTGAGGGGAGATGTTTGGACCTGGGGACTCTTGTTCCTGGTAACAGTGACAGCTAGTGAGGCCAGTGGACAATGCTGAGAGACTCAGCAGTGTAGGTAAGCAGCAGACATCGAGGTGTTTACTGTCTGGCACAGAATGGAGAAGGATTTTGTCATTCAGCGGGAGGGAATGTTTGGCGGGATCCATGTTGAAGTGAAGTCAGATGAACCTTAACCAGAACAGCTGCTGGCTTCCTTTACAAGACCCTAGTTGGGTGCAGACACATGGAAATTGATTGGAATGAGCTTATTCAAAGGAGCCTCCTCTTGAGGCAGGCTGGCTAATGCTGTCTACTACTCCATCATAAGGCAGTGCCTGGTTTGAAGGGAAAGAATGGCGGACCTCAGAACACTGTATCCATAGGGCATCTAATAATGAATCCAGAGAGAATCCTGGAAGAGAACAATTTTTTTTTCATTCATTTTTCTCTTTGGTTTGGTATTTTCTTGTTTTATTCATCTGCTTTTTATTTCTCCTTTATTTTGTTCTTAATTTCTGTGGGTGACTGTGATTCCTAACTTCCCTGTGGGTATGCTTTTGTTTGGATTTCAATTTTTCTCTTTCAAATCTCATTTAGTCTTCTGCATTAGTTTCCCCCAGTAGGTGGGATCCATCTACCATCTCCGTTGTATTGTAATCTGTTTCCCTTTGGCCATTACTCTTCTTCCTCTGAAATATATTTTGAATCTTAACCCTTGAGGACAGATTGGACATATCATGAATTCATATATTGTTTATGATTGTTTGCATTCTGTTTTATCTTCCCGATTTCAGTTCATACTGTTAGGAAACTAGCAAGTATCACTCCAGGAATTCAATTGAAACAGAAAAGACATGAGAACACACAAATCAGACTAATCCTCTGGCACCCAGGCCAATAAAGCAAACCTGGGGGGAAATGAGGTTGCAAAATTTGAAAACCCAATGGTAGGTTACTTCAATGTGGCAACAAGGCAATTCAATGAGGCTGTGGAATATATTAAATCAGAAGTAAACTCTCAAGTAACCACAACTAACTACAGAGATTACCAAAATACACAACATTCTTAGTGATGTTAGTTCAGACACAGTCAAAAAAAAAGGCGAGCTTACAAGAACTGTTGAAGCACAACCTAAGAAATAAATGAGCCCATTAAATAGATTCAAGCCAATATGCAAGAGAAAAAAAATCCAGTTTAAAAATTCAGAGCACTTTAGGCCAGTTTGAGGAAAGGACTTCACATACTGAGTACAGGCTGGCACTTAGTGACGAGGAGAGACAACAAATGACATTAAAAGCACTTTGTAGACATCATGACAGAAAGCTTTCCTGGTACAGAAGAGGAATTTAACCTACCAATAATTGAGGCAATTATTTCTCCAGTTAGCACTGATTAAAAGAATTCTACCTGCCCATGTGTAATAGACAAGTTTGCAGACATTCAAATAAAAATAGAGTATTAAAATCTGTTAGGGATGGGCTGGGGATTTCTCTCAGTAGCATAAGCAACTTCCTGGCAAACAGTAGTCCTGAGTTCTATCCCTGGTAACAATAAAAACGAAAAAGAGAAAACAAAAATATCTGTTAGGCATGAGGACTGTTGTGCTCCTTCCTATAAGGTCCCCAAGTACATGAGGGTATGTAACACTTCTGAGGCTGGAGGAAAACTGGATCACACTCTGAGTATGTAAAACAGAAAAAAGAGAAGCTTTGGAAGAAAGCCAGTGATATCTATCCCTGAAGTGGTAGCCCTTCTTACTGTCTACCTTCCTTCCTTCCTTCCTTCCTTCCTTCCTTCCTTCCTTCCTTGCTTCCTTCTTTCCTTCCTTGCTTCCTTCCATCCCTCATTCCCTCTGTCCTTTCATTCTTTTGGTTTTTAATTCAAGTTAGTATTTAATCCCACATGTCCTTGAAACTGCAATGATATTCCTGCCTCAGCTTTGAGAGTGCTGGGATTAATGATGTGTTCGCCCACACCCTGCAAATCAGCATTGTTATTTTGTGTGAAAGGAGATAAAATTATACACAACAAAACAGAGCAACATTGGACATAATAACTCAATGTAAGAGATATAAATTTCAAAACTAGATAATCTGAAATCTTCCCTATCTATCATGTTTTCTCTTGTTTTCTTCCAAATAGTTGTCCATGTCTTGCCACACAGAAAATTCATACTGAGCAACCTAGTATAAAATTAATCCAAACAGTCTGAGAAAGGAGTTTTAGGTCTTAAAATCAGACAAAAAGGAAGTCACTAATGGCTGTGCTAGAATCTGTTGTTTGCTTCAAAATGCCTGTGCATACTTTCATGTATGTGGAAACTCAGTTAAACACAACCAGCTTTAAAAAAAAAAAGACCATATTTTATAGAACAAACCAAAACACGGATAAAAGTATTGGTCTTCAAAGAGATGATAGAAGGAAATCCGCTCCTTACTACATTGCCTAGGGTCAACCTCTCAAGGGACGTCCAGATTACTGGCTCCAACTTGCCAATGGGATAGGGGGAGAAGATGTGATGTTGGTTTCTCAGCCTGCAGGCTGGCAGACTCACAGCTGCTCATGGTGGGGAGAGGGTTTGCCTGGACTCCTGGCACTCGCAGCATGACCCATGTCCCAGGAAATTCCAGTGGAACTCAGTAATATTACTATTTCCAAACATTGGATCCAAGGAGTGAACTAGGTTAGTAAGAGATCTAAGAGCTCTGAGGAAGTAGCATTTACAGTTGTCCCACACTAGACTTTAGGTTTAGAGACATTCTGCCAATATTCACTGTTTGTGCCTGTCTCAAATCCATGTCCCTTGCTCCCGACACTGTATCAGATTACCCAGAAGAACCACCTCTTCACTCCCAGCACACCTATTTCTCATGGAGCCTTGAATCTGCTCCCTTCACATTACTTCCCTGCAACTGGCTTTCACCCACATGTGATCCCAAGGGAAAAGGTGCCTTATTAACCTCTCAGTCCTGCTTTGCTCCTTACCACCAGAAAGGAATAAACACAGAGGGCTTACTGAGAACAATGGCATGCTGGAGTTACTATCCTCCACCCTAGTCTCTCATGTTCTGGAAATGGAAGGAAGACGATAGACCAGAGAACTCCCCCATATGAATGAGACAAAAGAAATTGTGGGCTAGTAAAACAGACTGTTTTCATAAACATATAGAAAAGACAGGTAGGATGAAAATTGACTGAGTCTCACATTTTGAGTGAGACACACCTAGGGCAATTGGATTAGAATAGGGTGGGAAGAACCACCATAGGGTGGATCCTGTCCTAAGAGTTATAAAGGGGACACCAAGAAGGAAGAATCCTTTCTGTTTCCATGATGAGGTGGTTCCCTGCTTGAAACTTGGAATTCATATCCTTGCTTCCAGCCCAGATGAATTAGCCTCCTGAAAGGAACTCAGACGGGACTCAACAAGGCTTCGTATTTTAAGGTCTGTGCATTTTGGTGAGCTATTTCTTTGAGTGATCAAGAAACATTTCAGAGTTGACTTATATACTAGGAAATCTCAGTCAGCTTATTTCTAAATACGTATTTCTTTTAATCTATACATTAGGCTCTCTACTTGTGATTGCCATACTGCCCTGCCTGGCTTGGAACTGCTGACTGCAGTGAAATTTGTGCCATCTGGTGAAGAAGAAATTTGATTCCTGTGACTTGACAAGCTTGCTGCACTTTCACTCTGCTGATGTTAAGGGTTTCCAGTACCGCAGGCCCAGCAGAAATGTCACAGGGGCCAGCAGTGGACAGCAGGTACACCACAGACATCAAAGTAGTGAACGTGTCCTTTTTGTGGACCATTGATAACATTAGATTTTGCCTAAAGGAAATAGATGACTGCATTCAAAGTTCAATCTTTCCAGCTGAAGGAAATGATCAAGTGAAATGGTGCTTACGACTCTACCCAAATGGTCTTGATGAACAAAGCAAAGATTATGTGTGCTTATACCTGGGAATGATCTGCTGTCCAAGGAGGGTAGCTCATGCAAAATTCACCTTTTCCATTCTGAATGCCAAAGGAGAGAAAACCAAGGTGCTCTCAAGTCCACAAGCTTATACATTTGTGCGAGGAAAGGACTGGGGATTCAAACATTTCATCCTTAGAGAGTTTCTTTTGGATCCAAACAATGGGCTTCTCTCCAATGACAAGCTTTCCTTCTTCTGTGAAGTGAAAGTAGCACAAGATCCCACCAATCATTCCAGCCAGAATATTATGAAGCTGGATAAGGTTCCTGAGGGCTGCTTGGCAGAGGATCTAGGAGGACTGTGGGAGCGATCCCAGCTCTCAGACTGTTGCTTGTGTGTGGCTGGCCAGGAATTCCAGGCTCACAAAGCCATCTTAGCAGCTCGCTCTCCAGTTTTCATGGCGTTGTTGGAACATGAAAAGCAAGGAAGCAAAAAGAATCGTGTTGAAATCAGTGACATGGATCCTGAAGTTTTTAAGGAAATGATATACTTTATGTACACTGGAAAGGCACCAAACCTAGGGATCATGGCAACTGAACTGCTGGAGGCTGCAACCAGGTTTGGTCTGGAGCACCTGAAGCTCATGTGTGAGAACCACCTGTGCAGCAACCTCTCTGTGGAGAATGCCGTGGAAATCCTCATCTTGGCTGACCTCCACAGTGCACATCAGTTGAAAACCCGGACACTGGATTTCATCAATTTTCATGTTTCTGACATCCTGGAGACCTCTGAGTGGAAGGCCATGGTGGTGTCCCACCCTCACTTGTCCTGAGATCCCACATATCCATTTATCTTCCCAAAACCCTGGCCACATTTGCTGCCCCTGAACCATAATATGCTAGGGCAATCCGTGGAAACTTCACTCTTCTATGTGGAAATATTAAATTGTGCCTCTCTAGGGGAGAGAAGGGACCACCGTCTTAAGGTCAGAAAAAGGAAATGCGATATTGAGAGTTTAGAAGTCGTGTATCATGCATTTTCAAATCTGTGTTTTATAATATTGTGCAAAGTGGGTTTTTACAATGTCGATGCCAAACGGAAACCAAAACTCCTGTCAATGTTGAAGGCAGACCTGGGGTGGGGCTACCCTTAGAGGCAGGGACCATGAACTTCACTCTGTAAATGCAAGACTCCTTCCTGGCTTTCTGCACCATCATGCATCCCTGGGCACCCCACTTGTAACACGGGCTTTTTGCTGTCCCTCACTTTTCTCTGTAAATAAACCTGAATCGTACTTTGTAAAGTTGTTTGGCTCCTCATCCTTTTTCTGTATGTTAGATTCAGAAGCTAAGATAAATTTCAGTGTGCTGATGATTTCAGGCCCATCCACGGGATGAACACAGTGGATGTACAATGTCACTAATTAACATAGTAGATGGGAGAAATAAATGACCCAGAACTCAGGCTGCTGAAGCCAAAGGACAATCACACAATGCAAGTCTTTGCTCCTGTTGTCCTGTCCCAGTGACACAGACAGGCAGCACAAGCACTACAGCACATTCCCGCAAAATCTAGGCCTCTGAGCAAGCAGTCCAATCATGGTCCTGGAGAAAAAAGAGAGGAAAATGCTCAGATTTACGAAAATGGCATAAAAGAGAATTAAAAGTAGAAGTGTTTTATGTATTTCAGAGGAATTCATGTTGAGGAAGCAAAATTTATTACTTACAACTGCACTAAGAAATGGCTGTTGGCAAATTCACACTATAAATCTCAAAAAGAGCTTTCTCACTGTGAACATTTAATATCCATAAGAATAGCATACATGTTTCTATTGTATTATGAAGAATAGAATTAAAATTAAAAATGAAAATGTAGTGGGTTTCATCTCAAAGTTTGGGCTTTTGTAAAAATCATTAGTGGTGTTACTCTGGAATCACCTAGAATCTGTAATGGCTCAGAGCTTCTAAAAATATATAAAGAAATGGATCCCCTTGTCTTGAACAGGTACAGATTTCAAAACATTTGTTTAATCAGGGCTTACAGCTGGTAACCCTTTATGTGCTGGTTGTGTAAATCTTCATGAATGTCAATATGGGATAACAACCTGTATAACAATTATGCAGTAAAATCACTAAGAGTATTCTCTCTCTCTCTCTCTCTCTCTCTCTCTCTCTCTCTCTCTCTCTCTCTGTCTCTCTCTCTCTCTCTCTCTCTCTCTCTCTCTCTATATATATATATATATATATATATATATATATGTCTGTCTGTCTGTCTGTCTGTCTTTCTATCTATCTCTATCTCTCTCAGTCTTTATCATGGCTTGAACTCAGGACTCACAACCTGGTTATTGCCAGGCAAGTGCTTCTTTGGCTCAGTTTACTGCCTGACTTTTGCAGATATTTGGCATACACATGTCCTATTCTTGTGTCCTTAATCCTAGAAGTGTCCCTTTCTCACCTCAAGCCGGCTGACATTTTTGAAAATGAGACAAAATTATTCACTCTGTGTGCATATTTCTTGATAAGAACTATGGTTCTTAGATGTTATAGGAATATGTGTTTTGGTATTATCACCCTCAAGTTTTATTTCACGTCCATTCTCTCCTCCTCATTAAAGAGAATAAAACAGGAAAAGCTTTAAAGGAGGAAGAAAGGAAATTTTTTATTAATTTTTTGTGTGAAAACTTTCAGAACACAGATTCCTCAGCTGTCCATACCTGACTTGCTGATTATGTAGGAGTCATCCCAGTTGCTTGGGAATCCCTGTTCATCCTACAAGGGAGAACATTCAAATGTTAATTTTTTTCTTTCCAAATATGTAAATAATTATTATCTTTTAAATGACATGTGGAAATTAAAAAGTATGAGTTTCTATCACTGCATCAAATGAACAACAAAAAACATTGAAAATAACTTACAAAGTGTAATTTCCTCATAGTGAAATGAATGGAGCAAAGTGGATTAGGGCAGAAGATTTTTCAGGGCAAGCACAGGTCTTCTCAGCTTCTCTGAGTACAAATCTGTGTTACAGTGACTTATTGTCAAGTGCTTCATAGAAACAGAAGTTATATTGAATGTACAAATTGACCAAAAGAATGTTTTCCTTGCAATTCTAAAGAGGAACCAGGCAAGAATTGCAGCTTAAGTGGCTGAAGGGCAACCAGTGAGATATGGTGCTATATTAACACTCTTGTGAGAATGACATGCCAGCTGTTAAGCATTAGGAGTTAGGACTGAGAATGCCTGTTCATTCCCTCAGTTGGTGTCACAGTTGTGAACTCTTGAAGGCTGAAGTGCTCCCGTTTCCAGAAAACAATCATCCCTCTGCGATGTTGGGATTCGATGGGGGTTAATGCTAAACGAACATTACTAGCAGAAGACTTTTTTGAAGAAACCACGTGTTTGACTGCTTAATTCTAAGAAAAATATATGACAGAAGATGAACAAGAATTTGCCATAACTTTACAGGCATTCTGAAGCAAGGAAATCACCAACTGCATTTGGCAAGCACTGAAAGGCATGCCAAAGTCCCCGGAGGCACCAATTTACCTGTATCACCAAAGTTGTGTGTCACACATTCTCGAGCTACTAGTGAAGGCATCTTGTGACACTTCCAACTCTTATGTGCAAACAACACACTAATAAATAAAGTATCTATCCAGGAGTCCCGGATGATGAAAGTGGTAGGAGACTAGTGACAAATAGTAAAATTGCATGAACCATTTCATTTCCTTCATTCAAGTCTAATCACAATATGACTGATTATTTATGTGTATAGTTAGCATGTAGTGATCTCTCAGTCAGCAAATCAACAACCCTAGGAAAACATGGAACAGATTTAGAGTTTTCTAACCAAAATGGGAAGCAACAGGAGCCAAATGTACCTGACCTTGAAAGCAGGCACATGGATTAGCCTTATCACACCTCTGTGGAAGACATCTCGGTCTAAATTCTTAGGTACTGTAACCCTGAATCTTTAAAGTTTCTATTCCTCTTTACTTTCCATTTTGCACTTGTAATTCATCCTACTGTCATCTTGTAATCTCAATAAACCGCAACTTACTATGTATCACAAGGTATATGCCAGGAAATACTCTTGTATCTGTACACAAGAATGTGGAAAAATTTTTGCCCCTTCAGGTCTAACACAGCTCTAGGGCTGGATTAGAAACAAAAGCAGCATTTTCCCACCTTTCATCAGCCTGGTTTAAAAGGCATTGCTACAGAAAGTGAATTCGTGAAAAAATGTAAAAAATGTTCCTACAAGGCTGATGACATTTTCCATGCAAATGGAATTCCACAGTGTATCCAAGGAAGAAACTTATACAATATCCTAAGAAGGGTTAATTTTGGAAAAATTTTACCCTATTTAAAAGGCACTTGAAGAACTTGCATGTCGTTAGGTTTACTACATTTTGTGTGTGTGTTTGTGTGTGTGTGTGTGTGTGTGTGTCTGTATCTCTAATAGTGAGTGTTATGCTCATATTTATAAAAGTAGCTATAGAGAAGAAAATTTATTACAAATTACCCATTATTTCTATTTTTCTTGTCATTTTGTACAAGAAAGTATCTTCTTAATGTAGAAATATCAAAATCTACACAACTGAATTACAACTAGTGCACATATTTTGTATAAAATTCAGAACCTAAAATTAACTAAGAGAGCACAGCAATAATGATTGTTGGGTATTGAACTGATAGGGGCATTGAACCTATTTTGGTTATGCTAGTTATTGCAGAATCAGGAAATCATCAATTCTAGTGAGGGGAGATGTTTGGACCTGTGGACTCTTGTTCCTGGTAACAGTGACAGCTAGTGAGGCCACTGGACAATGCTGAGAGACTCAGCAGTGTAGGTAAGCAGCAGATATCGAGGTCTTTACTGTCTGGCACAGAATGGAGAAGGATTTTGTCATTCAGCAGGAGGGAATGTTTGGCGGGAGCCATGTTGAAGTGAAGTCAGATGACCTTAACCAGAACAGCTGCTGGCTTCCTTTAGAAGACACTAGTTGGGTGCAGACACATGGAAATCGATTGGAATGAGCTTATTCAAATGAGCCTCCTCTTGAGGCAGGCTGGCTAATGCTGTCTACTACTCCATCATAAGGCAGTGCGGGTTTGAAGGGAAAGAATGGCGGAACTCAGAACACTGTATCCATAGGGCATCTAATAATGAATCCAGAGAGAATCCTGGAAGAGAACGATTTTTTTTTCATTCATTTTTCTCTTTGGTTTGGTATTTTCTTGTTTTAACCATCTGCTTTTAATTTCTCCTTTATTTTGTTCTTAATTTCTGCGGGTGACTGTGATTCCTAACTTCCCTGTGGGTATGCTTTTGTTTGGATTTCAATTTTTCTCTTTCAAATCTCATTTAGTCTTCTGCATTAGTTTCCCCCAGTAGGTGGGATCCATCTACCATCTCCGTTGTATTGTAATCTCTTTCCCTTTTGCCATTACTCTTCTTCCTCTGAAATATATTTTGAATCTTAACCCTTGAGGACAGATTGGACATATCATGAATCCATATATTGTTTATGATTGTTTGCATTCTGTTTCATCTTCCCGATTTCAGTTCATACTGTTAGGAAACTAGCAAGTATCACTCCAGGAATTCAATTGAATCAGAAAAGACATGAGAACACAAATCAGACTAATCCTCTGGCACCCAGGCCAATAAAGCAAACCTGGGTGGAAATGAGGTTGAAAATTTGAAAACCCAATGGTAGGTTACTTCAATGTGGCAACAAGGCAATTGAATGAGGCTGTGGAATATATTAAAACAGAAGTAAACTCTCAAGTAACCACAACTAACTACAGAGATTACCAAAATACACAACATTGTAGTGATGTTAGTTCAGACACAGCCAAAAAAAAAAAGGCGAGCTTACAAGAACTGTTGAAGCACAACCTAAGAAATAAATGAACCCATTAAATAGATTCAAGCTGATATGCAAGAGAAAAAAAATCCAGTTTAAAAATTCAGAGCACTTTAGGCCAGTTTGAGGAAAGGACTTCACATACTGAGTACAGGCTGGCACTTAGTGACGAGGAGAGACAACAAATGACATTAAAAGCACTTTGTAGACATCATGACAGAAAGCTTTCCTGGTACAGAAGAGGAATTTAACCTACCAATAATTGAGGCAATTATTTCTCCAGTTAGCACTGATTAAAAGAATTCTACCTGCCCATGTGTAATAGACAAGTTTGCAGACATTCAAATAAAAATAGAGTATTAAAATCTGTTAGGGATGGGCTGGGGATTTCTCTCAGTAGCATAAGCAACTTCCTGGCAAGCAGTAGTCCTGAGTTCTATCCATGGTAACAATAAAAACGAAAAAGAGAAAACAGAAATATCTGTTAGGCATGAGGACTGTTGTGCTCCTTCCTATAAGGTCCCCAAGTACATGAGGGTATGTAACACTTCTGAGGCTGGAGGAAAACTGGATCACACTCTGAGTATGTAAAACAGAAAAAAGAGAAGCTTTGGAAGAAAGCCAGTGATATCTATCCCTGAAGTGGTAGCCCTTCTTACTGTCTACCTTCCTTCCTTCCTTCCTTCCTTCCTCCCTTCCTTCCTTCCTTCCTTGCTTCCTTCTTTCGTTCCTTGCTTCCTTCCATCCCTCATTCCCTCTGTCCTTTCATTCTTTTGGTTTTTAATTCAAGTTAGTATTTAATCCCACATGTCCTTGAAACTGCAATGATATTCCTGCCTCAGCTTTGAGAGTGCTGGGATTAATGATGTGTTCGCCCACACCCTGCAAATCAGCATTGTTATTTTGTGTGAAAGGAGATAAAATTAAACACAACAAAACAGAGCAAAATTGGACATAATAACTCAATGTAAGAGATATAAATTTCAAAACTAGATAATCTGAAATCTTCCCTATCTATCATGTTTTCTCTTGTTTTCTTCCAAATAGTTGTCCATGTCTTGCCACACAGAGAATTCATACTGAGCAACCTAGTATAAAATTAATCCAAACAGTCTGAGAAAGGAGTTTTAGGTCTTAAAATCACACAAAAAGGAAGTCACTAATGGCTGTGCTAGAATCGGTTGTTTGCTTCAAAATGCCTGTGCATACTTTCATGTATGTGGAAACTCAGTTAAACACAACCAGCTTTAAAAAAAAAGACCATATTTTATAGAACAAACCAAAACATGGATAAAAGTATTGGGCTTCAAAGAGATGATAGAAGGAAATCCCCTCCTTACTACATTGCCTAGGGTCAACCTCTCAAGGGACGTCCAGATTACTGGCTCCGACATGCTAATGGGATAGGGGGAGAAGATGTGATGTTTGTTTCTCAGCCTGCAGGCTGGCAGACTCACAGCTGCTCATGGTGGGGAGAGGGTTTGCCTGGACTCCTGGCACTCCCAGCATGACCCATGTCCCAGGAAATGCCAGTGGAACTCAGTAATATTACTGTTTCCAAACATTGGGTCCAAGGAGTGAACTAGGTTAGTAGGAGATCTAAAAGCTCTGAGGAAGTAGCATTTACAGTTGTCCCACACTAGACTTTAGGTTTAGAGACATTCTGCCAATATTCACTGTTTGTGCCTGTCCCAAATCCATGTCCCTTGCTCCCGACACTGTATCAGATTACCCAGAAGAACCACCTCTTCACTCCCAGCACACCTATTTCTCATGGAGCCTTGAATCTGCTCCCTTCACATTACTTCCCTGCAACTGGCTTTCACCCACATGTGATCCCAAGGGAAAAGGTGCCTTATTGATCGATCTGTCCTGCTTTGCTCCTTTCCACCAGAAAGGAATAAACACAGAGGGCCTACTGAGAACAGTGGCATGCTGGAGTTACTATCCTCCACCCTAGCCTCTCATCTTCTGGAAATGGCAGGAAGACGATAGACCAGAGAACTCCCCTATATGAATGAGACAAAAGAAACTGTGGGCTAGTAAAACATACTGTTTTCATAAACGTATAGAAAAGACAGGTAGGATGAAAATTGACTGACTCTCACATTTTGAGTGAGACACACCTAGGGCAATTGGATTAGAATAGGGTGGGAAGAACCACCATAGGGTGGATCCTGTCCTAAGAGTTATAAAAGGGACACCAAGAAGGAAGAATCCTTTCTGTTTCCATGATGAGGTGGTTCCCTGCTTGAAACTTGGAATTCATATCCTTGCTTCCAGCCCAGATGAATTAGCCTCCTGAAAGGAACTCAGACGGGACTCAATAAGGCTTCGTATTTTAAGGTCTGTGCATTTTGGTGAGCTATTTCTTTGAGTGATCAAGAAACATTTCAGAATTGACTTATATAGTAGGAAATCTCAGTCAGCTTATTTCTAAATAAGTATTTCTTTTAATCTATAAACTAGGCTCTCCACTTGTGATTGCCATACTGCCCTGCCTGTCTTGGAAGTGCTGACTGCAGTGAAATTTGTGCCATCTGGTGAAGAAGAAATTTGATTCCTGTGACTTGACAAGCTTGCTGCACTTTCACTCTGCTGATGTTAAGAGTTTCCAGTACCGCAGGCCCAGCAGAAATGTCACAGGGGCCCACAGTGGACAGCAGGTACACCACAGACATCAAAGTAGTGAACGTGTCCTTTTTGTGGACCATTGATAACATTAGATTTTGCCTAAAGGAAATAGATGACTGCATTCAAAGTTCAATCTTTTCAGCTGAAGGAAATGATCAAGTGAAATGGTGCTTACGACTCTACCCAAATGGTCTTGATGAACAAAGCAAAGATTATGTGTGCTTATACCTGGGAATGATCTGCTGTCCAAGGAGGGTAGCTCATGCAAAATTCACCTTTTCCATTCTGAATGCCAAAGGAGAGAAAACCAAGGTGCTCTCAAGTCCACAAGCTTATACATTTGTGCGAGGAAAGGACTGGGGATTCAAACATTTCATCCTTAGAGAGTTTCTTTTGGATCCAAACAATGGGCTTCTCTCCAATGACAAGCTTTCCTTCTTCTGTGAAGTGAAAGTAGCACAAGATCCCACCAATCATTCCAGCCAGAATATTATGAAGCTGGTTAAGGTTCCTGAGGGCTGCTTGGCAGAGGATCTAGGAGGACTGTGGGAGCGATCCCAGCTCTCAGACTGTTGCTTGTGTGTGGCTGGCCAGGAATTCCAGGCTCACAAAGCCATCTTAGCAGCTCGCTCTCCAGTTTTCATGACGTTGTTGGAACATGAAAAGCAAGGAAGCAAAAAGAATCGTGTTGAAATCAGTGACATGGATCCTGAAGTTTTTAAGGAAATGATATACTTTATGTACACTGGAAAGGCACCAAACCTAGGGATCATGGCAACTGAACTGCTGGAGGCTGCAAGCAGGTTTGGTCTGGAGCGCCTGAAGCTCATGTGTGAGAACCACCTGTGCAGCAACCTCTCTGTGGAGAATGCCGTGGAAATCCTCATCTTGGCTGACCTCCACAGTGCACATCAGTTGAAAACCCGGACACTGGATTTCATCAATTTTCATGTTTCTGACATCCTGGAGACCTCTGAGTGGAAGGCCATGGTGGTGTCCCACCCTCTCTTGGTGGCCGAAGCCTATCACTCTCTGGTTTCCATGCAGTGTGCATTCATGGTGCCCCCATGCAAGCGTGTGAGACTGTCCTGAGATCCCACATCTATCTCCATTTATCTTCCCAAAACCCTGGCCACATTTGCTGCCCCTGAACCATAATATGCTAGGGCAATCCGTGGAAACTTCACTCTTCTATGTGGAAATATTAAATTGTGCCTCTCTAGGGGAGAGAAGGGACCACCGTCTTAAGGTCAGAAAAAGGAAATGCGATACTGAGAATTTAGAAGTCGTGTATCATGCATTTTCAAATCTGTGTTTTATAATATTGAGCAAAGTGGGTTTTTACAGTGTCGATGCCAAACGGAAACCAAAACTCCTGTCAATGTTGAAGGCAGACCTGGGGTGGGGCTACCCTTAGAGGCAGGGACCATGAACTTCACTCTGTAAATGCAAGACTCCTTCCTGGCTTTCTGCACCATCATGCATCCCTGGGCACCCCACTTGTAACACGGGCTTTTTGCTGTCCCTCACTTTTCTCTGTAAATAAACCTGAATCTTACTTTGTACAGTTGTTTGGCTCCTCATCCTTTTTCTGTATGTTAGATTCAGAAGCTAAGAAAAATTTCAGTGTGCTGATGATTTCAGGCCCATCCACGGGATGAACACAGTGGATGTACAATGTCACTAATTAACATAGTAGATGGCAGAAATAAATGACCCAGAACTCAGGCTGCTGAAGCCAAAGGACAATCACACAATGCAAGTCTTTGCTCATGTTGTCCTGTCCCAGTGACACAGACAGGCAGCACAAGCACTACAGCACATTCCCGCAAAATCTAGGCCTCTGAGCGAGCAGTCCAATCATGGTCCTGGAGAAAAAAGAGAGGAAAATGCTCAGATTTACGAAAATGGCATGAAAGAGAATTAAAAGTAGAAGTGTTTTATGTATTTCAGAGGAATTCATGTTGAGGAAGCAAAATTTATTACTTACAACTGCACTGAGAAATGGCTGTTGGCAAATTCACACTATAAATCTCAAAAAGAGCTTTCTCACTGTGAACATTTAATATTCATAAGAATAGAATACATGTTTCTATGGTATTATGAAGAATAGAATTAAAATTAAAAATGAAAACGTAGTGGGTTTCATCTCAAAGTTTGGGCTTTTGTAAAAATCATTAGTGGTGTTACTCTGGAATCACCTAGAATTTGTAATGGCTCAGAGCTTCTAAAAATATATAAAGAAATGGATCCCCTTGTCTTGAACAGGTACAGATTTCAAAACATTTGTTTAATCATGGCTTACAGCTGGTAACCCTTTATGTGCTGGTTGTGTAAATCTTCATGAATGTCAATATGGGATAACAACCTGTATAACAACTATGCAGTAAAATCACTAAGAGTTTTGTCTCTCTCTCTTTCTCTCTCTCTCTCTCTCTCTCTCTCTCTATATATATATATATATATATATATATATATATATGTCTATCTGTCTGTCTGTATGTCTGTCTATCTATCTCTATCTCTCTCAGTCTTTATCATGGCTTGAACTCACAACTCACAACCTGGTCATTGCCAGGCAAGTGCTTCTTTGGCTCAGTTTACTGCCTGACTTTTGCAGATATTTGGCATACATATGTCCTATTCTTGTGTCCTTACTCCTAGAAGTGTCCCTTTCTCACCTCAAGCTGGCTGAGATTGTTGAAAATGAGACAAAATAATTCACTCTGTGTGCATATTTCTTGAAAAGAACTATGGTTCTTAGATGTTGTGGGAATATGTGTTTTGGTATTATCACCCTCAAGTTTTATTTCACGTCCATTCTCTCCTCCTCATTAAAGAGAATAAAACAGGAAAAGCTTTAAAGGAGGAAAAAAGGAAAATTTTTATTAATTTTTTGTGTGAAAACTTTCAGAACACAGATTCCTCAGCTGTCCATACCTGACTTGCTGATTAGGTAGGAGTCATCCCAGTTGCTTGGGAATCGCTGTTCATCCTACAAGGGAGAACATTCAAATGTTAATTTTTTTTCTTTCCAAATATGTAAATAGTTATTATCTTTTACATGAAATGTGGAAATTAAAAAGTATGAGTTTCTATCACTGCATCAAATGAACAACAAAAAACATTGAAAATAACTTACAAAGTGTAATTTCCTCATAGTGAAATGAATGGAGCAAAGTGGATTAGGGCAGAAGATTTTTCAGGGCAAGCACAGGTCTTCTCAGCTTCTCTGAGTACAAATATGTGTTACAGTGACTTATTGTCAAGTGCTTCATAGAAACAGAAGTTATATTGAATGTACAAATTGACCAAAAGAATGTTTTCCTTGCAATTCTACAGAGGAACCAGGCAAGAATTGCAGCTTAAGTGGCTGAAGGGCAACCAGTGAGATATGGCGCTATATTAACACTCTTGTGAGAATGACATGCCAGCTGTTAAGCATTAGGAGTTAGGACTGAGAATGCCTGTTCATTCCCTCAGTTGGTGTCACAGTTGTGAACTCTTGAAGGCTGAAGTGCTCCCGTTCCCAGAAAACAATCATCCCTCTGCGATGTTGGGATTCGATGGGGGTTAATGCTAATCCAACATTACTAGCAGAAGACTTTTTTGAAGAAACCACTTGTTTGACTGCTTAATTCTAAGAAAAATATATGACAGAAGATGAACAAGAATTTGCCATAACTTTACAGGCATTCTGAAGCAAGGAAATCACCAACTGCATTTGGCAAGCACTGAAAGGCCTGCCAAAGTCCCCGGAGGCACCAATTTACCTGTATCATCCAAAGTTGTGTGTCACACATTCTCGAGCTACTAGTGAAGGCATCTTGTGACACTTCCAACTCTTATGTGCAAACAACACACTAATAAATAAAGTATCTATCCAGGAGTCCCGGATGATGAAAGTGGTAGGAGACTAGTGACAAATAGTAAACTTGCATGAACCATTTCGTTTCCTTCATTCAAGTCTAATCACAATATGACTGATTATTTATGTGTATAGTTAGCATGTAGTGATCTCTCACTCAGAAAATCAACAACCCTAGGAAAACATGGAACAGATTTAGAGTTTTCTAACCAAAATGGGAAGCAACAGGAGCCAAATGTACCTGACCTTGAAAGCAGGCACATGGATTAGCCTTATCACACCTCTGTGGAAGACATCTCGGTCTAAATTCTTAGGTACTGTAACCCTGAATCTTTAAAGTTTCTATTCCTCTTTACTTTCCATTTTGCACTTGTAATTCATCCTACTGTCATCTTGTAATCTCAATAAACCGCAACTTACTATGTATCACAAGGTATATGCCAGGCAATACTCTTGTATCTGTACACAAGAATGTGGAAAAATTTTTGCCCCTTCAGTTCTAACATAGCTCTAGGGCTGGATTAGAAACAAAAGCAGCATTTTCCCACCTTTCATTAGCCTGGTTTAAAAGGCATTGCTACACAAAGAGAATTCATGAAAAAATGTACAAAATGTTCCTACAAAGCTGATGACATTTTCCATGCAAATGGAATTCCACAGTGTATCCAAGGAAGAAACTTATACAATATTCTAAGAAGGGTTAATTTTGGAAAAATTTTACCCTATTTAAAAGGAAATTCAAGAGCTTGCATTTCATTAGCTTTACTACATTTTGTGTGTGTGTTTGTGTGCGTGTGTGTGTGTGTGTGTATCTCTAATAGTTAGTGTTATGCTCATATTTGTAAAAGTAGCTATAGAGAAGAAAATTTATTACAAATTACCCATGATTTCTATTTTTCTTGTCATTTTGTACAAGAAAGTATCTTCTTAATGTAGAAGTATCAAAATCGACACAACTGAATTACAACTAGTGCACATATTTTGTATAAAATTCAGAACCTAAAATTAACTAAGAGAGCACAGCAATGATGATTGTTGGGTATTGCACTGATAGGGGCATTGAACCTATTTTGGTTATGCTAGTTATTGCAGAATCAGGAAATCATCAACACTAGTGAGGGGAGATGTTTGGACCTGGGGACTCTTGTTCCTGGTAACAGTGATAGCTAGTGAGGCCAGTGGACAATTCTGAGAGGCTCAGCAGTGTAGGTAAGCAGCAGACATCAAGGTCTTTACTGTCTGGCACAGAATGGAGAAGGATTTTGCCATTCAGCGGGAGGGAATGTTTGGCGGGAGCCATGTTGAAGTGAAGCCAGATGAACCTTAACCAGAACAGCTGCTGGCTTCCTTTAGAAGACCCTAGTTGGGTGCAGACACATGGAAATTGATTGGAATGAGCTTATTCAAGTGAGCCTCCTCTTGAGGCAGGCTGGCTAATGCTGTCTACTACTCCATCATAAGGCAGTGCCTGGTTTGAAGGGAAAGAATGGCGGAACTCAGAACACTGTATCCATAGGGCATCTAATAATGAATCCAGAGAGAATCCTGGAAGAGAACGATTTTTTTTTCATTCATTTTTCTTTTTGGTTTGGTATTTTCTTGTTTTATTCATCTGCTTTTAATTTCTCCTTTATTTTGTTCTTAATTTCTGCGGGTGACTGTGATTCCTAACTTCCCTGTGGGTATGCTTTTGTTTGGATTTCAATTTTTCTCTTTCAAATCTCATTTAGTCTTCTGCATTAGTTTCCCCCAGTAGGTGGGATCCATCTACCATCTCCGTTGTATTGTAATCTCTTTCCCTTTGGCCATTACTCTTCTTCCTCTGAAATATATTTTGAATCTTAACCCTTGAGGACAGATTGGACATATCATGAATTCATATATTGTTTATGATTGTTTGCATTCTGTTTTATCTTCCCGAATTCAGTTCATACTGTTAGGAAACTAGCAAGTATCACTCCAAGAATTCAACTGAAACAGAAAAGACATGAGAACACACAAATCAGACTAATCCTCTGGCACCCAGGCCAATAAAGCAAACCTGGGGGGAAATGAGGTTGCAAAATTTGAAAACCCAATAAACCCAATAGTAGGTTACTTCAATGTGGCAACAAGGCAATTGAATGAGGCTGTGGAATATATTAAAACAGAAGTAATCTCCCAAGTAACCACAACTAACTACAGAGATTACCAAAATACACAACCTTCTTAGTGATGTTAGTTCAGACACAGCCCAAAAAAAAAGGCGAGCTTACAAGAACTTTTGAAGCACAACCTAAGAAATAAATGAACCCATTAAATAGATTCAAGCCGATATGCAAGAGAAAAAAATCCATTTTAAAAATTCAGAGCACTTTAGGCCAGTTTGAGGAAAGGACTTCACATACTGAGTACAGGCTGGCACTTAGTGACGAGGAGAGACAACAAATGACATTAAAAGCACTTTGTAGACATCATGACAGAAAGCTTTCCTGGTACAGAAGAGGAATTTAACCTACCAATAATTGAGGCAATTATTTCTCCAGTTAGCACTGATTAAAAGAATTCTACCTGCCCATGTGTAATAGACAAGTTTGCAGACATTCAAATAAAAATAGAGTATCAAAATCTGTTAGGGATGGGCTGGGGATTTCTCTCAGTAGCATAAGCAATTTCCTGGCAAGCTGTAGTCCTGAGTTCTATCCCTGGTAACAATAAAAATGAAAAAGAGAAAAAAAAATATCTGTTAGGGATGACGACTGTTGTGCTCCTTCCAATAAGGTCCCCAAGTACATGAGGGTATGTAACACTTGTGAGGCTGGAGGAAAACTGGATCACACTCTGAGTATGTAAAACAGAAAAAAGAGAAGCTTTGGAAGAAAGCCAGTGATATCTATCCCTGAAGTGGTAGCCCTTCTTACTGTCTACCTTCCTTCCTTCCTTCCTTCCTTGTTTTCTTCCTTCCTTCCTTCCTTTCTTCCTTCCTTTCTTGCTTCCTTCTTTCGTTCCTTGCTTCCTTCCATCCCTCATTCCCTCTGTCCTTTCATTCTTTTGGTTTTTAATTCAAGTTAGTATTTAATCCCACATGTCCTTGAAACTGCAATGATATTCCTGCCTCAGCTTTGAGAGTGCTGGGATTAATGATGTGTTCGCCCAAACCCTGCAAATCAGCATTGTTATTTTTTGTGAAAGGAGATAAAATTAAACACAACAAAACAGAGCAAAATTGGACATAATAACGCAATGTAAGAGATATAAATTTCAAAACTAGATAATCTGAAATCTTCCCTATCTATCATGTTGTCTATTTTTTTCTTCCAAATAGTTGTCCATGTCTTGAAACACAGAATTCATACTGAGCAACCTAGTATAAAATTAATCCAAACAGTCTGAGAAAGGAGTTTTAGGTCTTTAAAATCAGACAAAAAGGAAGTCACTAATGGCTGTGCTAGAATCGGTTGTTTGCTTCAAAATGCCTATGCATACTTTCATGTATGTGGAAACTCAGTTAAACACAACCAGCTTTAAAAAAAAAGACCATATTTTATAGAACAAACCAAAACATGGATAAAAGTATTGGGCTTCAAAGAGATGATAGAAGGAAATCCCCTCCTTACTACATTGCCGAGGGTCAACCTCTCAAGGGACGTCCAGATTACTGGCTCCGACATGCTAATGGGATAGGGGGAGAAGATGTGATGTTTGTTTCTCAGCCTGCAGGCTGGCAGACTCACAGCTGCTCATGGTGGGGAGAGGGTTTGCCTGGACTCCTGGCACTCCCAGCATGACCCATGTCCCAGGAAATGCCAGTGGAACTCAGTAATATTACTGTTTCCAAACATTGGGTCCAAGGAGTGAACTAGGTTAGTAGGAGATCTAAAAGCTCTGAGGAAGTAGCATTTACAGTTGTCCCACACTAGACTTTAGGTTTAGAGACATTCTGCCAATATTCACTGTTTGTGCCTGTCCCAAATCCATGTCCCTTGCTCCCGACACTGTATCAGATTACCCAGAAGAACCACCTCTTCACTCCCAGCACACCTATTTCTCATGGAGCCTTGAATCTGCTCCCTTCACATTACTTCCCTGCAACTGGCTTTCACCCACATGTGATCCCAAGGGAAAAGGTGCCTTATTGACCGATCTGTCCTGCTTTGCTCCTTACCACCAGAAAGGAATAAACACAGAGGGCCTACTGAGAACAGTGGCATGCTGGAGTTACTATCCTCCACCCTAGCCTCTCATCTTCTGGAAATGGCAGGAAGACGATAGACCAGAGAACTCCCCCATATGAATGAGACAAAAGAAATTCTGGGCTAGTCAAACAGACTGTTTTCATAAACATATAGAAAAGACAGGTAGGATGAAAATTGACTGACTCTCACATTTTGAGTGAGACACACCTAGGGCAATTGGATTAGAATAGGGTGGGAAGAACCACCATAGGGTGGATCCTGTCCTAAGAGTTATAAAAGGGACACCAAGAAGGAAGAATCCTTTCTGTTTCCATGATGAGGTGGTTCCCTGCTTGAAACTTGGAATTCATATCCTTGCTTCCAGCCCAGATGAATTAGCCTCCTGAAAGGAACTCAGACGGGACTCAACAAGGCTTCGTATTTTAAGGTCTGTGCATTTTGGTGAGCTATTTCTTTGAGTGATCAAGAAACTTTTCAGAATTGACTTATATACTAGGAAATCTCAGTCAGCTTATTTCTAAATAAGTATTTCTTTTAATCTATAAACTAGGCTCTCTACTTGTGATTGCCATACTGCCCTGCCTGTCTTGGAACTGCTGACTGCAGTGAAATTTGTGCCATCTGGTGAAGAAGAAATTTGATTCGTGTGACTTGACAAGCTTGCTGCACTTTCACTCTGCTGATGTTAATGGTTTCCAGTACCGCAGGCCCAGCAGAAATGTCACAGGGGCCCACAGTGGACAGCAGGTACACCACAGACATCAAAGTAGTGAACGTGTCCTTTTTGTGGGCCATTGATAACATTAGATTTTGCCTAAAGGAAATAGATGACTGCATTCAAAGTTCAATCTTTTCACCTGAAGGAAATGATCAAGTGAAATGGTGCTTATGACTCTACCCAAATGGTCTTGATGAACAAAGCAAAGATTATGTGTGCTTATACCTGGGAATGATCTGCTGTCCAAGGAGGGTAGCTCATGCAAAATTCACCTTTTCCATTCTGAATGCCAAAGGAGAGAAAACCAAGGTGCTCTCAAGTACACAAGCTTATACATTTGTGCGAGGAAAGGACTGGGGATTCAAACATTTCATCCTTAGAGAGTTTCTTTTGGATCCAAACAATGGGCTTCTCTCCAATGACAAGCTTTCCTTCTTCTGTGAAGTGAAAGTAGCACAAGATCCCACCAATCATTCCAGCCAGAATATTAGGAAGCTGGTTAAGGTTCCTGAGGGCTGCTTGGCAGAGGATCTAGGAGGACTGTGGGAGCGATCCCAGCTCTCAGACTGTTGCTTGTGTGTGGCTGGCCAGGAATTCCAGGCTCACAAAGCCATCTTAGCAGCTCGCTCTCCAGTTTTCATGGCGTTGTTGGAACATGAAAAGCAAGGAAGCAAAAAGAATCGTGTTGAAATCAGTGACATGGATCCTGAAGTTTTTAAGGAAATGATATACTTTATGTACACTGGAAAGGCACCAAACCTAGGGATCATGGCAACTGAACTGCTGGAGGCTGCAACCAGGTTTGGTCTGGAGCGCCTGAAGCTCATGTGTGAGAACCACCTGTGCAGCAACCTCTCTGTGGAGAATGCCGTGGAAATCCTCATCTTGGCTGACCTCCACAGTGCACATCAGTTGAAAACCCGGACCCTGGATTTCATCAATTTTCATGTTTCTGACATCCTGGAGACCTCTGAGTGGAAGGCCATGGTGGTGTCCCACCCTCACTTGGTGGCCGAAGCCTATCACTCTCTGGTTTCCATGCAGTGTGCATTCATGGTGCCCCCATGCAAGCGTGTGAGACTGTCCTGAGATCCCACATCTCCATTTATCTTCCCAAAACCCTGGCCACATTTGATGCCCCTGAACCATAATATGCTAGGGCAATCCGTGGAAACTTCACTCTTCTATGTGGAAATATTAAATTGTGCCTCTCTAGTGGAGAGAAGGGACCACCGTCTTAAGGTCAGAAAAAGGAAATGCGATACTGAGAATTTAGAAGTCGTGTATCATGCATTTTCAAATCTGTGTTTTATAATATTGAGCAAAGTGGGTTTTTACAGTGTCGATGCCAAACGGAAACCAAAACTCCTGTCAATGTTGAAGGCAGACCTGGGGTGGGGCTACCCTTAGAGGCAGGGACCATGAACTTCACTCTGTAAATGCAAGACTCCTTCCTGGCTTTCTGCCCCATCATGCATCCCTGGGCACCCCACTTGTAACACGGGCTTTTTGCTGTCCCTCACTTTTCTCTGTAAATAAACCTGAATCTTACTTTGTACAGTTGTTTGGCTCCTCATCCTTTTTCTGTATGTTAGATTCAGAAGCTAAGAAAAATTTCAGTGTGCTGATGATTTCAGGCCCATCCACGGGATGAACACAGTGGATGTACAATGTCACTAATTAACATAGTAGATGGCAGAAATAAATGACCCAGAACTCAGGCTGCTGAAGCCAAAGGACAATCACACAATGCAAGTCTTTGCTCATGTTGTCCTGTCCCAGTGACACAGACAGGCAGCACAAGCACTACAGCACATTCCCGCAAAATCTAGGCCTCTGAGCGAGCAGTCCAATCATGGTCCTGGAGAAAAAAGAGAGGAAAATGCTCAGATTTATGAAAATGGCATGAAAGAGAATTAAAAGTAGAAGTGTTTTATGTATTTCAGAGGAATTCATGTTGAGGAAGCAAAATTTATTACTTACAACTGCACTGAGAAATGGCTGTTGGCAAATTCACACTATAAATCTCAAAAAGAGCTTTCTCACTGTGAACATTTAATATTCATAAGAATAGAATACATGTTTCTATGGTATTATGAAGAATAGAATTAAAATTAAAAATGAAAACGTAGTGGGTTTCATCTCAAAGTTTGGGCTTTTGTAAAAATCATTAGTGGTGTTACTCTGGAATCACCTAGAATTTGTAATGGCTCAGAGCTTCTAAAAATATATAAAGAAATGGATCCCCTTGTCTTGAACAGGTACAGATTTCAAAACATTTGTTTAATCAGGGCTTACAGCTGGTAACCCTTTATGTGCTGGTTGTGTAAATCTTCATGAATGTCAATATGGGATAACAACCTGTATAACAACTATGCAGTAAAATCACTAAGAGTTTTGTCTCTCTCTCTTTCTCTCTCTCTCTCTCTCTCTCTCTCTCTCTCTCTCTCTCTCTCTCTATATATATATATATATATATATATATGTCTATCTGTCTGTCTGTATGTCTGTCTATCTATCTCTATCTCTCTCAGTCTTTATCATGGCTTGAACTCACAACTCACAACCTGGTCATTGCCAGGCAAGTGCTTCTTTGGCTCAGTTTACTGCCTGACTTTTGCAGATATTTGGCATACATATGTCCTATTCTTGTGTCCTTACTCCTAGAAGTGTCCCTTTCTCACCTCAAGCTGGCTGAGATTGTTGAAAATGAGACAAAATAATTCACTCTGTGTGCATATTTCTTGAAAAGAACTATGGTTCTTAGATGTTGTGGGAATATGTGTTTTGGTATTATCACCCTCAAGTTTTATTTCACGTCCATTCTCTCCTCCTCATTAAAGAGAATAAAACAGGAAAAGCTTTAAAGGAGGAAAAAAGGAAAATTTTTATTAATTTTTTGTGTGAAAACTTTCAGAACACAGATTCCTCAGCTGTCCATACCTGACTTGCTGATTAGGTAGGAGTCATCCCAGTTGCTTGGGAATCGCTGTTCATCCTACAAGGGAGAACATTCAAATGTTAATTTTTTTTCTTTCCAAATATGTAAATAGTTATTATCTTTTACATGAAATGTGGAAATTAAAAAGTATGAGTTTCTGTCACTGCCTCAAATGAACAACAAAAAACATTGAAAATAACTTACAAAGTGTACTTTCCTCATAGTGAAATGAATGGAGCAAAGTGGATTAGGGCAGAAGATTTTTCAGGGCAAGCACAGGTCTTCTCAGCTTCTCTGAGTACAAATATGTGTTACAGTGACTTATTGTCAAGTGCTTCATAGAAACAGAAGTTATATTGAATGTACAAATTGACCAAAAGAATGTTTTCCTTGCAATTCTAAGGAGGAACCAGGCAAGAATTGCAGCTTAAGTGGCTGAAGGGCAACCAGTGAGATATGGCGCTATATTAACACTCTTGTGAGAATGACATGCCAGCTGTTAAGCATTAGGAGTTAGGACTGAGAATGCCTGTTCATTCCCTCAGTTGGTGTCACAGTTGTGAACTCTTGAAGGCTGAAGTGCTCCCGTTCCCAGAAAACAATCATCCCTCTGCGATGTTGGGATTCGATGGGGGTTAATGCTAATCCAACATTACTAGCAGAAGACTTTTTTGAAGAAACCACTTGTTTGACTGCTTAATTCTAAGAAAAATATATGACAGAAGATGAACAAGAATTTGCCATAACTTTACAGGCATTCTGAAGCAAGGAAATCACCAACTGCATTTGGCAAGCACTGAAAGGCCTGCCAAAGTCCCCGGAGGCACCAATTTACCTGTATCATCCAAAGTTGTGTGTCACACATTCTCGAGCTACTAGTGAAGGCATCTTGTGACACTTCCAACTCTTATGTGCAAACAACACACTAATAAATAAAGTATCTATCCAGGAGTCCCGGATGATGAAAGTGGTAGGAGACTAGTGACAAATAGTAAACTTGCATGAACCATTTCGTTTCCTTCATTCAAGTCTAATCACAATATGACTGATTATTTATGTGTATAGTTAGCATGTAGTGATCTCTCACTCAGAAAATCAACAACCCTAGGAAAACATGGAACAGATTTAGAGTTTTCTAACCAAAATGGGAAGCAACAGGAGCCAAATGTACCTGACCTTGAAAGCAGGCACATGGATTAGCCTTATCACACCTCTGTGGAAGACATCTCGGTCTAAATTCTTAGGTACTGTAACCCTGAATCTTTAAAGTTTCTATTCCTCTTTACTTTCCATTTTGCACTTGTAATTCATCCTACTGTCATCTTGTAATCTCAATAAACCGCAACTTACTATGTATCACAAGGTATATGCCAGGCAATACTCTTGTATCTGTACACAAGAATGTGGAAAAATTTTTGCCCCTTCAGTTCTAACATAGCTCTAGGGCTGGATTAGAAACAAAAGCAGCATTTTCCCACCTTTCATTAGCCTGGTTTAAAAGGCATTGCTACACAAAGAGAATTCATGAAAAAATGTACAAAATGTTCCTACAAGGCTGATGACATTTTCCATGCAAATGGAATTCCACAGTGTATCCAAGGAAGAAACTTATACAATATTCTAAGAAGGGTTAATTTTGGAAAAATTTTACCCTATTTAAAAGGAAATTCAAGAGCTTGCATTTCATTAGCTTTACTACATTTTGTGTGTGTGTTTGTGTGCGTGTGTGTGTGTGTGTGTGTATCTCTAATAGTGAGTGTTATGCTCATATTTGTAAAAGTAGCTTTAGAGAAGAAAATTTATTACAAATTACCCATGATTTCTATTTTTCTTGTCATTTTGTACAAGAAAGTATCTTCTTAATGTAGAAGTATCAAAATCTACACAACTGAATTACAACTAGTGCACATATTTTGTATAAAATTCAGAACATAAAATTAACTAAGAGAGCACAACAATGATGATTGTTGGGTATTGCACTGATAGGGGCATTGAACCTATTTTGGTTATGCTAGTTATTGCAGAATCAGGAAATCATCAACACTAGTGAGGGGAGATGTTTGGACCTGGGGACTCTTGTTCCTGGTAACAGTGATAGCTAGTGAGGCCAGTGGACAATGCTGAGAGGCTCAGCAGTGTAGGTAAGCAGCAGACATCGAGGTCTTTACTGTCTGGCACAGAATGGAGAAGGATTTTGTCATTCAGCGGGAGGGAATGTTTGGCGGGAGCCATGTTGAAGTGAAGTCAGATGAACCTTAACCAGAACAGCTGCTGGCTTCCTTTACAAGACCCTAGTTGGGTGCAGACACATGGAAATTGATTGGAATGAGCTTATTCAAATGAGCCTCCTCTTGAGGCAGGCTGGCTAATGCTGTCTACTACTCCATCATAAGGCAGTGCCTGGTTTGAAGGGAAAGAATGGCGGAACTCAGAACACTGTATCCATAGGGCATCTAATAATGAATCCAGAGAGAATCCTGGAAGAGAACGATTTTTTTTTCATTCATTTTTCTTTTTGGTTTGGTATTTTCTTGTTTTATTAATCTGCTTTTAATTTCTCCTTTATTTTGTTCTTAATTTCTGCGGGTGACTGTGATTCCTAACTTCCCTGTGGGTATGCTTTTGTTTGGATTTCAATTTTTCTCTTTCAAATCTCATTTAGTCTTCTGCATTAGTTTCCCCCAGTAGGTGGGATCCATCTACCATCTCCGTTGTATTGTAATCTCTTTCCCTTTGGCCATTACTCTTCTTCCTCTGAAATATATTTTGAATCTTAACCCTTGAGGACAGATTGGACATATCATGAATTCATATATTGTTTATGATTGTTTGCATTCTGTTTTATCTTCCCGAATTCAGTTCATCCTGTTAGGAAACTAGCAAGTATCACTCCAAGAATTCAACTGAAACAGAAAAGACATGAGAACACACAAATCAGACTAATCCTCTGGCACCCAGGCCAATAAAGCAAACCTGGGGGGAAATGAGGTTGCAAAATTTGAAAACCCAATAAACCCAATAGTAGGTTACTTCAATGTGGCAACAAGGCAATTGAATGAGGCTGTGGAATATATTAAAACAGAAGTAATCTCTCAAGTAACCACAACTAACTACAGAGATTACCAAAATACACAACCTTCTTAGTGATGTTAGTTCAGACACAGCCCAAAAAAAAAGGCGAGCTTACAAGAACTGTTGAAGCACAACCTAAGAAATAAATGAACCCATTAAATAGATTCAAGCCGATATGCAAGAGAAAAAAATCCATTTTAAAAATTCAGAGCACTTTAGGCCAGTTTGAGGAAAGGACTTCACATACTGAGTACAGGCTGGCACTTAGTGACGAGGAGAGACAACAAATGACATTAAAAGCACTTTGTAGACATCATGACAGAAAGCTTTCCTGGTACAGAAGAGGAATTTAACCTACCAATAATTGAGGCAATTATTTCTCCAGTTAGCACTGATTAAAAGAATTCTACCTGCCCATGTGTAATAGACAAGTTTGCAGACATTCAAATAAAAATAGAGTATTAAAATCTGTTAGGGATGGGCTGGGGATTTCTCTCAGTAGCATAAGCAATTTCCTGGCAAGCTGTAGTCCTGAGTTCTATCCCTGGTAACAATAAAAATGAAAAAGAGAAAAAAAAATCTGTTAGGGATGAGGACTGTTGTGCTCCTTCCAATAAGGTCCCCAAGTACATGAGGGTATGTAACACTTGTGAGGCTGGAGGAAAACTGGATCACACTCTGAGTATGTAAAACAGAAAAAAGAGAAGCTTTGGAAGAAAGCCAGTGATATCTATCCCTGAAGTGGTAGCCCTTCTTACTGTCTACCTTCCTTCCTTCCTTCCTTCCTTGTTTTCTTCCTTCCTTCCTTCCTTTCTTCCTTCCTTTCTTGCTTCCTTCTTTCGTTCCTTGCTTCCTTCCATCCCTCATTCCCTCTGTCCTTTCATTCTTTTGGTTTTTAATTCAAGTTAGTATTTAATCCCACATGTCCTTGAAACTGCAATGATATTCCTGCCTCAGCTTTGAGAGTGCTGGGATTAATGATGTGTTCGCCCACACCCTGCAAATCAGCATTGTTATTTTTTGTGAAAGGAGATAAAATTAAACACAACAAAACAGAGCAAAATTGGACATAATAACGCAATGTAAGAGATATAAATTTCAAAACTAGATAATCTGAAATCTTCCCTATCTATCATGTTGTCTATTTTTTTCTTCCAAATAGTTGTCCATGTCTTGAAACACAGAATTCATACTGAGCAACCTAGTATAAAATTAATCCAAACAGTCTGAGAAAGGAGTTTTAGGTCTTTAAAATCAGACAAAAAGGAAGTCACTAATGGCTGTGCTAGAATCGGTTGTTTGCTTCAAAATGCCTATGCATACTTTCATGTATGTGGAAACTCAGTTAAACACAACCAGCTTTAAAAAAAAAGACCATATTTTATAGAACAAACCAAAACATGGATAAAAGTATTGGGCTTCAAAGAGATGATAGAAGGAAATCCCCTCCTTACTACATTGCCTAGGGTCAACCTCTCAAGGGACGTCCAGATTACTGGCTCCGACATGCTAATGGGATAGGGGGAGAAGATGTGATGTTTGTTTCTCAGCCTGCAGGCTGGCAGACTCACAGCTGCTCATGGTGGGGAGAGGGTTTGCCTGGACTCCTGGCACTCCCAGCATGACCCATGTCCCAGGAAATGCCAGTGGAACTCAGTAATATTACTGTTTCCAAACATTGGGTCCAAGGAGTGAACTAGGTTAGTAGGAGATCTAAAAGCTCTGAGGAAGTAGCATTTACAGTTGTCCCACACTAGACTTTAGGTTTAGAGACATTCTGCCAATATTCACTGTTTGTGCCTGTCCCAAATCCATGTCCCTTGCTCCTGACACTGTATCAGATTACCCAGAAGAACCACCTCTTCACTCCCAGCACACCTATTTCTCATGGAGCCTTGAATCTGCTCCCTTCACATTACTTCCCTGCAACTGGCTTTCACCCACATGTGATCCCAAGGGAAAAGGTGCCTTATTGACCGATCTGTCCTGCTTTGCTCCTTACCACCAGAAAGGAATAAACACAGAGGGCCTACTGAGAACAGTGGCATGCTGGAGTTACTATCCTCCACCCTAGCCTCTCATCTTCTGGAAATGGCAGGAAGACGATAGACCAGAGAACTCCCCCATATGAATGAGACAAAAGAAATTCTGGGCTAGTCAAACAGACTGTTTTCATAAACATATAGAAAAGACAGGTAGGATGAAAATTGACTGACTCTCACATTTTGAGTGAGACACACCTAGGGCAATTGGATTAGAATAGGGTGGGAAGAACCACCATAGGGTGGATCCTGTCCTAAGAGTTATAAAAGGGACACCAAGAAGGAAGAATCCTTTCTGTTTCCATGATGAGGTGGTTCCCTGCTTGAAACTTGGAATTCATATCCTTGCTTCCAGCCCAGATGAATTAGCCTCCTGAAAGGAACTCAGACGGGACTCAACAAGGCTTCGTATTTTAAGGTCTGTGCATTTTGGTGAGCTATTTCTTTGAGTGATCAAGAAACTTTTCAGAATTGACTTATATACTAGGAAATCTCAGTCAGCTTATTTCTAAATAAGTATTTCTTTTAATCTATAAACTAGGCTCTCTACTTGTGATTGCCATACTGCCCTGCCTGTCTTGGAACTGCTGACTGCAGTGAAATTTGTGCCATCTGGTGAAGAAGAAATTTGATTTGTGTGACTTTACAAGCTTGCTGCACTTTCACTCTGCTGATGTTAATGGTTTCCAGTACCGCAGGCCCAGCAGAAATGTCACAGGGGCCCACAGTGGACAGCAGGTACACCACAGACATCAAAGTAGTGAACGTGTCCTTTTTGTGGACCATTGATAACATTAGATTTTGCCTAAAGGAAATAGATGACTGCATTCAAAGTTCAATCTTTTCAGCTGAAGGAAATGATCAAGTGAAATGGTGCTTACGACTCTACCCAAATGGTCTTGATGAACAAAGCAAAGATTATGTGTGCTTATACCTGGGAATGATCTGCTGTCCAAGGAGGGTAGCTCATGCAAAATTCACCTTTTCCATTCTGAATGCCAAAGGAGAGAAAACCAAGGTGCTCTCAAGTCCACAAGCTTATACATTTGTGCGAGGAAAGGACTGGGGATTCAAACATTTCATCCTTAGAGAGTTTCTTTTGGATCCAAACAATGGGCTTCTCTCCAATGACAAGCTTTCCTTCTTCTGTGAAGTCAAAGTAGCACAAGATCCCACCAATCATTCCAGCCAGAATATTAGGAAGCTGGTTAAGGTTCCTGAGGGCTGCTTGGCAGAGGATCTAGGAGGACTGTGGGAGCGATCCCAGCTCTCAGACTGTTGCTTGTGTGTGGCTGGCCAGGAATTCCAGGCTCACAAAGCCATCTTAGCAGCTCGCTCTCCAGTTTTCATGGCGTTGTTGGAACATGAAAAGCAAGGAAGCAAAAAGAATCGTGTTGAAATCAGTGACATGGATCCTGAAGTTTTTAAGGAAATGATATACTTTATGTACACTGGAAAGGCACCAAACCTAGGGATCATGGCAACTGAACTGCTGGAGGCTGCAACCAGGTTTGGTCTGGAGCGCCTGAAGCTCATGTGTGAGAATCACCTGTGCAGCAACCTCTCTGTGGAGAATGCTGTGGAAATCCTCATCTTGGCTGACCTCCACAGTGCACATCAGTTGAAAACCCGGACCCTGGATTTCATCAATTTTCATGTTTCTGACATCCTGGAGACCTCTGAGTGGAAGGCCATGGTGGTGTCCCACCCTCACTTGGTGGCCGAAGCCTATCACTCTCTGGTTTCCATGCAGTGTGCATTCATGGTACCCCCATGCAAGCGTGTGAGACTGTCCTGAGATCCCACATCTATCTCCATTTATCTTCCCAAAACCCTGGCCACATTTGCTGCCCCTGAACCATAATATGCTAGGGAAATCCGTGGAAACTTCTCTCTTCTATGTGGAAATATTAAATTGTGCCTCTCTAGGGGAGAGAAGGGACCACCGTCTTAAGGTCAGAAAAAGGAAATGCGATACTGAGAATTTAGAAGTCGTGTATCATGCATTTTCAAATCTGTGTTTTATAATATTGAGCAAAGTGGGTTTTTACAGTGTCGATGCCAAACGGAAACCAAAACTCCTGTCAATGTTGAAGGCAGACCTGGGGTGGGGCTACCCTTAGAGGCAGGGACCATGAACTTCACTCTGTAAATGCAAGACTCCTTCCTGGCTTTCTGCCCCATCATGCATCCCTGGGCACCCCACTTGTAACACGGGCTTTTTGCTGTCCCTCACTTTTCTCTGTAAATAAACCTGAATCTTACTTTGTACAGTTGTTTGGCTCCTCATCCTTTTTCTGTATGTTAGATTCAGAAGCTAAGAAAAATTTCAGTGTGCTGATGATTTCAGGCCCATCCACGGGATGAACACAGTGGATGTACAATGTCACTAATTAACATAGTAGATGGCAGAAATAAATGACCCAGAACTCAGGCTGCTGAAGCCAAAGGACAATCACACAATGCAAGTCTTTGCTCATGTTGTCCTGTCCCAGTGACACAGACAGGCAGCACAAGCACTACAGCACATTCCCGCAAAATCTAGGCCTCTGAGCGAGCAGTCCAATCATGGTCCTGGAGAAAAAAGAGAGGAAAATGCTCAGATTTACGAAAATGGCATGAAAGAGAATTAAAAGTAGAAGTGTTTTATGTATTTCAGAGGAATTCATGTTGAGGAAGCAAAATTTATTACTTACAACTGCACTGAGAAATGGCTGTTGGCAAATTCACACTATAAATCTCAAAAAGAGCTTTCTCACTGTGAACATTTAATATTCATAAGAATAGAATACATGTTTCTATGGTATTATGAAGAATAGAATTAAAATTAAAAATGAAAACGTAGTGGGTTTCATCTCAAAGTTTGGGCTTTTGTAAAAATCATTAGTGGTGTTACTCTGGAATCACCTAGAATCTGTAATGGCTCAGAGCTTCTAAAAATATATAAAGAAATGGATCCCCTTGTCTTGAACAGGTACAGATTTCAAAACATTTGTTTAATCAGGGCTTACAGCTGGTAACCCTTTATGTGCTGGTTGTGTAAATCTTCATGAATGTCAATATGGGATAACAACCTGTATAACAACTATGCAGTAAAATCACTAAGAGTTTTGTCTCTCTCTCTTTCTCTCTCTCTCTCTCTCTCTCTCTCCCTCTCTCTCTCTCTCTCTCTCTCTCTCTCTCCATATATATATATATATATATATATATATATATATATATATGTCTGTCTGTCTGTATGTCTGTCTATCTATCTCTATCTCTCTCAGTCTTTATCATGGCTTGAACTCACAACTCACAACCTGGTTATTGCCAGGCAAGTGCTTCTTTGGCTCAGTTTACTGCCTGACTTTTGCAGATATTTGGCATACATATGTCCTATTCTTGTGTCCTTACTCCTAGAAGTGTCCCTTTCTCACCTCAAGCCGACTGAGATTGTTGAAAATGAGACAAAATAATTCACTTTGTGTGCATATTTCTTGAAAAGAACTATGGTTCTTAGATGTTGTGGGAATATGTGTTTTGGTATTATCACCCTCAAGTTTTATTTCACGTCCATTCTCTCCTCCTCATTCAAGAGAATAAAACAGGAAAAGCTTTAAAGGAGGAAAAAAGGAAAATTTTTATTAATTTTTTGTGTGAAAACTTTCAGAACACAGATTCCTCAGCTGTCCATACCTGACTTGCTGATTATGTAGGAGTCATCCCAGTTGCTTGGGAATCGCTGTTCATCCTACAAGGGAGAACATTCAAATGTTAATTTTTTTCTTTCAAAATATGTAAATAATTATTATCTTTTACATGAAATGTGGAAATTAAAAAGTATGAGTTTCTATCACTGCATCAAATGAACAACAAAAAAAATTGAAAATAACTTACAAAGTGTAATTTCCTCATAGAATGGAGCAAAGTGGATTAGGGCAGAAGATTTTTCAGGGCAAGCACAGGTCTTCTCAGCTTCTCTGAGTACAAATATGTGTTACAGTGACTTATTGTCAAGTGCTTCATAGAAACAGAAGTTATATTGAATGTACAAATTGACCAAAAGAATGTTTTCCTTGCAATTCTACAGAGGAACCAGGCAAGAAATGCAGCTTAAGTGGCTGAAGGGCAACCAGTGAGATATGGCGCTATATTAACACTCTTGTGAGAATGACATGCCAGCTGTTAAGCATTAGGAGTTAGGACTGAGAATGCCTGTTCATTCCCTCAGTTGGTGTCACAGTTGTGAACTCTTGAAGGCTGAAGTGCTCCCGTTTCCAGAAAACAATCATCCCTCTGCGATGTTGGGATTCGATGGGGGTTAATGCTAATCCAACATTACTAGCAGAAGACTTTTTTGAAGAAACCACTTGTTTGACTGCTTAATTCTAAGAAAAATATATGACAGAAGATGAACAAGAATTTGCCATAACTTTACAGGCATTCTGAAGCAAGGAAATCACCAACTGCATTTGGCAAGCACTGAAAGGCCTGCCAAAGTCCCCGGAGGCACCAATTTACCTGTATCATCCAAAGTTGTGTGTCACACATTCTCCAGCTACTAGTGAAGGCATCTTGTGACACTTCCAACTCTTATGTGCAAACAACACACTAATAAATAAAGTATCTATCCAGGAGTCCCGGATGATGAAAGTGGTAGGAGACTAGTGACAAATAGTAAAATTGCATGAACCATTTCGTTTCCTTCATTCAACTCTAATCACAATATGACTGATTATTTATGTGTATAGTTAGCATGTAGTGATCTCTCACTCAGAAAATCAACAACCCTAGGAAAACATGGAACAGATTTAGAGTTTTCTAACCAAAATGGGAAGCAACAGGAGCCAAATGTACCTGACCTTGAAAGCAGGCACATGGATTAGCCTTATCACACCTCTGTGGAAGACATCTCGGTCTAAATTCTTAGGTACTGTAACCCTGAATCTTTAAAGTTTCTATTCCTCTTTACTTTCCATTTTGCACTTGTAATTCATCCTACTGTCATCTTGTAATCTCAATAAACCGCAACTTACTATGTATCACAAGGTATATGCCAGGCAATACTCTTGTATCTGTACACAAGAATGTGGAAAAATTTTTGCCCCTTCAGTTCTAACATAGCTCTAGGGCTGGATTAGAAACAAAAGCAGCATTTTCCCACCTTTCATTAGCCTGGTTTAAAAGGCATTGCTACACAAAGAGAATTCATGAAAAAATGTACAAAATGTTCCTACAAGGCTGATGACATTTTCCATGCAAATGGAATTCCACAGTGTATCCAAGGAAGAAACTTATACAATATTCTAAGAAGGGTTAATTTTGGAAAAATTTTACCCTATTTAAAAGGAAATTCAAGAGCTTGCATTTCATTAGCTTTACTACATTTTGTGTGTGTGTTTGTGTGCGTGTGTGTGTGTGTGTGTGTGTGTATCTCTAATAGTGAGTGTTATGCTCATATTTGTAAAAGTAGCTATAGAGAAGAAAATTTATTACAAATTACCCATGATTTCTATTTTTCTTGTCATTTTGTACAAGAAAGTATCTTCTTAATGTAGAAGTATCAAAATCTACACAACTGAATTACAACTAGTGCACATATTTTGTATAAAATTCAGAACCTAAAATTAACTAAGAGAGCACAGCAATGATGATTGTTGGGTATTGCACTGATAGGGGCATTGAACCTATTTTGGTTATGCTAGTTATTGCAGAATCAGGAAATCATCAACACTAGTGAGGGGAGATGTTTGGACCTGGGGACTCTTGTTCCTGGTAACAGTGATAGCTAGTGAGGCCAGTGGACAATGCTGAGAGGCTCAGCAGTGTAGGTAAGCAGCAGACATCGAGGTCTTTACTGTCTGGCACAGAATGGAGAAGGATTTTGTCATTCAGCGGGAGGGAATGTTTGGCGGGAGCCATGTTGAAGTGAAGCCAGATGAACCTTAACCAGAACAGCTGCTGGCTTCCTTTAGAAGACCCTAGTTGGGTGCAGACACATGGAAATCGATTGGAATGAGCTTATTCAAATGAGCCTCCTCTTGAGGCAGGCTGGCTAATGCTGTCTACTACTCCATCATAAGGCAGTGCCTGGTTTGAAGGGAAAGAATGGCGGAACTCAGAACACTGTATCCATAGGGCATCTAATAATGAATCCAGAGAGAATCCTGGAAGAGAACGATTTTTTTTTTCATTCATTTTTCTTTTTGTTTTGGTATTTTCTTGTTTTATTCATCTGCTTTTAATTTCTCCTTTATTTTGTTCTTAATTTCTGCGGGTGACTGTGATTCCTAACTTCCCTGTGGGTATGCTTTTGTTTGGATTTCAAATTTTCTCTTTCAAATCTCATTTAGTCTTCTGCATTAGTTTCCCCCAGTAGGTGGGATCCATCTACCATCTCCGTTGTATTGTAATCTCTTTCCCTTTGGCCATTACTCTTCTTCCTCTGAAATATATTTTGAATCTTAACCCTTGAGGACAGATTGGACATATCATGAATTCATATATTGTTTATGATTGTTTGCATTCTGTTTTATCTTCCCGAATTCAGTTCATACTGTTAGGAAACTAGCAAGTATCACTCCAAGAATTCAACTGAAACAGAAAAGACATGAGAACACACAAATCAGACTAATCCTCTGGCACCCAGGCCAATAAAGCAAACCTGGGGGGAAATGAGGTTGCAAAATTTGAAAACCCAATAAACCCAATAGTAGGTTACTTCAATGTGGCAACAAGGCAGTTGAATGAGGCTGTGGAATATATTAAAACAGAAGTAATCTCTCAAGTAACCACAACTAACTACAGAGATTACCAAAATACACAACCTTCTTAGTGATGTTAGTTCAGACACAGCCCAAAAAAAAAGGTGAGCTTACAAGAACTGTTGAAGCACAACCTAAGAAATAAATGAACCCATTAAATAGATTCAAGCCGATATGCAAGAGAAAAAAATCCATTTTAAAAATTCAGAGCACTTTAGGCCAGTTTGAGGAAAGGACTTCACATACTGAGTACAGGCTGGCACTTAGTGACGAGGAGAGACAACAAATGACATTAAAAGCACTTTGTAGACATCATGACAGAAAGCTTTCCTGGTACAGAAGAGGAATTTAACCTACCAATAATTGAGGCAATTATTTCTCCAGTTAGCACTGATTAAAAGAATTCTACCTGCCCATGTGTAATAGACAAGTTTGCAGACATTCAAATAAAAATAGAGTATCAAAATCTGTTAGGGATGGGCTGGGGATTTCTCTCAGTAGCATAAGCAATTTCCTGGCAAGCTGTAGTCCTGAGTTCTATCCCTGGTAACAATAAAAATGAAAAAGAGAAAAAAAAAATATCTGTTAGGGATGAGGACTGTTGTGCTCCTTCCAATAAGGTCCCCAAGTACATGAGGGTATGTAACACTTGTGAGGCTGGAGGAAAACTGGATCACACTCTGAGTATGTAAAACAGAAAAAAGAGAAGCTTTGGAAGAAAGCCAGTGATATCTATCCCTGAAGTGGTAGCCCTTCTTACTGTCTACCTTCCTTCCTTCCTTCCTTCCTTCCTTGTTTTCTTCCTTCCTTCCTTCCTTTCTTCCTTCCTTTCTTGCTTCCTTCTTTCGTTCCTTGCTTCCTTCCATCCCTCATTCCCTCTGTCCTTTCATTCTTTTGGTTTTTAATTCAAGTTAGTATTTAATCCCACATGTCCTTGAAACTGCAATGATATTCCTGCCTCAGCTTTGAGAGTGCTGGGATTAATGATGTGTTCGCCCACACCCTGCAAATCAGCATTGTTATTTTGTGTGAAAGGAGATAAAATTAAACACAACAAAACAGAGCAAAATTGGACATAATAACGCAATGTAAGAGATATAAATTTCAAAACTAGATAATCTGAAATCTTCCCTATCTATCATGTTGTCTATTTTTTTCTTCCAAATAGTTGTCCATGTCTTGAAACACAGAATTCATACTGAGAAACCTAGTATAAAATTAATCCAAACAGTCTGAGAAAGGAGTTTTAGGTCTTTAAAATCAGACAAAAAGGAAGTCACTAATGGCTGTGCTAGAATCGGTTGTTTGCTTCAAAATGCCTATGCATACTTTCATGTATGTGGAAACTCAGTTAAACACAACCAGCTTTAAAAAAAAAGACCATATTTTATAGAACAAACCAAAACATGGATAAAAGTATTGGGCTTCAAAGAGATGATAGAAGGAAATCTCCTCCTTACTACATTGCCTAGGGTCAACCTCTCAAGGGACGTCCAGATTACTGGCTCCGACATGCTAATGGGATAGGGGGAGAAGATGTGATGTTTGTTTCTCAGCCTGCAGGCTGGCAGACTCACAGCTGCTCATGGTGGGGAGAGGGTTTGCCTGGACTCCTGGCACTCCCAGCATGACCCATGTCCCAGGAAATGCCAGTGGAACTCAGTAATATTACTGTTTCCAAACATTGGGTCCAAGGAGTGAACTAGGTTAGTAGGAGATCTAAAAGCTCTGAGGAAGTAGCATTTACAGTTGTCCCACACTAGACTTTAGGTTTAGAGACATTCTGCCAATATTCACTGTTTGTGCCTGTCCCAAATCCATGTCCTTTGCTCCCAACACTGTATCAGATTACCCAGAAGAACCACCTCTTCACTCCCAGCACACCTATTTCTCATGGAGCCTTGAATCTGCTCCCTTCACATTACTTCCCTGCAACTGGCTTTCACCCACATGTGATCCCAAGGGAAAAGGTGCCTTATTGACCGATCTGTCCTGCTTTGCTCCTTACCACCAGAAAGGAATAAACACAGAGGGCCTACTGAGAACAGTGGCATGCTGGAGTTACTATCCTCCACCCTAGCCTCTCATCTTCTGGAAATGGCAGGAAGACGATAGACCAGAGAACTCCCCCATATGAATGAGACAAAAGAAATTCTGGGCTAGTCAAACAGACTGTTTTCATAAACATATAGAAAAGACAGGTAGGATGAAAATTGACTGACTCTCACATTTTGAGTGAGACACACCTAGGGCAATTGGATTAGAATAGGGTGGGAAGAACCACCATAGGGTGGATCCTGTCCTAAGAGTTATAAAAGGGACACCAAGAAGGAAGAATCCTTTCTGTTTCCATGATGAGGTGGTTCCCTGCTTGAAACTTGGAATTCATATCCTTGCTTCCAGCCCAGATGAATTAGCCTCCTGAAAGGAACTCAGACGGGACTCAACAAGGCTTCGTATTTTAAGGTCTGTGCATTTTGGTGAGCTATTTCTTTGAGTGATCAAGAAACTTTTCAGAATTGACTTATATACTAGGAAATCTCAGTCAGCTTATTTCTAAATAAGTATTTCTTTTAATCTATAAACTAGGCTCTCTACTTGTGATTGCCATACTGCCCTGCCTGTCTTGGAACTGCTGACTGCAGTGAAATTTGTGCCATCTGGTGAAGAAGAAATTTGATTCCTGTGACTTGACAAGCTTGCTGCACTTTCACTCTGCTGATGTTAATGGTTTCCAGTACCGCAGGCCCAGCAGAAATGTCACAGGGGCCCACAGTGGACAGCAGGTACACCACAGACATCAAAGTAGTGAACGTGTCCTTTTTGTGGACCATTGATAACATTAGATTTTGCCTAAAGGAAATAGATGACTGCATTCAAAGTTCAATCTTTTCAGCTGAAGGAAATGATCAAGTGAAATGGTGCTTACGACTCTACCCAAATGGTCTTGATGAACAAAGCAAAGATTATGTGTGCTTATACCTGGGAATGATCTGCTGTCCAAGGAGGGTAGCTCATGCAAAATTCACCTTTTCCATTCTGAATGCCAAAGGAGAGAAAACCAAGGTGCTCTCAAGTCCACAAGCTTATACATTTGTGCGAGGAAAGGACTGGGGATTCAAACATTTCATCCTTAGAGAGTTTCTTTTGGATCCAAACAATGGGCTTCTCTCCAATGACAAGCTTTCCTTCTTCTGTGAAGTCAAAGTAGCACAAGATCCCACCAATCATTCCAGCCAGAATATTAGGAAGCTGGTTAAGGTTCCTGAGGGCTGCTTGGCAGAGGATCTAGGAGGACTGTGGGAGCGATCCCAGCTCTCAGACTGTTGCTTGTGTGTGGCTGGCCAGGAATTCCAGGCTCACAAAGCCATCTTAGCAGCTCGCTCTCCAGTTTTCATGGCGTTGTTGGAACATGAAAAGCAAGGAAGCAAAAAGAATCGTGTTGAAATCAGTGACATGGATCCTGAAGTTTTTAAGGAAATGATATACTTTATGTACACTGGAAAGGCACCAAACCTAGGGATCATGGCAACTGAACTGCTGGAGGCTGCAAGCAGGTTTGGTCTGGAGCGCCTGAAGCTCATGTGTGAGAACCACCTGTGCAGCAACCTCTCTGTGGAGAATGCCGTGGAAATCCTCATCTTGGCTGACCACCACATTGCACATCAGTTGAAAACCCGGACACTGGATTTCATCAATTTTCATGTTTCTGACATCCTGGAGACCTCTGAGTGGAAGGCCATGGTGGTGTCCCACCCTCACTTGGTGGCCGAAGCCTATCACTCTCTGGTTTCCATGCAGTGTGCATTCATGGTGCCCCCATGCAAGCGTGTGAGACTGTCCTGAGATCCCACATATATCTCCATTTATCTTCCCAAATACTGGCCACATTTGCTGCCACGGAACAATAATATGCTAGGGCAACCCGTGGAAACTTCACTCTTCTATGTGGAAATATTAAATTGTGCCTCTCTAGGGGAGAGAAGGGACCACCGTCTTAAGGTCAGAAAAAGGAAATGCGATATTGAGAGTTTAGAAGTCGTGTATCATGCATTTTCAAATCTGTGTTTTATAATATTGTGCAAAGTGGGTTTTTACAATGTCGATGCCAAACGGAAACCAAAACTCCTGTCAATGTTGAAGGCAGACCTGGGGTGGGGCTACCCTTAGAGACAGGGACCATGAACTTCACTCTGTAAATGCAAGACTCCTTCCTGGCTTTCTGCACCATCATGCATCCCTGGGCACCCCACTTGTAACACGGGCTTTTTGCTGTCCCTCACTTTTCTCTGTAAATAAACCTGAATCTTACTTTGTACGGTTGTTTGGCTCCTCATCCTTTTTCTGTATGTTAGATTCAGAAGCCAAGAAAAATTTCAGTGTGCTGATGATTTCAGGCCCATCCATGGGATGAACACAGTGGATGTACAATGTCACTAATTAACATAGTAGATGGCAGAAATAAATGACCCAGAACTCAGGCTGCTGAAGCCAAAGGACAATCACACAATGCAAGTCTTTGCTCATGTTGTCCTGTCCCAGTGACACAGACAGGCAGCACAAGCACTACAGCACATTCCCGCAAAATCTAGGCCTCTGAGCGAGCAGTCCAATCATGGTCCTGGAGAAAAAAGAGAGGAAAATGCTCAGATTTACGAAAATGGCATGAAAGAGAATTAAAAGTAGAAGTGTTTTATGTATTTCAGAGGAATTCATGTTGAGGAAGCAAAATTTATTACTTACAACTGCACTAAGAAATGGCTGTTGGCAAATTCACACTATAAATCTCAAAAAGAGCTTTCTCACTGTGAACATTTAATATTCATAAGAATAGAATACATGTTTCTATGGTATTATGAAGAATAGAATTAAAATTAAAAATGAAAACGTAGTGGGTTTCATCTCAAAGTTTGGGCTTTTGTAAAAATCATTAGTGGTGTTACTCTGGAATCACCTAGAATTTGTAATGGCTCAGAGCTTCTAAAAATATATAAAGAAATGGATCCCCTTGTCTTGAACAGGTACAGATTTCAAAACATTTGTTTAATCAGGGCTTACAGCTGGTAACCCTTTATGTGCTGGTTGTGTAAATCTTCATGAATGTCAATATGGGATAACAACCTGTATAACAACTATGCAGTAAAATCACTAAGAGTTTTGTCTCTCTCTCTTTCTCTCTCTCTCTCTCCCTCTCTCTCTCTCTCTCTCTCTCTCTCTCTCTCTATATATATATATATATATATATATATAAATATATATATATATAAATATATATATATATATATATATATATATATATGTCTATCTGTCTGTCTGTATGTCTGTCTATCTATCTCTATCTCTCTCAGTCTTTATCATGGCTTGAACTCACAACTCACAACCTGGTTATTGCCAGGCAAGTGCTTCTTTGGCTCAGTTTACTGCCTGACTTTTGCAGATATTTGGCATACATATGTCCTATTCTTGTGTCCTTACTCCTAGAAGTGTCCCTTTCTCACCTCAAGCCGACTGAGATTGTTGAAAATGAGACAAAATAATTCACTTTGTGTGCATATTTCTTGAAAAGAACTATGGTTATTAGATGTTGTGGGAATATGTGTTTTGGTATTATCACCCTCAAGTTTTATTTCACGTCCATTCTCTCCTCCTCATTCAAGAGAATAAAACAGGAAAAGCTTTAAACGAGGAAAAAAGGACAAATTTATTAATTTTTTGTGTGAAAACTTTCAGAACACAGATTCCTCAGCTGTCCATACCTGACTTGCTGATTAGGTAGGAGTCATCCCAGTTGCTTGGGAATCGCTGTTCATCCTACAAGGGAGAACATTCAAATGTTAATTTTTTTCTTTCCAAATATGTAAATAATTATTATCTTTTACATGAAATGTGGAAATTAAAAAGTATGAGTTTCTATCACTGCATCAAATGAACAACAAAAAACATTGAAAATAACTTACAAAGTGTAATTTCCTCATAGTGAAATGAATGGAGCAAAGTGGATTAGGGCAGAAGATTTTTCAGGGCAAGCACAGGTCTTCTCAGCTTCTCTGAGTACAAATATGTGTTACAGTGACTTATTGTCAAGTGCTTCATAGAAACAGAAGTTATATTGAATGTACAAATTGACCAAAAGAATGTTTTCCTTGCAATTCTACAGAGGAACCAGGCAAGAATTGCAGCTTAAGTGGCTGAAGGGCAACCAGTGAGATATGGCGCTATATTAACACTCTTGTGAGAATGACATGCCAGCTGTTAAGCATTAGGAGTTAGGACTGAGAATGCCTGTTCATTCCCTCAGTTGGTGTCACAGTTGTGAACTCTTGAAGGCTGAAGTGCTCCCGTTTCCAGAAAACAATCATCCCTCTGCGATGTTGGGATTCGATGGGGGTTAATGCTAATCCAGCATTACTAGCAGAAGACTTTTTTGAAGAAACCACTTGTTTGACTGCTTAATTCTAAGAAAAATATATGACAGAAGATGAACAAGAATTTGCCATAACTTTACAGGCATTCTGAAGCAAGGAAATCACCGACTGCATTTGGCAAGCACTGAAAGGCCTGCCAAAGTCCCCTGAGGCACCAATTTACCTGTATCATCCAAAGTTGTGTGTCACACATTCTCCAGCTACTAGTGAAGGCATCTTGTGACACTTCCAACTCTTATGTGCAAACAACACACTAATAAATAAAGTATCTATCCAGGAGTCCCGGATGATGAAAGTGGTAGGAGACTAGTGACAAATAGTAAAATTGCATGAACCATTTCGTTTCCTTCATTCAACTCTAATCACAATATGACTGATTATTTATGTGTATAGTTAGCATGTAGTGATCTCTCACTCAGAAAATCAACAACCCTAGGAAAACATGGAACAGATTTAGAGTTTTCTAACCAAAATGGGAAGCAACAGGAGCCAAATGTACCTGACCTTGAAAGCAGGCACATGGATTAGCCTTATCACACCTCTGTGGAAGACATCTCGGTCTAAATTCTTAGGTACTGTAACCCTGAATCTTTAAAGTTTCTATTCCTCTTTACTTTCCATTTTGCACTTGTAATTCATCCTACTGTCATCTTGTAATCTCAATAAACCGCAACTTACTATGTATCACAAGGTATATGCCAGGCAATACTCTTGTATCTGTACACAAGAATGTGGAAAAATTTTTGCCCCTTCAGTTCTAACATAGCTCTAGGGCTGGATTAGAAACAAAAGCAGCATTTTCCCACCTTTCATTAGCCTGGTTTAAAAGGCATTGCTACACAAAGAGAATTCATGAAAAAATGTACAAAATGTTCCTACAAGGCTGATGACATTTTCCATGCAAATGGAATTCCACAGTGTATCCAAGGAAGAAACTTATACAATATTCTAAGAAGGGTTAATTTTGGAAAAATTTTACCCTATTTAAAAGGAAATTCAAGAGCTTGCATTTCATTAGCTTTACTACATTTTGTGTGTGTGTTTGTGTGCGTGTGTGTGTGTGTGTGTGTATCTCTAATAGTGAGTGTTATGCTCATATTTGTAAAAGTAGCTATAGAGAAGAAAATTTATTACAAATTACCCATGATTTCTATTTTTCTTGTCATTTTGTACAAGAAAGTATCTTCTTAATGTAGAAGTATCAAAATCTACACAACTGAATTACAACTAGTGCACATATTTTGTATAAAATTCAGAACCTAAAATTAACTAAGAGAGCACAGCAATGATGATTGTTGGGTATTGCACTGATAGGGGTATTGAACCTATTTTGGTTATGCTAGTTATTGCAGAATCAGGAAATCATCAACACTAGTGAGGGGAGATGTTTGGACCTGGGGACTCTTGTTCCTGGTAACAGTGATAGCTAGTGAGGCCAGTGGACAATGCTGAGAGGCTCAGCAGTGTAGGTAAGCGGCAGACATCGAGGTCTTTACTGTCTGGCACAGAATGGAGAAGGATTTTGTCATTCAGCGGGAGGGAATGTTTGGCGGGAGCAATGTTGAAGTGAAGCCAGATGAACCTTAACCAGAACAGCTGCTGGCTTCCTTTAGAAGACCCTAGTTGGGTGCAGACACATGGAAATTGATTGGAATGAGCTTATTCAAATGAGCCTCCTCTTGAGGCAGGCTGGCTAATGCTGTCTACTACTCCATCATAAGGCAGTGCCTGGTTTGAAGGGAAAGAATGGCGGAACTCAGAACACTGTATCCATAGGGCATCTAATAATGAATCCAGAGAGAATCCTGGAAGAGAACGATTTTTTTTTCATTCATTTTTCTTTTTGGTTTGGTATTTTCTTGTTTTATTCATCTGCTTTTAATTTCTCCTTTATTTTGTTCTTAATTTCTGCGGGTGACTGTGATTCCTAACTTCCCTGTGGGTATGCTTTTGTTTGGATTTCAATTTTTCTCTTTCAAATCTCATTTAGTCTTCTGCATTAGTTTCCCCCAGTAGGTGGGATCCATCTACCATCTCCGTTGTATTGTAATCTCTTTCCCTTTGGCCATTACTCTTCTTCCTCTGAAATATATTTTGAATCTTAACCCTTGAGGACAGATTGGACATATCATGAATTCATATATTGTTTATGATTGTTTGCATTCTGTTTTATCTTCCCGAATTCAGTTCATACTGTTAGGAAACTAGCAAGTATCACTCCAAGAATTCAACTGAAACAGAAAAGACATGAGAACACACAAATCAGACTAATCCTCTGGCACCCAGGCCAATAAAGCAAACCTGGGGGGAAATGAGGTTGCAAAATTTGAAAACCCAATAAACCCAATAGTAGGTTACTTCAATGTGGCAACAAGGCAATTGAATGAGGCTGTGGAATATATTAAAACAGAAGTAATCTCTCAAGTAACCACAACTAACTACAGAGATTACCAAAATACACAACCTTCTTAGTGATGTTAGTTCAGACACAGCCCAAAAAAAAAGGCGAGCTTACAAGAACTGTTGAAGCACAACCTAAGAAATAAATGAACCCATTAAATAGATTCAAGCCGATATGCAAGAGAAAAAAATCCATTTTAAAAATTCAGAGCACTTTAGGCCAGTTTGAGGAAAGGACTTCACATACTGAGTACAGGCTGGCACTTAGTGACGAGGAGAGACAACAAATGACATTAAAAGCACTTTGTAGACATCATGACAGAAAGCTTTCCTGGTACAGAAGAGGAATTTAACCTACCAATAATTGAGGCAATTATTTCTCCAGTTAGCACTGATTAAAAGAATTCTACCTGCCCATGTGTAATAGACAAGTTTGCAGACATTCAAATAAAAATAGAGTATCAAAATCTGTTAGGGATGGGCTGGGGATTTCTCTCAGTAGCATAAGCAATTTCCTGGCAAGCTGTAGTCCTGAGTTCTATCCCTGGTAACAATAAAAATGAAAAAGAGAAAAAAAAATATCTGTTAGGGATGACGACTGTTGTGCTCCTTCCAATAAGGTCCCCAAGTACATGAGGGTATGTAACACTTGTGAGGCTGGAGGAAAACTGGATCACACTCTGAGTATGTAAAACAGAAAAAAGAGAAGCTTTGGAAGAAAGCCAGTGATATCTATCCCTGAAGTGGTAGCCCTTCTTACTGTCTACCTTCCTTCCTTCCTTCATTCCTTGTTTTCTTCCTTCCTTCCTTCCTTTCTTCCTTCCTTTCTTGCTTCCTTCTTTCGTTCCTTGCTTCCTTCCATCCCTCATTCCCTCTGTCCTTTCATTCTTTTGGTTTTTAATTCAAGTTAGTATTTAATCCCACATGTCCTTGAAACTGCAATGATATTCCTGCCTCAGCTTTGAGAGTGCTGGGATTAATGATGTGTTCGCCCACACCCTGCAAATCAGCATTGTTATTTTGTGTGAAAGGAGATAAAATTAAACACAACAAAACAGAGCAAAATTGGACATAATAACGCAATGTAAGAGATATAAATTTCAAAACTAGATAATCTGAAATCTTCCCTATCTATCATGTTGTCTATTTTTTTCTTCCAAATAGTTGTCCATGTCTTGAAACACAGAATTCATACTGAGAAACCTAGTATAAAATTAATCCAAACAGTCTGAGAAAGGAGTTTTAGGTCTTTAAAATCAGACAAAAAGGAAGTCACTAATGGCTGTGCTAGAATCGGTTGTTTGCTTCAAAATGCCTATGCATACTTTCATGTATGTGGAAACTCAGTTAAACACAACCAGCTTTAAAAAAAAGACCATATTTTATAGAACAAACCAAAACATGGATAAAAGTATTGGGCTTCAAAGAGATGATAGAAGGAAATCCCCTCCTTACTACATTGCCTAGGGTCAACCTCTCAAGGGACGTCCAGATTACTGGCTCCGACATGCTAATGGGATAGGGGGAGAAGATGTGATGTTTGTTTCTCAGCCTGCAGGCTGGCAGACTCACAGCTGCTCATGGTGGGGAGAGGGTTTGCCTGGACTCCTGGCACTCCCAGCATGACCCATGTCCCAGGAAATGCCAGTGGAACTCAGTAATATTACTGTTTCCAAACATTGGGTCCAAGGAGTGAACTAGGTTAGTAGGAGATCTAAAAGCTCTGAGGAAGTAGCATTTACAGTTGTCCCACACTAGACTTTAGGTTTAGAGACATTCTGCCAATATTCACTGTTTGTGCCTGTCCCAAATCCATGTCCCTTGCTCCCGACACTGTATCAGATTACCCAGAAGAACCACCTCTTCACTCCCAGCACACCTATTTCTCATGGAGCCTTGAATCTGCTCCCTTCACATTACTTCCCTGCAACTGGCTTTCACCCACATGTGATCCCAAGGGAAAAGGTGCCTTATTGACCGATCTGTCCTGCTTTGCTCCTTACCACCAGAAAGGAATAAACACAGAGGGCCTACTGAGAACAGTGGCATGCTGGAGTTACTATCCTCCACCCTAGCCTCTCATCTTCTGGAAATGGCAGGAAGACAATAGACCAGAGAACTCCCCCATATGAATGAGACAAAAGAAATTCTGGGCTAGTCAAACAGACTGTTTTCATAAACATATAGAAAAGACAGGTAGGATGAAAATTGACTGACTCTCACATTTTGAGTGAGACACACCTAGGGCAATTGGATTAGAATAGGGTGGGAAGAACCACCATAGGGTGGATCCTGTCCTAAGAGTTATAAAAGGGACACCAAGAAGGAAGAATCCTTTCTGTTTCCATGATGAGGTGGTTCCCTGCTTGAAACTTGGAATTCATATCCTTGCTTCCAGCCCAGATGAATTAGCCTCCTGAAAGGAACTCAGACGGGACTCAACAAGGCTTCGTATTTTAAGGTCTGTGCATTTTGGTGAGCTATTTCTTTGAGTGATCAAGAAACTTTTCAGAATTGACTTATATACTAGGAAATCTCAGTCAGCTTATTTCTAAATAAGTATTTCTTTTAATCTATAAACTAGGCTCTCTACTTGTGATTGCCATACTGCCCTGCCTGTCTTGGAACTGCTGACTGCAGTGAAATTTGTGCCATCTGGTGAAGAAGAAATTTGATTCGTGTGACTTGACAAGCTTGCTGCACTTTCACTCTGCTGATGTTAATGGTTTCCAGTACCGCAGGCCCAGCAGAAATGTCACAGGGGCCCACAGTGGACAGCAGGTACACCACAGACATCAAAGTAGTGAACGTGTCCTTTTTGTGGACCATTGATAACATTAGATTTTGCCTAAAGGAAATAGATGACTGCATTCAAAGTTCAATCTTTTCACCTGAAGGAAATGATTAAGTGAAATGGTGCTTATGACTCTACCCAAATGGTCTTGATGAACAAAGCAAAGATTATGTGTGCTTATACCTGGGAATGATCTGCTGTCCAAGGAGGGTAGCTCATGCAAAATTCACCTTTTCCATTCTGAATGCCAAAGGAGAGAAAACCAAGGTGCTCTCAAGTCCACAAGCTTATACATTTGTGCGAGGAAAGGACTGGGGATTCAAACATTTCATCCTTAGAGAGTTTCTTTTGGATCCAAACAATGGGCTTCTCTCCAATGACAAGCTTTCCTTCTTCTGTGAAGTGAAAGTAGCACAAGATCCCACCAATCATTGCAGCCAGAATATTAGGAAGCTGGTTAAGGTTCCTGAGGGCTGCTTGGCAGAGGATCTAGGAGGACTGTGGGAGCGATCCCAGCTCTCAGACTGTTGCTTGTGTGTGGCTGGCCAGGAATTCCAGGCTCACAAAGCCATCTTAGCAGCTCGCTCTCCAGTTTTCATGGCGTTGTTGGAACATGAAAAGCAAGGAAGCAAAAAGAATCGTGTTGAAATCAGTGACATGGATCCTGAAGTTTTTAAGGAAATGATATACTTTATGTACACTGGAAAGGCACCAAACCTAGGGATCATGGCAACTGAACTGCTGGAGGCTGCAAGCAGGTTTGGTCTGGAGCGCCTGAAGCTCATGTGTGAGAACCACCTGTGCAGCAACCTCTCTGTGGAGAATGCCGTGGAAATCCTCATCTTGGCTGACCTCCACAGTGCACATCAGTTGAAAACCCGGACCCTGGATTTCATCAATTTTCATGTTTCTGACATCCTGGAGACCTCTGAGTGGAAGGCCATGGTGGTGTCCCACCCTCACTTGGTGGCCGAAGCCTATCACTCTCTGGTTTCCATGCAGTGTGCATTCATGGTGCCCCCATGCAAGCGTGTGAGACTTTCCTGAGATCCCACATCTATCTCCATTTATCTTCCCAAAACCCTGGCCACATTTGCTGCCCCTGAACCATAATATGCTAGGGCAATCCGTGGAAACTTCACTCTTCTATGTGGAAATATTAAATTGTGCCTCTCTAGGGGAGAGAAGGGACCACCGTCTTAAGGTCAGAAAAAGGAAATGCGATACTGAGAATTTAGAAGTCGTGTATCATGCATTTTCAAATCTGTGTTTTATAATATTGAGCAAAGTGGGTTTTTACAGTGTCGATGCCAAACGGAAACCAAAACTCCTGTCAATGTTGAAGGCAGACCTGGGGTGGGGCTACCCTTAGAGGCAGGGACCATGAACTTCACTCTGTAAATGCAAGACTCCTTCCTGGCTTTCTGCACCATCATGCATCCCTGGGCACCCCACTTGTAACACGGGCTTTTTGCTGTCCCTCACTTTTCTCTGTAAATAAACCTGAATCTTACTTTGTACAGTTGTTTGGCTCCTCATCCTTTTTCTGTCTGTTAGATTCAGAAGCTAAGAAAAATTTCAGTGTGCTGATGATTTCAGGCCCATCCACGGGATGAATACAGTGGATGTACAATGTCACTAATTAACATAGTAGATGGCAGAAATAAATGACCCAGAACTCAGGCTGCTGAAGCCAAAGGACAATCACACAATGCAAGTCTTTGCTCATGTTGTCCTGTCCCAGTGACACAGACAGGCAGCACAAGCACTACAGCACATTCCCGCAAAATCTAGGCCTCTGAGCGAGCAGTCCAATCATGGTCCTGGAGAAAAAAGAGAGGAAAATGCTCAGATTTATGAAAATGGCATGAAAGAGAATTAAAAGTAGAAGTGTTTTATGTATTTCAGAGGAATTCATGTTGAGGAAGCAAAATGTATTACTTACAACTGCACTGAGAAATGGCTGTTGGCAAATTCACACTATAAATCTCAAAAAGAGCTTTCTCACTGTGAACATTTAATATTCATAAGAATAGAATACATGTTTCTATGGTATTATGAAGAATAGAATTAAAATTAAAAATGAAAACGTAGTGGGTTTCATCTCAAAGTTTGGGCTTTTGTAAAAATCATTAGTGGTGTTACTCTGGAATCACCTAGAATCTGTAATGGCTCAGAGCTTCTAAAAATATATAAAGAAATGGATCCCCTTGTCTTGAACAGGTACAGATTTCAAAACATTTGTTTAATCAGGGCTTACAGCTGGTAACCCTTTATGTGCTGGTTGTGTAAATCTTCATGAATGTCAATATGGGATAACAACCTGTATAACAACTATGCAGTAAAATCACTAAGAGTTTTGTCTCTCTCTCTCTCTCTCTCTATATATATATATATATATATATATATATATATATATATATATGTCTATCTGTCTGTCTGTATATCTGTCTATCTATCTCTATCTCTCTCAGTCTTTATCATGGCTTGAACTCACAACTCACAACCTGGTCATTGCCAGGCAAGTGCTTCTTTGGCTCAGTTTACTGCCTGACTTTTGCAGATATTTGGCATACATATGTCCTATTCTTGTGTCCTTACTCCTAGAAGTGTCCCTTTCTCACCTCAAGCTGGCTGAGATTGTTGAAAATGAGACAAAATAATTCACTCTGTGTGCATATTTCTTGAAAAGAACTATGGTTCTTAGATGTTGTGGGAATATGTGTTTTGGTATTATCACCCTCAAGTTTTATTTCACGTCCATTCTCTCCTCCTCATTAAAGAGAATAAAACAGGAAAAGCTTTAAAGGAGGAAAAAAGGAAAATTTTTATTAATTTTTTGTGTGAAAACTTTCAGAACACAGATTCCTCAGCTGTCCATACCTGACTTGCTGATTAGGTAGGAGTCATCCCAGTTGCTTGGGAATCGCTGTTCATCCTACAAGGGAGAACATTCAAATGTTAATTTTTTTTTCTTTCCAAATATGTAAATAATTATTATCTTTTACATGAAATGTGGAAATTAAAAAGTATGAGTTTCTATCACTGCCTCAAATGAACAACAAAAAACATTGAAAATAACTTACAAAGTGTACTTTCCTCATAGTGAAATGAATGGAGCAAAGTGGATTAGGGCAGAAGATTTTTCAGGGCAAGCACAGGTCTTCTCAGCTTCTCTGAGTACAAATATGTGTTACAGTGACTTATTGTCAAGTGCTTCATAGAAACAGAAGTTATATTGAATGTACAAATTGACCAAAAGAATGTTTTCCTTGCAATTCTACAGAGGAACCAGGCAAGAATTGCAGCTTAAGTGGCTGAAGGGCAACCAGTGAGATATGGCGCTATATTAACACTCTTGTGAGAATGACATGCCAGCTGTTAAGCATTAGGAGTTAGGACTGAGAATGCCTGTTCATTCCCTCAGTTGGTGTCACAGTTGTGAACTCTTGAAGGCTGAAGTGCTCCCGTTCCCAGAAAACAATCATCCCTCTGCGATGTTGGGATTCGATGGGGGTTAATGCTAATCCAACATTACTAGCAGAAGACTTTTTTGAAGAAACCACTTGTTTGACTGCTTAATTCTAAGAAAAATATATGACAGAAGATGAACAAGAATTTGCCATAACTTTACAGGCATTCTGAAGCAAGGAAATCACCAACTGCATTTGGCAAGCACTGAAAGGCCTGCCAAAGTCCCCGGAGGCACCAATTTACCTGTATCATCCAAAGTTGTGTGTCACACATTCTCGAGCTACTAGTGAAGGCATCTTGTGACACTTCCAACTCTTATGTGCAAACAACACACTAATAAATAAAGTATCTATCCAGGAGTCCCGGATGATGAAAGTGGTAGGAGACTAGTGACAAATAGTAAACTTGCATGAACCATTTCGTTTCCTTCATTCAAGTCTAATCACAATATGACTGATTATTTATGTGTATAGTTAGCATGTAGTGATCTCTCACTCAGAAAATCAACAACCCTAGGAAAACATGGAACAGATTTAGAGTTTTCTAACCAAAATGGGAAGCAACAGGAGCCAAATGTACCTGACCTTGAAAGCAGGCACATGGATTAGCCTTATCACACCTCTGTGGAAGACATCTCGGTCTAAATTCTTAGGTACTGTAACCCTGAATCTTTAAAGTTTCTATTCCTCTTTACTTTCCATTTTGCACTTGTAATTCATCCTACTGTCATCTTGTAATCTCAATAAACCGCAACTTACTATGTATCACAAGGTATATGCCAGGCAATACTCTTGTATCTGTACACAAGAATGTGGAAAAATTTTTGCCCCTTCAGTTCTAACATAGCTCTAGGGCTGGATTAGAAACAAAAGCAGCATTTTCCCACCTTTCATTAGCCTGGTTTAAAAGGCATTGCTACACAAAGAGAATTCATGAAAAAATGTACAAAATGTTCCTACAAGGCTGATGACATTTTCCATGCAAATGGAATTCCACAGTGTATCCAAGGAAGAAACTTATACAATATTCTAAGAAGGGTTAATTTTGGAAAAATTTTACCCTATTTAAAAGGAAATTCAAGAGCTTGCATTTCATTAGCTTTACTACATTTTGTGTGTGTGTTTGTGTGCGTGTGTGTGTGTGTGTGTGTATCTCTAATAGTGAGTGTTATGCTCATATTTGTAAAAGTAGCTATAGAGAAGAAAATTTATTACAAATTACCCATGATTTCTATTTTTCTTGTCATTTTGTACAAGAAAGTATCTTCTTAATGTAGAAGTATCAACATCTACACAACTGAATTACAACTAGTGCACATATTTTGTATAAAATTCAGAACCTAAAATTAACTAAGAGAGCACAGCAATGATGATTGTTGGGTATTGCACTGATAGGGGTATTGAACCTATTTTGGTTATGCTAGTTATTGCAGAATCAGGAAATCATCAACACTAGTGAGGGGAGATGTTTGGACCTGGGGACTCTTGTTCCTGGTAACAGTGATAGCTAGTGAGGCCAGTGGACAATGCTGAGAGGCTCAGCAGTGTAGGTAAGCGGCAGACATCGAGGTCTTTACTGTCTGGCACAGAATGGAGAAGGATTTTGTCATTCAGCGGGAGGGAATGTTTGGCGGGAGCAATGTTGAAGTGAAGCCAGATGAACCTTAACCAGAACAGCTGCTGGCTTCCTTTAGAAGACCCTAGTTGGGTGCAGACACATGGAAATTGATTGGAATGAGCTTATTCAAATGAGCCTCCTCTTGAGGCAGGCTGGCTAATGCTGTCTACTACTCCATCATAAGGCAGTGCCTGGTTTGAAGGGAAAGAATGGCGGACCTCAGAACACTGTATCCATAGGGCATCTAATAATGAATCCAGAGAGAATCCTGGAAGAGAACGATTTTTTTTTCATTCATTTTTCTTTTTGGTTTGGTATTTTCTTGTTTTATTCATCTGCTTTTAATTTCTCCTTTATTTTGTTCTTAATTTCTGCGGGTGACTGTGATTCCTAACTTCCCTGTGGGTATGCTTTTGTTTGGATTTCAATTTTTCTCTTTCAAATCTCATTTAGTCTTCTGCATTAGTTTCCCCCAGTAGGTGGGATCCATCTACCATCTCCGTTGTATTGTAATCTCTTTCCCTTTGGCCATTACTCTTCTTCCTCTGAAATATATTTTGAATCTTAACCCTTGAGGACAGATTGGACATATCATGAATCCATATATTGTTTATGATTGTTTGCATTCTGTTTTATCTTCCCGAATTCAGTTCATACTGTTAGGAAACTAGCAAGTATCACTCCAAGAATTCAACTGAAACAGAAAAGACATGAGAACACACAAATCAGACTAATCCTCTGGCACCCAGGCCAATAAAGCAAACCTGGGGGGAAATGAGGTTGCAAAATTTGAAAACCCAATAAACCCAATAGTAGGTTACTTCAATGTGGCAACAAGGCAATTGAATGAGGCTGTGGAATATATTAAAACAGAAGTAATCTCTCAAGTAACCACAACTAACTACAGAGATTACCAAAATACACAACCTTCTTAGTGATGTTAGTTCAGACACAGCCCAAAAGAAAAGGCGAGCTTACAAGAACTGTTGAAGCACAACCTAAGAAATAAATGAACCCATTAAATAGATTCAAGCCGATATGCAAGAGAAAAAAATCCATTTTAAAAATTCAGAGCACTTTAGGCCAGTTTGAGGAAAGGACTTCACATACTGAGTACAGGCTGGCACTTAGTGACGAGGAGAGACAACAAATGACATTAAAAGCACTTTGTAGACATCATGACAGAAAGCTTTCCTGGTACAGAAGAGGAATTTAACCTACCAATAATTGAGGCAATTATTTCTCCAGTTAGCACTGATTAAAAGAATTCTACCTGCCCATGTGTAATAGACAAGTTTGCAGACATTCAAATAAAAATAGAGTATTAAAATCTGTTAGGGATGGGCTGGGGATTTCTCTCAGTAGCATAAGCAATTTCCTGGCAAGCTGTAGTCCTGAGTTCTATCCCTGGTAACAATAAAAATGAAAAAGAGAAAAAAAAATCTGTTAGGGATGAGGACTGTTGTGCTCCTTCCAATAAGGTCCCCAAGTACATGAGGGTATGTAACACTTGTGAGGCTGGAGGAAAACTGGATCACACTCTGAGTATGTAAAACAGAAAAAAGAGAAGCTTTGGAAGAAAGCCAGTGATATCTATCCCTGAAGTGGTAGCCCTTCTTACTGTCTACCTTCCTTCCTTCCTTCCTTCCTTGTTTTCTTCCTTCCTTCCTTCCTTTCTTCCTTCCTTTCTTGCTTCCTTCTTTCGTTCCTTGCTTCCTTCCATCCCTCATTCCCTCTGTCCTTTCATTCTTTTGGTTTTTAATTCAAGTTAGTATTTAATCCCACATGTCCTTGAAACTGCAATGATATTCCTGCCTCAGCTTTGAGAGTGCTGGGATTAATGATGTGTTCGCCCACACCCTGCAAATCAGCATTGTTATTTTTTGTGAAAGGAGATAAAATTAAACACAACAAAACAGAGCAAAATTGGACATAATAACGCAATGTAAGAGATATAAATTTCAAAACTAGATAATCTGAAATCTTCCCTATCTATCATGTTGTCTATTTTTTTCTTCCAAATAGTTGTCCATGTCTTGCCACAGAGAATTCATACTGAGAAACCTAGTATAAAATTAATCCAAACAGTCTGAGAAAGGAGTTTTAGGTCTTTAAAATCAGACAAAAAGGAAGTCACTAATGGCTGTGCTAGAATCGGTTGTTTGCTTCAAAATGCCTATGCATACTTTCATGTATGTGGAAACTCAGTTAAACACAACCAGCTTTAAAAAAAAAGACCATATTTTATAGAACAAACCAAAACATGGATAAAAGTATTGGGCTTCAAAGAGATGATCGAAGGAAATCCCCTCCTTACTACATTGCCTAGGGTCAACCTCTCAAGGGACGTCCAGATTACTGGCTCCGACATGCTAATGGGATAGGGGGAGAAGATGTGATGTTTGTTTCTCAGCCTGCAGGCTGGCAGACTCACAGCTGCTCATGGTGGGGAGAGGGTTTGCCTGGACTCCTGGCACTCCCAGCATGACCCATGTCCCAGGAAATGCCAGTGGAACTCAGTAATATTACTGTTTCCAAACATTGGGTCCAAGGAGTGAACTAGGTTAGTAGGAGATCTAAAAGCTCTGAGGAAGTAGCATTTACAGTTGTCCCACACTAGACTTTAGGTTTAGAGACATTCTGCCAATATTCACTGTTTGTGCCTGTCCCAAATCCATGTCCCTTGCTCCCGACACTGTATCAGATTACCCAGAAGAACCACCTCTTCACTCCCAGCACACCTATTTCTCATGGAGCCTTGAATCTGCTCCCTTCACATTACTTCCCTGCAACTGGCTTTCACCCACATGTGATCCCAAGGGAAAAGGTGCCTTATTGACCGATCTGTCCTGCTTTGCTCCTTACCACCAGAAAGGAATAAACACAGAGGGCCTACTGAGAACAGTGGCATGCTGGAGTTACTATCCTCCACCCTAGCCTCTCATCTTCTGGAAATGGCAGGAAGACGATAGACCAGAGAACTCCCCCATATGAATGAGACAAAAGAAATTCTGGGCTAGTCAAACAGACTGTTTTCATAAACATATAGAAAAGACAGGTAGGATGAAAATTGACTGACTCTCACATTTTGAGTGAGACACACCTAGGGCAATTGGATTAGAATAGGGTGGGAAGAACCACCATAGGGTGGATCCTGTCCTAAGAGTTATAAAAGGGACACCAAGAAGGAAGAATCCTTTCTGTTTCCATGATGAGGTGGTTCCCTGCTTGAAACTTGGAATTCATATCCTTGCTTCCAGCCCAGATGAATTAGCCTCCTGAAAGGAACTCAGACGGGACTCAACAAGGCTTCGTATTTTAAGGTCTGTGCATTTTGGTGAGCTATTTCTTTAAGTGATCAAGAAACTTTTCAGAATTGACTTATATACTAGGAAATCTCAGTCAGCTTATTTCTAAATAAGTATTTCTTTTAATCTATAAACTAGGCTCTCTACTTGTGATTGCCATACTGCCCTGCCTGTCTTGGAACTGCTGACTGCAGTGAAATTTGTGCCATCTGGTGAAGAAGAAATTTGATTCGTGTGACTTGACAAGCTTGCTGCACTTTCACTCTGCTGATGTTAATGGTTTCCAGTACCGCAGGCCCAGCAGAAATGTCACAGGGGCCCACAGTGGACAGCAGGTACACCACAGACATCAAAGTAGTGAACGTGTCCTTTTTGTGGACCATTGATAACATTAGATTTTGCCTAAAGGAAATAGATGACTGCATTCAAAGTTCAATCTTTTCAGCTGAAGGAAATGATCAAGTGAAATGGTGCTTACGACTCTACCCAAATGGTCTTGATGAACAAAGCAAAGATTATGTGTGCTTATACCTGGGAATGATCTGCTGTCCAAGGAGGGTAGCTCATGCAAAATTCACCTTTTCCATTCTGAATGCCAAAGGAGAGAAAACCAAGGTGCTCTCAAGCCCACAAGCTTATACATTTGTGCGAGGAAAGGACTGGGGATTCAAACATTTCATCCTTAGAGAGTTTCTTTTGGATCCAAACAATGGGCTTCTCTCCAATGACAAGCTTTCCTTCTTCTGTGAAGTGAAAGTAGCACAAGATCCCACCAATCATTCCAGCCAGAATATTAGGAAGCTGGTTAAGGTTCCGGAGGGCTGCTTGGCAGAGGATCTAGGAGGACTGTGGGAGCGATCCCAGCTCACAGACTGTTGCTTGTGTGTGGCTGGCCAGGAATTCCAGGCTCACAAAGCCATCTTAGCAGCTCGCTCTCCAGTTTTCATGGCGTTGTTGGAACATGAAAAGCAAGGAAGCAAAAAGAATCGTGTTGAAATCAGTGACATGGATCCTGAAGTTTTTAAGGAAATGATATACTTTATGTACACTGGAAAGGCACCAAACCTAGGGATCATGGCAACTGAACTGCTGGAGGCTGCAAGCAGGTTTGGTCTGGAGCGCCTGAAGCTCATGTGTGAGAACCACCTGTGCAGCAACCTCTCTGTGGAGAATGCCGTGGAAATCCTCATCTTGGCTGACCTCCACAGTGCACCTCAGTTGAAAACCCGGACACTGGATTTCATCAATTTTCATGTTTCTGACATCCTGGAGACCTCTGAGTGGAAGGCCATGGTGGTGTCCCACCCTCACTTGGTGGCCGAAGCCTATCACTCTCTGGTTTCCATGCAGTGTGCATTCATGGTACCCCCATGCAAGCGTGTGAGACTGTCCTGAGATCCCACATCTATCTCCATTTATCTTCCCAAAACCCTGGCCACATTTGCTGCCCCTGAACCATAATATGCTAGGGCAATCCGTGGAAACTTCACTCTTCTATGTGGAAATATTAAATTGTGCCTCTCTAGGGGAGAGAAGGGACCACCGTCTTAAGGTCAGAAAAAGGAAATGCGATACTGAGAATTTAGAAGTCGTGTATCATGCATTTTCAAATCTGTGTTTTATAATATTGAGCAAAGTGGGTTTTTACAGTGTCGATGCCAAACGGAAACCAAAACTCCTGTCAATGTTGAAGTCAGACCTGGGGTGGGACTACCCTTAGAGGCAGGGACCATGAACTTCACTCTGTAAATGCAAGACTCCTTCCTGGCTTTCTGCACCATCATGCATCCCTGGGCACCCCACTTGTAACACGGGCTTTTTGCTGTCCCTCACTTTTCTCTGTAAATAAACCTGAATCGTACTTTGTACAGTTGTTTGGCTCCTCATCCTTTTTCTGTATGTTAGATTCAGAAGCTAAGAAAAATTTTAGTGTGCTGATGATTTCAGGCCCATCCACGGGATGAACACAGTGGATGTACAATGTCACTAATTAACATAGTAGATGGCAGAAATAAATGACCCAGAACTCAGGCTGCTGAAGCCAAAGGACAATCACACAATGCAAGTCTTTGCTCATGTTGTCCTGTCCCAGTGACACAGACAGGCAGCACAAGCACTACAGCACATTCCCGCAAAATCTAGGCCTCTGAGCGAGCAGTCCAATCATGGTCCTGGAGAAAAAAGAGAGGAAAATGCTCAGATTTACGAAAATGGCATGAAAGAGAATTAAAAGTAGAAGTGTTTTATGTATTTCAGAGGAATTCATGTTGAGGAAGCAAAATTTATTACTTACAACTGCACTGAGAAATGGCTGTTGGCAAATTCACACTATAAATCTCAAAAAGAGCTTTCTCACTGTGAACATTTAATATTCATAAGAATAGAATACATGTTTCTATGGTATTATGAAGAATAGAATTAAAATTAAAAATGAAAACGTAGTGGGTTTCATCTCAAAGTTTGGGCTTTTGTAAAAATCATTAGTGGTGTTACTCTGGAATCACCTAGAATCTGTAATGGCTCAGAGCTTCTAAAAATATATAAAGAAATGGATCCCCTTGTCTTGAACAGGTACAGATTTCAAAACATTTGTTTAATCAGGGCTTACAGCTGGTAACCCTTTATGTGCTGGTTGTGTAAATCTTCATGAATGTCAATATGGGATAACAACCTGTATAACAACTATGCAGTAAAATCACTAAGAGTTTTGTCTCTCTCTCTCTCTCTCTCTCTCTCTCTCTATATATATATATATATATATATATATATATATATATATATGTCTATCTGTCTGTCTGTATATCTGTCTATCTATCTCTATCTCTCTCAGTCTTTATCATGGCTTGAACTCACAACTCACAACCTGGTCATTGCCAGGCAAGTGCTTCTTTGGCTCAGTTTACTGCCTGACTTTTGCAGATATTTGGCATACATATGTCCTATTCTTGTGTCCTTACTCCTAGAAGTGTCCCTTTCTCACCTCAAGCTGGCTGAGATTGTTGAAAATGAGACAAAATAATTCACTCTGTGTGCATATTTCTTGAAAAGAACTATGGTTCTTAGATGTTGTGGGAATATGTGTTTTGGTATTATCACCCTCAAGTTTTATTTCACGTCCATTCTCTCCTCCTCATTAAAGAGAATAAAACAGGAAAAGCTTTAAAGGAGGAAAAAAGGAAAATTTTTATTAATTTTTTGTGTGAAAACTTTCAGAACACAGATTCCTCAGCTGTCCATACCTGACTTGCTGATTAGGTAGGAGTCATCCCAGTTGCTTGGGAATCGCTGTTCATCCTACAAGGGAGAACATTCAAATGTTAATTTTTTTTCTTTCCAAATATGTAAATAATTATTATCTTTTACATGAAATGTGGAAATTAAAAAGTATGAGTTTCTATCACTGCCTCAAATGAACAACAAAAAACATTGAAAATAACTTACAAAGTGTACTTTCCTCATAGTGAAATGAATGGAGCAAAGTGGATTAGGGCAGAAGATTTTTCAGGGCAAGCACAGGTCTTCTCAGCTTCTCTGAGTACAAATATGTGTTACAGTGACTTATTGTCAAGTGCTTCATAGAAACAGAAGTTATATTGAATGTACAAATTGACCAAAAGAATGTTTTCCTTGCAATTCTACAGAGGAACCAGGCAAGAATTGCAGCTTAAGTGGCTGAAGGGCAACCAGTGAGATATGGCGCTATATTAACACTCTTGTGAGAATGACATGCCAGCTGTTAAGCATTAGGAGTTAGGACTGAGAATGCCTGTTCATTCCCTCAGTTGGTGTCACAGTTGTGAACTCTTGAAGGCTGAAGTGCTCCCGTTCCCAGAAAACAATCATCCCTCTGCGATGTTGGGATTCGATGGGGGTTAATGCTAATCCAACATTACTAGCAGAAGACTTTTTTGAAGAAACCACTTGTTTGACTGCTTAATTCTAAGAAAAATATATGACAGAAGATGAACAAGAATTTGCCATAACTTTACAGGCATTCTGAAGCAAGGAAATCACCAACTGCATTTGGCAAGCACTGAAAGGCCTGCCAAAGTCCCCGGAGGCACCAATTTACCTGTATCATCCAAAGTTGTGTGTCACACATTCTCGAGCTACTAGTGAAGGCATCTTGTGACACTTCCAACTCTTATGTGCAAACAACACACTAATAAATAAAGTATCTATCCAGGAGTCCCGGATGATGAAAGTGGTAGGAGACTAGTGACAAATAGTAAACTTGCATGAACCATTTCGTTTCCTTCATTCAAGTCTAATCACAATATGACTGATTATTTATGTGTATAGTTAGCATGTAGTGATCTCTCACTCAGAAAATCAACAACCCTAGGAAAACATGGAACAGATTTAGAGTTTTCTAACCAAAATGGGAAGCAACAGGAGCCAAATGTACCTGACCTTGAAAGCAGGCACATGGATTAGCCTTATCACACCTCTGTGGAAGACATCTCGGTCTAAATTCTTAGGTACTGTAACCCTGAATCTTTAAAGTTTCTATTCCTCTTTACTTTCCATTTTGCACTTGTAATTCATCCTACTGTCATCTTGTAATCTCAATAAACCGCAACTTACTATGTATCACAAGGTATATGCCAGGCAATACTCTTGTATCTGTACACAAGAATGTGGAAAAATTTTTGCCCCTTCAGTTCTAACATAGCTCTAGGGCTGGATTAGAAACAAAAGCAGCATTTTCCCACCTTTCATTAGCCTGGTTTAAAAGGCATTGCTACACAAAGAGAATTCATGAAAAAATGTACAAAATGTTCCTACAAGGCTGATGACATTTTCCATGCAAATGGAATTCCACAGTGTATCCAAGGAAGAAACTTATACAATATTCTAAGAAGGGTTAATTTTGGAAAAATTTTACCCTATTTAAAAGGAAATTCAAGAGCTTGCATTTCATTAGCTTTACTACATTTTGTGTGTGTGTTTGTGTGCGTGTGTGTGTGTGTGTGTGTATCTCTAATAGTGAGTGTTATGCTCATATTTGTAAAAGTAGCTATAGAGAAGAAAATTTATTACAAATTACCCATGATTTCTATTTTTCTTGTCATTTTGTACAAGAAAGTATCTTCTTAATGTAGAAGTATCAAAATCTACACAACTGAATTACAACTAGTGCACATATTTTGTATAAAATTCAGAACCTAAAATTAACTAAGAGAGCACAGCAATGATGATTGTTGGGTATTGCACTGATAGGGGTATTGAACCTATTTTGGTTATGCTAGTTATTGCAGAATCAGGAAATCATCAACACTAGTGAGGGGAGATGTTTGGACCTGGGGACTCTTGTTCCTGGTAACAGTGATAGCTAGTGAGGCCAGTGGACAATGCTGAGAGGCTCAGCAGTGTAGGTAAGCGGCAGACATCGAGGTCTTTACTGTCTGGCACAGAATGGAGAAGGATTTTGTCATTCAGCGGGAGGGAATGTTTGGCGGGAGCAATGTTGAAGTGAAGCCAGATGAACCTTAACCAGAACAGCTGCTGGCTTCCTTTAGAAGACCCTAGTTGGGTGCAGACACATGGAAATTGATTGGAATGAGCTTATTCAAATGAGCCTCCTCTTGAGGCAGGCTGGCTAATGCTGTCTACTACTCCATCATAAGGCAGTGCCTGGTTTGATGGGAAAGAATGGTGGAACTCAGAACACTGTATCCATAGGGCATCTAATAATGAATCCAGAGAGAATCCTGGAAGAGAACGATTTTTTTTCATTCATTTTTCTTTTTGGTTTGGTATTTTCTTGTTTTATTCATCTGCTTTTAATTTCTCCTTTATTTTGTTCTTAATTTCTGCGGGTGACTGTGATTCCTAACTTCCCTGTGGGTATGCTTTTGTTTGGATTTCAATTTTTCTCTTTCAAATCTCATTTAGTCTTCTGCATTAGTTTCCCCCAGTAGGTGGGATCCATCTACCATCTCCGTTGTATTGTAATCTCTTTCCCTTTGGCCATTACTCTTCTTCCTCTGAAATATATTTTGAATCTTAACCCTTGAGGACAGATTGGACATATCATGAATCCATATATTGTTTATGATTGTTTGCATTCTGTTTTATCTTCCCGAATTCAGTTCATACTGTTAGGAAACTAGCAAGTATCACTCCAAGAATTCAACTGAAACAGAAAAGACATGAGAACACACAAATCAGACTAATCCTCTGGCACCCAGGCCAATAAAGCAAACCTGGGGGGAAATGAGGTTGCAAAATTTGAAAACCCAATAAACCCAATAGTAGGTTACTTCAATGTGGCAACAAGGCAATTGAATGAGGCTGTGGAATATATTAAAACAGAAGTAATCTCTCAAGTAACCACAACTAACTACAGAGATTACCAAAATACACAACCTTCTTAGTGATGTTAGTTCAGACACAGCCCAAAAGAAAAGGCGAGCTTACAAGAACTGTTGCAGCACAACCTAAGAAATAAATGAACCCATTAAATAGATTCAAGCCGATATGCAAGAGAAAAAAATCCATTTTAAAAATTCAGAGCACTTTAGGCCAGTTTGAGGAAAGGACTTCACATACTGAGTACAGGCTGGCACTTAGTGACGAGGAGAGACAACAAATGACATTAAAAGCACTTTGTAGACATCATGACAGAAAGCTTTCCTGGTACAGAAGAGGAATTTAACCTACCAATAATTGAGGCAATTATTTCTCCAGTTAGCACTGATTAAAAGAATTCTACCTGCCCATGTGTAATAGACAAGTTTGCAGACATTCAAATAAAAATAGAGTATCAAAATCTGTTAGGGATGGGCTGGGGATTTCTCTCAGTAGCATAAGCAATTTCCTGGCAAGCTGTAGTCCTGAGTTCTATCCCTGGTAACAATAAAAATGAAAAAGAGAAAAAAAAATATCTGTTAGGGATGACGACTGTTGTGCTCCTTCCAATAAGGTCCCCAAGTACATGAGGGTATGTAACACTTGTGAGGCTGGAGGAAAACTGGATCACACTCTGAGTATGTAAAACAGAAAAAAGAGAAGCTTTGGAAGAAAGCCAGTGATATCTATCCCTGAAGTGGTAGCCCTTCTTACTGTCTACCTACCTTCCTTCCTTCCTTCCTTCGTTGTTTTCTTCCTTCCTTCCTTCCTTTCTTCCTTCCTTTCTTGCTTCCTTCTTTCGTTCCTTGCTTCCTTCCATCCCTCATTCCCTCTGTCCTTTCATTCTTTTGGTTTTTAATTCAAGTTAGTATTTAATCCCACATGTCCTTGAAACTGCAATGATATTCCTGCCTCAGCTTTGAGAGTGCTGGGATTAATGATGTGTTCGCCCACACCCTGCAAATCAGCATTGTTATTTTTTGTGAAAGGAGATAAAATTAAACACAACAAAACAGAGCAAAATTGGACATAATAACGCAATGTAAGAGATATAAATTTCAAAACTAGATAATCTGAAATCTTCCCTATCTATCATGTTGTCTATTTTTTTCTTCCAAATAGTTGTCCATGTCTTGAAACACAGAATTCATACTGAGAAACCTAGTATAAAATTAATCCAAACAGTCTGAGAAAGGAGTTTTAGGTCTTTAAAATCAGACAAAAAGGAAGTCACTAATGGCTGTGCTAGAATCTCTGGTTTGCTTCACAATACCTGTGCATACTTTCATGTATGTGGAAACTCAGTTAAACACAACCAGCTTTTAAAAAAAAGACCATATTTTATAGAACAAACCAAAACATGGATAAAAGTATTGGGCTTCAAAGAGATGATAGAAGGAAATCCCCTCCTTACTACATTGCCTAGGGTCAACCTCTCAAGGGACGTCCAGATTACTGGCTCCGACATGCTAATGGGATATGGGGAGAAGATGTGATGTTTGTTTCTCAGCCTGCAGGCTGGCAGACTCACAGCTGCTCATGGTGGGGAGAGGGTTTGCCTGGACTCCTGGCACTCCCAGCATGACCCATGTCCCAGGAAATGCCAGTGGAACTCAGTAATATTACTGTTTCCAAACATTGGGTCCAAGGAGTGAACTAGGTTAGTAGGAGATCTAAAAGCTCTGAGGAAGTAGCATTTACAGTTGTCCCACACTAGACTTTAGGTTTAGAGACATTCTGCCAATATTCACTGTTTGTGCCTGTCCCAAATCCATGTCCCTTGCTCCCGACACTGTATCAGATTACCCAGAAGAACCACCTCTTCACTCCCAGCACACCTATTTCTCATGGAGCCTTGAATCTGCTCCCTTCACATTACTTCCCTGCAACTGGCTTTCACCCACATGTGATCCCAAGGGAAAAGGTGCCTTATTGACCGATCTGTCCTGCTTTGCTCCTTACCACCAGAAAGGAATAAACACAGAGGGCCTACTGAGAACAGTGGCATGCTGGAGTTACTATCCTCCACCCTAGCCTCTCATCTTCTGGAAATGGCAGGAAGACGATAGACCAGAGAACTCCCCCATATGAATGAGACAAAAGAAATTCTGGGCTAGTCAAACAGACTGTTTTCATAAACATATAGAAAAGACAGGTAGGATGAAAATTGACTGACTCTCACATTTTGAGTGAGACACACCTAGGGCAATTGGATTAGAATAGGGTGGGAAGAACCACCATAGGGTGGATCCTGTCCTAAGAGTTATAAAAGGGACACCAAGAAGGAAGAATCCTTTCTGTTTCCATGATGAGGTGGTTCCCTGCTTGAAACTTGGAATTCATATCCTTGCTTCCAGCCCAGATGAATTAGCCTCCTGAAAGGAACTCAGACGGGACTCAACAAGGCTTCGTATTTTAAGGTCTGTGCATTTTGGTGAGCTATTTCTTTAAGTGATCAAGAAACTTTTCAGAATTGACTTATATACTAGGAAATCTCAGTCAGCTTATTTCTAAATAAGTATTTCTTTTAATCTATAAACTAGGCTCTCTACTTGTGATTGCCATACTGCCCTGCCTGTCTTGGAACTGCTGACTGCAGTGAAATTTGTGCCATCTGGTGAAGAAGAAATTTGATTCGTGTGACTTGACAAGCTTGCTGCACTTTCACTCTGCTGATGTTAATGGTTTCCAGTACCGCAGGCCCAGCAGAAATGTCACAGGGGCCCACAGTGGACAGCAGGTACACCACAGACATCAAAGTAGTGAACGTGTCCTTTTTGTGGACCATTGATAACATTAGATTTTGCCTAAAGGAAATAGATGACTGCATTCAAAGTTCAATCTTTTCAGCTGAAGGAAATGATCAAGTGAAATGGTGCTTACGACTCTACCCAAATGGTCTTGATGAACAAAGCAAAGATTATGTGTGCTTATACCTGGGAATGATCTGCTGTCCAAGGAGGGTAGCTCATGCAAAATTCACCTTTTCCATTCTGAATGCCAAAGGAGAGAAAATCAAGGTGCTCTCAAGCCCACAAGCTTATACATTTGTGCGAGGAAAGGACTGGGGATTCAAACATTTCATCCTTAGAGAGTTTCTTTTGGATCCAAACAATGGGCTTCTCTCCAATGACAAGCTTTCCTTCTTCTGTGAAGTGAAAGTAGCACAAGATCCCACCAATCATTCCAGCCAGAATATTAGGAAGCTGGTTAAGGTTCCGGAGGGCTGCTTGGCAGAGGATCTAGGAGGACTGTGGGAGCGATCCCAGCTCACAGACTGTTGCTTGTGTGTGGCTGGCCAGGAATTCCAGGCTCACAAAGCCATCTTAGCAGCTCGCTCTCCAGTTTTCATGGCGTTGTTGGAACATGAAAAGCAAGGAAGCAAAAAGAATCGTGTTGAAATCAGTGACATGGATCCTGAAGTTTTTAAGGAAATGATATACTTTATGTACACTGGAAAGGCACCAAACCTAGGGATCATGGCAACTGAACTGCTGGAGGCTGCAAGCAGGTTTGGTCTGGAGCGCCTGAAGCTCATGTGTGAGAACCACCTGTGCAGCAACCTCTCTGTGGAGAATGCCGTGGAAATCCTCATCTTGGCTGACCTCCACAGTGCACCTCAGTTGAAAACCCGGACACTGGATTTCATCAATTTTCATGTTTCTGACATCCTGGAGACCTCTGAGTGGAAGGCCATGGTGGTGTCCCACCCTCACTTGGTGGCCGAAGCCTATCACTCTCTGGTTTCCATGCAGTGTGCATTCATGGTACCCCCATGCAAGCGTGTGAGACTGTCCTGAGATCCCACATCTATCTCCATTTATCTTCCCAAAACCCTGGCCACATTTGCTGCCCCTGAACCATAATATGCTAGGGCAATCCGTGGAAACTTCACTCTTCTATGTGGAAATATTAAATTGTGCCTCTCTAGGGGAGAGAAGGGACCACCGTCTTAAGGTCAGAAAAAGGAAATGCGATACTGAGAATTTAGAAGTCGTGTATCATGCATTTTCAAATCTGTGTTTTATAATATTGAGCAAAGTGGGTTTTTACAGTGTGGATGCCAAACGGAAACCAAAACTCCTGTCAATGTTGAAGGCAGACCTGGGGTGGGACTACCCTTAGAGGCAGGGACCATGAACTTCACTCTGTAAATGCAAGACTCCTTCCTGGCTTTCTGCACCATCATGCATCCCTGGGCACCCCACTTGTAACACGGGCTTTTTGCTGTCCCTCACTTTTCTCTGTAAATAAACCTGAATCGTACTTTGTACAGTTGTTTGGCTCCTCATCCTTTTTCTGTATGTTAGATTCAGAAGCTAAGAAAAATTTTAGTGTGCTGATGATTTCAGGCCCATCCACGGGATGAACACAGTGGATGTACAATGTCACTAATTAACATAGTAGATGGCAGAAATAAATGACCCAGAACTCAGGCTGCTGAAGCCAAAGGACAATCACACAATGCAAGTCTTTGCTCATGTTGTCCTGTCCCAGTGACACAGACAGGCAGCACAAGCACTACAGCACATTCCCGCAAAATCTAGGCCTCTGAGCGAGCAGTCCAATCATGGTCCTGGAGAAAAAAGAGAGGAAAATGCTCAGATTTACGAAAATGGCATGAAAGAGAATTAAAAGTAGAAGTGTTTTATGTATTTCAGAGGAATTCATGTTGAGGAAGCAAAATTTATTACTTACAACTGCACTGAGAAATGGCTGTTGGCAAATTCACACTATAAATCTCAAAAAGAGCTTTCTCACTGTGAACATTTAATATTCATAAGAATAGAATACATGTTTCTATGGTATTATGAAGAATAGAATTAAAATTAAAAATGAAAACGTAGTGGGTTTCATCTCAAAGTTTGGGCTTTTGTAAAAATCATTAGTGGTGTTACTCTGGAATCACCTAGAATCTGTAATGGCTCAGAGCTTCTAAAAATATATAAAGAAATGGATCCCCTTGTCTTGAACAGGTACAGATTTCAAAACATTTGTTTAATCAGGGCTTACAGCTGGTAACCCTTTATGTGCTGGTTGTGCAAATCTTCATGAATGTCAATATGGGATAACAACCTGTATAACAACTATGCAGTAAAATCACTAAGAGTTTTGTCTCTCTCTCTTTCTCTCTCTCTCTCTCTCTCCCTCTCTCTCTCTCTCTCTCTCTCTCTCTCTCTATATATATATATATATATATATATATATATATATATGTCTATCTGTCTGTCTGTATGTCTGTCTATCTATCTCTATCTCTCTCAGTCTTTATCATGGCTTGAACTCACAACTCACAACCTGGTTATTGCCAGGCAAGTGCTTCTTTGGCTCAGTTTACTGCCTGACTTTTGCAGATATTTGGCATACATATGTCCTATTCTTGTGTCCTTACTCCTAGAAGTGTCCCTTTCTCACCTCAAGCCGACTGAGATTGTTGAAAATGAGACAAAATAATTCACTCTGTGTGCATATTTCTTGAAAAGAACTATGGTTCTTAGATGTTGTGGGAATATGTGTTTTGGTATTATAACCCTCAAGTTTTATTTCACGTCCATTCTCTCCTCCTCATTAAAGAGAATAAAACAGGAAAAGCTTTAAAGGAGGAAAAAAGGAAAATTTTTATTAATTTTTTGTGTGAAAACTTTCAGAACACAGATTCCTCAGCTGTCCATACCTGACTTGCTGATTATGTAGGAGTCATCCCAGTTGCTTGGGAATCGCTGTTCATCCTACAAGGGAGAACATTCAAATGTTAATTTTTTTCTTTCAAAATATGTAAATAATTATTATCTTTTACATGAAATGTGGAAATTAAAAAGTATGAGTTTCTATCACTGCATCAAATGAACAACAAAAAACATTGAAAATAACTTACAAAGTGTAATTTCCTCATAGTGAAATGAATGGAGCAAAGTGGATTAGGGCAGAAGATTTTTCAGGGCAAGCACAGGTCTTCTCAGCTTCTCTGAGTACAAATATGTGTTACAGTGACTTATTGTCAAGTGCTTCATAGAAACAGAAGTTATATTGAATGTACAAATTGACCAAAAGAATGTTTTCCTTGCAATTCTACAGAGGAACCAGGCAAGAATTGCAGCTTAAGTGGCTGAAGGGCAACCAGTGAGATATGGCGCTATATTAACACTCTTGTGAGAATGACATGCCAGCTGTTAAGCATTAGGAGTTAGGACTGAGAATGCCTGTTCATTCCCTCAGTTGGTGTCACAGTTGTGAACTCTTGAAGGCTGAAGTGCTCCCGTTTCCAGAAAACAATCATCCCTCTGCGATGTTGGGATTCGATGGGGGTTAATGCTAATCCAACATTACTAGCAGAAGACTTTTTTGAAGAAACCACTTGTTTGACTGCTTAATTCTAAGAAAAATATATGACAGAAGATGAACAAGAATTTGCCATAACTTTACAGGCATTCTGAAGCAAGGAAATCACCAACTGCATTTGGCAAGCACTGAAAGGCCTGCCAAAGTCCCCGGAGGCACCAATTTACCTGTATCATCCAAAGTTGTGTGTCACACATTCTCGAGCTACTAGTGAAGGCATCTTGTGACACTTCCAACTCTTATGTGCAAACAACACACTAATAAATAAAGTATCTATCCAGGAGTCCCGGATGATGAAAGTGGTAGGAGACTAGTGACAAATAGTAAACTTGCATGAACCATTTCGTTTCCTTCATTCAAGTCTAATCACAATATGACTGATTATTTATGTGTATAGTTAGCATGTAGTGATCTCTCACTCAGAAAATCAACAACCCTAGGAAAACATGGAACAGATTTAGAGTTTTCTAACCAAAATGGGAAGCAACAGGAGCCAAATGTACCTGACCTTGAAAGCAGGCACATGGATAAGCCTTATCACACCTCTGTGGAAGACATCTCGGTCTAAATTCTTAGGTACTGTAACCCTGAATCTTTAAAGTTTCTATTCCTCTTTACTTTCCATTTTGCACTTGTAATTCATCCTACTGTCATCTTGTAATCTCAATAAACCGCAACTTACTATGTATCACAAGGTATATGCCAGGCAATACTCTTGTATCTGTACACAAGAATGTGGAAAAATTTTTGCCCCTTCAGTTCTAACATAGCTCTAGGGCTGGATTAGAAACAAAAGCAGCATTTTCCCACCTTTCATTAGCCTGGTTTAAAAGGCATTGCTACACAAAGAGAATTCATGAAAAAATGTACAAAATGTTCCTACAAGGCTGATGACATTTTCCATGCAAATGGAATTCCACAGTGTATCCAAGGAAGAAACTTATACAATATTCTAAGAAGGGTTAATTTTGGAAAAATTTTACCCTATTTAAAAGGAAATTCAAGAGCTTGCATTTCATTAGCTTTACTACATTTTGTGTGTGTGTTTGTGTGCGTGTGTGTGTGTGTGTGTGTATCTCTAATAGTGAGTGTTATGCTCATATTTGTAAAAGTAGCTATAGAGAAGAAAATTTATTACAAATTACCCATGATTTCTATTTTTCTTGTCATTTTGTACAAGAAAGTATCTTCTTAATGTAGAAGTATCAAAATCTACACAACTGAATTACAACTAGTGCACATATTTTGTATAAAATTCAGAACCTAAAATTAACTAAGAGAGCACAGCAATGATGATTGTTGGGTATTGCACTGATAGGGGTATTGAACCTATTTTGGTTATGCTAGTTATTGCAGAATCAGGAAATCATCAACACTAGTGAGGGGAGATGTTTGGACCTGGGGACTCTTGTTCCTGGTAACAGTGATAGCTAGTGAGGCCAGTGGACAATGCTGAGAGGCTCAGCAGTGTAGGTAAGCGGCAGACATCGAGGTCTTTACTGTCTGGCACAGAATGGAGAAGGATTTTGTCATTCAGCGGGAGGGAATGTTTGGCGGGAGCAATGTTGAAGTGAAGCCAGATGAACCTTAACCAGAACAGCTGCTGGCTTCCTTTAGAAGACCCTAGTTGGGTGCAGACACATGGAAATTGATTGGAATGAGCTTATTCAAATGAGCCTCCTCTTGAGGCAGGCTGGCTAATGCTGTCTACTACTCCATCATAAGGCAGTGCCTGGTTTGATGGGAAAGAATGGTGGAACTCAGAACACTGTATCCATAGGGCATCTAATAATGAATCCAGAGAGAATCCTGGAAGAGAACGATTTTTTTCATTCATTTTTCTTTTTGGTTTGGTATTTTCTTGTTTTATTCATCTGCTTTTAATTTCTCCTTTATTTTGTTCTTAATTTCTGCGGGTGACTGTGATTCCTAACTTCCCTGTGGGTATGCTTTTGTTTGGATTTCAATTTTTCTCTTTCAAATCTCATTTAGTCTTCTGCATTAGTTTCCCCCAGTAGGTGGGATCCATCTACCATCTCCGTTGTATTGTAATCTCTTTCCCTTTGGCCATTACTCTTCTTCCTCTGAAATATATTTTGAATCTTAACCCTTGAGGACAGATTGGACATATCATGAATCCATATATTGTTTATGATTGTTTGCATTCTGTTTTATCTTCCCGAATTCAGTTCATACTGTTAGGAAACTAGCAAGTATCACTCCAAGAATTCAACTGAAACAGAAAAGACATGAGAACACACAAATCAGACTAATCCTCTGGCACCCAGGCCAATAAAGCAAACCTGGGGGGAAATGAGGTTGCAAAATTTGAAAACCCAATAAACCCAATAGTAGGTTACTTCAATGTGGCAACAAGGCAATTGAATGAGGCTGTGGAATATATTAAAACAGAAGTAATCTCTCAAGTAACCACAACTAACTACAGAGATTACCAAAATACACAACCTTCTTAGTGATGTTAGTTCAGACACAGCCCAAAAGAAAAGGCGAGCTTACAAGAACTGTTGCAGCACAACCTAAGAAATAAATGAACCCATTAAATAGATTCAAGCCGATATGCAAGAGAAAAAAATCCATTTTAAAAATTCAGAGCACTTTAGGCCAGTTTGAGGAAAGGACTTCACATACTGAGTACAGGCTGGCACTTAGTGACGAGGAGAGACAACAAATGACATTAAAAGCACTTTGTAGACATCATGACAGAAAGCTTTCCTGGTACAGAAGAGGAATTTAACCTACCAATAATTGAGGCAATTATTTCTCCAGTTAGCACTGATTAAAAGAATTCTACCTGCCCATGTGTAATAGACAAGTTTGCAGACATTCAAATAAAAATAGAGTATCAAAATCTGTTAGGGATGGGCTGGGGATTTCTCTCAGTAGCATAAGCAATTTCCTGGCAAGCTGTAGTCCTGAGTTCTATCCCTGGTAACAATAAAAATGAAAAAGAGAAAAAAAAATATCTGTTAGGGATGACGACTGTTGTGCTCCTTCCAATAAGGTCCCCAAGTACATGAGGGTATGTAACACTTGTGAGGCTGGAGGAAAACTGGATCACACTCTGAGTATGTAAAACAGAAAAAAGAGAAGCTTTGGAAGAAAGCCAGTGATATCTATCCCTGAAGTGGTAGCCCTTCTTACTGTCTACCTACCTTCCTTCCTTCCTTCCTTCGTTGTTTTCTTCCTTCCTTCCTTCCTTTCTTCCTTCCTTTCTTGCTTCCTTCTTTCGTTCCTTGCTTCCTTCCATCCCTCATTCCCTCTGTCCTTTCATTCTTTTGGTTTTTAATTCAAGTTAGTATTTAATCCCACATGTCCTTGAAACTGCAATGATATTCCTGCCTCAGCTTTGAGAGTGCTGGGATTAATGATGTGTTCGCCCACACCCTGCAAATCAGCATTGTTATTTTTTGTGAAAGGAGATAAAATTAAACACAACAAAACAGAGCAAAATTGGACATAATAACGCAATGTAAGAGATATAAATTTCAAAACTAGATAATCTGAAATCTTCCCTATCTATCATGTTGTCTATTTTTTTCTTCCAAATAGTTGTCCATGTCTTGAAACACAGAATTCATACTGAGAAACCTAGTATAAAATTAATCCAAACAGTCTGAGAAAGGAGTTTTAGGTCTTTAAAATCAGACAAAAAGGAAGTCACTAATGGCTGTGCTAGAATCTCTGGTTTGCTTCACAATACCTGTGCATACTTTCATGTATGTGGAAACTCAGTTAAACACAACCAGCTTTTAAAAAAAAGACCATATTTTATAGAACAAACCAAAACATGGATAAAAGTATTGGGCTTCAAAGAGATGATAGAAGGAAATCCCCTCCTTACTACATTGCCTAGGGTCAACCTCTCAAGGGACGTCCAGATTACTGGCTCCGACATGCTAATGGGATATGGGGAGAAGATGTGATGTTTGTTTCTCAGCCTGCAGGCTGGCAGACTCACAGCTGCTCATGGTGGGGAGAGGGTTTGCCTGGACTCCTGGCACTCCCAGCATGACCCATGTCCCAGGAAATGCCAGTGGAACTCAGTAATATTACTGTTTCCAAACATTGGGTCCAAGGAGTGAACTAGGTTAGTAGGAGATCTAAAAGCTCTGAGGAAGTAGCATTTACAGTTGTCCCACACTAGACTTTAGGTTTAGAGACATTCTGCCAATATTCACTGTTTGTGCCTGTCCCAAATCCATGTCCCTTGCTCCCGACACTGTATCAGATTACCCAGAAGAACCACCTCTTCACTCCCAGCACACCTATTTCTCATGGAGCCTTGAATCTGCTCCCTTCACATTACTTCCCTGCAACTGGCTTTCACCCACATGTGATCCCAAGGGAAAAGGTGCCTTATTGACCGATCTGTCCTGCTTTGCTCCTTACCACCAGAAAGGAATAAACACAGAGGGCCTACTGAGAACAGTGGCATGCTGGAGTTACTATCCTCCACCCTAGCCTCTCATCTTCTGGAAATGGCAGGAAGACGATAGACCAGAGAACTCCCCCATATGAATGAGACAAAAGAAATTCTGGGCTAGTCAAACAGACTGTTTTCATAAACATATAGAAAAGACAGGTAGGATGAAAATTGACTGACTCTCACATTTTGAGTGAGACACACCTAGGGCAATTGGATTAGAATAGGGTGGGAAGAACCACCATAGGGTGGATCCTGTCCTAAGAGTTATAAAAGGGACACCAAGAAGGAAGAATCCTTTCTGTTTCCATGATGAGGTGGTTCCCTGCTTGAAACTTGGAATTCATATCCTTGCTTCCAGCCCAGATGAATTAGCCTCCTGAAAGGAACTCAGACGGGACTCAACAAGGCTTCGTATTTTAAGGTCTGTGCATTTTGGTGAGCTATTTCTTTAAGTGATCAAGAAACTTTTCAGAATTGACTTATATACTAGGAAATCTCAGTCAGCTTATTTCTAAATAAGTATTTCTTTTAATCTATAAACTAGGCTCTCTACTTGTGATTGCCATACTGCCCTGCCTGTCTTGGAACTGCTGACTGCAGTGAAATTTGTGCCATCTGGTGAAGAAGAAATTTGATTCGTGTGACTTGACAAGCTTGCTGCACTTTCACTCTGCTGATGTTAATGGTTTCCAGTACCGCAGGCCCAGCAGAAATGTCACAGGGGCCCACAGTGGACAGCAGGTACACCACAGACATCAAAGTAGTGAACGTGTCCTTTTTGTGGACCATTGATAACATTAGATTTTGCCTAAAGGAAATAGATGACTGCATTCAAAGTTCAATCTTTTCAGCTGAAGGAAATGATCAAGTGAAATGGTGCTTACGACTCTACCCAAATGGTCTTGATGAACAAAGCAAAGATTATGTGTGCTTATACCTGGGAATGATCTGCTGTCCAAGGAGGGTAGCTCATGCAAAATTCACCTTTTCCATTCTGAATGCCAAAGGAGAGAAAATCAAGGTGCTCTCAAGCCCACAAGCTTATACATTTGTGCGAGGAAAGGACTGGGGATTCAAACATTTCATCCTTAGAGAGTTTCTTTTGGATCCAAACAATGGGCTTCTCTCCAATGACAAGCTTTCCTTCTTCTGTGAAGTGAAAGTAGCACAAGATCCCACCAATCATTCCAGCCAGAATATTAGGAAGCTGGTTAAGGTTCCGGAGGGCTGCTTGGCAGAGGATCTAGGAGGACTGTGGGAGCGATCCCAGCTCACAGACTGTTGCTTGTGTGTGGCTGGCCAGGAATTCCAGGCTCACAAAGCCATCTTAGCAGCTCGCTCTCCAGTTTTCATGGCGTTGTTGGAACATGAAAAGCAAGGAAGCAAAAAGAATCGTGTTGAAATCAGTGACATGGATCCTGAAGTTTTTAAGGAAATGATATACTTTATGTACACTGGAAAGGCACCAAACCTAGGGATCATGGCAACTGAACTGCTGGAGGCTGCAAGCAGGTTTGGTCTGGAGCGCCTGAAGCTCATGTGTGAGAACCACCTGTGCAGCAACCTCTCTGTGGAGAATGCCGTGGAAATCCTCATCTTGGCTGACCTCCACAGTGCACCTCAGTTGAAAACCCGGACACTGGATTTCATCAATTTTCATGTTTCTGACATCCTGGAGACCTCTGAGTGGAAGGCCATGGTGGTGTCCCACCCTCACTTGGTGGCCGAAGCCTATCACTCTCTGGTTTCCATGCAGTGTGCATTCATGGTACCCCCATGCAAGCGTGTGAGACTGTCCTGAGATCCCACATCTATCTCCATTTATCTTCCCAAAACCCTGGCCACATTTGCTGCCCCTGAACCATAATATGCTAGGGCAATCCGTGGAAACTTCACTCTTCTATGTGGAAATATTAAATTGTGCCTCTCTAGGGGAGAGAAGGGACCACCGTCTTAAGGTCAGAAAAAGGAAATGCGATACTGAGAATTTAGAAGTCGTGTATCATGCATTTTCAAATCTGTGTTTTATAATATTGAGCAAAGTGGGTTTTTACAGTGTGGATGCCAAACGGAAACCAAAACTCCTGTCAATGTTGAAGGCAGACCTGGGGTGGGACTACCCTTAGAGGCAGGGACCATGAACTTCACTCTGTAAATGCAAGACTCCTTCCTGGCTTTCTGCACCATCATGCATCCCTGGGCACCCCACTTGTAACACGGGCTTTTTGCTGTCCCTCACTTTTCTCTGTAAATAAACCTGAATCGTACTTTGTACAGTTGTTTGGCTCCTCATCCTTTTTCTGTATGTTAGATTCAGAAGCTAAGAAAAATTTTAGTGTGCTGATGATTTCAGGCCCATCCACGGGATGAACACAGTGGATGTACAATGTCACTAATTAACATAGTAGATGGCAGAAATAAATGACCCAGAACTCAGGCTGCTGAAGCCAAAGGACAATCACACAATGCAAGTCTTTGCTCATGTTGTCCTGTCCCAGTGACACAGACAGGCAGCACAAGCACTACAGCACATTCCCGCAAAATCTAGGCCTCTGAGCGAGCAGTCCAATCATGGTCCTGGAGAAAAAAGAGAGGAAAATGCTCAGATTTACGAAAATGGCATGAAAGAGAATTAAAAGTAGAAGTGTTTTATGTATTTCAGAGGAATTCATGTTGAGGAAGCAAAATTTATTACTTACAACTGCACTGAGAAATGGCTGTTGGCAAATTCACACTATAAATCTCAAAAAGAGCTTTCTCACTGTGAACATTTAATATTCATAAGAATAGAATACATGTTTCTATGGTATTATGAAGAATAGAATTAAAATTAAAAATGAAAACGTAGTGGGTTTCATCTCAAAGTTTGGGCTTTTGTAAAAATCATTAGTGGTGTTACTCTGGAATCACCTAGAATCTGTAATGGCTCAGAGCTTCTAAAAATATATAAAGAAATGGATCCCCTTGTCTTGAACAGGTACAGATTTCAAAACATTTGTTTAATCAGGGCTTACAGCTGGTAACCCTTTATGTGCTGGTTGTGCAAATCTTCATGAATGTCAATATGGGATAACAACCTGTATAACAACTATGCAGTAAAATCACTAAGAGTTTTGTCTCTCTCTCTTTCTCTCTCTCTCTCTCTCTCCCTCTCTCTCTCTCTCTCTCTCTCTCTCTCTCTATATATATATATATATATATATATATATATATATGTCTATCTGTCTGTCTGTATGTCTGTCTATCTATCTCTATCTCTCTCAGTCTTTATCATGGCTTGAACTCACAACTCACAACCTGGTTATTGCCAGGCAAGTGCTTCTTTGGCTCAGTTTACTGCCTGACTTTTGCAGATATTTGGCATACATATGTCCTATTCTTGTGTCCTTACTCCTAGAAGTGTCCCTTTCTCACCTCAAGCCGACTGAGATTGTTGAAAATGAGACAAAATAATTCACTCTGTGTGCATATTTCTTGAAAAGAACTATGGTTCTTAGATGTTGTGGGAATATGTGTTTTGGTATTATAACCCTCAAGTTTTATTTCACGTCCATTCTCTCCTCCTCATTAAAGAGAATAAAACAGGAAAAGCTTTAAAGGAGGAAAAAAGGAAAATTTTTATTAATTTTTTGTGTGAAAACTTTCAGAACACAGATTCCTCAGCTGTCCATACCTGACTTGCTGATTATGTAGGAGTCATCCCAGTTGCTTGGGAATCGCTGTTCATCCTACAAGGGAGAACATTCAAATGTTAATTTTTTTCTTTCAAAATATGTAAATAATTATTATCTTTTACATGAAATGTGGAAATTAAAAAGTATGAGTTTCTATCACTGCATCAAATGAACAACAAAAAACATTGAAAATAACTTACAAAGTGTAATTTCCTCATAGTGAAATGAATGGAGCAAAGTGGATTAGGGCAGAAGATTTTTCAGGGCAAGCACAGGTCTTCTCAGCTTCTCTGAGTACAAATATGTGTTACAGTGACTTATTGTCAAGTGCTTCATAGAAACAGAAGTTATATTGAATGTACAAATTGACCAAAAGAATGTTTTCCTTGCAATTCTACAGAGGAACCAGGCAAGAATTGCAGCTTAAGTGGCTGAAGGGCAACCAGTGAGATATGGCGCTATATTAACACTCTTGTGAGAATGACATGCCAGCTGTTAAGCATTAGGAGTTAGGACTGAGAATGCCTGTTCATTCCCTCAGTTGGTGTCACAGTTGTGAACTCTTGAAGGCTGAAGTGCTCCCGTTTCCAGAAAACAATCATCCCTCTGCGATGTTGGGATTCGATGGGGGTTAATGCTAATCCAACATTACTAGCAGAAGACTTTTTTGAAGAAACCACTTGTTTGACTGCTTAATTCTAAGAAAAATATATGACAGAAGATGAACAAGAATTTGCCATAACTTTACAGGCATTCTGAAGCAAGGAAATCACCAACTGCATTTGGCAAGCACTGAAAGGCCTGCCAAAGTCCCCGGAGGCACCAATTTACCTGTATCATCCAAAGTTGTGTGTCACACATTCTCGAGCTACTAGTGAAGGCATCTTGTGACACTTCCAACTCTTATGTGCAAACAACACACTAATAAATAAAGTATCTATCCAGGAGTCCCGGATGATGAAAGTGGTAGGAGACTAGTGACAAATAGTAAACTTGCATGAACCATTTCGTTTCCTTCATTCAAGTCTAATCACAATATGACTGATTATTTATGTGTATAGTTAGCATGTAGTGATCTCTCACTCAGAAAATCAACAACCCTAGGAAAACATGGAACAGATTTAGAGTTTTCTAACCAAAATGGGAAGCAACAGGAGCCAAATGTACCTGACCTTGAAAGCAGGCACATGGATAAGCCTTATCACACCTCTGTGGAAGACATCTCGGTCTAAATTCTTAGGTACTGTAACCCTGAATCTTTAAAGTTTCTATTCCTCTTTACTTTCCATTTTGCACTTGTAATTCATCCTACTGTCATCTTGTAATCTCAATAAACCGCAACTTACTATGTATCACAAGGTATATGCCAGGCAATACTCTTGTATCTGTACACAAGAATGTGGAAAAATTTTTGCCCCTTCAGTTCTAACATAGCTCTAGGGCTGGATTAGAAACAAAAGCAGCATTTTCCCACCTTTCATTAGCCTGGTTTAAAAGGCATTGCTACACAAAGAGAATTCATGAAAAAAAGTACAAAATGTTCCTACAAGGCTGATGACATTTTCCATGCAAATGGAATTCCACAGTGTATCCAAGGAAGAAACTTATACAATATTCTAAGAAGGGTTAATTTAGGAAAAATTTTACCCTATTTAAAAGGAAATTCAAGAGCTAGCATTTCATTAGCTTTACTACATTTTGTGTGTGTGTTTGTGTGCGTGTGTGTGTGTGTGTGTGTGTATCTCTAATAGTGAGTGTTATGCTCATATTTGTAAAAGTAGCTATAGAGAAGAAAATTTATTACAAATTACCCATGATTTCTATTTTTCTTGTCATTTTGTACAAGAAAGTATCTTCTTAATGTAGAAGTATCAAAATCTACACAACTGAATTACAATTAGTGCACATATTTTGTATAAAATTCAGAACCTAAAATTAACTAAGAGAGCACAGCAATGATGATTGTTGGGTATTGCACTGATAGGGGCATTGAACCTATGTTGGTTATGCTAGTTATTGCAGAATCAGGAAATCATCAACACTAGTGAGGGGAGATGTTTGGACCTGGGGACTCTTGTTCCTGGTAACAGTGACAGCTAGTGAGGCCAGTGGACAATGCTGAGAGGCTCAGCAGTGTAGGTAAGCAGCAGACATCGAGGTCTTTACTGTCTGGCACAGAATGGAGAAGGATTTTGTCATTCAGCGGGAGGGAATGTTTGGCGGGAGCAATGTTGAAGTGAAGCCAGATGAACCTTAACCAGAACAGCTGCTGGCTTCCTTTAGAAGACCCTAGTTGGGTGCAGACACATGGAAATTGATTGGAATGAGCTTATTCAAATGAGCCTCCTCTTGAGGCAGGCTGGCTAATGCTGTCTACTACTCCATCATAAGGCAGTGCCTGGTTTGAAGGGAAAGAATGGCGGAACTCAGAACACTGTATCCATAGGGCATCTAATAATGAATCCAGAGAGAATCCTGGAAGAGAACGATTTTTTTTTTCATTCATTTTTCTTTTTGGCTTGGTATTTTCTTGTTTTATTCATCTGCTTTTAATTTCTCCTTTATTTTGTTCTTAATTTCTGCGGGTGACTGTGATTCCTAACTTCCCTGTGGGTATGCTTTTGTTTGGATTTCAATTTTTCTCTTTCAAATCTCATTTAGTCTTCTGCATTAGTTTCCCCCAGTAGGTGGGATCCATCTACCATCTCCGTTGTATTGTAATCTCTTTCCCTTTGGCCATTACTCTTCTTCCTCTGAAATATATTTTGAATCTTAACCCTTGAGGACAGATTGGACATATCATGAATTCATATATTGTTTATGATTGTTTGCATTCTGTTTTATCTTCCCGAATTCAGTTCATACTGTTAGGAAACTAGCAAGTATCACTCCAAGAATTCAACTGAAACAGAAAAGACATGAGAACACACAAATCAGACTAATCCTCTGGCACCCAGGCCAATAAAGCAAACCTGGGGGGAAATGAGGTTGCAAAATTTGAAAACCCAATAAACCCAATAGTAGGTTACTTCAATGTGGCAACAAGGCAATTGAATGAGGCTGTGGAATATATTAAAACAGAAGTAATCTCTCAAGTAACCACAACTAACTACAGAGATTACCAAAATACACAACCTTCTTAGTGATGTTAGTTCAGACACAGCCCCAAAAAAAAGGCGAGCTTACAAGAACTGTTGAAGCACAACCTAAGAAATAAATGAACCCATTAAATAGATTCAAGCCGATATGCAAGAGAAAAAAATCCATTTTAAAAATTCAGAGCACTTTAGGCCAGTTTGAGGAAAGGACTTCACATACTGAGTACAGGCTGGCACTTAGTGACGAGGAGAGACAACAAATGACATTAAAAGCACTTTGTAGACATCATGACAGAAAGCTTTCCTGGTACAGAAGAGGAATTTAACCTACCAATAATTGAGGCAATTATTTCTCCAGTTAGCACTGATTAAAAGAATTCTACCTGCCCATGTGTAATAGACAAGTTTGCAGACATTCAAATAAAAATAGAGTATCAAAATCTGTTAGCGATGGGCTGGGGATTTCTCTCAGTAGCATAAGCAATTTCCTGGCAAGCTGTAGTCCTGAGTTCTATCCCTGGTAACAATAAAAATGAAATAGAGAAAAAAAAATATCTGTTAGGGATGACGACTGTTGTGCTCCTTCCAATAAGGTCCCCAAGTACATGAGGGTATGTAACACTTGTGAGGCTGGAGGAAAACTGGATCACACTCTGAGTATGTAAAACAGAAAAAAGAGAAGCTTTGGAAGAAAGCCAGTGATATCTATCCCTGAAGTGGTAGCCCTTCTTACTGTCTACCTTCCTTCCTTCCTTCCTTCCTTGTTTTCTTCCTTCCTTCCTTCCTTTCTTCCTTCCTTTCTTGCTTCCTTCTTTCGTTCCTTGCTTCCTTCCATCCCTCATTCCCTCTGTCCTTTCATTCTTTTGGTTTTTAATTCAAGTTAGTATTTAATCCCACATGTCCTTGAAACTGCAATGATATTCCTGCCTCAGCTTTGAGAGTGCTGGGATTAATGATGTGTTCGCCCACACCCTGCAAATCAGCATTGTTATTTTTGTGAAAGGAGATAAAATTAAACACAACAAAACAGAGCAAAATTGGACATAATAACGCAATGTAAGAGATATAAATTTCAAAACTAGATAATCTGAAATCTTCCCTATCTATCATGTTGTCTATTTTTTTCTTCCAAATAGTTGTCCATGTCTTGAAACACAGAATTCATACTGAGAAACCTAGTATAAAATTAATCCAAACAGTCTGAGAAAGGAGTTTTAGGTCTTTAAAATCAGACAAAAAGGAAGTCACTAATGGCTGTGCTAGAATCGGTTGTTTGCTTCAAAATGCCTATGCATACTTTCATGTATGTGGAAACTCAGTTAAACACAACCAGCTTTAAAAAAAAAGACCATATTTTATAGAACAAACCAAAACATGGATAAAAGTATTGGGCTTCAAAGAGATGATAGAAGGAAATCCCCTCCTTACTACATTGCCTAGGGTCAACCTCTCAAGGGACGTCCAGATTACTGGCTCCGACATGCTAATGGGATAGGGGGAGAAGATGTGATGTTTGTTTCTCAGCCTGCAGGCTGGCAGACTCACAGCTGCTCATGGTGGGGAGAGGGTTTGCCTGGACTCCTGGCACTCCCAGCATGACCCATGTCCCAGGAAATGCCAGTGGAACTCAGTAATATTGCTGTTTCCAAACATTGGGTCCAAGGAGTGAACTAGGTTAGTAGGAGATCTAAAAGCTCTGAGGAAGTAGCATTTACAGTTGTCCCACACTAGACTTTAGGTTTAGAGACATTCTGCCAATATTCACTGTTTGTGCCTGTCCCAAATCCATGTCCCTTGCTCCCGACACTGTATCAGATTACCCAGAAGAACCACCTCTTCACTCCCAGCACACCTATTTCTCATGGAGCCTTGAATCTGCTCCCTTCACATTACTTCCCTGCAACTGGCTTTCACCCACATGTGATCCCAAGGGAAAAGGTGCCTTATTGACCGATCTGTCCTGCTTTGCTCCTTACCACCAGAAAGGAATAAACACAGAGGGCCTACTGAGAACAGTGGCATGCTGGAGTTACTATCCTCCACCCTAGCCTCTCATCTTCTGGAAATGGCAGGAAGACGATACACCAGAGAACTCCCCCATATGAATGAGACAAAAGAAATTCTGGGCTAGTCAAACAGACTGTTTTCATAAACATATAGAAAAGACAGGTAGGATGAAAATTGACTGACTCTCACATTTTGAGTGAGACACACCTAGGGCAATTGGATTAGAATAGGGTGGGAAGAACCACCATAGGGTGGATCCTGTCCTAAGAGTTATAAAAGGGACACCAAGAAGGAAGAATCCTTTCTGTTTCCATGATGAGGTGGTTCCCTGCTTGAAACTTGGAATTCATATCCTTGCTTCCAGCCCAGATGAATTAGCCTCCTGAAAGGAACTCAGACGGGACTCAACAAGGCTTCGTATTTTAAGGTCTGTGCATTTTGGTGAGCTATTTCTTTGAGTGATCAAGAAACTTTTCAGAATTGACTTATATACTAGGAAATCTCAGTCAGCTTATTTCTAAATAAGTATTTCTTTTAATCTATAAACTAGGCTCTCTACTTGTGATTGCCATACTGCCCTGCCTGTATTGGAACTGCTGACTGCAGTGAAATTTGTGCCATCTGGTGAAGAAGAAATTTGATTCGTGTGACTTGACAAGCTTGCTGCACTTTCACTCTGCTGATGTTAATGGTTTCCAGTACCGCAGGCCCAGCAGAAATGTCACAGGGGCCCACAGTGGACAGCAGGTACACCACAGACATCAAAGTAGTGAACGTGTCCTTTTTGTGGACCATTGATAACATTAGATTTTGCCTAAAGGAAATAGATGACTGCATTCAAAGTTCAATCTTTTCAGCTGAAGGAAATGATCAAGTGAAATGGTGCTTACGACTCTACCCAAATGGTCTTGATGAACAAAGCAAAGATTATGTGTGCTTATACCTGGGAATGATCTGCTGTCCAAGGAGGGTAGCTCATGCAAAATTCACCTTTTCCATTCTGAATGCCAAAGGAGAGAAAACCAAGGTGCTCTCAAGTCCACAAGCTTATACATTTGTGCGAGGAAAGGACTGGGGATTCAAACATTTCATCCTTAGAGAGTTTCTTTTGGATCCAAACAATGGGCTTCTCTCCAATGACAAGCTTTCCTTCTTCTGTGAAGTGAAAGTAGCACAAGATCCCACCAATCATTCCAGCCAGAATATTAGGAAGCTGGTTAAGGTTCCTGAGGGCTGCTTGGCAGAGGATCTAGGAGGACTGTGGGAGCGATCCCAGCTCTCAGACTGTTGCTTGTGTGTGGCTGGCCAGGAATTCCAGGCTCACAAAGCCATCTTAGCAGCTCGCTCTCCAGTTTTCATGGCGTTGTTGGAACATGAAAAGCAAGGAAGCAAAAAGAATCGTGTTGAAATCAGTGACATGGATCCTGAAGTTTTTAAGGAAATGATATACTTTATGTACACTGGAAAGGCACCAAACCTAGGGATCATGGCAACTGAACTGCTGGAGGCTGCAAGCAGGTTTGGTCTGGAGCGCCTGAAGCTCATGTGTGAGAACCACCTGTGCAGCAACCTCTCTGTGGAGAATGCCGTGGAAATCCTCATCTTGGCTGACCTCCACAGTGCACATCAGTTGAAAACCCGGACACTGGATTTCATCAATTTTCATGTTTCTGACATCCTGGAGACCTCTGAGTGGAAGGCCATGGTGGTGTCCCACCCTCACTTGGTGGCCGAAGCCTATCACTCTCTGGTTTCCATGCAGTGTGCATTCATGGTACCCCCATGCAAGCGTGTGAGACTGTCCTGAGATCCCACATCTATCTCCATTTATCTTCCCAAAACCCTGGCCACATTTGCTGCCCCTGAACCATAATATGCTAGGGCAATCCGTGGAAACTTCACTCTTCTATGTGGAAATATTAAATTGTGCCTCTCTAGGGGAGAGAAGGGACCACCGTCTTAAGGTCAGAAAAAGGAAATGCGATACTGAGAATTTAGAAGTCGTGTATCATGCATTTTCAAATCTGTGTTTTATAATATTGAGCAAAGTGGGTTTTTACAGTGTCGATGCCAAACGGAAACCAAAACTCCTGTCAATGTTGAAGGCAGACCTGGGGTGGGACTACCCTTAGAGGCAGGGACCATGAACTTCACTCTGTAAATGCAAGACTCCTTCCTGGCTTTCTGCACCATCATGCATCCCTGGGCACCCCACTTGTAACACGGGCTTTTTGCTGTCCCTCACTTTTCTCTGTAAATAAACCTGAATCGTACTTTGTACAGTTGTTTGGCTCCTCATCCTTTTTCTGTATGTTAGATTCAGAAGCTAAGAAAAATTTCAGTGTGCTGATGATTTCAGGCCCATCCACGGGATGAACACAGTGGATGTACAATGTCACTAATTAACATAGTAGATGGCAGAAATAAATGACCCAGAACTCAGGCTGCTGAAGCCAAAGGACAATCACACAATGCAAGTCTTTGCTCATGTTGTCCTGTCCCAGTGACACAGACAGGCAGCACAAGCACTACAGCACATTCCCGCAAAATCTAGGCCTCTGAGCGAGCAGTCCAATCATGGTCCTGGAGAAAAAAGAGAGGAAAATGCTCAGATTTACGAAAATGGCATGAAAGAGAATTAAAAGTAGAAGTGTTTTATGTATTTCAGAGGAATTCATGTTGAGGAAGCAAAATTTATTACTTACAACTGCACTGAGAAATGGCTGTTGGCAAATTCACACTATAAATCTCAAAAAGAGCTTTCTCACTGTGAACATTTAATATTCATAAGAATAGAATACATGTTTCTATGGTATTATGAAGAATAGAATTAAAATTAAAAATGAAAACGTAGTGGGTTTCATCTCAAAGTTTGGGCTTTTGTAAAAATCATTAGTGGTGTTACTCTGGAATCACCTAGAATCTGTAATGGCTCAGAGCTTCTAAAAATATATAAAGAAATGGATCCCCTTGTCTTGAACAGGTACAGATTTCAAAACATTTGTTTAATCAGGGCTTACAGCTGGTAACCCTTTATGTGCTGGTTGTGTAAATCTTCATGAATGTCAATATGGGATAACAACCTGTATAACAACTATGCAGTAAAATCACTAAGAGTTTTGTCTCTCTCTCTTTCTCTCTCTCTCTCTCTCTCCCTCTCTCTCTCTCTCTCTCTCTCTATATATATATATATATATATATATATATATATATATGTCTATCTGTCTGTCTGTATGTCTGTCTATCTATCTCTATCTCTCTCAGTCTTTATCATGGCTTGAACTCACAACTCACACCCTGGTTATTGCCAGGCAAGTGCTTCTTTGGCTCAGTTTACTGCCTGACTTTTGCAGATATTTGGCATACATATGTCCTATTCTTGTGTCCTTACTCCTAGAAGTGTCCCTTTCTCACCTCAAGCCGACTGAGATTGTTGAAAATGAGACAAAATAATTCACTTTGTGTGCATATTTCTTGAAAAGAACTATGGTTCTTAGATGTTGTGGGAATATGTGTTTTGGTATTATCACCCTCAAGTTTTATTTCACGTCCATTCTCTCCTCCTCATTAAAGAGAATAAAACAGGAAAAGCTTTAAAGGAGGAAAAAAGGAAAATTTTTATTAATTTTTTGTGTGAAAACTTTCAGAACACAGATTCCTCAGCTGTCCATACCTGACTTGCTGATTATGTAGGAGTCATCCCAGTTGCTTGGGAATCGCTGTTCATCCTACAAGGGAGAACATTCAAATGTTAATTTTTTTCTTTCAAAATATGTAAATAATTATTATCTTTTACATGAAATGTGGAAATTAAAAAGTATGAGTTTCTATCACTGCATCAAATGAACAACAAAAAACATTGAAAATAACTTACAAAGTGTAATTTCCTCATAGTGAAATGAATGGAGCAAAGTGGATTAGGGCAGAGGATTTTTCAGGGCAAGCACAGGTCTTCTCAGCTTCTCTGAGTACAAATATGTGTTACAGTGACTTATTGTCAAGTGCTTCATAGAAACAGAAGTTATATTGAATGTACAAATTGACCAAAAGAATGTTTTCCTTGCAATTCTACAGAGGAACCAGGCAAGAATTGCAGCTTAAGTGGCTGAAGGGCAACCAGTGAGATATGGCGCTATATTAACACTCTTGTGAGAATGACATGCCAGCTGTTAAGCATTAGGAGTTAGGACTGAGAATGCCTGTTCATTCCCTCAGTTGGTGTCACAGTTGTGAAATCTTGAAGGCTGAAGTGCTCCCGTTTCCAGAAAACAATCATCCCTCTGCGATGTTGGGATTCGATGGGGGTTAATGCTAATCCAACATTACTAGCAGAAGACTTTTTTGAAGAAACCACTTGTTTGACTGCTTAATTCTAAGAAAAATATATGACAGAAGATGAACAAGAATTTGCCATAACTTTACAGGCATTCTGAAGCAAGGAAATCACCAACTGCATTTGGCAAGCACTGAAAGGCCTGCCAAAGTCCCCGGAGGCACCAATTTACCTGTATCATCCAAAGTTGTGTGTCACACATTCTCGAGCTACTAGTGAAGGCATCTTGTGACACTTCCAACTCTTATGTGCAAACAACACACTAATAAATAAAGTATCTATCCAGGAGTCCCGGATGATGAAAGTGGTAGGAGACTAGTGACAAATAGTAAACTTGCATGAACCATTTCGTTTCCTTCATTCAAGTCTAATCACAATATGACTGATTATTTATGTGTATAGTTAGCATGTAGTGATCTCTCACTCAGAAAATCAACAACCCTAGGAAAACATGGAACAGATTTAGAGTTTTCTAACCAAAATGGGAAGCAACAGGAGCCAAATGTACCTGAACTTGAAAGCAGGCACATGGATAAGCCTTATCACACCTCTGTGGAAGACATCTCGGTCTAAATTCTTAGGTACTGTAACCCTGAATCTTTAAAGTTTCTATTCCTCTTTACTTTCCATTTTGCACTTGTAATTCATCCTACTGTCATCTTGTAATCTCAATAAACCGCAACTTACTATGTATCACAAGGTATATGCCAGGCAATACTCTTGTATCTGTACACAAGAATGTGGAAAAATTTTTGCCCCTTCAGTTCTAACATAGCTCTAGGGCTGGATTAGAAACAAAAGCAGCATTTTCCCACCTTTCATTAGCCTGGTTTAAAAGGCATTGCTACACAAAGAGAATTCATGAAAAAAAGTACAAAATGTTCCTACAAGGCTGATGACATTTTCCATGCAAATGGAATTCCACAGTGTATCCAAGGAAGAAACTTATACAATATTCTAAGAAGGGTTAATTTTGGAAAAATTTTACCCTATTTAAAAGGAAATTCAAGAGCTTGCATTTCATTAGCTTTACTACATTTTGTGTGTGTGTTTGTGTGCGTGTGTGTGTGTGTGTGTGTATCTCTAATAGTGAGTGTTATGCTCATATTTGTAAAAGTAGCTATAGAGAAGAAAATTTATTACAAATTACCCATGATTTCTATTTTTCTTGTCATTTTGTACAAGAAAGTATCTTCTTAATGTAGAAGTATCAAAATCTACACAACTGAATTACAACTAGTGCACATATTTTGTATAAAATTCAGAACCTAAAATTAACTAAGAGAGCACAGCAATGATGATTGTTGGGTATTGCACTGATAGGGGCATTGAACCTATTTTGGTTATGCTAGTTATTGCAGAATCAGGAAATCATCAACACTAGTGAGGGGAGATGTTTGGACCTGGGGACTCTTGTTCCTGGAAACAGTGATAGCTAGTGAGGCCAGTGGACAATGCTGAGAGGCTCAGCAGTGTAGGTAAGCAGCAGACATCGAGGTCTTTACTGTCTGGCACAGAATGGAGAAGGATTTTGTCATTCAGCGGGAGGGAATGTTTGGCGGGAGCCATGTTGAAGTGAAGCCAGATGAACCTTAACCAGAACAGCTGCTGGCTTCCTTTAGAAGACCCTAGTTGGGTGCAGACACATGGAAATTGATTGGAATGAGCTTATTCAAATGAGCCTCCTCTTGAGGCAGGCTGGCTAATGCTGTCTACTACTCCATCATAAGGCAGTGCCTGGTTTGAAGGGAAAGAATGGCGGAACTCAGAACACTGTATCCATAGGGCATCTAATAATGAATCCAGAGAGAATCCTGGAAGAGAACGATTTTTTTTTCATTCATTTTTCTTTTTGGCTTGGTATTTTCTTGTTTTATTCATCTGCTTTTAATTTCTCCTTTATTTTGTTCTTAATTTCTGCGGGTGACTGTGATTCCTAACTTCCCTGTGGGTATGCTTTTGTTTGGATTTCAGTTTTTCTCTTTCAAATCTCATTTAGTCTTCTGCATTAGTTTCCCCCAGTAGGTGGGATCCATCTACCATCTCCGTTGTATTGTAATCTCTTTCCCTTTGGCCATTACTCTTCTTCCTCTGAAATATATTTTGAATCTTAACCCTTGAGGACAGATTGGACATATCATGAATTCATATATTGTTTATGATTGTTTGCATTCTGTTTTATCTTCCCGAATTCAGTTCATACTGTTAGGAAACTAGCAAGTATCACTCCAAGAATTCAACTGAAACAGAAAAGACATGAGAACACACAAATCAGACTAATCCTCTGGCACCCAGGCCAATAAAGCAAACCTGGGGGGAAATGAGGTTGCAAAATTTGGAAACCCAATAAACCCAATAGTAGGTTACTTCAATGTGGCAACAAGGCAATTGAATGAGGCTGTGGAATATATTAAAACAGAAGTAATCTCTCAAGTAACCACAACTAACTACAGAGATTACCAAAATACACAACCTTCTTAGTGATGTTAGTTCAGACACAGCCCCAAAAAAAAGGTGAGCTTACAAGAACTGTTGAAGCACAACCTAAGAAATAAATGAACCCATTAAATAGATTCAAGCCGATATGCAAGAGAAAAAAATCCATTTTAAAAATTCAGAGCACTTTAGGCCAGTTTGAGGAAAGGACTTCACATACTGAGTACAGGCTGGCACTTAGTGACGAGGAGAGACAACAAATGACATTAAAAGCACTTTGTAGACATCATGACAGAAAGCTTTCCTGGTACATAAGAGGAATTTAACCTACCAATAATTGAGGCAATTATTTCTCCAGTTAGCACTGATTAAAAGAATTCTACCTGCCCATGTGTAATAGACAAGTTTGCAGACATTCAAATAAAAATAGGGTATCAAAATCTGTTAGGGATGGGCTGGGGATTTCTCTCAGTAGCATAAGCAATTTCCTGGCAAGCTGTAGTCCTGAGTTCTATCCCTGGTAACAATAAAAATGAAAAAGAGAAAAAAAAATATCTGTTAGGGATGACGACTGTTGTGCTCCTTCCAATAAGGTCCCCAAGTACATGAGGGTATGTAACACTTGTGAGGCTGGAGGAAAACTGGATCACACTCTGAGTATGTAAAACAGAAAAAAGAGAAGCTTTGGAAGAAAGCCAGTGATATCTATCCCTGAAGTGGTAGCCCTTCTTACTGTCTACCTTCCTTCCTTCCTTCCTTCCTTGTTTTCTTCCTTCCTTCCTTCCTTTCTTCCTTCCTTTCTTGCTTCCTTCTTTCGTTCCTTGCTTCCTTCCATCCCTCATTCCCTCTGTCCTTTCATTCTTTTGGTTTTTAATTCAAGTTAGTATTTAATCCCACATGTCCTTGAAACTGCAATGATATTCCTGCCTCAGCTTTGAGAGTGCTGGGATTAATGATGTGTTCGCCCACACCCTGCAAATCAGCATTGTTATTTTTGTGAAAGGAGATAAAATTAAACACAACAAAACAGAGCAAAATTGGACATAAGAACGCAATGTAAGAGATATAAATTTCAAAACTAGATAATCTGAAATCTTCCCTATCTATCATGTTGTCTATTTTTTTCTTCCAAATAGTTGTCCATGTCTTGAAACACAGAATTCATACTGAGAAACCTAGTATAAAATTAATCCAAACAGTCTGAGAAAGGAGTTTTAGGTCTTTAAAATCAGACAAAAAGGAAGTCACTAATGGCTGTGCTAGAATCGGTTGTTTGCTTCAAAATGCCTATGCATACTTTCATGTATGTGGAAACTCAGTTAAACACAACCAGCTTTAAAAAAAAAGACCATATTTTATAGAACAAACCAAAACATGGATAAAAGTATTGGGCTTCAAAGAGATGATAGAAGGAAATCCCCTCCTTACTACATTGCCTAGGGTCAACCTCTCAAGGGACGTCCAGATTACTGGCTCCGACATGCTAATGGGATAGGGGGAGAAGATGTGATGTTTGTTTCTCAGCCTGCAGGCTGGCAGACTCACAGCTGCTCATGGTGGGGAGAGGGTTTGCCTGGACTCCTGGCACTCCCAGCATGACCCATGTCCCAGGAAATGCCAGTGGAACTCAGTAATATTGCTGTTTCCAAACATTGGGTCCAAGGAGTGAACTAGGTTAGTAGGAGATCTAAAAGCTCTGAGAAAGTAGCATTTACAGTTGTCCCACACTAGACTTTAGGTTTAGAGACATTCTGCCAATATTCACTGTTTGTGCCTGTCCCAAATCCATGTCCCTTGCTCCCGACACTGTATCAGATTACCCAGAAGAACCACCTCTTCACTCCCAGCACACCTATTTCTCATGGAGCCTTGAATCTGCTCCCTTCACATTACTTCCCTGCAACTGGCTTTCACCCACATGTGATCCCAAGGGAAAAGGTGCCTTATTGACCGATCTGTCCTGCTTTGCTCCTTACCACCAGAAAGGAATAAACACAGAGGGCCTACTGAGAACAGTGGCATGCTGGAGTTACTATCCTCCACCCTAGCCTCTCATCTTCTGGAAATGGCAGGAAGAAGATACACCAGAGAACTCCCCCATATGAATGAGACAAAAGAAATTCTGGGCTAGTCAAACAGACTGTTTTCATAAACATATAGAAAAGACAGGTAGGATGAAAATTGACTGACTCTCACATTTTGAGTGAGACACACCTAGGGCAATTGGATTAGAATAGGGTGGGAAGAACCACCATAGGGTGGATCCTGTCCTAAGAGTTATAAAAGGGACACCAAGAAGGAAGAATCCTTTCTGTTTCCATGATGAGGTGGTTCCCTGCTTGAAACTTGGAATTCATATCCTTGCTTCCAGCCCAGATGAATTAGCCTCCTGAAAGGAACTCAGACGGGACTCAACAAGGCTTCGTATTTTAAGGTCTGTGCATTTTGGTGAGCTATTTCTTTGAGTGATCAAGAAACTTTTCAGAATTGACTTATATACTAGGAAATCTCAGTCAGCTTATTTCTAAATAAGTATTTCTTTTAATCTATAAACTAGGCTCTCTACTTGTGATTGCCATACTGCCCTGCCTGTCTTGGAACTGCTGACTGCAGTGAAATTTGTGCCATCTGGTGAAGAAGAAATTTGATTCGTGTGACTTGACAAGCTTGCTGCACTTTCACTCTGCTGATGTTAATGGTTTCCAGTACCGCAGGCCCAGCAGAAATGTCACAGGGGCCCACAGTGGACAGCAGGTACACCACAGACATCAAAGTAGTGAACGTGTCCTTTTTGTGGACCATTGATAACATTAGATTTTGCCTAAAGGAAATAGATGACTGCATTCAAAGTTCAATCTTTTCAGCTGAAGGAAATGATCAAGTGAAATGGTGCTTACGACTCTACCCAAATGGTCTTGATGAACAAAGCAAAGATTATGTGTGCTTATACCTGGGAATGATCTGCTGTCCAAGGAGGGTAGCTCATGCAAAATTCACCTTTTCCATTCTGAATGCCAAAGGAGAGAAAACCAAGGTGCTCTCAAGTCCACAAGCTTATACATTTGTGCGAGGAAAGGACTGGGGATTCAAACATTTCATCCTTAGAGAGTTTCTTTTGGATCCAAACAATGGGCTTCTCTCCAATGACAAGCTTTCCTTCTTCTGTGAAGTGAAAGTAGCACAAGATCCCACCAATCATTCCAGCCAGAATATTAGGAAGCTGGTTAAGGTTCCTGAGGGCTGCTTGGCAGAGGATCTAGGAGGACTGTGGGAGCGATCCCAGCTCACAGACTGTTGCTTGTGTGTGGCTGGCCAGGAATTCCAGGCTCACAAAGCCATCTTAGCAGCTCGCTCTCCAGTTTTCATGGCGTTGTTGGAACATGAAAAGCAAGGAAGCAAAAAGAATCGTGTTGAAATCAGTGACATGGATCCTGAAGTTTTTAAGGAAATGATATACTTTATGTACACTGGAAAGGCACCAAACCTAGGGATCATGGCAACTGAACTGCTGGAGGCTGCAAGCAGGTTTGTTCTGGAGCGCCTGAAGCTCATGTGTGAGAACCACCTGTGCAGCAACCTCTCTGTGGAGAATGCTGTGGAAATCCTCATCTTGGCTGACCTCCACAGTGCACATCAGTTGAAAACCCGGACACTGGATTTCATCAATTTTCATGTTTCTGACATCCTGGAGACCTCTGAGTGGAAGGCCATGGTGGTGTCCCACCCTCACTTGGTGGCCGAAGCCTATCACTCTCTGGTTTCCATGCAGTGTGCATTCATGGTACCCCCATGCAAGCGTGTGAGACTGTCCTGAGATCCCACATCTATCTCCATTTATCTTCCCAAAACCCTGGCCACATTTGCTGCCCCTGAACCATAATATGCTAGGGCAATCCGTGGAAACTTCACTCTTCTATGTGGAAATATTAAATTGTGCCTCTCTAGGGGAGAGAAGGGACCACCGTCTTAAGGTCAGAAAAAGGAAATGCGATACTGAGAATTTAGAAGTCGTGTATCATGCATTTTCAAATTTGTGTTTTATAATATTGAGCAAAGTGGGTTTTTACAGTGTCAATGCCAAACGGAAACCAAAACTCCTGTCAATGTTGAAGGCAGACCTGGGGTGGGGCTACCCTTAGAGGCAGGGACCATGAACTTCACTCTGTAAATGCAAGACTCCTTCCTGGCTTTCTGCACCATCATGCATCCCTGGGCACCCCACTTTAACACGGGCTTTTTGCTGTCCCTCACTTTTCTCTGTAAATAAACCTGAATCTTACTTTGTACAGTTGTTTGGCTCCTCATCCTTTTTCTGTATGTTAGATTCAGAAGCTAAGAAAAATTTCAGTGTGCTGATGATTTCAGGCCCATCCACGGGATGAACACAGTGGATGTACAATGTCACTAATTAACATAGTAGATGGCAGAAATAAATGACCCAGAACTCAGGCTGCTGAAGCCAAAGGACAATCACACAATGCAAGTCTTTGCTCATGTTGTCCTGTCCCAGTGACACAGACAGGCAGCACAAGCACTACAGCACATTCCCGCAAAATCTAGGCCTCTGAGCGAGCAGTCCAATCATGGTCCTGGAGAAAAAAGAGAGGAAAATGCTCAGATTTACGAAAATGGCATGAAAGAGAATTAAAAGTAGAAGTGTTTTATGTATTTCAGAGGAATTCATGTTGAGGAAGCAAAATTTATTACTTACAACTGCACTGAGAAATGGCTGTTGGCAAATTCACACTATAAATCTCAAAAAGAGCTTTCTCACTGTGAACATTTAATATTCATAAGAATAGAATACATGTTTCTATGGTATTATGAAGAATAGAATTAAAATTAAAAATGAAAACGTAGTGGGTTTCATCTCAAAGTTTGGGCTTTTGTAAAAATCATTAGTGGTGTTACTCTGGAATCACCTAGAATCTGTAATGGCTCAGAGCTTCTAAAAATATATAAAGAAATGGATCCCCTTGTCTTGAACAGGTACAGATTTCAAAACATTTGTTTAATCAGGGCTTACAGCTGGTAACCCTTTATGTGCTGGTTGTGCAAATCTTCATGAATGTCAATATGGGATAACAACCTGTATAACAACTATGCAGTAAAATCACTAAGAGTTTTGTCTCTCTCTCTTTCTCTCTCTCTCTCTCTCTCCCTCTCTCTCTCTCTCTCTCTCTCTATATATATATATATATATATATATATATATATATGTCTATCTGTCTGTCTGTATGTCTGTCTATCTATCTCTATCTCTCTCAGTCTTTATCATGGCTTGAACTCACAACTCACAACCTGGTTATTGCCAGGCAAGTGCTTCTTTGGCTCAGTTTACTGCCTGACTTTTGCAGATATTTGGCATACATATGTCCTATTCTTGTGTCCTTACTCCTAGAAGTGTCCCTTTCTCACCTCAAGCCGACTGAGATTGTTGAAAATGAGACAAAATAATTCACTCTGTGTGCATATTTCTTGAAAAGAACTATGGTTCTTAGATGTTGTGGGAATATGTGTTTTGGTATTATAACCCTCAAGTTTTATTTCACGTCCATTCTCTCCTCCTCATTAAAGAGAATAAAACAGGAAAAGCTTTAAAGGAGGAAAAAAGGAAAATTTTTATTAATTTTTTGTGTGAAAACTTTCAGAACACAGATTCCTCAGCTGTCCATACCTGACTTGCTGATTATGTAGGAGTCATCCCAGTTGCTTGGGAATCGCTGTTCATCCTACAAGGGAGAACATTCAAATGTTAATTTTTTTCTTTCAAAATATGTAAATAATTATTATCTTTTACATGAAATGTGGAAATTAAAAAGTATGAGTTTCTATCACTGCATCAAATGAACAACAAAAAACATTGAAAATAACTTACAAAGTGTAATTTCCTCATAGTGAAATGAATGGAGCAAAGTGGATTAGGGCAGAAGATTTTTCAGGGCAAGCACAGGTCTTCTCAGCTTCTCTGAGTACAAATATGTGTTACAGTGAATTATTGTCAAGTGCTTCATAGAAACAGAAGTTATATTGAATGTACAAATTGACCAAAAGAATGTTTTCCTTGCAATTCTACAGAGGAACCAGGCAAGAATTGCAGCTTAAGTGGCTGAAGGGCAACCAGTGAGATATGGCGCTATATTAACACTCTTGTGAGAATGACATGCCAGCTGTTAAGCATTAGGAGTTAGGACTGAGAATGCCTGTTCATTCCCTCAGTTGGTGTCACAGTTGTGAACTCTTGAAGGCTGATGTGCTCCCATTTCCAGAAAACAATCATCCCTCTGTGATGTTGGGATTCGATGGGGGTTAATGCTAATCCAACATTACTAGCAGAAGACTTTTTTGAAGAAACCACTTGTTTGACTGCTTAATTCTAAGAAAAATATATGACAGAAGATGAACAAGAATTTGCCATAACTTTACAGGCATTCTGAAGCAAGGAAATCACCAACTGCATTTGGCAAGCACTGGAAGGCCTGCCAAAGTCCCCGGAGGCACCAATTTACCTGTATCATCCAAAGTAGTGTGTCACACATTCTCGAGCTACTAGTGAAGGCATCTTGTGACACTTCTAACTCTTATGTGCAAACAACACACTAATAAATAAAGTATCTATCCAGGAGTCCGGGATGATGAAAGTGGTAGGAGACTAGTGACAAATAGTAAAATTGCATGAACCATTTCGTTTCCTTCATTCAACTCTAATCACAATATGACTGATTATTTATGTGTATAGTTAGCATGTAGTGATCTGTCAGTCAGAAAATCAACAACCCTAGGAAAACATGGAAGAGATTTAGAGTTTTCTAACCAAAATGGGAAGCAACAGGAGCCAAATGTACCTGACCTTGAAATCAGGCACATGGATTAGCCTTATCACACCTCTGTGGAAGACATCTCGGTCTAAATTCTTAGGTACTGTAACCCTGAATCTTTAAAGTTTCTATTCCTCTTTACTTTCCATTTTGCACTTGTCATTCATCCTACTGTCATCTTGTAATCTCAATAAACCGCAACTTACTATGTATCACAAGGTATATGCCAGGCAATACTTTTGTATCTATACACAAGAATTTAGAAAAATTTTTGCCCCTTCAGTTCTAACACAGCTCTAGGGCTGGATTATAAACAAACGCAGCATTTTCCCACCTTTCATCAGCCTGGTTTAAAAGGCATTGGTACAGAAAAAGAATTCATGAAAAAATGTACAAAATGTTCCTACAAGGCTGATGACATTTTCCATGCAAATGGAATTCCACAGTGGATCCAAGGAAGAAACTTATACCATATTCTAAGAAGGGTTAATTTTGGAAAAATTTTACCATATTTAAAAGGCACATGAAGAACTTGCATTTCGTTAGCTTTACTACATTTTGTGTGTGTGTTTGTGTGTGTGTGTGTGTGTGTGTGTATCTCTAATAGTGAGCGTTATGCTCATATTTATAAAAGTAGCTATAGAGAAGAAAATTTATTACAAATTACCCATGATTTCTATTTTTCTTGTCATTTTGTACAAGAAAGTGTCTTCTTAATGTAGAAATATCAAAATCTACACAACTGAATTACAACCAGTGCACATATTTTGTATAAAATTCAGAACCTAAAATTAACTAAGAGAGCACAGCAATGATGATTGTTGGGTATTGTACTGATAGGGGCATTGAAGCTATTTTGGTTATGCTAGTTATTGCAGAATCAGGAAATCATCAACACTAGTGAGGGGAGATGTTTGGACCTGGGGACTCTTGTTCCTGGTAACAGTGGCAGCTAGTGAGGCCAGTGGACAATGCTGAGAGACTCGACATTGTAGGTAAGCAGCAGACATCGAGGTCTTTACTTTCTGGCACAGAATAGAGAAGGATTTTGTCATTCATCGGGAGGGAATGTTTGGCGGGAGCCATGTTGAAGTGAAGTCAGATGAACCTTAATCAAAACAGCTGCTGGCTTCCTTTACAAGACCCTAGTTGGGTGCAGACACATGGAAATTGATTGGAATGAGCTTATTCAAATGAGCCTCCTCTTGAGGCATGCTGGCTAATGCTGTCTACTACTCCATCATAAGGCAGTGCCTGGTTTGAAGGGAAAGAATGGCGGAACTCAGAACACTGTATCCATAGGGCATCTAATAATGAATCCAGAGAGAATCCTGGAAGAGAACGATTTTTTTTCCATTCATTTTTCTTTTTGGTTTGGTATTTTCTTGATTTATTCATCTGCTTTTTATTTCTCCTTTATTTTGTTCTTAATTTCTGCGGGTTAGTGTGATTCCTAACTTCCCTGTGGGTATGCTTTTGTTTGGATTTCAATTTTTCTCTTTCAAATCTCATTTAGTCCTTGCATCAGTTTCCCCCAGTAGGTGGGATCCATCTACCATCTCCGTTGTATTGTAATCTCTTTCCCTTTGGCCATTACTCTTCTTCCTCTGAAATATATTTTGAATCTTAACCCTTGAGGACAGATTGGACAAATCATGAATTCATATATTGTTTATGATTGTTTGCATTCTGTTTTATCGTCCCGAATTCAGATCATACTGTTAGGAAACTACCAAGTATCACTCCAGGAATTCAGTTGAAACAGAAAAGACATGAGAATACACAAATCAGACTAATCCTCTGGCACCCAGGCCAATAAAGCAAACCTGGGGGGAAATGAGGTTGCAAAATTTGAAAACCCAATGGTAGGTTACTTCAATGTGGCAACAAGGCAATTGAATGAGGCTGTGGAATATATTAAAACAGAAGTAATCTCTCAAGTAACCACAACTAACTACAGAGATTACCAAAATACACAACATTCTTAGTGATGTTAGTTCAGACACAGCCAAAAAAAAAAAGGCGAGCTTACAAGAACTGTTGAAGCACAACCTAAGAAATAAATGAACCCATTAAATAGATTCAAGCCGATATGCAAGAGAAAAAAATCCATTTTAAAAATTCAGAGCACTTTAGGCCAGTTTGAGGAAAGGACTTCACATACTGAGTACAGGCTGGCACTTAGTGACGAGGAGAGACAACAAATGACATTAAAAGCACTTTGTAGACATCATGACAGAAAGCTTTCCTGGTACAGAAGAGGATTTTAAACTACCAATAATTGAGGCAATTATTTCTCCAGTTAGCAGTGATTAAAAGAATTCTACCTGCCCATGTGTAATAGACAAGTTTGCAGACATTCAATAAAAAATAGAGTATTAAATTCTGTTAGGAATGGGCTGGGGATTTCTCTCAGTAGCATAAGCAACTTCCTGGCAAGCTGTAGTCCTGAGTTCTATCCCTGGTAACAATAAAAATGAAAAAGAGAAAAAAAAAATATCTGTTAGGCATGAGGACTGTTGTGCTCCTTCCAATAAGGTCCCCAAGTACATGAGGGAATGTAACACTTGTGAGGCTGGAGGAAAACTGGATCACACTCTGAGTATGTAAAACAGAACAAAGAGAAGCTTTGGAAGAAAGCCAGTGATATCTATCCCTGAAGTTGTAGCCCTTCTTACTGTCTACCTTCCTTCCTTCCTTCCTTCCTTCCTTCCTTCCTTCCTTCCTTCCTTCCTTCTTTGCTTCCTTCTTTCCTTCCTTCCTTCCTTCCATTCCTCATTCCCTCTGTCGTTTCATTCTTTTGATTTTTAATTCAAGTTAGTATTTAATCCCACATGTCCTTGAAACTGCAATGATATTCCTGCCTCAGCTTTGAGAGTGCTGGGATTAATGATGTGTTCGCCCACACCCTGCAAATCAGCATTGTTATTTTGTGCGAAAGGAGATAAAATTAAACACAACAAAACAGAGCAAAATTGGACATAAGAACTCAATGTAAGAGATATAAATTTCAAAACTAGATAATCTGAAATCTTCCCTATCTATCATGTTGTCTCTTGTTTTCCTCCAAATAGTTGTCCATGTCTTGCCACACAGAGAATTCATACTGAGCAACCTAGTATAAAATTAATCCAAACAGTCTGAGAAAGGAGTTTTAGGTCTTTAAAATCAGACAAAAAGGAAGTCACTAATGGCTGTGCTAGAATCTGTTGTTTGCTTCAAAATGCCTGTGCATACTTTCATGTATGTGGAAACTCAGTTAAACACAACCAGCTTAAAAAAAAAGACCATATTATATAGAACAAACCAAAACATGGATAAAAGTATTGGGCTTCAAAGAGATGATAGAAGGAAATCCCCTCCTTACTACATTGCCTAGGGTCAACCTCTCAAGGGACGTCCAGATTACTGGCTCCGACTTGCTAATGGGAGAGGGGGAGAAGATGTGATGTTTGTTTCTCAGCCTGCAGGCTGGCAGACTCACAGCTGCTCATGGTGGGGAGAGGGTTTGCCTGGACTCCTGGCACTCCCAGCATGACCCATGTCCCAGGAAATGCCAGTGGAACTCAGTAACATTACTATTTCCAAACATTGGGTCCAAGGAGTGAACTAGGTTAGTAGGAGATCTAAGAGCTCTGAGGAAGTAGCATTTACAGTTGTCCCACCCTAGACTTTAGGTTTAGAGACATTCTGACAATCTTCACGGTTTGTACCTGTCCCAAATCCATGTCCCTTGCTCCCGACACTGTATCAGATTACCCAGAAGAACCACCTCTTCACTCCCAGCACACCTATTTCTCATGGAGCCTTGAATCTGCTCCCTTCACATTACTTCCCTGCAACTGGCTTTCACCCATATGTGATCCCAAGGGAAAAGGTGCCTTATTGACCGATCTGTCCTGCTTTGCTCCTTACCACCAAAAAGGAATAAACACAGAGGGCCTACTGAGAACAGTGGCATGCTGGAGTTACTATCCTCCACCCTAGCCTCTCGTCTTCTGGAAATGGTAGGAAGACGATAGACCAGAGAACTCCCCCATATGAATGAGACAAAAGAAATTCTGGGCTAGTCAAACAGACTGTTTTCATAAACATATAGAAAAGACAGGTAGGATGAAAATTGACTGACTCTCACATTTTGAGTGAGACACACCTAGGGCAATTGGATTAGAATAGGGTGGGAAGAACCACCATAGGGTGGATCCTGTCCTAAGAGTTATAAAAGGGACACCAAGAAGGAAGAATCCTTTCTGTTTCCATGATGAGGTGGTTCCCTGTTTGAAACTTGGAATTCATATCCTTGCTTCCAGCCCAGATGAATTAGCCTCCTGAAAGGAACTCAGACGGGACTCAACAAGGCTTCGTATTTTAAGGTCTGTGCATTTTGGTGAGCTATTTCTTTGAGTGATCAAGAAACATTTCAGAATTGACTTATATACTAGGAAATCTCAGTCAGCTTATTTCTAAATAAGTATTTATTTTAATCTATAAACTAGGCTCTCTACTTGTGATTGCCATACTGCCCTGCCTGTCTTGGAAGTGCTGACTGCAGTGAAATTTGTGCCATCTGGTGAAGAAGAAATTTGATTCCTGTGACTTGACAAGCTTGCTGCACTTTCACTCTGCTGATGTTAAGCGTTTCCAGTACCGCAGGCCCAGCAGAAATGTCACAGGGGCCCACAGTGGACAGCAGGTACACCACAGACATCAAAGTAGTGAACGTGTCCTTTTTGTGGACCATTGATAACATTAGATTTTGCCTAAAGGAAATAGATGACTGCATTCAAAGTTCAATCTTTTCAGCTGAAGGAAATGATCAAGTGAAATGGTGCTTACGACACTACCCAAATGGTCTTGATGAACAAAGCAAAGATTATGTGTCCCTATACCTGGGAATGATCTGCTGTCCAAGGAGGGTAGCTCATGCAAAATTCACCTTTTCCATTCTGAATGCCAAAGGAGAGAAAACCAAGGTGCTCTCAAGTCCACAAGCTTATACATTTGTGCGAGGAAAGGACTGGGGATTCAAACATTTCATCCTTAGAGAGTTTCTTTTGGATCCAAACAATGGGCTTCTCTCCAATGACAAGCTTTCCTTCTTCTGTGAAGTGAAAGTAGCACCAGATCCCACCAATCATTCCAGCCAGAATATTAGGAAGCTGGTTAAGGTTCCTGAGGGCTGTTTGGCAGAGGATCTAGGAGGACTGTGGGAGCGATCCCAGCTCTCAAACTGTTGCTTGTGTGTGGCTGGCCAGGAATTCCAAGCTCACAAAGCCATCTTAGCAGGTTGCTCTCCAGTTTTCATGGCATTGTTGGAACATGAAAAGCAAGGAAGCAAAAAGAATTGTGTTGAAATCAGTGACATGGATCCTGAAGTTTTTAAGGAAATGATATACTTTATGTACACTGGAAAGGCACCAAACCTAGGGATAATGGCAACTGAACTGCTGGAGGCTGCAACCAGGATTGGTCTGGAGCGCCTGAAGCTCATGTGTGAGAACCACCTGTGCAGCAACCTCTCTGTGGAGAATGCCGTGGAAATCCACATCTTGGCTGACCTCCACAGTGCACATCAGTTGAAAACCTGGACAATGGATTTCAACAATTTTCATGTTTCTGACATCCTGGAGACCTCTGAGTGGAAGGCCATGGTGGTGTCCCACCCTCTCTTGGTGGCCGAAGCCTATCACTCTCTGGTTTCCATGCAGTGTGCATTCCTGGTACCCCCATGCAAGCATCTGAGACTGTGCTGAGATCCCACATCTCCATTTATCTTCCCAAAACCCTGGCCACATTTGCTGCCCCTGAACCATAATATGCTAGGGCAATCCGTGGAAACTTCACTCTTCTATGTGGAAATATTAAATTGTGCCTCTCTAGGGGAGAGAAGGGACCACCGTCTTAAGGTCAGAAAAAGGAAATTCGATACTGAGAATTTAGAAGTCGTGTATCATGCATTTTCAAATCTGTGTTTTATAATATTGTGCAAAGTGGGTTTTTGCAGTGTCGATGCCAAACTGAAACCAAAACTCCTGTCAATGTTGAAGGCAGACCTGGGGTGGGGCTACCCTTAGAGCCAGGGACCATGAACTTCACTCTGTAAATGCAAGACTCCTTCCTGGCTTTCTGCACCATCATGCATCCCTGGGCACCCCACTTGTAACACGGGCTTTTTGCTGTCCCTCACTTTTCTCTGTAAATAAACCTGAATCTTACTTTGTACAGTTGTTTGGCTCCTCATCCTTTTTCTGTATGTTAGATTCAGAAGCTAAGAAAAATTTCAGTGTGCTGATGATTTCAGGCCCATCCACGGGATGAACACAGTTGATGTACAATGTCACTAATTAACATAGTAGATGGCAGAAATAAATGACCCAGAACTCAGGCTGCTGAAGCCAAAGGACAATCACACAATGCAAGTCTTTGCTCATGTTGTCCTGTCCCAGTGACACAGACAGGCAGCACAAGCACTACAGCACATTCCCGCAAAATCTAGGCCTCTGAGCGAGCAGTCCAATCATGGTCCTGGAGAAAAAAGAGAGGAAAATGCTCAGATTTACGAAAATGGCATGAAAGAGAATTAAAAGTAGAAGTGTTTTATGTATTTCAGAGGAATTCATGTTGAGGAAGCAAAATTTATTACTTACAACTGCACTGAGAAATGGCTGTTGGCAAATTCACACTATAAATCTCAAAAAGAGCTTTCTCACTGTGAACATTTAATATTCATAAGAATAGAATACATGTTTCTATGGTATTATGAAGAATAGAATTAAAATTAAAAATGAAAACGTAGTGGGTTTCATCTCAAAGTTTGGGCTTTTGTAAAAATCATTAGTGGTGTTACTCTGGAATCACCTAGAATATGTAATGGCTCAGAGCTTCTAAAAATATATAAAGAAATGGATCCCCTTGTCTTGAACAGGTACAGGTTTCAAAACATTTGTTTAATCAGGGCTTACAGCTGGTAACCCTTTATGTGCTGGTTGTGTAAATCTTCATGAATGTCAATATGGGATAACAACAGGTATAACAATTATGCAGTAAAATCACTAAGAGTTTTGTCTCTTTCTCTTTCTCTCTCTCTCTCTCTCTCTCTCTCTCTCTCTATCTATCTATCTATATATATATATATATCTGTCTATCTGTCTGTCTGTCTGTCTGTCTGTCTGTCTATCTATCTCTATCTCTCTCAGTCTTTATCATGGCTTGAACTCACAACTCACAACCTGGTTATTGCCAGGCAAGTTCTTCTTTGGCTCAGTTTACTGCCTGACTTTTGCAGATATTTGGCATACATATGTCCTATTCTTGTGTCCTTGCTCCTAGAAGTGTCCCTTTCTCACCTCAAGCCCGCTGAGATTGTTGAAAATGAGACAAAATAATTCACTCTGTGTGCATATTTCTTGAAAAGAACTATGGTTCTTAGATGTTGTGAGAATATGTGTTTTGGTATTATCACCCTCAAGTTTTATTTCACATCCATTCTCTCCTCCTCATTAAAGAGAATAAAACAGGAAAAGCTTTAAAGGAAGAAAAAACGAAATTTTTTATTAATTTTTTGTGTGAAAACTTTCAGAACACAGATTCCTCAGCTGTCCATACCTGACTTGCTGATTAGGTAGGAGTCATCCCAGTTGCTTGGGAATGGCTGTTCATCCTACAAGGGAGAACATTCAAATGTTAATTTTTTTTTCTTTCCAAATATGTAAATAATTATTATCTTTTACATGAAATGTGAAAATTAAAAAGTATGAGTTTCTATCACTCCATCAAATGACCAACAAAAAACATTGAAAATAACTTACAAAGTGTAATTTCCTCATAGTGAAATGAATGGAGCAAAGTGGATTAGGGCAGAAGATTTTTCAGGGCAAGCACAGGTCTTCTCAGCTTCTCTGAGTACAAATTTGTGTTACAGTGACTTATTGTCAAGTGCTTCATAGAAACAGAAGTTATATTGAATGTACAAATTGACCAAAAGAATGTTTTCCTTGCAATTCTACAGAGGAACCAGCCAAGAATTGCAGCTTAAGTGGCTGAAGGGCAACCAGTGAGATATGGCGCTATATTAACACTCCTGTGAGAATGACATGCCAGCTGTTAAGCATTAGGAGTTAGGACTGAGAATGCCTGTTCATTCCCTCAGTTGGTGTCACAGTTGTGAACTCTTGAAGGCTGATGTGCTCCCGTTTCCAGAAAACAATCATCCCTCTGCGATGTTGGGATTCGATGGGGGTTAATGCTAATCCAACATTACTCTCAGAAGACTTTTTTGAAGAAACCACTTGTTTGACTGCTTAATTCTAAGAAAAACATATGACAGAAGATGAACAAGAATTTTCCATAACTTTACAGGCATTCTGAAGCAAGGAAATCACCAACTGCATTTGGCAAGCACTGAAAGGCCTGCCAAAGTCCCCGGAGGCACCAATTTACCTGTATCATCCAAATTGTGTGTCACACATTCTCGAGCTACTAGTGAAGGCATCTTGTGACACTTCCAACTCTTATGTGCAAACAACACACTAATAAATAAAGTATCTATCCAGGAGTCCCGGATGATGAAAGTGGTAGGAGACTAGTGACAAATAGTAAACTTGCATGAACCATTTCGTTTCCTTCATTCAAGTCTAATCACAATATGACTGATTATTTATGTGTATAGTTAGCATGTAGTGATCTCTCAGTCAGCAAATCAACAACCCTAGGAAAACATGGAACAGATTTAGAGTTTTCTAACCAAAATGGGAAGCAACAGGAGCCAAATGAACCTGACCTTGAAAGCAGGCACATGGATTAGTCTTATCACACCTCTGTGGAAGACATCTGGGTCTAAATTCTTAGGTACTGTAACCCTGAATCTTTAAAGATTCTATTCCTCTTTACTTTCCATTTTGCACTTGTAATTCATCCTACTCTTGATGCTGTCATCTTGCAATCTCAATAAACAGCAACTTACTACGTATCACAAGGTATATGCCAGGCAATACTCTTGTATGTGTACACAAGAATGTGGAAAAATTTTTGCCCATTCAGTTCTAACACAGCTCTAGGGCTGGATTAGAAACAAAAGCAGCATTTTCCCACCTTTCATCAGCCTGGTTTAAAAGGCATTGCTACACAAAGAGAATTAGTGAAAAAATGTACAAAATGTTCCTACAAGGCTGATGACATTTTCCATGCAAATGGAATTCCACAGTGTATCCAAGGAAGAAACTTATACAATATTCTAAGAAGGGTTAATTTTGGAAAAATTTTACCCTATTTAAAAGGCACTTCAAGAGCTTCCATTTCGTTAGCTTTAATACACTTTGTGTGTGCTGTGTGTGTGTGTGTGTCTGTGTGTGTGTGTTTATCTCTGATAGTGAGTGTTATGCTGATATCTATAAAAGAAACTATAGAGAAGAAAATTAATTGCAAATTACCCATGATTTCTATTTTTCTTGTCATTTTGTACAAGAAAGTATCTTCTTAATGTAGAATTATCAAAATCTACACAACTGAATTACAACTAGTGCACATATCTTGTATAAAACTCAGAACCTAAAATTAACTAAGAGAGCACAGCAATGATGATTGTTGGGTATTGTACTGATATGGGCATTGAAACTATTTTGGTTATGCTAGTTATTGCAGACTCAGGAAATCATCAACACTAGTGAGGGGAGATGTTTGGACCTGGGGACTCTTGTTCATGGTAACAGTGGCAGCTAGTGAGGCCAGTGGACAATGCTGAGAGACTCAGCAGTGTAGGTAAGCAGCAGACATCGAGGTCTTTACTGTCTGGCACAGAATGGAGAGGGATTTTGTCATTCAGCGCGAGGGAATGTTTGGCAGGAGCCATGTTGAAGTGAAGTCAGATGAACCTTAACCAGAACAGCTGCTGGCTTCTTTTAGAAGACCCTAGTTGGGTGCAGACACATGGAAATTGATTGGAATGAGTTTATTCCAATGAGTCTCGTCTGGAGGCAGGCTGGCTAATGCTGTCTACTACTCCATCAAAATGCCATGCCTGGTTTGAAGGGAAAGAATGGCAGAACTCAGAACACTCTATCCATAGGGTATCTAATAATGAATCCAGAGAGAATCCTGGAAGAGAATGATTTTTTTTATTCATTTTTCTTTTTGGTTTGGTATTTTCTTGTTTTATTCTTCTGCTTTTGATTTCTCCTTTATTTTGTTCTTAATTTCTGAGGGTGACTGTGATTCCTTACTTCCTTGTGGTTATGCTTTTGTTTGGATTTCAATTTTTCTCTTTCAAATCTCATTTAGTCTTCTGCATTAGTTTCCCCCAGTAGATGGGATCCATCTACCATCTCCTTTGTTTGTAATCTCTTTCCCTTTGGCCATTGTTCATGGTACTCTTCTTGCTCCAAAATATATTTTGAATCTTAATCCTTGAGGACAGATTGGACAAATCATGAATTCATATATTGTTTATGATTGTTTGCATTCTGTTTTATGTTCAGGAATTCAGTTCATACTGTTAGGAAACTAGCAAGTATCACTCCAGGAATTCAATTGAAAGAGAAAAGACATGAGAACACACAAATCAGACTAATCCTCTGGCACCCAGTCCACCAAAGCAAACCTGGGGGGAAATGAGGTTGGAAAATTTGAAAACCCAATGCTAGGTTAATTCAATGTGGCAACAAGGCAATTGAATGAGGCTGTGGAATATATTAAATCAGAAGTAATCTCTCAAGTAACCACAACTAACTACAGAGATTACCAAAATACACAACATTCTTAGTGATGTTAGTTCAGACACAGCCAAAAAACAGGCGAGTTTACAAGAACTGTTGAAGCACAACCTAAGAAATAAATGAACCCATTAAATAGATTCAAGCAGATATGCAAGAGAAAAAAATCCATTTTAAAACTTCAGAGCACTTTAGGCCAGTTTGAGGAAAGGACTTCAGATACTGAGTACAGGCTGGCACTTAGTGACAAGGAGAGACAACAAATGACATTAAAAGCACTTTGTAGACATCATGGCAGAAAGCTTTCCTGGTACAGAAGAGGAATTTAATCTACCAATCATTGAGGCAATTATTTCTCCAGTTAGCAGTGATTAAAAGAATTCTACCTGCCCATGTGTAATAGACAAGTTTGCAGACAATCAAATAAAAATAGAGTATTAAAATCTGTTAGGGATGGGCTGGGGGTTTCTCTCAGTAGCATAAGCAACTTCCTGGCAAGCAGTAGTCCTGAGTTCTACCCTGGTAACAATAAAAATGAAAAAGCCAAAAAAATATCTGTTAGGGATGAGGACTGTTGTGATCCTCCCAATAAGGTCCACAAGTACATGAGGGTATGTAACATTTCTGAGTCTGGTGGAAAACTGGAGCACACTCTGAGTATGTAAAACAGAAAAAAGAGAAGCTTTGGAAGAAAGCCAGTGATATCTATCCCTGAAGTGGTAGCCCTTCTTCCTGTCTACCTTCCTTCCTTCCATCCTTCCTTCCTTCCTTCCTTCCTTCCTTCCTTGCTTCCTTCTTTCCTTCCTTGCTTCCTTCCATCCCTCATTCCCTCTGTCCTTTCATTCTTTTGGTTTTTAATTCAAGTTAGTATTTAATCCCACGTGTCATTGAAACTGCAATGATATTCCTGCCTCAGCTTTGCGAGTGCTGGGATTAATGATGTGTTCGCCCACACCCAGCAAATCAGCATTGTTATTTTGTGTCAAAGGAGATAAAATTAAACACAACAAAACAGAGCAAAATTGGACATAAGAACTCAATGTAAGAGATATAAATTTCAAAACTAGATGATCTGAGTTCTTCCCTACCTATCATGTTGTCTTTTGTTTTCTTCCAAATAGTTGTCCATGTCTTGTCATACAGAGAATTCATACTGAGCAACCTAGTATAAAATTAATCCAAACAGTCTGATAAAGGAGTTTTAGGTCTTTAAAATCAGACAAAAAGGAAGTCACCAATGGCTGTGCTAGAATCTCTGGTTTGCTTCACAATACCTGTGCATACTTTCATGTATGTGGAAACTCAGTTAAACACAACCAGCTTAAAAAAAAAAAAAACGTATTATATAGAACAAACCAAAGCATGGATAAAAGTATTGGGCTTCAAAGAGATGATAGAAGGAAATCCCCTCCTTACTACACTGCCTAGGGTCAACCTCTCAAGGGACATCCAGATTACTTCCTCCGACTTGCTAATGGGAGAGGGGGAGAAGATGTGATGTTTGTTTCTCAGCCTGCAGGCTGGCAGACTCACAGCTGCTCATGGTGGGGAGAGGGTTTGCCTGGACTCCTGGCATTCCCAGCATGACCCATGTCCCAGGAAATGCCAGTGGAACTCAGTAATATTACTATTTCCAAACATTGGGTCCAAGGAGTGAACTAGGTTAGCAGTAGATCTAAAAGCTCTGAGGAAGTAGCATTTACAGTTGTCCCACACTAGACTTTAGGATTAGAGACATTCTGCCAATATTCACTGTTTGTGCCTGTCCCAAATCCATGTCCCTTGCTCCCGACACTGTATCAGATTACCCAGAAGAACCACCTCTTCACTCCCAGCACACCTATTTCTCATGGAGCCTTGAATCTGCTCCCTTCACATTACTTCCCTGCAACTGGCTTTCACCCACATGTGATCCCAAGGGAAAAGGTGCCTTATAGACTGATCTGTCCTGCTTTGTTCCTTACCACCGGAAAGCAATAAACACAGAGGGCCTACTGAGAACAGTGGCATGCTGGAGTTACTATCCTCCACCCTAGCCTCTCATCTTCTGGAAATGGCAGGAAGACGATAGACCAGAGAACTCCCCAATATGAATGAGACAAAAGAAATTCTGGGCTAGTAAAACAGACTGTTTTCATAAACATATAGAAAAGACAGGTAGGATGAAAATTGACTGGCTCTCACATTTTGAGTGAGACACACCTAGGGCAATTGGATTAGAATAGGGTGGGAAGAACCACCATAGGGTGGATCCTGTCCTAAGAGTTATAAAAGGGACACCAAGCAGGAAGAATCTTTTCTGTTTCCATGATGAGGTTGTTCCCTGCTTGAAACTTGGAATTCATATCCTTGCTTCCAGCCCAGATGAATTAGCCTCCTGAAAGGAACTCAGACGGGACTCAACAAGGCTTCGTATTTTCAGGTCTGTGCCTTTTGGTGAGCTATTTCTTTGAGTGATCAAGAAACATTTCAGAGTTGACTTATATACTAGGAAATCTCAGTCAGCTTATTTCTAAATACGTATTTCTTTTAATCTATACATTAGGCTCTCTACTTGTGATTGCCATACTGCCCTGCCTGGCTTGGAACTGCTGACTGCAGTGAAATTTGTGCCATCTGGTGAAGAAGAAATTTGATTCCTGTGACTTGACAAGCTTGCTGCACTTTCACTCTGCTGATGTTAAGCGTTTCCAGTACCGCAGGCCCAGCAGAAATGTCACAGGGGCCAGCAGTGGACAGCAGGTACACCACAGACATCAAAGTAGTGAACGTGTCCTTTTTGTGGATCATTGATAACATTAGATTTTGCCTAAAGGAAATAGATGACTGCATTCAAAGTTCAATCTTTTCAGCTGAAGGAAATGATCAAGTGAAATGGTGCTTACGACTCTACCCAAATGGTCTTGATGAACAAAGCAAAGATTATGTGTCCCTATACCTGGGAATGATCTGCTGTCCAAGGAGGGTAGCTCGTGCAAAATTCACCTTTTCCATTCTGAATGCCAAAGGAGAGAAAACCAAAGAGCTCTCAAGTCCACAAGCTTATACATTTGTGCGAGGAAAGGACTGGGGATTCAAACATTTCATCCTTAGAGAGTTTCTTTTGGATCCAAACAATGGGCTTCTCTCCAATGCCAAGCTTTCCTTCTTCTGTGAAGTGAAAGTAGCACAAGATCCCACCAATAATTCCAGCCAGAATATTATGAAGCTGGATAAGGTTCCTGAGGGCTGCTTGGCAGAGGATCTAGGAGGACTGTGGGAGCGATCCCAGCTCACAGATTGTTGCTTGTGTGTGGCTGGCCAGGAATTCCAGGCTCACAAAGCCATCTTAGCAGCTCGCTCTCCAGTTTTCATGGCGTTGTTTGAACTTGAAAAGCAAAGGAGCAAAAAGAATCGTGTTGAAATCAGTGACATGGATCCTGAAGTTTTTAAGGAAATGATATACTTTATGTACACTGGTAAGGCACCAAACCTAGGGATCATGGCAACTGAACTGCTGGAGGCTGCAACCAGGTTTGGTCTGGAGCGCCTGAAGCTCATGTGTGAGAACCACCCCTGCAGCAACCTCTCTGTGGAGAATGCCGTGGAAATCCTCATCTTGGCTGACCTCCACAGTGCACCTCAGTTGAAAACCCGGACACTGGATTTCATCAATTTTCATGTTTCTGACATCCTGGAGACCTCTGAGTGGAAGGCCATGGTGGTGTCCCACCCTCACTTGGTGGCCGAAGCCTATCACTCTCTGGTTTCCATGCAGTGTGCATTCATGGTACCCCCATGCAAGTGTCTCAGACTGTCCTAAGACCCCACATCTCCATTTATGTTCCCAAAACCCTGGCCACATTTGCTGCCACTGAACCATAATATGCTAAGGCAATCCGTGGAAATTTCACTCTTCTATGTGGAAATATTAAATTGTGCCTCTCTAGGGGAGAGAAGGGACCACCGTCTTAAGGTCAGAAAATGAAATGGGATCTTGAGAATTTAGAAGTCGTGTATCATGCATTTTCAAATCTGTGTTTTATAATATTGTGCAAAGTGGGTTTTTACAATGTGGATGCCAAACTGAAACCAAAACTCCTGTCAATGTTGCAGACAGACCTGGGGTGGGGCTACCCTTAGAGGCAGGGATCATGAACTTCACTCTGTAAATGCAAGACTCCTTCCTGCCTTTCTGCACCATCATGCAGCCCTAGGCACCCCACTTGTAACAAGGGCTTTTTACTGTCCCTCACTTTTCTCTATTGATAAACCTGTGTCTTACATTATACGGTTGTTTGGCTCCTCATCCTTTTTCTGTATGTTAGATTCAGAAGCTAAGAAAAATTTCAGAGTGTGCTGATGATTTCAGGCCCATCCACAGGATGAACACAGTGGATGTACAGTGTCACTAATTAACATAGTAGATGGGAGAAATAAATGACCCAGAACTCAGGCTGCTGAAGCCAAGGACAATCACACAATGCAAGTCTTTGCTCATGTTGTCCTGTCCCAGTGACACAGACAGGCAGCACAAGCACTACAGCACATTCCCGCAAAATCTAGGCCTCTGAGAGAGCAGTGCAATCATGGTCCTGGAGAAAAAAAGAGAGGAAAATGCTCAGATTTATGAAAATGGCATAAAAGAGAATTAAAAGTAGAAGTGTTTTATGTATTTCAGAGGAATTCATGTTGAGGAAGCAAAATTTATTACTTACAACTGCACTGAGAAATGGCTGTTGGCAAATTCACACTATAAATCTCAAAAAGAACTTTCTCACTGTGAACATTTAATATCCATAAGAATAGAATACATATTTCTATGGTATTATGAAGAATAGAAGTAAAATTAAAAATGAAAAGGTAGTGGGTTTCATCTCAAAGTTTGGGCTTTTGAAAAATCATTAGTGGTGTTACTCTGGAATCACCTAGAATCTGTAATGGCTCAGAGCTTTTAAAAATATCTAAAGAAATGGATCCCTTTGTCTTGAACAGGCACAGATTTCAAAACATTTGTTTAATCAGGGATTACAGCTGGTAACCCTTTATGTGCTGGTTGTGTAAATCTTCATGAATGTCAATATTGGATAACAACCTGTATAACAATTATGCAGTAAAATCACTAAGAGTTCTCTCTCTCTCTCTCTCTCTCTCTCTCTCTATATATATATATATATATATATATATATATATATATATATATCTGTATATCTGTCTATCTGTCTGTCTGTCTGTCTGTCTTTCGATCTCTATCTCTCTCAGTCTTTATCATGGCTTGAACTCACAACTCACAACCTGGTTATTGCCAGGTAAGTGCTTCTTTGGCTCAGTTTACTGCCTGACTTTTGCAGATATTTGGCATACATATGTCCTATTCTTGTGTCCTTGCTCCTAGAAGTGTCCCTTTCTCACCTCAAGCAGGCTGAGATTGTTGAAAATGAGACAAAATAATTCACTCTGTGTGCATATTTCTTGAAAAGAACGATGGTTCTTAGATGTTGTGGGAATATGTGTTTTGGTATTATCACCCTCAAGTTTTATTTCACGTCCATTCTCTCCTCCTCATTCAAGAGAATAAAACAGGAAAAGCTTTAAAGGAGGAAAAAAGGAAATTTTTTATTAATTTTTTATGTGAAAACTTTCAGAACACAGATTCCTCAGCTGTCCATACCTGACTTACTGATTATGTAGGAGTCATCCCAGTTGCTTGGGAATCGCTGTTCATCCTACAAGGGAGAACATTCAAATGTTAATTTTTTTTCTTTCCAAATATATAAATAATTATTATCTTTTACATGAAATGTGGAAATTAAAAAGTATGAGTTTCTATCACTGCATCAAATGAACAACAAAAAACATTGAAAATAACTTACAAAGTGTAATTTCCTCATAGTGAAATGAATGGAGCAAAGTGGATTAGGGCAGAGGATTTTTCAGGGCAAGCACAGGTCTTCTCTGCTTCTCTGAGTACAAATATGTGTTACAGTGACTTATTGTCAAGTGCTTCATAGAAACAGAAGTTATATTGAATGTACAAATTGACCAAAAGAATGTTTTCCTTGCAATTCTACAGAGGAACCAGGCAAGAACTGCAGCTTAAGTGGCTGAAGGGCAACCAGTGAGATATGGCGCTATATTAACACTCTTGTGAGAATGACATGCCAGCTGTTAAGCATTAGGAGTTAGGACTGAGAATGCGTGTTCATTCCCCCAGTTGGTGTCACAGTGGTGAACTCTTGAAGGCTGATGTGCTCCCGTTTCCAGAAAACAATCATCCCTCTGTGATGTTGGGATTCGATGGGGGTTATTGCTAATCCAACATTACTAGCAGAAGACTTTTTTGAAGAAACCACTTGTTTGACTGCTTAATTCTAAGAAAAATATATGACAGAAGATGAACAAGAATTTGCCATAACTGTACAGGCATTCTGAAGCAAGGAAATCACCAACTGCATTTGGCAAGCACTGAAAGGCCTGCCAAAGTCCCCGGAGGCACCAATTTACCTGTATCATCCAAAGTTGTGTGTCACACATTCTCCAGCTACTAGTGACGGCATCTTGTGACACTTCCAACTCTTATGTGCAAACAACACACTAATAAATAAAGTATCTATCCAGGAGTCCCGGATGATGAAAGTGGTAGGAGACTAGTGACAAATAGTAAAATTGCATGAACCATTTCGTTTCCTTCATTCAACTCTAATCACAATATGACTGATTATTTATATGTATAGTTAGCATGTAGTGATCTCTCACTCAGAAAATCAACAACCCTAGGAAAACATGGAACAGATTTAGAGTTTTCTAACCAAAATGGGAAGCAACAGGAGCCAAATGTACCTGACCTTGAAAGCAGGCACATGGATTAGCCTTATCACACCTCTGTGGAAGACATCTGGGTCTAAATTCTTAGGTACTGTAACCCTGAATCTTTAAAGATTCTATTCCTCTTTACTTTCCATTTTGCACTTGTAATTCATCCTACTCTTGATGCTGTCATATTGCAATCTCAATAAACAGCAACTTACTAAGTATCACAAGGTATATGCCAGGCAATACTCTTGTATGTGTACACAAGAATGTGGAAAAATTTTTGCCCATTCAGTTCTAACACAGCTCTAGGGCTGGATTAGAAACAAAAGCAGCATTTTCCCACCTTTCATCAGCCTGGTTTAAAAGGCATTGCTACACAAAGAGAATTAGTGAAAAAATGTACAAAATGTTCCTACAAGGCTGATGACATTTTCCATGCAAATGGAATTCCACAGTGTATCCAAGGAAGAAACTTATACAATATTCTAAGAAGGGTTAATTTTGGAAAAATTTTACCCTATTTAAAAGGCACTTCAAGAGCTTCCATTTCGTTAGCTTTAATACTCTTTGTGTGTGCTGTGTGTGTGTGTGTGTGTGTGTGTGTGTTTATCTCTGATAGTGAGTGTTATGCTGATATCTATAAAAGAAGCTATAGAGAAGAAAATTAATTGCAAATTACCCATGATTTCTATTTTTCTTGTCATTTTGTACAAGAAAGTATCTTCTTAATGTAGAAATATCAAAATCTACACAACTGAATTACAACTAGTGCACATATCTTGTATAAAACTCAGAACCTAAAATTAACTAAGAGAGCACAGCAATGATGATTGTTGGGTATTGTACTGATATGGGCATTGAACCTATTTTGGTTATGCTAGTTATTGCATACTCAGGAAATCATCAACACTAGTGAGGGGAGATGTTTGGACCTGGGGACTCTTGTTCATGGTAACAGTGGCAGCTAGTGAGGCCAGTGGACAATGCTGAGAGACTCAGCAGTGTAGGTAAGCAGCAGACATCGAGGTCTTTACTGTCTGGCACAGAATGGAGAAGGATTTTGTCATTCAGCGCGAGGGAATGTTTGGCGGGAGCCATGTTGAAGTGAAGTCAGATGAACCTTAACCAGAACAGCTGCTGGCTTCCTTTAGAAGACCCTAGTTGGGTGCAGACACATGGAAATTGATTGGAATGAGTTTATTCCAATGAGTCTCGTCTTGAGGCAGGCTGGCTAATGCTGTCTACTACTCCATCAAAATGCCATGCCTGGTTTGAAGGGAAAGAATGGCAGAACTCAGAACACTCTATCCATAGGGTATCTAATAATGAATCCAGAGAGAATCCTGGAAGAGAATGATTTTTTTTATTCATTTTTCTTTTTGGTTTGGTATTTTCTTGTTTTATTCTTCTGCTTTTGATTTCTCCTTTATTTTGTTCTTAATTTCTGAGGGTGACTGTGATTCCTTACTTCCTTGTGGTTATGCTTTTGTTTGGATTTCAATTTTTCTCTTTCAAATCTCATTTAGTCTTCTGCATTAGTTTCCCCCAGTAGATGGGATCCATCTACCCTCTCCTTTGTTTGTAATCTCTTTCCCTTTGGCCATTGTTCATGGTACTCTTCTTGCTCCAAAATATATTTTGAATCTTAACCCTTGAGGACAGATTGGACATATCATGAATTCATATATTGTTTATGATTGTTTGTATTCTGTTTTATGTTCAGGAATTCAGTTCATACTGTTAGGAAACTAGCAAGTATCACTCCAGGAATTCAATTGAAAGAGAAAAGACATGAGAACACACAAATCAGACTAATCCTCTGGCACCCAGGCCACCAAAGCAAACCTGGGGGGAAATGAGGTTGGAAAATTTGAAAACCCAATGCTAGGTTACTTCAATGTGGCAACAAGGCAATTGAATGAGGCTGTGCAATATATTAAATCAGAAGTAATCTCTCAAGTAACCACAACTAACTACAGAGATTACCAAAATACACAACATTCTTAGTGATGTTAGTTCAGACACAGCCAAAAAACAGGCGAGTTTACAAGAACTGTTGAAGCACAACCTAAGAAATAAATGAACCCGAGATCTGGGGTGCCCTCACTGGCCTCTCTGCGTGTCTGGAGGACTCTGGATTTCTGCGCCCAGACTGCTGGAGTTCCCTCAGGCTTCCAGGTGCAGCGAAGGCGAGAGGTGGGTTTGAGGCTTCCACATTAGCCTCCCCATTCCAGGCTTCATTTGGAGACCTGCTGAGCTCCCAATAGGTGGGCTGGCCCACACAACCAGCCTAGCCCAGCCTGTTTAGCTGCCGCGCCTGGCCACAGGTCTGCAGAGGAGGAGCTGGGCAGATCTGGGGTGCCCTCACTGGCCTCTCTGCGTGTCTGGAGGACTGTGGATATCTCTGCAACCAGGGAGGGTCCACAGGTTCCTGAAGCACTGCGGCCTGTGGTGAGTACCCTAACCCGGCTGCGATTGAAGAACTGTGGAGCTTCCAAGGGGCAGGTGGGCGCACAGTGTCCCTGAGGCCCAGCTTGTCTGGAACTGTGGAGTTCTGAGCAGGCAGAGGAGGGCCACTGGTTCTGTAGGCCTAATGGCTTGGAGTAGCGCGGCGCCAGAGTCCCAGTAGCTCCAAACATAGAAGGGGATTTTCAACAGGTCCTGAGGAAGCTTTCAAGTAACACTTGAAACACAGAAATATAGGAAAATGACAAAACGAAAGACCAAATTACAACCTCAAACCTCCAGCCCATCTCAAGAAACCCTAGGAGCGATGTATATAGAAGAAAATATATCCCATCCACCTCATATATCGGACACAATAGCCACTGAAATTGACAAGCAACTCCAGGAAGCTTTAAAGAAATTCAAACTCGAAATAATCTCCCAGATAAAAGAAGAAATGATAAAAGAAATGAAAGAGATTCTAAATATATCTAAAGAAAACACAGATAAAAAATTGGAGGAACTAAACAAAAAGATAGAATCCCTAGACGAGCAATATAAGAAACAAACAGAATACATAATGCAGATGCACAGAGATATACAGGAAATAAAAAACTCCACTGAAAGTTGTAAAAACCGCCTTAATGAAAGTGAAGATAGAATTTCAGACCTTGAAGACAGGATTGCAGCTAGTGAACAGGAAAGGAAAGATCTTTTAAAAATAACAAGGAACCAGGAAACAACAATTCAACAACTGCAAGACGATAGAAAGAATAACATAAGAATGATAGGGATTAATGAAAGAGAGGGAGACAACATGAAGGATGTCAGGAGGATATTTAGAGAAGTAATAGCTGAAAATTTCCCAAGCATGAGATCAGAAACTGACATCAGGATCAGTGAAGCATATAGAACTCCAAACAGTCATAACCAAAATAAAACTACACCCAGACATATAATAGTCACCACCCCAGAAATCCAACACAAGAATAGATTATTAAAAGCTGTCAGAGAGAAAAGACAAATCACTTATAAAGGAAAACCTATCAGAATCACAGCAGACTTCTCAGCACAAACGATAAAGTCAAGAAGAGCATGGAGTGAAGTATTCCAGATCCTAAAGCAAAATGATTTCCAACCAAGACTGGTATATCCTGCAAAACTATCATTCAAAATAGATGGTGCAATACGATACTTCCATGACAAAGAACAGCTGAAGAACTTCATGAACACCAAACCAACCCTGCAAAAAATATTGAAAGACAGTTTAGATACACAAAGGAAAAAACCACTAAGCAAAGCAAATAATTAAACAGAACACAAAGATAAAGATGCAACAGCAGAGAGATAACATTCCTACAATTAACCAGCATTTAACAGTAATAACCATTAATGTAAATGGTCTCAATGCACCAATCAAAAGAAACAGACTAGCAGAATGGATCAAGAAACAAAATCCAACCATATGCTGTTTACAGGAAACCCATCTAACCCAGAAAGATACTCACAGACTGAAAGTCAAAGGATGGAAAACAATTCTTCATGCAGCAGGAATCCAAAAAAAGGCAGGAGTAGCCATTCTGTTTGCAGACAACGTGAACTTTAAACCAACAATGACCATAAAGGACAAAGAAGGTCACTACATACTCGTAAGGGGAAAATTCCAAGAGGAAGAGATAACTATCTTAAATATATACGCACCAAACTCCAGAGCACCCAGTTATATAAAACAATTATTAACAGAAATGAAAACTCAAATTATCAGTAACACAATTGTAACAGGAGACCTTAATACACCACTGACACCAAGGGACAGATCAACCAGACAGAAAATGAGCAAAGAAATAACAGAACTGAATCACACCTGTGAACAAATGGGTTTGATAGACATATACAGAATGTTCCACCCAACAACATCAGAATACACATTCTTCTCAGCAGTACATGGATCATTTTCTAAAATAGACCATATATTAGCTCACAGAACATATTTAAGCAAATGCAAAAGAGTTGAAATCATCCCTTGCATATTATCAGATCATAGCGCTCTGAAATTAGAAATTAATGACAAAGGATACTGCAAAAATCCCGCAAACACAGGGAAACTGAATAACACACTCTTGAGTAATCAGTGGGTCACAGAAGAAATTAAAGAAGAAATTAAACAATACCTAAAAGAAAATGAAAATGCAGATACAACTTACTGGAATCTGTGGGATGCAATGAAAGCCGTTCTGAGAGGAAAATTTATTGCACTGAGTTCCCACATCAGGAAAACAGAACGAATACAAGTAAATAACTTGATGCTACACCTCAAACAGCTAGAAAAAGAAGAGCAAGTCAAGCCCAAAGCCAAAAGAAGAGAGGAAATTATAAGAATCAGAGCAGAAATCAATGCAATAGAGACTAAGAAAACAATCCAAAGAATCAACGAATCAAAGAGTTGGTTCTTTGAAAGAATAAATAAAATCGATAAGCCCCTAGCCAACCTTATTAAAAAAAGGAAAGAAAAAGCTCAAATTCATGCAATAAGAAATGAAAAAGGAGAAATCACTACAGACCCAATAGAAATACAGAGGATCATCAACACCTATTTCGAAAACCTCTACTCTCAAAAGTTTGATAACACAGAAGAAATAGACAGATTCTTAGAAGCATATGAAGTACCAAAGCTAGATCAAGAGGATATAAAACTGTTGAATAACCCAATCTCTGCTAATGAAATTGAGAATGTAATTGGGTCCTTGCCCACCAAGAAGAGCCCAGGCCCAGATGGATTCACTGCAGAATTCTACAAGAAATATAAAGAAGACCTAATGCCAACACTCCTCAAACTATTCAATGAAATTGAAAGGGAAGCAATCCTTCCTAAGTCATTCCTGGAAGCAAATATTACTCTAGTACCAAAACCTGAGAAAGACCCAACTATAAAAGAGAACTATAGACCAATCTCCCTAATGAACACAGATGCAAAAATCCTCAATAAAATATTGGCAAATAGGATCCAGCAAATCATCAAGAAGATTATACACCATGACCAGGTGGGATTCATCCCAGGAATGCAAGGATGGTTCAACATACGCAAATCAATAAATGTAATCCACCATATCAATAAAGCCAAAAATAAGAATCACATGATCATCTCTATAGATGCAGAAAAAGCCTTCGATAAGGTCCAACACTTATTCATGATAAGAACTTTACAGAAAATTGGAATAAATGGTCTTTACCTCAATATAATAAAGGCCATTTATGACAAACCAACAGCCAGCATCATACTAAATGGCCAAAAATTGAAAGCCTTTACTTTAAAATCGGGTACAAGCCAAGGATGTCCTTTATCACCACTCCTATTTAATATAGTACTGGAAGTACTAGCCAGAGCAATTAGGCAAGAAAGAGAAATAAAAGGGGTAAAGATAGGAAAAGAAGAAGTTAAATTATCATTGTTTGCAGATGACATGATACTCTACATAGAAGACCCCCTAAACTCCATTGAAATACTCTTAGATACAATAAATAAATTCAGTAATGTGGCTGGATACAAAATCAATACTCAGAAATCAATAGCATTCCTATACACGAACAACAAAATTACAGAGAGGGAAATAAGAGAAACTGGACTATTCACATTAGCAAGAAAAAAAATGAAATATTTAGGAATTACTCTTACGAAAGAAGTGAAAGACTTATACAGTGAAAATTATAATACACTGAAAAAGGAAATTGAAGATGATCTCAGAAAATGGAAAGACATCCCTTGCTCATGGATAGGAAGAACAAACATTGTGAAAATGGCCATTCTCCCAAAACTGTTATACAGATTCAATGCAATCCCAATAGAAATACCATCAACATACCTTATAGATCTAGAGAAATCACTCCTAAATTTCATCTGGAACCAGAAGAGACCTAGAATCGCAAAGGCAATTCTAAGCAGCAAAGACAAAGCAGGAGGCATCACAATCCCTGACTTGAAGTTATACTACAAAGCAACAGTAGTAAAATCAACATGGTATTGGAATCAAAACAGAGCTGAAGATCAGTGGAATAGATTAGAAGATACAACCACAACTACGAACACACTCAACCACCTTATTTTTGATAAAGGAGCCAAGCAGGTTCACTGGAAGAACGACAGTCTCTTTAATAAATGATGCTGGAAAAACTGGCTCTCCATTTGCCGAAAACTAAAGCTAGACCCATGTCTATCACCATGTACTAAATTAAAATGTAAATGGGTCAAAGATCTGAATATTAAAACAGAAACACTAAATCTATTGGAAGACAAAATAGGTAGAAACCTTGGAGACATAGGAGTAGGTAAAGAATTCATGAACAGGACTAAAACCGCACGGGAAATACTTCCGAGAATCAATAACTGGGACCACTTCTTATTAAAAAGTTTCTGCATGTCAAAAGAAATCTCCAGCATAGTGAAAAGAAAACCCACAAACTGGGAAAAGATTTTAGTGAACTCTCTCTCAGACAAGGGCCTCTTGTCTAAAACATATAAAGAATTAAAGAAACTCAGACCTCCGAAATTCAAAGATCCAATCCTAAAATGGGCATCTGAGATGAATATGCAATTCTCAGATGAAGAAATACAAATGGCAAATAAATACATGAAAAAATGCTCATCATCATTGGTCATTAGAGAAATACAAATTAAAACCACACTGAGATACCATCTCACTCCTGAAAGAATGGCCAGGATCAAGAAAACCGACAACAAATGCTGGAGAGGCTGTGGGGAAAAAGGAACTCTCCTGCACTGCTGGTGGGAGTGTAGACTGGTACAGCCTTTGTGGAGATCTGTCTGGAGATTTCTCAAAACGTTGGGACCGGAAATCCCATTTATTCCAGCTATTCCACTTCTAGGCATATTCCCAGAAGAACTGAAAGCATCATACCACAGTGATATATGTGCACCTATGTTTATAGCAGCACAATTTGTAATCGCCAGATGTTGGAAACAACCCAAGTGCCCATCAACTGAGGAATGGATAAAAAAGTTGTGGTATTTCTATACAATGGAGTATTATTCAGCTATAAAGAAGGATCACATTGAGATATTTATCAATAAATGGGCACAGCTTGAGACCATACTCATAAGTGAAATAAATCAATCTCGCATGTGTGAATACCGAATAGGTTCCCTAATGTAAGTAATGATTCAAATATATAAAAATATGTGGTAATCATGATTCCCCATTAGGTGGCCTTGAAGCCTTATAAAGTTTTCACTCATTAATTAGAAAGGCTTTATTCTGGGCTTCTTGATATGAAAATATTTGAAGCTAGAGTATATGAAGTTTTACCCAAATATTTCAAGGAAAAAGACACTATGGTAACTACTATTAAGTCAGGTTATAAGGTGGTTAAGTACTAGGTTATTGAAACAGTCATGCTGTGACCTCTATTGTTATATTGTTACGTCCTGTTTTATCTCAATCTCCCCCTTATTGTTTCAAAAAAAATTATTTAGTCATTTCTTATGTTTGTCTTAATTAAAGAAAAAATTCAAAAAAATTAGGATATATAAATAGTAACTCTTTTTGATTTCCTATTAACTTGTTTTGAAGTCCTGTAGTACTCCCACGATCTTGTTTTGACTGATTAGACTCTGTTCCATTCTATATGATAGTATCAAGTTTGAAGACATAGGCAACTACTTTGAAGACAATAAGATTCACTAAGATACCCATTCTGGTTTGACTATTGTCTTCTTTGGAAGTCCTGTAATGTTTACAACGCCTAAGTTTTATTGGTCTTGTTCTCTACTGTTTTGTCCAACTTTATAATATCTAATAAGATAGACAATTCTTTTTAAGGAAACAAGGGACAACGTTGATAACCATTGTTGATAAACTTGTACTCTGTTCTACACCATGTGCTACGTCTATCCTTGGTATTGACTGACAGCTTTGTTTTGCCATATTTGACTGTATTCTTCCCCCCCCCAAAGAAAGTAATAAGCACTAAGGAGTAATAAAATCCAAGATGTGTAAATTTTGTTGTAAAAAAGAGAGGGAAAAAAAAAAGAAACGGAGCTCTAACGGATATAACAGCAAGTGTGTTTGGGGGTGTTAAATAGTTGACTTTATCAATGTTTTTGGAACATTGAACACAGCTGTTTGCAGTCTCCCTGTTTGAATGTCCACCTTGTGTTCTTTGATACTGTGATTTGAGGAACTATTTTCAAGAAAATAGTGTGTAATCTACTAGCAGGTAATTTCTTAATGTTATGGTTTTTTGTTTTGTTTTGCTTTGTTTTGTAGTTCTGTATTGCGTGTACCCTTACGCCGCTTTGGTTTGTTTTGTGTTTTTCACTTTTTCCTCTTAAATAAAAAAAAAAAAGAAATAAATGAACCCATTAAATAGATTCAAGCAGATATGCAAGAGAAAAAAAATCCATTTTAAAACTTCAGAGCACTTTAGGCCAGTTTGAGGAAAGGACTTCAGATACTGAGTACAGGCTGGCACTTAGTGACAAGGAGAGACAACAAATGACATTAAAAGCACTTTGTAGACATCATGGCAGAAAGCTTTCCTGGTACAGAAGAGGAATTTAATCTACCAATCATTGAGGCAATTATTTCTCCAGTTAGCAGTGATTAAAAGAATTCTACCTGCCCATGTGTAATAGACAAGTTTGCAGACAATCAAATAAAAATAGAGTATTAAAATCTGTTAGGGATGGGCTGGGGGTTTCTCTCAGTAGCATAAGCAACTTCCTGGCAAGCAGTAGTCCTGAGTTCTACCCTGGTAACAATAAAAATGAAAAAGCCAAAAAAAATATCTGTTAGGGATGAGGACTGTTGTGATCCTCCCAATAAGGTCCACAAGTACATGAGGGTATGTAACACTTCTGAGTCTGGTGGAAAACTGGAGCACACTCTGAGTATGTAAAACAGAAAAAAGAGAAGCTTTGGAAGAGAGCCAGTGATATCTATCCCTGAAGTGGTAGCCCTTCTTCCTGTCTTCCTTCCTTCCTTCCTTCCTTCCTTCCTTCCTTCCTTCCTTCCTTCCTTGCTTCCTTCTTTCCTTCCTTGCTTCCTTCCATCCCTCATTCCCTCTGTCCTTTCATTCTTTTGGTTTTTAATTCAAGTTAGTATTTAATCCCACATGTCCTTGAAACTGCAATGATATTCCTGCCTCAGCTTTGCGAGTGCTGGGATTAATGATGTGTTCGCCCACACCCAGCAAATCAGCATTGTTATTTTGTGTCAAAGGAGATAAAATTAAACACAACAAAACAGAGCAAAATTGGACATAAGAACTCAATGTAAGAGATATAAATTTCAAAACTAGATAATCTGAGTTCTTCCCTACCTATCATGTTGTCTTTTGTTTTCTTCCAAATAGTTGTCCATGTCTTGTCATACAGAGAATTCATACTGAGCAACCTAGTATAAAATTAATCCAAACAGTCTGATAAAGGAGTTTTAGGTCTTTAAAATCAGACAAAAAGGAAGTCACCAATGGCTGTGCTAGAATCTCTGGTTTGCTTCACAATACCTGTGCATACTTTCATGTATGTGGAAACTCAGTTAAACACAACCAGCTTAAAAAAAAAAAAACAAAACGTATTATATAGAACAAACCAAAGCATGGATAAACTATTGGGATTCAAAGAGATGATAGAAGGAAATCCCCTCCTTACTACACTGCCTAGGGTCAACCTCTCAAGGGACATGCAGATTACTTCCTCCGACTTGCTAATGGGAGAGGGGGAGAAGATGTGATGTTTGTTTCTCAGCCTGCAGGCTGGCAGACTGACAGCTGCTCATGGTGGGGAGAGGCTTTGCCTGGACTCCTGGCACTCCCAGCATGACCCATGTCCCAGGATATGCCAGTGGAACTCAGTAATATTACTATTTCCAAACATTGGGTCCAAGGAGTGATCTAGGTGAGTAGGAGATCTAAGAGTTCTGAGCAAGTAGCATTTACATTGTCCCACACTAGACTTTAGGTTTAGAGACATTCGGCCAATATTCACAGTTTGTACCTGTCCCAAATCCATGTCCCTTGCTCCTGAGACTGTATCAGATTACCCAGAAGAACCACCTCTTCACTCCCAGCACACCTATTTCTCATGGAGCCTTGAATCTGCTCCCTTCACATTACTTCCCTGCAACTGGCTTTCACCCACATGTGATCCCAAGGGAAAAGTTGCCTTATTGACCGATCTGTCCTGCTTTGCTCCTTACCACCAGAAAGGAATAAACACAGAGGGCCTACTGAGAACAGTGGCATGCTGGAGTTACTATCCTCCACCCTAGCCTCTCATCTTCTGGAAATGGCAAGAAGACGATAGACCAGAGAACTCCCCCATATGAATGAGACAAAAGAAATTCTGGGCTAGTAAAACAGACTGTTTTCATAAACATATAGAAAAGACAGGTAGGATGAAAATTGACTGGCTCTCACATTTTGAGTGAGACACACCTAGGGCAATTGGATTAGAATAGGGTGGGAAGAACCACCATAGGGTGGATCCTGTCCTAAGAGTTATAAAAGGGACACCAAGCAGGAAGAATCCTTTCTGTTTCCATGATGAGGTGGTTCCCTGCTTGAAACTTGGAATTCATATCCTTGCTTCCAGCCCAGATGAATTAGCCTCCTGAAAGGAACTCAGACGGGACTCAAAAAGGCTTCATATTTTCAGGTCTGTGCCTTTTGGTGAGCTATTTCTTTGAGTGATCAAGAAACATTTCAGAGTTGACTTATATACTAGGAAATCTCAGTCAGCTTATTTCTAAATACGTATTTCTTTTAATCTATACATTAGGCTCTCTACTTGTGATTGCCATACTGCCCTGCCTGGCTTGGAACTGCTGACTGCAGTGAAATTTGTGCCATCTGGTGAAGAAGAAATTTGATTCCTGTGACTTGACAAGCTTGCTGCACTTTCACTCTGCTGATGTTAAGGGTTTCCAGTACCGCAGGCCCAGCAGAAATGTCACAGGGGCCAGCAGTGGACAGCAGGTACACCACAGACATCAAAGTAGTGAATGTGTCCTTTTTGTGGACCATTGATAACATTAGATTTTGCCTGAAGGAAATAGATGACTGCATTCAAAGTTCAAGCTTTTCACCTGAAGGAAATGATCAAGTGAAATGGTGCTTACGACTCTACCCAAATGGTCTTGATGAACAAAGCAAAGATTATGTGTCCCTATACCTGGGAATGATCTGCTGTCCAAGGAGGGTAGCTCGTGCAAAATTCACCTTTTCCATTCTGAATGCCAAAGGAGAGAAAACCAAGGTGCTCTCAAGTCCACAAGCTTATACATTTGTGCGAGGAAAGGACTGGGGATTCAAACATTTCATCATTAGAGAGTTTCTTTTGGATCCAAACAATGGACTTCTCTCCAATGACAAGCTTTCCTTCTTCTGTGAAGTGAAAGTAGCACAAGATCCCACCAATAATTCCAGCCAGAATATTATGAAGCTGGATAAGGTTCCTGAGGGCTGCTTGGCAGAGGATCTAGGAGGACTGTGGGAGCGATCCCAGCTCACAGACTGTTGCTTGTGTGTGGCTGGCCAGGAATTCCAGGCTCACAAAGCCATCTTAGCAGCTCGCTCTCCAGTTTTCATGGCATTGTTTGAACTTGAAAAACAAAGGAGCAAAAAGAATCATGTTGAAATCAGTGACATGGATCCTGAAGTTTTTAAGGAAATGATATACTTTATGTACACTGGAAAGGCACCAAACCTAGGGATCATGGCAACTGAACTGGTGGAGGCTGCAACCAGGTTTGTCTGGAGCGCCTGAAGCTCATGTGTGAGAACCACCTCTGCAGCAACCTCTCTGTGGAGAATGCCGTGGAAATCCTCATCTTGGCTGACCTCCACAGTGCACCTCAGTTGAAAACCCGGACACTGGATTTCATCAATTTTCATGTTTCTGACATCCTGGAGACCTCTGAGTGGAAGGCCATGGTGGTGTCCCACCCTCACTTGGTGGCCGAAGCCTATCACTCTCTGGTTTCCATGCAGTGTGCATTCATGGTACCCCCATGCAAGTGTCTCAGACTGTCCTAAGACCCCACATCTCCATTTATGTTCCCAAAACCCTGGCCACATTTGCTGCCACTGAACTATAATATGCTAAGGCAATCCGTGGAAATTTCACTCTTCTATGTGGAAATATTAAATTGTGCCACTCTAGGGGAGAGAAGGGACCACCGTCTTAAGGTCAGAAAAAGGAAATGGGATCTTGAGAATTTAGAAGTCGTGTATCATGCATTTTCAAATCTGTGTTTTATAATATTGTGCAAAGTGGGTTTTTACAATGTAGATGCCAAACTGAAACCAAAACTCCTGTCAATGTTGCAGACAGACCTGGGGTGGGGCTACCTTTAGAGGCAGGGATCATGAACTTCACTCTGTAAATGCAAGACTCCTTCCTGCGTTTCTGCACCATCATGCAGCCCTGGGCACCCCACTTGTAACAAGGGCTTTTTACTGTCCCTCACTTTTCTGTATAAATAAACCTGTATCTTATATTATACGGTTGTTTGGCTCCTCATCCTTTTTCTTTATGTTAGATTCAGAAGCTAAGAAAAATTTCAGAGTGTGCTGATGATTTCAGGCCCATCCACAGGATGAACACAGTGGATGTACAGTGTCACTAATTAACATAGTAGATGGGAGAAATAAATGACCCAGAACTCAGGCTGCTGAAGCCAAGGACAATCACACAATGCAAGTCTTTGCTCATGTTGTCCTGTCCCAGTGACACAGACAGGCAGCACAAGCACTACAGCACATTCCCGCAAAATCTAGGCCTCTGAGAGAGTAGTGCAATCATGGTCCTGGAGAAAAAAAGAGAGGAAAATGCTCAGATTTACGAAAATGGCATAAAAGAGAATTAAAAGTAGAAGTGTTTTATGTATTTCAGAGGAATTCATGTTGAGGAAGCAAAATTTATTACTTACAACTGCACTGAGAAATGGCTGTTGGCAAATTCACACTATAAATCTCAAAAAGAACTTTCTCACTGTGAACATTTAATATCCATAAGAATAGAATACATGTTTCTATGGTATTATGAAGAATAGAAGTAAAATTAAAAATGAAAAGGTAGTGGGTTTCATCTCAAAGTTTGGGCTTTTGTAAAAATCATTAGTGGTGTTACTCTGGAATCACCTAGAATCTGTAATGGCTCAGAGCTTTAAAAATATCTAAAGAAATGGATCCCCTTGTCTTGAACAGGTACAGATTTCAAAACGTTTAATCAGGGCTTACAGCTGGTAACCCTTTATGTGCTGGTTGTGTAAATCTTCATGAATGTCAATATTGGATAACAACCTGTATAACAATCATGCAGTAAAATCACTAAGAGTTCTGTCTCTCTCTCTCTCTCTCTCTCTCTCTCTCTCTCTCTCTCTCTCTCTCTCTGTATATATATATATATATATATATATATATATATATATATATATCTGTCTATCTATCTATCTGTCTGTCTGTCTGTCTTTCTATCTCTATCTCTCTCAGTCTTTATCATGGCTTGAACTCACAACTCACAACCTGGTTATTGCCAGGTAAGTGCTTCTTTGGCTCAGTTTACTGCCTGACTTTTGCAGATATTTGGCATACATATGTCCTATTCTTGTGTCCTTGCTCCTAGAAGTGTCCCTTTCTCACCTCAAGCAGGCTGAGATTGTTGAAAATGAGACAAAATAATTCACTCTGTGTGCATATTTCTTGAAAAGAACGATGGTTCTTGAGATGTTGTGGGAATATGTGTTTTGGTATTATCACCCTCAAGCTTTATTTCACGTCCATTCTCTCCTCCTCATTAAAGAGAATAAAACAGGAAAAGCTTTAAAGGAGGAAAAAGGAAATTTTTTATTAATTTTTACGTGAAAACTTTCAGAACATAGATTCCTCAGCTGTCCATACCTGACTTACTGATTATGTAGGAGTCATCCCAGTTGCTTGGGAATCGCTGTTCATCCTACAAGGGAGAACATTCAAATGTTAATTTTTTTTCTTTCCAAATATATAAATAATTATTATCTTTTACATGAAATGTGGAAATTAAAAAGTATGAGTTTCTGTCACTGCCTCAAATGAACAGCAAAAAACATTGAAAATAACTTACAAAGTGTAATTTCCTCATAGTGAAATGAATGGAGCAAAGTGGATTAGGGCAGAAGATTTTTCAGGGTAAGCACAGGTCTTCTCTGCTTCTCTGAGTACAAATATGTGTTACAGTGACTTATTGTCAAGTGCTTCATAGAAACAGAAGTTATATTGAATGTACAAATTGACCAAAAGAATGTTTTCCTTGCAATTCTACAGAGGAACCAGGCAAGAATTGCAGCTTAAATGGCTGAAGGGCAACCAGTGAGATATGGCGCTATATTAACACTCTTGTGAGAATGACATGCCAGCTGTTAAGCATTAGGAGTTAGGACTGAGAATGCGTGTTCATTCCCCCAGTTGGTGTCACAGTGGTGAACTCTTGAAGGCTGATGTGCTCCCATTTCCAGAAAACAATCATCCCTCTGTGATGTTGGGATTCGATGGGGGTTAATGCTAATCCAACATTACTAGCAGGAGACTTTTTTGAAGAAACCACTTGTTTGACTGCTTAATTCTAAGAAAAATATATGACAGAAGATGAACAAGAATTTGCCATAACTGTACAGGCATTCTGAAGCAAGGAAATCACCAACTGCATTTGGCAAGCACTGAAAGGCCTGCCAAAGTTCCCGGAGGCAACAATTGACGTGTATCATCCAAAGTTGTGTGTCACACATTCTCGAGCTACTAGTGAAGGCATCTTGTGACACTTCCAACTCTTATGTGCAAACAACACACTAATAAATAAAGTATCTATCCAGGAGTCCCGGATGATGAAAGTGGTAGGAGACTAGTGACAAATAGTAAACTTGCATGAACCATTTCGTTTCCTTCATTCAAGTCTAATCACAATATGACTGATTATTTATGTGTATAGTTAGCATGTAGTGATCTCTCACTCAGAAAATCAACAACCCTAGGAAAACATGGAACAGATTTAGAGTTTTCTAACCAAAATGGGAAGCAACAGGAGCCAAATGTACCTGACCTTGAAAGCAGGCACATGGATTAGCCTTATCACACCTCTGTGGAAGACATCTCGGTCTAAATTCTTAGGTACTGTAACCCTGAATCTTTAAAGATTCTATTCCTCTTTACTTTCCATTTTGCACTTGTAATTCATCCTACTCTTGATGCTGTCATCTTGCAATCTCAATAAACAGCAACTTACTACGTATCACAAGGTATATGCCAGGCAATACTCTTGTATGTGTACACAAGAATGTGGAAAAATTTTTGCCCATTCAGTTCTAACACAGCTCTAGGGCTGGATTAGAAACAAAAGCAGCATTTTCCCACCTTTCATCAGCCTGGTTTAAAAGGCATTGCTACACAAAGAGAATTAGTGAAAAAATGTACAAAATGTTCCTACAAGGCTGATGACATTTTCCATGCAAATGGAATTCCACAGTGTATCCAAGGAAGAAACTTATACAATATTCTAAGAAGGGTTAATTTTGGAAAAATTTTACCCTATTTAAAAGGCACTTCAAGAGCTTCCATTTCGTTAGTTTTAATACACTTTGTGTGTGCTGTGTGTGTGTGTGTGTGTGTGTCTGTGTGTGTGTGTTTATCTCTGATAGTGAGTGTTATGCTGATATCTATAAAAGAAGCTATAGAGAAGAAAATTAATTGCAAATTACCCATGATTTCTATTTTTCTTGTCATTTTGTACAAGAAAGTATCTTCTTAATGTAGAAATATCAAAATCTACACAACTGAATTACAACTAGTGCACATATCTTGTATAAAACTCAGAACCTAAAATTAACTAAGAGAGCACAGCAATGATGATTGTTGGGTATTGTACTGATATGGGCATTGAACCTATTTTGGTTATGCTAGTTATTGCAGAATCAGGAAATCATCAACACTAGTGAGGGGAGATGTTTGGACCTGGGGACTCTTGTTCATGGTAACAGTGGCAGCTAGTGAGGCCAGTGGACAATGCTGAGAGACTCAGCAGTGTAGGTAAGCAGCAGACAACGAGGTCTTTACTGTCTGGCACAGAATGGAGAAGGATTTTGTCATTCAGCGCGAGGGAATGTTTGGCGGGAGCCATGTTGAAGTGAAGTCAGATGAACCTTAACCAGAACAGCTGCTGGCTTCCTTTAGAAGACCCTAGTTGGGTGCAGACACATGGAAATTGATTGGAATGAGTTTATTCCAATGAGTCTCGTCTTGAGGCAGGCTGGCTAATGCTGTCTACTACTCCATCAAAATGCCATGCCTGGTTTGAAGGGAAAGAATGGCAGAACTCAGAACACTCTATCCATAGGGTATCTAATAATGAATCCAGAGAGAATCCTGGAAGAGAATGATTTTTTTTATTCATTTTTCTTTTTGGTTTGGTATTTTCTTGTTTTATTCTTCTGCTTTTGATTTCTCCTTTATTTTGTTCTTAATTTCTGAGGGTGACTGTGATTCCTTACTTCCTTGGGGTTATGCTTTTGTTTGGATTTCAATTTTTCTCTTTCAAATCTCATTTAGTCTTCTGCATTAGTTTCCCCCAGTAGATGGGATCCATCTACCATCTCCTTTGTTTGTAATCTCTTTCCCTTTGGCCATTGTTCATGGTACTCTTCTTGCTCCAAAATATATTTTGAATCTTAACCCTTGAGGACAGATTGGACATATCATGAATTCATATATTGTTTATGATTGTTTGCATTCTGTTTTATGTTCAGGAATTCAGTTCATACTGTTAGGAAACTAGCAAGTATCACTCCAGGAATTCAATTGAAACAGAAAAGACATGAGAACACACAAATCAGACTAATCCTCTGGCACCCAGGCCACCAAAGCAAACCTGGGGGGAAATGAGGTTGGAAAATTTGAAAATCCAATGCCAGGTTACTTCAATGTGGCAACAAGGCAATTGAATGAGGCTGTGGAATATATTAAATCAGAAGTAATCTCTCAAGTAACCACAACTAACTACAGAGATTACCAAAATACACAACATTCTTAGTGATGTTAGTTCAGACACAGCCAAAAAACAGGCGAGTTTACAAGAACTGTTGAAGCACAACCTAAGAAATAAATGAACCCATTAAATAGATTCAAGCCGATATGCAAGAGAAAAAAATCCATTTTAAAACTTCAGAGCACTTTAGGCCAGTTTGAGGAAAGGACTTCAGATACTGAGTACAGGCTGGCACTTAGTGACAAGGAGAGACAACAAATGACATTAAAAGCACTTTGTAGACATCATGGCAGAAAGCTTTCCTGGTACAGAAGAGGAATTTAATCTACCAATCATTGAGGCAATTATTTCTCCAGTTAGCAGTGATTAAAAGAATTCTACCTGCCCATGTGTAATAGACAAGTTTGCAGACAATCAAATAAAAATAGAGTATTAAAATCTGTTAGGGATGGGCTGGGGGTTTCTCTCAGTAGCATAAGCAACTTCCTGGCAAGCAGTAGTCCTGAGTTCTACCCTGGTAACAATAAAAATGAAAAAGCCAAAAAAATATCTGTTAGGGATGAGGACTGTTGTGATCCTCCCAATAAGGTCCACAAGTACATGAGGGTATGTAACACTTCTGAGTCTGGTGGAAAACTGGAGCACACTCTGAGTATGTAAAACAGAAAAAAGAGAAGCTTTGGAAGAGAGCCAGTGATATCTATCCCTGAAGTGGTAGCCCTTCTTCCTGTCTTCCTTCCTTCCTTCCTTCCTTCCTTCCTTCCTTCCTTCCTTCCTTCCTTCCTTTCTTGCTTCCTTCTTTCCTTCCTTGCTTCCTTCCATCCCTCATTCCCTCTGTCCTTTCATTCTTTTGGTTTTTAATTCCAGTTAGTATTTAATCCCACATGTCCTTGAAACTGCAATGATATTCCTGCCTCAGCTTTGCGAGTGCTGGGATTAATGATGTGTTCGCCCACACCCAGCAAATCAGCATTGTTATTTTGTGTCAAAGGAGATAAAATTAAACACAACAAAACAGAGCAAAATTGGACATAAGAACTCAATGTAAGAGATATAAATTTCAAAACTAGATAATCTGAGTTCTTCCCTACCTATCATGTTGTCTTTTGTTTTCTTCCAAATAGTTGTCCATGTCTTGCCATACAGAGAATTCATACTGAGCAACCTAGTATAAAATTAATCCAAACAGTCTGATAAAGGAGTTTTAGGTCTTTAAAATCAGACAAAAAGGAAGTCACCAATGGCTGTGCTAGAATCTCTGGTTTGCTTCACAATACCTGTGCATACTTTCATGTATGTGGAAACTCAGTTAAACACAACCAGCTTAAAAAAAAAAACGTATTATATAGAACAAACCAAAGCATGGATAAAAGTATTGGTCTTCAAAGAGATGATAGAAGGAAATCCCCTCCTTACTACACTGCCTAGGGTCAACCTCTCAAGGGACATGCAGATTACTTCCTCCGACTTGCTAATGGGAGAGGGGGAGAAGATGTGATGTTTGTTTCTCAGCCTGCAGGCTGGCAGACTGACAGCTGCTCATGGTGGGGAGAGGCTTTGCCTGGACTCCTGGCATTCCCAGCATGACCCATGTCCCAGGATATGCCAGTGGAACTCAGTAATATTACTATTTCCAAACATTGGGTCCAAGGAGTGATCTAGGTTAGTAGGAGATCTAAGAGTTCTGAGCAAGTAGCATTTACAGTTGTCCCACACTAGACTTTAGGTTTAGAGACATTCTGCCAATATTCACAGTTTGTACCTGTCCCAAATCCATGGCCCTTGCTCCTGACACTGTATCAGATTACCCAGAAGAACCACCTCTTCACTCCCAGCACACCTATTTCTCATGGAGCCTTGAATCTGCTCCCTTCACATTACTTCCCTGCAAATGGCTTTCACCCACATGTGATCCCAAGGGAAAAGTTGCCTTATTGACCTCTCTGTCCTGCTTTGCTCCTTACCACCAGAAAGGAATAAACACAGAGGGCCTACTGAGAACAGTGGCATGCTGGAGTTACTATCCTCCACCCTAGCCTCTCATCTTCTGGAAATGGCAGGAAGACGATAGACCAGAGAACTCCCCCATATGAATGAGACAAAAGAAATTCTGGGCTAGTAAAACAGACTGTTTTCATAAACATATAGAAAAGACAGGTAGGATGAAAATTGACTGGCTCTCACATTTTGAGTGAGACACACCTAGGGCAATTGGATTAGAATAGGGTGGGAAGAACCACCATAGGGTGGATCCTGTCCTAAGAGTTATAAAAGGGACACCAAGCAGGAAGAATCCTTTCTGTTTCCATGATGAGGTGGTTCCCTGCTTGAAACTTGGAATTCATATCCTTGCTTCCAGCCCAGATGAATTAGCCTCCTGAAAGGAACTCAGACGGGACTCAAAAAGGCTTCATATTTTCAGGTCTGTGCCTTTTGGTGAGCTATTTCTTTGAGTGATCAAGAAACATTTCAGAGTTGACTTATATACTAGGAAATCTCAGTCAGCTTATTTCTAAATACGTATTTCTTTTAATCTATACATTAGGCTCTCTACTTGTGATTGCCATACTGCCCTGCCTGGCTTGGAAGTGCTGACTGCAGTGAAATTTGTGCCATCTGGTGAAGAAGAAATTGGATTCCTGTGACTTGACAAGCTTGCTGCACTTTCACTCTGCTGATGTTAAGGGTTTCCAGTACCGCAGGCCCAGCAGAAATGTCACAGGGGCCAGCAGTGGACAGCAGGTACACCACAGACATCAAAGTAGTGAATGTGTCCTTTTTGTGGACCATTGATAACATTAGATTTTGCCTAAAGGAAATAGATGACTGAATTCAAAGTTCAAGCTTTTCACCTGAAGGAAATGATCAAGTGAAATGGTGCTTACGACTCTACCCAAATGGTCTTGATGAACAAAGCAAAGATTATGTGTCCCTATACCTGGGAATGATCTGCTGTCCAAGGAGGGTAGCTCGTGCAAAATTCACCTTTTCCATTCTGAATGCCAAAGGAGAGAAAACCAAGGTGCTCTCAAGTCCACAAGCTTATACATTTGTGCGAGGAAAGGACTGGGGATTCAAACATTTGATCCTTAGAGAGTTTCTTTTGGATCCAAACAATGGGCTTCTCTCCAATGACAAGCTTTCCTTCTTCTGTGAAGTGAAAGTAGCACAAGATCCCACCAATAATTCCAGCCAGAATATTATGAAGCTGGTTAAGGTTCCTGAGGACTGCTTGGCAGAGGATCTAGGAGGACTGTGGGAGCGATCCCAGCTCACAGACTGTTGCTTGTGTGTGGCTGGCCAGGAATTCCAGGCTCACAAAGCCATCTTAGCAGCTCGCTCTCCAGTTTTCATGGCATTGTTGGAACTTGAAAAGCAAAGGAGCAAAAAGAATCGTGTTGAAATCAGTGACATGGATCCTGAAGTTTTTAAGGAAATGATATACTTTATGTACACTGGAAAGGCACCAAACCTAGGGATCATGGCAACTGAACTGCTGGAGGCTGCAACCAGGTTTGGTCTGGAGCGCCTGAAGCTCATGTGTGAGAACCACCTCTGCAGCAACCTCTCTGTGGAGAATGCCGTGGAAATCCTTATCTTGGCTGACCTCCACAGTGCACCTCAGTTGAAAACCCAGACACTGGATTTCATCAATTTTCATGTTTCTGACATCCTGGAGACCTCTGAGTGGAAGGCCATGGTGGTGTCCCACCCTCACTTGGTGGCCGAAGCCTATCACTCTCTGGTTTCCATGCAGTGTGCATTCATGGTACCCCCATGCAAGCGTCTGAGACTGTCCTAAGACCCCACATCTCCATTTATGTTCCCAAAACCCTGGCCACATTTGCTGCCACTGAACCATAATATGCTAAGGCAATCCGTGGAAATTTCACTCTTCCATGTGGAAATATTAAATTGTGCCTCTCTAGGGGAGAGAAGGGACCACCGTCTTAAGGTCAGAAAAAGGAAATGGGATCTTGAGAATTTAGAAGTCGTGTATCACGCATTTTCAAATCTGTGTTTTATAATATTGTGCAAAGTGGGTTTTTACAATGTCGATGACAAACTGAAACCAAAACTCCTGTCAATGTTGCAGACAGACCTGGGGTGGGGCTACCCTTAGAGGCAGGGATCATGAACTTCACTCTGTAAATGCAAGACTCCTTCCTGCCTTTCTACACCATCATGCAGCCCTGGGCACCCCACTTGTAACAAGGGCTTTTTACTGTCCCTCACTTTTCTCTATAAATAAACCTGTATCTTATATTATACGGTTGTTTGGCTCCTCATCCTTTTTCTGTATGTTAGATTCAGAAGCTAAGAAATATTTCAGAGTGTGCTGATGATTTCAGGCCCATCCACAGGATGAACACAGTGGATGTAAAGTGTCACTAATTAACATAGTAGATGGGAGAAATAAATGACCCAGAACTCAGGCTGCTGAAGCCAAGGACAATCACACAATGCAAGTCTTTGCTCATGTTGTCCTGTCCCAGTGACACAGACAGGCAGCACAAGCACTACAGCACATTCCCGCAAAATCTAGGCCTCTGAGAGAGCAGTGCAATCATGGTCCTGGAGAAAAAAAGAGAGGAAAATGCTCAGATTTATGAAAATGGCATAAAAGAGAATTAAAAGTAGAAGTGTTTTATGTATTTCAGAGGAATTCATGTTGAGGAAGCAAAATTTATTACTTACAACTGCACTGAGAAATGGCTGTTGGCAAATTCACACTATAAATCTCAAAAAGAACTTTCTCACTGTGAACATTTAATATCCATAAGAATAGAATACATGTTTCTATGGTATTATGAAGAATAGAAGTAAAATTAAAAATGAAAAGGTAGTGGGTTTCATCTCAAAGTTTGGGCTTTGTAAAAATCATTAGTGGTGTTACTCTGGAATCACCTAGAATCTGTAATGGCTCAGAGCTTTTAAAAATATCTAAAGAAATGGATCCCCTTGTCTTGAACAGGTACAGATTTCAAAACATTTGTTTAATCAGGGCTTACAGCTGGTAACCCTTTATGTGCTGGTTGTGTAAATCTTCATGAATGTCAATATTGGATAACAACCTGTATAACAATTATGCAGTAAAATCACTAAGAGTTCTGTCTCTCTCTCTCTCTCTCTCTCTCTCTCTCTCTATATATATATATATATATATATATATATATATATATATGTCTGTCTATCTGTCTATCTGTCTATCTGTCTGTCTGTCTGTCTGTCTGTCTTTCTATCTCTATCTCTCTCAGTCTTTATCATGGCTTGAACTCACAACTCACAACCTGGTTATTGCCAGGTAAGTGCTTCTTTGGCTCAGTTTACTGCCTGACTTTTGCAGATATTTGGCATACATATGTCCTATTCTTGTGTCCTTGCTCCTAGAAGTGTCCCTTTCTCACCTCAAGCAGGCTGAGATTGTTGAAAATGAGACAAAATAATTCACTCTGTGTGCATATTTCTTGAAAAGAACGATGGTTCTTGAGATGTTGTGGGAATATGTGTTTTGGTATTATCACCCTCAAGCTTTATTTCACGTCCATTCTCTCCTCCTCATTAAAGAGAATAAAACAGGGAAAGCTTTAAAGGAGGAAAAAGGAAATTTTTTATTAATTTTTACGTGAAAACTTTCAGAACATAGATTCCTCAGCTGTCCATACCTGACTTACTGATTATGTAGGAGTCATCCCAGTTGCTTGGGAATCGCTGTTCATCCTACAAGCGAGAACATTCAAATGTTAATTTTTTTCTTTCCAAATATATAAATAATTATTATCTTTTACATGAAATGTGGAAATTAAAAAGTATGAGTTTCTGTCACTGCCTCAAATGAACAGCAAAAAACATTGAAAATAACTTACAAAGTGTAATTTCCTCATAGTGAAATGAATGGAGCAAAGTGGATTAGGGCAGAAGATTTTTCAGGGCAAGCACAGGTCTTCTCTGCTTCTCTGAGTACAAATATGTGTTACAGTGACTTATTGTCAAGTGCTTCATAGAAACAGAAGTTATATTGAATGTACAAATTGACCAAAAGAATGTTTTCCTTGCAATTCTACAGAGGAACCAGGCAAGAACTGCAGCTTAAGTGGCTGAAGGGCAACCAGTGAGATATGGCGCTATATTAACACTCTTGTGAGAATGACATGCCAGCTGTTAAGCGTTAGGAGTTAGGACTGAGAATGCGTGTTCATTCCCCCAGTTGGTGTCACAGTGGTGAACTCTTGAAGGCTGATGTGCTCCCATTTCCAGAAAACAATCATCCCTCTGTGATGTTGGGATTCGATGGGGGTTAATGCTAATCCAACATTACTAGCAGAAGACTTTTTTGAAGAAACCACTTGTTTGACTGCTTAATTCTAAGAAAAATATATGACAGAAGATGAACAAGAATTTGCCATAACTGTACAGGCATTCTGAAGCAAGGAAATCACCAACTGCATTTGGCAAGCACTGAAAGGCCTGCCAAAGTCCCCGGAGGCACCAATTTACCTGTATCATCCAAAGTTTTGTGTCACACATTCTCGAGCTACTAGTGAAGGCATCTTGTGACACTTCCAACTCTTATGTGCAAACAACACACTAATAAATAAAGTATCTATCCAGGAGTCCCGGATGATGAAAGTGGTAGGAGACTAGTGACAAATAGTAAACTTGCATGAACCATTTCGTTTCCTACATTCAAGTCTAATCACAATATGACTGATTATTTATGTGTATAGTTAGCATGTAGTGATCTCTCACTCAGAAAATCAACAACCCTAGGAAAACATGGAACAGATTTAGAGTTTTCTAACCAAAATGGGAAGCAACAGGAGCCAAATGTACCTGACCTTGAAAGCAGGCACATGGATTAGCCTTATCACACCTCTGTGGAAGACATCTCGGTCTAAATTCTTAGGTACTGTAACCCTGAATCTTTAAAGATTCTATTCCTCTTTACTTTCCATTTTGCACTTGTAATTCATCCTACTCTTGATGCTGTCATCTTGCAATCTCAATAAACAGCAACTTACTACGTATCACAAGGTATATGCCAGGCAATACTCTTGTATGTGTACACAAGAATGTGGAAAAATTTTTGCCCATTCAGTTCTAACACAGCTCTAGGGCTGGATTAGAAACAAAAGCAGCATTTTCCCACCTTTCATCAGCCTGGTTTAAAAGGCATTGCTACACAAAGAGAATTAGTGAAAAAATGTACAAAATGTTCCTACAAGGCTGATGACATTTTCCATGCAAATGGAATTCCACAGTGTATCCAAGGAAGAAACTTATACAATATTCTAAGAAGGGTTAATTTTGGAAAAATTTTACCCTATTTAAAAGGCACTTCAAGAGCTTCCATTTCGTTAGTTTTAATACACTTTGTGTGTGCTGTGTGTGTGTGTGTGTGTGTGTCTGTGTGTGTGTGTTTATCTCTGATAGTGAGTGTTATGCTGATATCTATAAAAGAAGCTATAGAGAAGAAAATTAATTGCAAATTACCCATGATTTCTATTTTTCTTGTCATTTTGTACAAGAAAGTATCTTCTTAATGTAGAAATATCAAAATCTACACAACTGAATTACAACTAGTGCACATATCTTGTATAAAACTCAGAACCTAAAATTAACTAAGAGAGCACAGCAATGATGATTGTTGGGTATTGTACTGATATGGGCATTGAACCTATTTTGGTTATGCTAGTTATTGCAGAATCAGGAAATCATCAACACTAGTGAGGGGAGATGTTTGGACCTGGGGACTCTTGTTCATGGTAACAGTGGCAGCTAGTGATTCCAGTGGACAATGCTGAGAGACTCAGCAGTGTAGGTAAGCAGCAGACAACGAGGTCTTTACTGTCTGACACAGAATGGAGAAGGATTTTGTCATTCAGCGCGAGGGAATGTTTGGCGGGAGCCATGTTGAAGTGAAGTCAGATGAACCTTAACCAGAACAGCTGCTGGCTTCCTTTAGAAGACCCTAGTTGGGTGCAGACACATGGAAATTGATTGGAATGAGTTTATTCCAATGAGTCTCGTCTTGAGGCAGGCTGGCTAATGCTGTCTACTACTCCATCAAAATGCCATGCCTGGTTTGAAGGGAAAGAATGGCAGAACTCAGAACACTCTATCCATAGGGTATCTAATAATGAATCCAGAGAGAATCCTGGAAGAGAATGATTTTTTTTATTCATTTTTCTTTTTGGTTTGGTATTTTCTTGTTTTATTCTTCTGCTTTTGATTTCTCCTTTATTTTGTTCTTAATTTCTGAGGGTGACTGTGATTCCTTACTTCCTTGTGGTTATGCTTTTGTTTGGATTTCAATTTTTCTCTTTCAAATCTCATTTAGTC